>NC_141350.1:55685795-56885795 GCF_057382095.1 Aulonocara sp. 'chitande type north' Nkhata Bay
GGGAGAAAACCTACAACCATACGGTCCAGCACTTCAGAGTTGCGCTGCTAGCGATCGAAGATTTATGTAAATTTGACAAGCTGAATGCATTCTGTACTGTACAGGAGACACGGCACGGAGGAGATTGATTGACAATGGTCTACAGCCGATCAGGACGCAGAACACAAAATGCTGTAAGAAAAAAGAAAAGAAAAAAAAAGCCTGCAAAATTGCACAAAAAAAATATCTGGGAATCAGCAAGGCCGCGAAAGGTGAACCGCATTATAGTGAGGGACCACTGTAAAATAAAATAAAATGTTACTGTCACAGCACAAACTGTTAGTGCAGTTATTCACACAACAAGCCACATCATTTGTTAAGGAATTTAAAAACAATGAACAGCACCCATCCCTTCCTGGATTATACATTTTAGTGCTTCTGCAGCAAAGGTGGTAACAGCATGACCTGAAGAGGACAGTGAGTGGATGGGCCTGTGCAGGTCAAACTTTGGGAGGTACCCTCACGTCTCTTTGAAACTAAAAAAAGGTCATTTGCTAGCTTGGAGCTAGTTTGAAAGCATGACCCTACTTGAAAATTGCAACAAAAAATGTGTTGCGCACACAGTAAACTGTCCTAGTGTGTGGTGAGTTCACTGATCCACTTCTGCACAGCAAAGTGACTCGAGCCGACTGCCCCCCATCAATGCTGGCTGCTAGTCCATGTCATGTGCTGGCTGCTAGTCCATGTCATGTGATCTGCTGCCGACCATAGCGAAAGAGAGAGAAGGAGAGGCTGATCATTTTAATGCAGGACCTCATCGGTACTTGCACCCTTACTCCACTGCTGGAGTAAGGGTGCAAGTCATCATTAGCACTTCCCCTGCCAGTGGTGGACTCCCTCAGACATCGGTGCGTTGGTGGTTCTTTGTGTCCGGGGATGGGCGTCCAGGTACACACCGGCTCACTCCTTGGCGGCCGCTTATCGGGGCCTGGAGCCTGGGGCTCGCTCGGGCCACTTCGGAGGTGGGGTGCCCCTGGCCTCTCGGCCTGGGGCTCGGTCACTCAGGCACGGCTGGCTGCCGGCGGAGCTCACGGGCGTGTCACTGCAACCCCCCCTGGCTTCTGCTCCGCGGCTGCTGAGTGAGCCCTCATCTGGGACTCTCCTCAGCTCTTTCTGGGACAGTGGCGCGGCTGCCCCTCTGTTGGTCTTCCTTGGTCTCTTGTGTTCTGGGCGCCTCTGGATGTCTGGAGTTTTGATCTCCTCCATACCTGCTTCATGCCCTGGAGGACGGGGCTGTGCCCCCCCCGCCCCCCCCCCCCCCCCCCGCCCCCCCACACCCTCTAGCAGATCATTACATGAAGGAACCTTTTAAAAAAACAAACAAACAAGCGCGTCCATGCTGACAGGTGTACACACGGGTGATCACACCCACAAACTACACCCTTTTTGGCTCCTACCTCAAAGCACACTGTGTTCTGTTGATCTTATGTGCTGCACAATAATGTTTAATATTTAGTATTTACTGTCATATTCCCATATATCATTGTGATGTTGTTTATTCTATTACTCTTGTTCTCTTCTGCTTGTTTTCTTTTTTCTTTCTCAGCAGGTGATCCAGGTGATTGATATATGCATTTTTTTTTTTTTTACTGCTCATTCTGTTGGTTTTTGTCTTTTGCCCTTCTCCCCCGTCCCTCTTCTCAGCTGTTTCTCTTTCCCTCTTTCTTTCTCCCCTTCTTTCCCCCAGTCAAGTCTGTCCCGTATTCTGTAAGTGAAAATAAAATAAACAATAAAAGGTGAATCAAATGGACCATTACAGCAAGGCTGGGATGGTCAATTTGGTAAAGTAAATCCGTTGGGCATCTTTCTTTGCCTTTAGACAACAATTCTGATGGCAAAAGAGCCAAACGGGACAGGCAAAAAAAACAAAAAAAACAAACAAAAAAAAAAACATTAGGAGTAATACATTTTAGCACTTACATGTTGACTATTTTTCAATACTACAAGTCGTTATGTGGTTTAGTCCCTGCTGCTAGCAGTAGGGGTGCAACGATACACAAAATTCACGGTTCGGTTCGGTTCAATACTTTGGTGTCACGGTTCGATATTTTTTCGATACAAAAAATGTTCATGCTTTTTTAATTTGCCATTTATTAAAATTATAAATATATATTTTAACGCAAAAGTACAGTTTTTAAATTTAATGTTGCTGAAACAACAAAGTAATAAAAAATTAATCTATCTGATCGAGAAATCACTCATCTTTGGAAAAAAGAGTTTATTACAGAGAAATGGCTCTTTCCAAAATAAAAGCTATACTATACGCTTCTTCTGGGCTATATTCTCAGCAGCATTTTAGTATTTAGTATTTATTTATTTATTGTCATTGTCAAGAACAATGAAATTGCGTTTGGGGCTTCCATACAACCCCAAAAAAAGAAGAAAATAATAAATACCCCTTAAAACCCAAGTGTACATATTTAACCCAGTGTGACTCCAATGCAATAAGACAATCCTTAGCAATAATGTTCGTAGAAATTCAGACAAAGACCTGAGAAACATGACAAAATACAACAATGCAACCCATTCAATATTATTGTACTGTGAGATATGATATCAGATATGATAGTTATCTATTTAAGAAAGAGGGGGGGGGGGGGGCAGGAGGGGGAAGAGAATAAAGATATGATGCACCAATGCAGACCAGTTCATTGCTATTAAGAAGTTGGATATGGTTATTGTCCGTGAGAGGGGGGCAGAGAGTTCAGGAGCCTCACAGCCTGTGGATACAGGCTGTTGGCCAGTCTGGATGTTCTGGCCTGTATAGACCTGTACCTTCTCCCTGAGGGCAGCAGATGGAAAAGGTGGCGCACAGGGTGATGTTGGTCCCGCAGGATACTGTGCACCCCTCCTCAGACAGCGAGTGGGGAAGATATTACTGATCTCTGGCAGACTTGTTCCAATAATTCTGCCAGCTTCTTTCACCACCCGCTGGAGTGCTTGCTGATCGGCCTTGGTGCAGCTGGGGAACCACACTAGAAATCCATACGTCAGAACGCTGCTGATGGCACAGTTGTAGAAGTTCAACATCAGAGATCTGGGAATGTGTGCGCTCTGCAGTCTCCTCAGGTAGTAGAGGCGCTGTTGGGCCTTCCGTACAACTGAGGTGATATGGTTGCCCCAGGACAGGTCCTCGGTCACAGTTACCCCCAAGAATTTAAAACTGCTCACCCTCTCCACCGCCTCACTGCCAATGAAGAGAGGCAGATGGTTGTTATGACCCCTCTTCCGGAAATCTACAATGATCTCCTTGGTCTTTTTGGTGTTTAAGACCAAGTTATTGTCGTGGCACCATGACTCTAGTTGTTGCACCTCTGTCCTATAGTTTGTCTCATCATTGTTGGATATAAGTCCGAGCACTGTAGTGTCATCTGCAAACTTAACAATGAGATTGGACGCGCAGGAGGAAATACAGTCATGGGTGAAGAGAGTGTATAGCAGAGGGCTCAGAACACACCCCTGAGGGGCACCGGTGTTGACCACAAGGGTGGAAGAGGTGTTCTTACCCACTCTGACACTCTGTCTACGGTTAGTGAGGAAGTCCACAATCCAGTTGCACAGAGAGGAGTTAAGTCCCAGTTGGTGGAGTTTGGGACGGAGTTTGTATGGCCGGATGGTATTAAAAGCCGAGCTGTAGTCTACAAAGAGGAGCTGTGCATAGGTGTTCCTGTGTTCCAAGTGCTTCAGTAATGTGTGCAGCACTGTGGCGATCGCATCCTCGGTTGACCGGTTCTCCCTGTATGCAAACTGGTGCGAGTCCAGGGATGGTGGAAAAGCAGCTCTGATGTGTTTAATGACCAGTCTCTCCAGGCATTTGGCGGGAATGGGGGTGAGTGCCACAGGTCTGAAATCGTTCAGACATGTGACATTTGACTGTTTTGGGATGGGAACGATGGTTGCTGCTTTGAAACAGGATGGTACCAGTGAACAGGACAACGAGGTGTTATATATAGAGGTGAAGACGTCCGCCAGGTCCGCAGCACAGTCTTTTAGCACCCGGCCCAGCACTCCATCCGGCCCGGCCGCCTTCCTGGTGTTAATGCTCCGGAACACACGCCTCAGCTCATGAGTGCTCAGGACCGGAGCAGGGTCGGTTGAGGGGAGAGGGGACAGGACAGGGTCGGTGTTCTCCCTATCAAAACGGGCATAAAAGAGATTTAGATCCTTAGCCAGAGTAGAACTGTCGGCTGAGGGTGATGGTGTTCTTCTTTTGTAGTCCGTGATAGCCCTGATGCCCTCCCAGACCTGCCTTGGGTTTGTGTTGTTCTCAAACCTGGCCTCGATACGCCTCCTGTGCTGCTGCTTGGCAGTCTTGATGCCTCTTCTCAGGTTGGCCCTGGCAGCACTGTATGCCTCCTGGTCCCCGGATTTGAAAGCGTTGTTCCTTGTTCGAATAAGTTGTTGAACTCCGTGTGTCATCCAGGGTGGATTATTAGGGAACACACGGAATCGTTTCCAAGTTGTTACATTGTCCACACAGAAACAGATGTAGTCCAAGACAGTGGAGGTGTAACTGTCCAATTCGACACAAGCATATTAAACTTATCAGGTCCCCATAAGGAGAATCATGTGCTAACGGTCTAAATGACTCGGGTAAAGTTTGTAGCATGCGTGCTTGTTGTTTTTGTCTGCGTCCACTTGTCTTTGCACTAGGATGATGTCGGCGTAAATGTGCAGTCATATTCGTTGTGTTCCCACTAGTGCTGTCAGCGTTAATCTGAAATAACATTAACGCCACAACACGGCAAATCTCCGTTAACGAGCTACCGCGGATCGCCCCGTGCGAGGGGCTGGACGGCGTCAACACGTTAACGAGCTAACTACGCTAACGCAGTAGTTTCCACCCATGTAATTGAGCATTGCGTGGCACATCCAACATACTGTTTTACTTTAGTCCATGACGTGCTTACCTTCAGGGTCATACTTCACATGAAGACCACAATAGTTCCAAAGGCCAGATCTGAATGAGGGTGGGGGAGGTTCAATTTGCCATGTTGCAACGTGCTTAGCTTCTGTCTTGCTAGCTTGCGCTGCCCTTAGTGGATCTGCGCTCGACAGTGCAGCCTAGGCGGAGTAGTCGAATGCAGATCCACTGAGCTCTCAACACGGACAGCATCGTCAGAAGAAAAGTTGATCAAATAAATTAAAATTTTGTATTGTTCGATGCATATACGTACCGAACCGAAAACACTGTATCGAACAGTTCAATATCGATACGAGTATCGTTGCACCCCTAGCTAGCAGTGAACAACCCCTCACAAACCCACTGGAACAGCAGATATCAGAGAGAGTCAAGTTACCAACTAGCTGGTTATTGAGCATTTAGCAAACAGAGAGCCAGACATTCCACCCATGAGTGGAGGCGAAGAGCAAAAATAGTATTGAAGGACAGACAATATTCAGCTTAATCAAAATTAACCATTAAACATGACCCCAGATTAAGGATAATGTCACTTTGCCTCTGCCGCTGGTAGCTACCAGTATGGAAAAGAAATAGTAAAAACTTACAAAAGACTTGCATAAGATGTGGCCTACTTCATTTACTCATGAAAGTGGCCACTTTCTCATTACTTTCATATATTGTTTTAGTAAGTATCCAAAACATACAAGTTTCATTTATATAACTTTTCAAGGGATCTTATATCTATTTTCACTCTTGTATGCTTTTCATACAAGTTTCACACAAGACAGATACAAACTTTATAAGATTTATATATATCGTTTCCATATGGGTAAGATATTCATCACGGCAATTTTTGTAAGCTAATCAAATGCTAATGTTGTGTTTCTAACCTCATAGTTGAAAAAGTAAATAAATGTGCATTTAATCCACACACGATAAACACAATTGGTAAAACAAGTAGTCAAAGTGCTCGCCACTGCATTGCAGTGAATTCTTGCATGTGTTGAGGCTGGCAACCACCCTAAAATTGAATTTATCCATAAGTGTCTTCAGCAGTATCAGTAACATCAAAAGTGTTACAACTGATTAATTTTTTATAAAATGTCCTAACAAAGATATATGTGTTATAGCTGATTGGGATCAAGCTAATATGAACTGCTTTGTATTTTATTGGGCTGTTAGTTTTACTGTAATGCATAATTTTAACAAGCTAATCATTTTTCTTATTGTAATCATTATCAGCACAGTAAATGCTAAACAGGTGTAGCTGAGTTAAGAGTGCGATATTGTTCTCTCAAACTTAATGAGTAGCTAAAGCAAATTATGGCTGCTTTGAAATCATGCTAGTACTACTTTGCTTTACAGCAAATTAAAGAAAAGATGTGTGACGACACTAAACAAGAAACCAGATCTTCAAGTTATAAGAGAAGGTTTTATTACCAGTGCTATTTACATAGAAATAATACAGCCTTGCCCCAATTCCCCCCCATAAATCTACACACACACACACACACACACACACACACACACACACACACACACACACACACACGAACAAGCATACACACTCGCAAGCGTTCAGAAAGACACAGACAAGCTCCCACTCAGTCCTGTATCCAAGAATATCTCCATACAACAGAAAAAAAGACACATTCTTCCTACATCTGAAACAATGTTGAAAGGAAATACAGACGATCTGAAAACAAAATTTCAAGTAGAGCTAACTCATTGCAGAAAAAAACAGCATTCCTCGTGTTAGATGTGGTCTGTTTGAGACATTTTGTGTAGAGATGAGATTGAGCTGAGAGAGTAAAGAATGACATGGAGTTGAAATTAGGAATTGAGAGACAAAAAATAATCATTCTTTCTTTTAATATGTTTTCACAAAGGCGGACTTTTCAAATAGCAGCTGTGGTGACACTTGGCCCTGATCGGTCTGAAATAAAATGCAGAGAATTTGTCCTTTGAAGCACAAAGATGTTCACACACACAGTGATAGACACAAACACACACACACAACCCGAGTCTGCCGCTTTTGAGCTTATTTTAATTCTCTGTGCCTTAAAAATGTGGCCACTAGATGGCAATGAGTGCTTCGGAGCAGACAGCGGTAATGTCACAGATGTTGTCTGCCCCCTCTTTTGTTTTCTCTCTTTAGAGGAAGGAGACCTCAGCTGTTGAAGGACATTCTCCATTATGGGTTCAATGTTCTTTTGAAAATCAATTCCATTAAAACATGTTTTTTAAAAGGGACAGTAACAAAAGGAAGGTCAGGTGAAGCAGTGTGCAGAGCAGAACTATCAGGGCCGCTTCGATGGGTGTGAGATTTGTCCGTGTGTGTGTATGTGTGTGTGTGTGGGTACAAGTGTCTGTATAATTGTGTCCGTGTTTTGAATAATGGTATAGACATCCTTCTTTTGAGCTATGATCAAGAACGCTTTGTGTGCATTAAGGGACTTATAGCTGAGACGTGGGCTAGAGAATGTCAGTGCCGTGCTGGAGGTGTCAGCGTGTCTATCAAGTGGCAGCTTTTGTTTGATTTGACATGTTGGCGAATGTTTAAAATAAGCTGCCTCGATTGAAACAGGCGTGTTTGTAGATGAACATTAAAGCATGTATCAAAACCGGCTCCTTTGTTATGCTGAGCGTGAAGTGGCATTGAAGAGCAACAGAATGGAAACTAATACTGCTTTGAAGCAATGTCTTAAAGAAGGTGGTGAGAAACTAAGAGAACTAAACATGTCCCCTTTGGCATTTCTCCCTATTAGATGATACCGTCATTAACGTCAAGGGGAAGGCGAGAAGCACTTTTGCTGGGTGGAATCGCATTTTTTTTTCTTTTTAAATATATATATTTCAAGTCCAGTAATCCAGGAAGGGATATGCTTTGGAGTGTCTACTGGGCAGCAAATATTACGTTCTCCTACAAGCTATCCCATTCTTGATTCTGTCCATCAGTTCATCAGTTGTGAAAATCAGTCCATAAAAATCTGAGCTGTAATTTTCACCCCACAATGGGTTTTTTTTTTGTTTGTTTTGTTTGTTTTTTTAATTCATCTCCTGAATTAACTAGGCTGACATTCAGCCTAGGCAATGGTCCCTGTGTTTTTGTCCTTTACCAAGCGGTGGTTTCTCCCATCTCCTGGCCTTGGTGGGACATTGGAGCGCTGTAACTGGAATTACTGGCCAAGGAGAAAGGAGGACTGGGCCCACCCCCGAATGCCTCCCCCGGGACAGGCTGAAGTGAGTTTGGTAAGCCCGGCTCTGGACTGGGAGTTTCCGCATGGGAGATCATGTCCGTGAACCTTTGGTCATCTGACGGGTGGTGGCCTGAACCCTCCATCGCTCCGGGACCAGAGCCCAGGATGTAGGGGGAGTCAGCTGGAGATTGAGCCTGTGATGATGGAGGGCCATGGGGAAAGAAGTCGTAGTTGGTCCCTGGTCCATAATAGTCACCTTGGTATTCTGTGGTGTAAGAAGAGAACACATGTGGTTAGACTTTCTATCAGATACATAAAACACTTACAGTTCCCCCAAGCAGTCTACATTTATACACACGGCTCCACCCCTACCTAAGTGGTGAAATTGATCATGTCCAATTCCCAACCAACCGGTCTCCAACAGCCTCATTTGAGTGTATAAACAACTCCACACCTCTCCACCTCAGTTCTCTCGCCTCTTACACAGTGCATTCATCTCCCTCTCCCTCATTCAGCTCGCAGCCATGCGTGTACCTCGATGGATTCCCCTACAGAAACTTCTGGATTTGGATGAGAAATTCCAAAATGAGATTCCAGCTTCCCTGCAGCCCTGCCATGTCCTGTCGGCTGCTTCTCTCTGTCAGGTCTGATGACAAACACCAGCGCTGTCGCTTGCTTCTACATTACTGGGTTGTGGTTATTTGCTGAACTACGGGTGGTTTCTCTACTTTAGTGTTGATCACTCAGCAAAGAATTATTTGATGGCTATTTTTATTATTATTCAACCAGTCCAAAAGAAATGTCAGAGGTCAACACCAGATGTCCCACACAGTTTGACATCTTTTTATTCATTTCATCTGACCAACACTTCACGACACAAAATCAATTTTGAAAAAGTAAAAAATAAAAAAGCAAAATTAGCAAGAACAGCTCAGATGTTAAAAGTTAGAAAAGGAGAATGGCATTAAAATGTCGTTAGAAATCTTTTTTTCATGCTATTTCTCCTTTTTATTTATACCTCTCTCCACTGTTTTGTCCACTACATCGTGCTTTCAGCATCGTGTCAGCGTGACTCCATCTTGCCATGTTCCCACTGTGTTTGTATCCAGTGTCACGATAGCAAAGCCCCGATGACAACCATGATATTTAAAGGTTTATTATCAATGTTATGTTAATATTGTATTAGATTAGTATCATAAATAACTGTATAACTGCTCATTCTGTATGTTTTTGTACACATTTATTTCCCAAATCTCTCGCCACAACCTTGAATTTGCTTTTGGACTTCAACCCTCATGCAACCAAACTACCTAATTATGAAAATGACCGAGTGAGGTCATTCAGCATACCTGTACTCTTTCATTTATTTGACATTCTCAGAATTTCTAATGTAAATAATTATGGGTTTCAGTCATTTTTATGAATTAACAGCATTAACCCATTCATCTCCATCAGCACTTTGGGCATTGAGTATTCGCCTTAATGCTTCTGCAGTAGTTAATCTTTCTACTCTAGCTCTGTTAGCCAGGAATCCATAATTAACAGAAAAAAATATATTATTAAAAAATATTTTATACATAAACTACAACAAGTTGTAAATAGATCAACAATATGTGGTGGGAAAGATTTCAGTCATGACCCTATTCAGCCACTTGAAGGCTAATTAATTCCCAATAAATAAAATACAACAAACAGCAAAGTTATAGATTAGCTTATGGTTACAAGTGAATTTTTCATTACTGTGATAATCATGAAATGAAAGCAGGTCATTGTGACTTTTTGGACCGTTAGTCACATTATTAAAAAAAGCCAAATATTTTGTCATCAATAGAATTAATCTTTTGATTGCACAGATTTTTGTGCAACATGTTGTTACACCTATAAGAGTAGATTTACTCTTATAGTGCAGAAAGTGCAAACTAGATGCATCATACAGAATGGCTAAAAATATATCTGTTGCAGAACCTTCATGTTTAAAATGCTTCCTCTATAACACTCTGAGCCAGGTCGTGGTTCGTCTTGCCGAAAATGTCTGCACCTTCTCCTGGCGTTCACTTCAAAGCGAACAAAGAGCAAACAACTGACACATTAATAACAGATCTTGTTGCTTTCAAAGATGTTCTTCATTGCATACTTGGATAAATAAATATTTCCTGGTTAACCTATGACACTGACTGGCATGCTTATGTCTCTTAGAGGTTTCAGACATCTCTTTGTTTCCTCGCTCGTACTTCTACAGCACAATTTTGTTTCTGGTTCCCATAGTAGAAGAAGAGTTTTGAGTGTCAAAAATAAACAGTGACATCCCCAAAGACTATCCCTGTTGACTGCATAATTAAAACAACTTTCTAAGGGATTATCATCGCTTATAAGATGGTCTTTTGATCCAGAGTACCTGGAAATCTGCCAGTCGAAACACAAAATATGACCTTCTGGTCTCGGCTACAAATGAGAAACCTATACTAAATTTAAACATATCAAATAATGTAGCAGATATGAAGCCGGCAACCATTTACTGAATCAACCCTGCAAACTCCCTGTAACTTCTTTGCATGTAGTGTGTATGGTGCATTTAGTGTTTTAAACTGGCAACAACTATGGTCTTTAAGATGAACACTCGTCTTGCCAAGGCTATTATTAAGGGCAGCCCATGCTACTCTTGAGGTTGTCTCATAGATGTAATGCAATCACCAAAGGGCAGTTCCACTCAGCTTAGCTTAGCACAAAGACTTCTTTTGACCAGCTCAGCACAAACAGTGGAAAAGAAAATGCTAGCTCTGACTGAAGGAAACAAATCCACCCATAAGAATTCACATTAAACTGTGATTGCACGTAGTCATGCAATATAATAGCTTAATTCTACATGCAGAATCGCAACAGTAGTATATTGTCAGTATTTTAGAGACCACCCAAAATGTTGCAAATCGTGTTTTCAGGGGAGCTCATATCCTATATACAGCAGTCGACCTGAAAAAGGGTTTGTATTTGTACTTTTTGAGATTTAATGTTGCAGACAGGAAGATTTAATCTAATAACTAAGACAGACTATAGCTGTTCCCAAGGTTGTATATTGAGCTTTAAGCTAACCTGTTCCTTACATACAAGAAACTTAAATTATATGAATATGTGCCCCTATTATTAGAAAAAACAAAATGAATCGATCTTAAATCAACACAGCTATGCTTTCAAACAGGCACTGCAATTATTCTTCCACTACAGCCAGCACAGTGGACTCAGATGACAAGTAGCCACAGGCAGTGCTTGCACTGCAAAAAGTCTGGAAGGTGATTTTTAAAATGATTAAATATTAAGTGATTTTCTATTTCGTGTGTTGTTCATCATAAGCAATGACCAAAACAGTTTAGAAAGAATTGATTGGCTTAACAAATAGCCTGTTACTTTATACACTCTTTGCATCTACTAATCAACAATTACTACAAACCTTCAACTGCCTCCTGTTTCTCATTCCAAACTCCCAGAGTTGCATTAAATCTATTCGGTTTCAGCACCGCCGTGAACCGAGATCGATGACAGGTTTTATCCCCGTGCCCCAGATGCTACACTAACATTTCTCCACTCCTACCATATGTTCTTCTCGCTGCTATTTCAGTCGAAACGGGGAGGCTCGAGAACTAACAGGTTATACCTCAAGAAACATTCGGCCTAATTGTAAAATCTGCATTTATTTGTCGTAGTGTGTAATTTTGTTTTATTTATTTGTTATAAATTATCAGGAGGTATAATCAAAGGTTTTGCAAACAAGCTAATTGTTAGATTTCCCAAACAGGCTCCTGCTAGTTCAGCTGACCTTGGGGATAAGCAAAAAGCTTGTCTTGTGGTGTGTTCATGTGTGTGCGGATGAAAGAGAGAGAGAGAGACCAGGGTAGGTGCTGAGGGGAGTGTCAGCTCTGCAAACTATAATTACACTCATACATGCAGATGCATCATACCACACACACAGGCATCGCTCGCTCTGAACAGCAGCAGAGGAACACGAGGAGGCAGCGAGCTTAGATAAAGGCAAGCAGGCTGGCCTGCGCTGCCGTGGGACAAAAGGGTGTGAAAAGCAGAGTGCAAAGAAAGCGAGAGACATGAGAGCGAGGGATGGAGGTTTTTTGTCCTCTCTTTTCCCCTCCCACTCCCTGTGTTGCAGCCTTGATGGCTCCGGTTTATTGTATCCTCAATGCCAGGGCCCTTCAGGTAGAGGTGCAGGAGGTGCTGTATGGAAACAGCAGCTCACAGACTGTCCATCAAAAACAAACTGCTGATATGCATGACAGGTGCATCGGCTTTATTCCTGCAGTACAGTGTGGGGCGGCTGTTGCGTTAGCGCTGTGTTGTTATCTCGCTCTTTTGTCTTGAGATTATTTTCTTTTGAAGCAAAGGGTCTTTTTTCTCTTTATTTTTTTATGACCTTTAAAAAGCAATGTTTTTTTGACAATCTCTACACCAACTGGAGAATCTATTTCAGCAACAAACCAACTCCTTTTTTTATGAAACCTTTGGACTATAAGTGCAAATGCATGCCTTGTTTTCCCCTTGTGGCAGCAGAAATATTTCATCAGGGTGTTGTTCGTTGTAGTTATTTGCATTAGAATGGTCAGTATATTAGTGCACTAATAAGTCTAGCTTATCTTATATAGCAATAGCTAAATATATTCCTGTATGGAGGTATGTGTCTGGCTTTGGTTAAAATGAATGCATCTCTCTTTAAAATGAATAAATCTTCTATTCATTTTTACATCCTTATCGAACTCACCCTTTCTTTCTTTGAACAAGTATTCTTCTCTCACAGCTGTGTTTTTAAGACGGAAGCTAGCTACTTTTCAGAAAGTGAATGACACTCACAAGTTGTCATCTTGGAAAGGGTTATTAGGTGCAACTTCATGCTGAATAAAAGTTAAGAGAGACAAGAAGGGAGACGTGTTTCTATTGCTGAATGGCACAGAAATCAATTCTCACAAATATAGTGGAGCCATTACAGGTGCCATTTTTGAAGTTCACCATTCTGAAAGGCCAAAATAAATAAATAAATAAATAAAAAAATCACACTTCAGTCATGCCACCCATGCTGCAAGCTTTGTTTGCAAAGTGTCCCACTGGAACATATGTGCTCCTATCTAGCATTTTCTCTCCTAGCTATGTAACAAATGTGACAGTTCAACAGGATTGAAACTTTATTTACATTCCTCTGGGCGCGCTGAGATAACCAGACTACAGAGCTGTGCTCGGAACAGTTAACAGTTAAAAGCTTCTTAGCTGGTTATTGTGTACCACACAAACTGAGTGCAGCGTGCACGAGATTAGACTTAGACTCAAGTCCTGATCATTTCATCTCTGAACAAAAGATGAGTGGATTCAAGAAAGTAATGTGAAAGCAAATGATCCAATAAAGTACACTGGGGCTCCACCTGTATTCTAATATATAGCAGATTTATGTGATATACTTGCAATGTGAAAAACATCCTCCAGGCACCTGCTTTCCTCAGAACTGCAGTTTGCTTACACAATATCACCTTTTTTTGAGTGTGAAACCAGGGATACAGATTATATTTGCTATTGCACTTGCTCCATATTGCGCATTAATATTGCAAGAGGTAAAGAACCTGCAGGTGTGGTATCTGAGTGTATTTAAAGACACAGCAAGAAGTGTGCACTAAATTTGTGCTAGCACTGCATCTGTTGTCACAGCGTTCATTTCGTACCTCCATAGTAACCGTAGGCTCCAGGTCCTAAGATGTCTGGGTCTTCCAGCCTGCCTCCCAGCGGCCTCATCCTCCTCGGGCCCCTGAAGAAGGCATGCCGTCGGGCGCCCAGAGCACTCAGCTGCTTCATTCTCCGTTCTTTGGATCTTCTGTTCTGGAACCAGACCTGAAACAAACCAGGGTCTGAGTTATCAGCCGATCTCATCTTTTTTCTTTCTTTCTTTTTTTTTTTTTTTTTTTTACAAATTTGTAGTTTATTGTCATCCTTTTTCAAATCACCATTCACTCAAACTGTAGTAAACCTTGCAGGGCTTGTAAAAACGCACAAATGATGTCGATGTGAGAGTAACACTGGGGTGTGATCAAAAACAAAACAAAAAAAAAATCTGTGAACCACAATTGAAAAGCTAAAACAATTACATATGGACCAACTAATCGTTTTAAGGGTTTTTCTTACTGTTAATGCTCAATGTTGCAAAGTTTGCACCACTTTCAAATTTCACAATTAAATTCAAATGAATTGATTCCTTTAAAGAGCTTTTATTCAGAAGCTGCAAACTATTTCCCAGAAATGACACAACGTACTTGCCTCCCAATTATCTGGCACCTCTGCACCCATTTTGAACTGTATTTACTGTACCACAATTAGCTGTGGCCTGTTTTCATTTGTATTAATTGAGGTGTAAATGCTTGAAATTCAGCTTCAAAAATGACTTGATGGGTTCTATGGGTTTTTAAAGTATAAAAACCCATAAAAATGCCATTAACAGAAAAAGTCAAAGAACTCAATCTCATATGAGCATTCTGCAGTGCGACACAAGAATTACATAGGTATAATCAAATCGTTGTTTGCACATAATGAATCGGGAGGCGTTTTGTGCTACAGTGTTAGAGTTCATGTCAAAAAAGCACAAAAGGATCAAAATGAAAAATTAGGAAAGCCAGCGATGACTGAATAATAACAAGAAAGGAACAATTTCTGCTCCATTTTTCCAGTGATGATGGCAGTTTCCTGTTGCAAATTTCAGATGAATAGCAAAGTAATATCAACGGCCCCAAATACAAAGCCATATGAAGTTAAACCACTGAGATTAAATAAACTGTCTTTCAAAGACAAACAAAGGAGGGTTTCAAAATTGCAAAACGGTGCATCATATGGAAGAATGTCTTTGAATTATAAGCACATAACACATCTCGTTTCGCCTTTGCTTCACTGCTGCATAATGATCTATGTTCACACCAGCTAGGCTATGCCAGAGGGAGAATCCCACTGTGCTACAGATTAACAAAAACACACTCACAAAAAAAAAGAAAAACACACACACACACACACACACACATATCCCCTTCCACACATACACCTAAAACTACTTAGGCTCTGCACTCTGTGCTCCAGCGGCAAACGCAACACCTGCTTATTGAGAACAATCATCTAACTGTAGGGTACATTTTTATGGAAATGCTCTCGCTTCCCTTGAGAGAGCGTTGCTTAGGGATTACATACGCATGCTGGAGAAGCAGCGTGGCTCACAGGGCTCCCTGCGTTGAGAGCAATGGTATTTAACACACACTGAACAGGGAGGAAGATGACGAAACGCAGCCTCCATTTTGGCTCCGAGCAACACACACAGGCGGAGGGTGCAGAGGTGGAATGGGGAGGTGGGGGGGTGGGGGGGGGGCTTATCGCAGCCCAGACTGACTGACTGATATATCGACTGGTTTGCTGGTTCATTGAATGATTGATTGATTCATTGAGCGATTGAGCTCTGTTGCTGCACACTCGCACATGCTGGCTGCAGTTTATGATATAGATGAAGCGGTGGAGAGGCACGGGCTGTAAGTGAGTAAGAGCGGAGAGGTGGGAAAGGGGAGGGTGGTATGTAAATCTGTGAAATCAGCGATAATTACAGTGAGTGCACAAAAAGCCACATCACAGTTGGCAGAGATGGTGCTAATCATCCTAACACAGTCTGCACCCAGGCATCAAGCATGTGTGCTTGCATGTGTGTCTGTGTGTGTGTTTTGAGGATGGCAGAGAGGTCCAAAAACAATGTATGCTTGTGTTGTATTGCACAACATGTTTGTATGTGGGTTTGCTCTTACCTTTGGCAAAAACAAAGCTAACCTTTCACTAATTTCATGGCTGTGCATCACATGTTATTGCTGAAACAAACACAGTCTGCACCCCAAAAAAGGAAATTCTTTTACAAATAATGTATTTCTCATGCATCAATAAAATGTATTAGTGTAAGTTCAAAGTGTGCTTTGATGTTTTTATGCTGAAATTACAAGCAAGTAGGAGACTCTTTTTTATAGAAAAAATAAAGTGTGATTTATGATTTTGAATGCAGTAATTTAAAAAAAACAACTTGCGTTTAAATAAAAGTATCAAATGTTGTAACCATATTTCTATAAAAGTCAATCATAAATAAATAATAAAATAAGTAAGTGTGAACATTAAAAACAATGCTTTTCTGCATATTGTGAATCTACTGTTAATGCAAACATGAAACTCTCATTTTAGGCACCATGCTGCCTGCAGTTCCATATGTTGGACTGTTTTTTGGGGGGTTTTACAAGCTAGGAAAAAAAATGCTACAGTACAAAATAAAATCAACCAAATCCATATATTTCATGAAATACTTCCACAACACATAAACAAACAAGGAAGACAGTTTACATACAGCAGGTGGTGGGGTTCGTTTAAATGTGGCATATATTCATCTAATAGTCCGCATCGTGTTTTGGCATTTCACTAATAGATGATGAGGCTTTCAATTAAATGTCTGCACATTTCAGTAAAATTAAAAAGTAATTCCTTTGATTTATAATGTGTCATCTGTCTCTAATCTGTCCGTGTCGCCGCAGATCCCTCCCTCATCTGAATCGAAGAAAAAAAAAGTTCCAGCGATCCACAAACAACACAGCTGATCTTACCTGGATGACGCGCATGTTCAGCCCTGTTTCCTGTGCCAGCTGTTCTCGAATGTGCCGGGTCGGTTTCGGCGTGGCAACAAAAGCAGCCTTTAACGTTTCCAGCTGCTTGGCCTTGATGGTGGTCCGGGGCCCCCGCCTTTTGGCCCCAGAGTTCTGCTCCTCGTTCTCAATATTGTTCGTTTCCTTATCTGAGGACGTTGAATTGTCCGTCTCTTTTATGTCGTCCTGTATTGGGTCCTGCAGATCCGGCGATAAACTCCTATCTGTGCACGACGACACTGGGGGACGGGGCGGATGGGTGGGGGGACAAACAAGAAGGAAGGTCAGGTCACGATCCGAAATGTCAAGGTGGGGGGTGGCGGGGTGCGGTGGGTGGTGGTGGGGGGCTGTTTTAATCAGCCTTGGAGATGCACACAAGCGTTGCTGACTATTACGCATCCGAAACTTGACCTAATGGTAAATGAAATGCGTTTTTACGCCCCTCGGTGAATTTTTGTCTCCCAGTTTCTGTTTTCCCTTCTTTCTTTATTTGTATATTTATTTTTCTTAAATAATATCTGAAGTATCAAACAAAACGCAAAAAACAAATGCGCAAAATAATACCAAAAAATAAAAATAAAAATCCACAGTTGCTAACATCTCCAATTTACGCACACAAAAAAAGATGACATACGGGCATGCAGCCATATTACATTTGCGAGCAAATGAAGAGATTTATATTGGAGATCAAAACAAAGGGTTTATGAAAAAGGGACGCGTGACACCTTTAGTAAATAGGGTGTGGAGTGGAGTTGCTGCCCTCCTGAGCTTTTTATAAGGATAAATAGAGTGGAATGAGGAGCAGCACACACGGCCAGACCAACAGACTCATCCCCAGTGGACCCTGACGTATAATAACAGAAAGCTATTGTTCTTTGGAGGTAAATATTGAAAGTATTCATCTCATAAGGTTACTGTGAGATGCTCTCCGCGGAATGCTGCAAAAGCTCAGCATCAACTTATATTTAAAGCCGCCACTTCTGCTTTTCTTTTGTCTATTAAAATGCTGATTGCCAATTTATTCATCCGATTTCTTTCTTTCTTTCTTTCTTTTTAAATCGGTTCCACGGTTATTAAAATAAACAACGCCCTCAGCAGCCCTCTTATTGTTATCATTGCTTATTGTTGAATGGGAGACAAAAACGCAGCGCAGGCCTGGTGTCGCTTCGCTTACCTGAGTTCAAGTTGACTTCCTTTATGGCCCCGGAGCTCAGATAATCATCTTTGCACACAAACTTGTTCTCGTCTATCACATAGAGTTCTTCTCCCGTGGACAGCTGTTTGTTACACACCATGCAGGTGAAGCAGTTTAGGTGAAACACTTTGCTTCGAGCTTTGCGGACCAAGTCGTTCGGCGAGATTCCCTGCAGACAGCCAGCGCATTTAGTGCCAAATCGCCTGCACGGAAAACGAAAAATGAAGGTGAGATTGAGATTTTTTTTTTTATGACGGCAGCGCGTAAAGGGGTCTGTTAGAAATTACCCACATCCATCATATAATCATTAATACTAAAAAGAAGCTGGTATTAAAATAATATTAATTTAGAAGGAATAAACAGGTTTAACGCCTTTAGTTTAGCAAGTGATATAAATGTCACTAACACATAATAATAATAATAATAATAATAATAATAATAATAATAATAATAATCCACTGTAACGTTTTTAGTAAATAAAACGTAACAGGTAATTACTCAACCAGAGCACCTCTCTCTATGAGAGTGTTGATAACATAGCCATTAAAATCATTTAGAAAAAGACTTTAGAGAAAGGTTTTTTTTTTTAAAAAAACCTTCCTAATTTTGATTGAGGTGCTCTGACAATAACCCCACGCAAAACGTATTAGTGACAATCAACACATTGTACTCGTGGATATATTATAGGATTAGGCAGAGTAGGAGCATCTTAGCGTGCAAATCTTCTCTTAATCCATATTCACCCGCGCTTAAATAGCACTGGGTGGGAAGACTCATCGATTTGATACACAAATAGCCCAAAAATAAATTCACTAAAATTCCCCCTCCTCATTTGCCGGGGTGAGTCCGTTTTTTCCCCTTTCTCTCTTTTTAATTACTCTCAAAAGAAGTGCGATAAAGCACATTTGACTGAGTGACGCTTACAGTATTTCTCGCCTGCCCAGATGTCTTTACTGATGGAAAGAGTTTGAACAGATGCTTAAGGCTCACTTTGGGCCTGCTGTAGCTGGATTTTAAGTCCGCCTGTCGGGGGCTGGTTAAGCCTTTGGGTGACTGCAGGCACCCTTGTTGTGGAGCATTGTTTTAACACTGTGCTTGCCTTTCCATTCACTTACAATGGTATCGCATCACTATCCGCTTTTCACATGCGTGACCAAGCCTCCCCCAGCGAAAGGGCACAACTCTACTTACACAACAAATGGACACATTAGGGTGATTACTGTTTCGCCTAGCTAATGGCTGGCCATTTAAATCCACCGCTTGATGGGACCTGTGGTAATATGACGGCCAAGGCTGCGCGAGGCCAATAATAGCCCCGTCCCAACAAAGGCTGATGTGTCTTACATGTCATTAGACAATTTGGGAGAAAATAACTGACACATACAAATGAAAATGATGCTAAGAGAGTGACAAACAAGGGCTTCACTTATCACTCAATTACCTGGAACACTTTTTGGAAATTGTGAACCGGTTAATAGCCTAATGGGTGTTTGAAATAAAAGTGTTGTCTGGAGCTGGAAATAGATTTTTTTTAAAGAAAAGAAAAAAAAATAAGCACAGAATACACGAGGATACAGAATCAATATATTTATATGTCCATTCTTTTATAATAGAGGCCCCTTTTGACGCCACACGGTTCATATCATTTCCTAAAAATGTCACCACACAGAGATAGGTAAAAATCATGCATTTTAAAAATTACGGATATTATTAACAAATAAGGGAAAATGTATACTTTTAGATTTATCTTAAATTCCTTTAACCATAAAAAAAAAAATCCAAGTACGGGTTAACGTGGCCTATGACCTGAGTCCAGCGCACCGAGCTCGACTTTATGTGCCAGGCTTTAATTTGTATTTTTCTTCATCCTGTTCTTCTATTTTTTTTTTTTTATCAATCTTTAACCCCAAAATAATTTCCCTTATTGTAAAGGTGTTGACGAATGCTTGAATCAAAGCGTGATTTCTTTCTTTCTCTCTCTCTCCCTCTCTTTTTTTTTTTGAAGACCTCTTGATTCCAAATTCAGTTACCTGAAAAAGTCAATTTTGCAATAGAGCTTTCCGTCTCTGGAGAAGCACTTCTCGGTGAGGTTGCAGTTGCACTCACAGCACTGGACGCACTTGGCGTGCCAGGCTCTGTCCAGCACGTTGAGGAGGAACCGGTCCAAGATGGGCCGTTCGCACCCGGCACACTGGACCATCATATCGCCGGCCTGCAGGACGCCGAGTGCCGACCTACCCACGCGGACTGCGCTGCTCGGACTTGGGCACTCCGAGTTTACGCGGAACAACGTCTTGGCTCAGAGAGGTGTGCTGTCAGGCGAAAACTGGAGGGACCTGTCGTTCAAAGGCAGCGGAGTGACAATCCCCGAGAACTGCTGTAGTCCTGGTCCTGTTTGGTCGCTGTCCTGCTACTTGTCACAATCCACAAATCCAGAGGAGAAGAGGGGAGAAAAAATTCAGCTGCGCCAGCTGATGGACTGCGTAATGGCCAAACCAGACATGTTTTCTCGCCAATTCAATGTTAAAACATCATTTTTTAAACGTGTTTACTTCTAAATAATTTATCCCTTTTGCTCACGCTTTGTTTGGGGTCCAGTAATTTCCTTCAGGCTCACCTCACGTCGCCACTTGCACGTCCCTGTGCCTTGGTTATCACGAGGTTTTGCCAGCGCGACGCGCTTCCTGCGCTGAGATTGGATGACGCCCTTGTTAATTCCCGTGCCAGAAGAGCCAATCAGAGCGCAGTTGTTATGGTTACACGTTCATAGCTGTAGCCTCCGAGCGGACCCTGAGCAGAAAACACCTAGGCCGTGGATGCAGGGTGTTTGTAGTGGCGCTGATAGAGGCCAACAGGCATGAGGAAGTTTCACGGTGGGTCACGGAGACGGCACTGGCTTTAGAAGGGAATGCATCAGTTGCAGGTTAGACTATGAACGTCAGAACATTTTACTGGCGATGAACGTGAAAATGTCAGTGCATAGGTACAACGGGCACGCCTCTGAAATGAATCGGACTAGAAGTAGCTTGTTGGGAGAGGGAGTAGCCGAACAAGGCTGTGCTGGGCGAAGACAGGAGGAGGAGGGGGGACGCGGGCCTTTTCTCATGCAGAAAGCTATTTGCAGGGAAATGCGATGGATTAGCAGGAGCTCATCAATAGGGAGAGCGTGGTCACCCGGCGCTTTAACAGAGTGGCCACCAATCGAAGGGAATTTCAATATTTACCAACAGCCTCGTTTTGTTAGTTGCAGTTAAGCAAACATGCGATGCGCTAATTCGTGTTGGGTGAGACTGTTTTAAGCATAATGGGGCCTCATTTGAATGAAATTAGGTGTGAATTTTGGCTCATTTTACACGACTGAAGGCCATTCAAGATAACATTTAGAGGAACAGACAAACAACAAGGTTGTTAGTTTTAACAGAGGAAGAAAGGAAAACTGTTAGGATCTATCTATGAAATATACTTGTATCAACATTTAGGTGCTTTTACTATGAAAGGTTCTAAGAAGGTGTTAGCTTTAAGATAACGAATATTTACTGATTGCATAAAATTTAAAAGAGTATTGATAATATTTTTTTTAAAAATAGGTCACAATATTTTTTATTTCATTTTACCAAACAGGCATCATGATGGCAGAAGCTATGTATAAAAAATGCTTTCTTTCTTTCTTTCTTTCTTTCTTTCTTTCTTTCTTTCTTTCTTTCTTTCTTTCTTTCTCCTTATCTACCCTATTTGTTTTTTCCTTACTTCAGTTTCTCTTTTTACTGTCTTCCTAAATTGGTACACTGATGGTGTGTAGAGCGTTTAAAGGAACCTCCGGCCTTTCAGCTATGACACGAGGTATAATTAGTGTTAGTGTTCTAAGCAAAAATGAGTGTTTTTCTTATCAAAATGATGCCACACATCCAAGTGTGGATTTACTCTACAGGTATCTGTGGTTTAACCTGGCCAGATCTGGTTTTTGTAGAGATGAGGCTGAATAAGTTTCCTGAATTACTCAAGCTTCAATGACCTTTAGCCCACAAACTGAGATGGAGTGTGTGTGTGTGTGTGTGTGTGTGGGGGGGGGGGGGGGGGGTCAGGGAGGTACAGACAAAAAGCCCACAGTGGGGAAAAGAGCATGTGAGGAAAACCTCTAGTTTGAATGCAGCTGTGCAAGGGTATAAAGAAGCTCTGTTTGCTTTTGCTTTGTTCTGCTCTTCTGTGCACGCTAAACACCACCCAAAGAGTGAGACACTCACCTGTGGAGAAAAATGAGGGAGCTGTCCATGGTACCAAAGGCAGCAAGCACCAAGGACAGCAGCAGGCTTCCCTTTTTCCCCCCAGTGAGAATCAGCTGACCTTACTAACAATCACGTGGCATCAAATTTAAGGACGCATTCTTTGTGATCCTTAATTGCTTCCTTCTCCACTGTCGTGCAGACAGCAGTCATATCACCTCATTTAGCTAATGGCAAAACACACATTTGTCTTTTATAAAGTAACTTAAAAAGCAGCCCACCAACAGAGCAGAAAAAATGTCCTAATAAAACATTAACTTTGAATGAAAAAATTGAAAGACAAAGTAAAGTTCACTTACCTGCACCCTGGAATTTATTTTCATCACATACAAAGTTTAGCAATAAAACCCCCTTTTTGTCTTTTTGCCTGCATAAAAAAAAGGCTTTGTGCATGGTAAAGTGCTGAAGGACTGATTTTTGTCATTCAGCGCATAAAAAAGATTGGAATACCTTTCAAAATCAGACGAGAATAATTAAATAGAAATTTGGATGAAGCGTTTAATAATAACATGTTTACTTCTGAAATTATTAGTTTGTTTTTAAAGGACAGGGTGGGGTTTGTTTGCGCGTTGCAACTGTTTATGCAGGCTGACAGACCATCACAACACATATTTTTCAAGGACCAACATCTGAAGTGGTTTGAACATCAGTCACCTTTCTTTACTGAGAGGTCTTCATAAAATATCTCTGCCGTGCAGCATCCAGGTCTCTCCCTCTCCGTAGTTTTATTCATAATGCAGGAGGAATAAAGGCGATAATTTAAACAACACAACTAATGTCCACAAACCCTGAACCTGGGATTTTCTTCAGTCTCGGTTCCTACAGCACTGAAGAATCTACGTGTTTGTGCTGATTAAATTTATGAAAATGTTCTTAAAAACAGGCAAACACCCCATCAGGTTGATGCAGCTGGATCATTTTTTAGGTGCTTGCTTTGCACTGCGAGCTGAAATGAAGTCTTAAATTGAAGGGAAGAAGTGGTGGATGGGAATATAAATCTAGAACAGGTACATAAATAAATGGGAGACATGGGGAGGGGGAAAGAAATTCAGCCCTCACACCCAAATTCAGACCTCATCTTCAATGCTCCACTCCCCTCCACTCTGCACCATCGCAGCCCAGACACCTGAGCAGACCGCTTCCTCCCCTCTCCTACCTCCCTCCTATGCATGCGGTGTCACCCCAACCCCAAAGGCGCGCGCACATGTACGCTCAAGACCACCTCCAGGGCCCCTCTTTGGCAGGGCCAGTCCCAGGGGAGAGGTTAGTATGATGGATGTCTGATTGGTAGCCCTCCCTTAGGGCCTCCCTCTCCGTCACCTCTCTGCGCTCTGAATTAAAAGGCCGTTTGTCTCCTCTGAGTCCTCAGCTGTAGAGCGCCGGCCTGCAATTTCACAGCACTCAGAGAGAGAGAGGGAGACCATTACAGAGGAGGTTGTCAGGGGAGCCATCAGAGCCCGGACACGCCTGAGGGACTCTCTCGCTCCCCTCTATCTTCCCTGCTCCTGTCTCCTCCTGCTCGGCACCACCAACACCTCTATCCCACTGGAGGCAGCCAACCCTGCCCTCACAGATAAATTCATATTCAAGCATGTATGCACCTATGTGCATATAAGATTGCATAATTGAATGCACACGTGCTTGACACGCATCACCGGGGGCATTGTTATTTTTAAATCTACCACTCGGTCTTGGTTCTTAAATAAATTAACACAATCAATTATTTAAAAATAAGTACGAGAATAAGAAAAAGAACATCACATTCAGTCTCTCAGAAAAGCCACCTTGAATTCATTCATAGTCTGAATTCTTTCCCGCAGGATTTGCTGCCAAAGCCTTACTTGTTTTTGTTTTTTTTAGTTTAAATTGTGGTGGCTAATGTTAGCCAACTTTAGATACTGCTGTATAACTGACATTACTGAGTCAGTTTGACTCCATCATATGTGATGTTTGACAGTGTTAAATATAGACTATATAAAAGATAGATGTACAAACCAGTGGATGTAATGTCATCCACTGGTTTGTGAAGCCTCTACTTGAGCAATTTGTCTGTCACCATCTTGTTTTTGGGAAACCAGATCTCAGAAGTAACGAGTAGATCTAACAAAGAAATCAAGGACACCAAACACTCATTTAACAGTGACTTGTCAATCCTACAGTAGGCCCACCCTAAAAAAAATACTGTGCGCTATTCATCTAATAGTGAATATAATTTATAAAACATACATCATGTTATATTAACTATGATTTGAAAATACTAATTGAGATATTCAAATCATAAAGGTAAAGTAAATAATATCAGACCCAGATGCTCTGTCAATCTTTCATGTACATTTTGTGTTTTAAGGGCTACTTGTCATATTTCTTAGCATACCTTTGAAAAGTTTCTCTTTCAGGGCATTCGTTTAAGTTGTTGTGTGGAAAAGGTCATGCTTATTTGTAGAGTATTGTATAGTTTTTTTGTATAGCACATTTAAAACAACAAGCAAAGCGTTTCACAGGTCTTAAAAAAACACACACATATGTCAAGGTTTAGCTCGAATTAAAGGCCAGAGAGTAGAAACAAGTCTTGAGCAAATAGTTAAAAGTAGAAACAGTTTGAGCAATTCGATTATGAAATGGTAAGGCATTCCCGAGACTTTGGCAGCAATTGAAAAAGTTCAGCCACCTCTGACAAGAGTGTGGACATGAATAAGATCAGGTCTTAAAAACAATCAATAAAATCTTAAAATGAATCATAAAATTGACAGGAAGCCAGTTAAAGTGATGCTAAAGCTGGAGTTCATGTTTTCTCATCCCAGTTAAAAGGCGAGCAGCAGCGTTTTGTACCATCAACCTATATACAAACAATTACAGTAATCCAGCCTTGTCATAATAAGAGCATGTATAAGTCTTTGAGTCCTTATTAAAAAGATATGGCTTTGGTTTGGCCAACAATCTCAACTGGAAAAAAAAACAAACAAAACTCTCAAAATCTGAAATTCAAAGTTTCCACTTCCACGTGGTTAATTTGTTGTGAAAATTGTCTGCATGTATGTCATACACATGTATTTTCCTCCAATTGAGAAATAAACCATTAAGATCCATTAAACTACCACATGTATATTTATGTATTTGTGTGTGTATGTGTAGCACAGGCTGTGTGTAATTTCAGTTGAATTACTATTTTAAATTGCTTAATAAAAGCTCGATAGTAGTTTTTTTGTTTGTTTGCTTTTTGCAAAAAGACAATAAATGCCGAGGACTGTATTCATACATATTTATAGGTCTAGTGAGTATTTCTGGCAGAACGATGGCATATATAGGGTTGGCTCGTTGTAAAATCCAGTGATCCTTTTCATTAAAATGAAAGAACACATAATTCTGGAGTAAAGTCAGTTATTCGTGTAATTTAGCCATTTTATTCTCCGAGAAAATGAGGACTATGCTCTAAGTAAGAAGCTACGCCGGGCTTTGAGGCATAGATAATACAAGTAGGACACAATACATCTTTATAATATGCCTTTTTTGAACTATTTAAAAAGATTGAAAAATGAACATGCGCATTATTCGAAGCCTCAGAACTCAGACCAGGCAGTACAGAATTAACATTTAGAGTCAGAAAAATCTTCCCCCCTGTGAATTTCGCATGGCTTCATTTTGCTGTTTTGCTGTTTGGTGTTTTTTAGTCCCTAAATACGATCGTTATATTTTCCCCTCATACACCTTTCAAATTTTCTGTTCAATTAAAACTGCAAAGAATTTGTTTTGAAAGAAGCACTTGGAATTAGTTTTGTGTGTTTTTGTGCTCAGCAGGAATCTGCACTCATACTGTATGAATGGATGTGCTCTGTTTGAAAGGACAGGCAATAATTGGAAAGTATCATCAAGGAAAACAAACACAGCCCACAAATATAACCTTCTCTATTACTCGGAATAAAGGAGTAATTCAAACAAACAGATTCACCTTTCACCCCGTGGGCACTAAATCACCCGTGTTTCTGCATACAGACAAACAATATGCACAAACTTGACGTGGAATGCTACGTGGCTCTTGTGAATGGATAATTAGGGCATTATTCAGCTCCAGGTGAGCAGGAGTCACAAGTTGATGTGTGCAACTGTTCATCAGGTTGAATTTCTTTCCCGCAGTCAACCATGGTGTAAAGTGGTGTGACTTTATGCGGAACAGAGTAAAAAGACAGGTGGCTGGTTCTGGGCATTTGCAGAGAGTAAAAGCCTGACTGGATGGCTCACACTGTGCCGAGTTCAGTCCCCTTCATTGAGATATAATGAGGGAGATCACCTTTCACTGTGGGCCATCCTAATGAAGTAATGAATGGGGGTGTGCATTGCACCTTTGCCCTCACCTACTCTATTAATCAGAGTAGGGTCACACATAGCCGCCAGGATCCAACCTCCCCTATCTGGCAACACTAATGGACCAAGCGATGCATTGAAGGTGCTTTTAGTTAAAGAGCTCTGGGTAGTGACCAGGAGCAGAGAGGAGAGGAGAGAGGGTTGGCATTTCCTGTGAAGAGAAAAAAAACTGGAGGAAATAAAGAGTGGGAAGCAGCTGACTTGGAGAATGGTTTGCACCTCCAAGGTAGTGGGAGTGAGGTGTGTGCATGTGTATGTGTGAGACAGAGAGAGACATGGACCTTTAACCTCATTTGAGTCACCCTGAGGAAGGATCACGAGGGTCAGAAAGCTATCTGGACTGCCCACAGCAGGATCACCAGTTGACATTTACTGTATGAACTACAAAGAATGACGATACTGTTAGATCACATGAAAATTGCTTGGATTTTTATTTATTTTTTTTTTTTTTGCGGCAGTAATCTACATTCAGCAAAATAAAGTGAAATTAGCAGTTCTCATTGCATTCTCCATACTTAGGTAAGACTGACATATGAAAACCTTTACCTTTTGGCTTTTGTTTTAATATTTTTTAGTGGGCAAGCATTTCTACATTTTGCCTTATTCTTTTAGCATTCGTTGGACTGTTGGTTGCCTCTATTTTTACCTCAGATATATTCAGATAGAAAGCTGATCTTATATCCTGTTAAATGACAGGTTCAAGATTTTCCAAACAATTCAAAAGGTGCCCATATCTGCTTAAGATTAGGTTTTGATCATCGTGACTAGTCCTATTCGCCATACTGGCCATAAAGCTTTATTAAAAAAGGTTTATTAAAGGTAATCTTCATCATTATTGGCTTTAATCACATCATATACATACACCATTAGACATATTCTTTAGATTTTCATTATATCAATTTATAGAAAAGGACACTGGAAAAAAAACAAAATACTGATGAATAAAGGTTTAAGAACCAGCAATCTTTCAAATGGCCAGCAGGGGAGCAATAATCTGATTGCAGGAAGGTTTTGATTGTATTTACATATGCCATATACTTTAATATGTATAGTTGTTCAACTGCATTTTAAAACAAATATCAAATCAGCGAGTCAATGCAGGTATCTAGACACGGTCAAGATGACCAGCTGAAGCTTAAACTGAAAATCAAAATGGGTGAAAGGTGATTTAAAAGACTGAATGTGGCATGATTCTTGGTGCCAAACAGGCTGGTCTGAATATTTCAGAAAATGCTGATCTCTGATTAGTGAGAATAAACTGAAAAAGAGAAAATATTCAGTGAGTGGCCATCAGTGGTCAGAGGAGAATGACCACACAGCTAATGGAAAGGCACAGCAGATGAACCAGCAGATGATCACACTGGGTCACTCCTCTCAGGTAAGAACAGCACCAATTGTGCATTGTTCAAATGCCATAGCCTACCTGAGTATTGTGGCTGACCATGTTCATCCTTTTATGACCACAGTACACACATCTTCTGATGGCTGCTTCCAGCCATGTCACAAAGCTCAACTCATCTCAAACCGCTTCCTTGAACGAGTGAGCTCACTGTACTCAAATGGCCTCCTCAGTCACCTGATCTCAACCGAACAGAGCACCTTTGGGATGTGGCAGAAAGGGAGATTCCCATCATGGATGTGCAGTCTGCAAATCTGCAGCAATTGCTCAATACTATCCTGTCAATGTAATCAAAAGCTTTGTGGAATGTTTCCAGCAATCTATGCCATAAAGAATTAAGATAATTCTGATGGTAAAGCTGGTACTTGAAATATGCACCCAATAAAGTGGCCAGTGAGTATATATGATGAGTTTTGAATCTATGAACTTCTCCATTTCTACTTGCTACTCCTTGGGCATGCATAGCATCATTAGATTGTAGGTCACATCTGCCTCAGATTGTTGCTTTATTATTGCTTTTAGAAAGGTAAGACAGCAAAGATTAAAAACAACTCAAGGCTTCAAAACAGGAGTCCATAAATTGGTTGGTAGAGTCCATCCTTAGTATACTCTTTATGGATCAGACGCATTCCATCTCTACTTTCCATCTGATCTTGGTTATAATAGTTTTAATCTGGCATGATTAGAAGGATTTCATGGTGACAAAATCTGTCCACAGACACACATGCACACACAGGCTCAGTGTAAAAACAATACCAGCTTTACTGTTTCTGCTGGTAAGTGAAAAAGCCTTGAGATTACCTTGATTAGATTAGAGATTAGATAATGCATTTGCATTTTCATATGGACTAATGATGTGGTGTGCTTTCTGGATCGCTGCCTCTCTGCTGGACCTTACTGAAAGCATGACATATAAAGGAAAACACACCCTTAATTTGGCTAGTTTGGCTTTACAGACATGAAATTATGTTGTTACAGTTGTTTAACAACATCCATAATTGTTGCTGGTTTTAATAATAGGTGCAATAACAATATGTGTGTGCATTCAATTCAATTCAGTTTTATTTATATACCAAATCACAACACCAGTCACCTCAAGGCGCTTTAAATGGTAACGTAAAGACACTAGAATAATAACTTATACAGTTTCTGGGAGTCTTAGTTTACTCATTCTCTAATCTCTATATAATAATATAACTGACACTCTGGTCACATGTTTTCTTTAGTCACTTTCCTTATCATAATGCATATATTAGACAAATATTGGGACTGCTTTCTTGCATTGCAATATCTCCAAATTTAGAAGCATCTTGTCTCAGAGTGATGCTGAATATACTAGTTTCTGTAATTATTACTTCTAGGCTGGACTACTGAAACTAATTTTTATCAGGTTATTCTAAAACCTCCCTGAAAAGCCTCTAGTTGATCCAGAAGGCTGCACAGAGAGTACTGACAGGGACTAGAAAGAGAGAGTAGATTTCTCCCATATTGGCTTCTCGAATTTAAAATCCTCACATACAAGGTCTTGAATAATCAGGCCCCATCTTATCTTAAAGACTTCATGGCACTACATTACCCCAATAGAGCACTTCACTCTCAGATTGGGGGCTTACTTGTGATTCTTAGAGTATTTTAAAGTAGAATGGGAGACAGAGCCTTTAGCGTTCATCATCAGCTATTGAATCATGTAACATCTTGTTTTTAACAACCACAATAGCCTAGCTGCTTTGGCTTTTACCTTATGAGCCTGTGTGTGAATTGAGAACTAGGCTCAAAGCGCATGTCAGAAAAGAAGATATAATCTTTAAAAGCAGGCATGACAGTGGGTGAGTTGGACTGACCCACTTTCCAATCAAATGGAAGCTGAGTGCCCAAGTGGCAGAAGAAAAAAAGAAATCCACAGTTAAGTACAAAACTGCAGTTTCTCAAATAAGAATCAGAGTGGGTCTCCACAGACACTAATGTTAAAATCCCCAGCTTTAAAGCTGATTGGTTATGCTAACATAGACCGACTTGGATAAAAACACCTTTTAAGCATGTTTCTCATTAAACAAATGATCATTTCATTTAAAATTACAGATTCATACGAATGCACCATGGTTAGTCAGCCATTAGTCAGCCATTGCTTCTAACCACAGACTGTTCAGAAGATGGATGTAACTCCAGAGTCTGAAAATGAGTCAGAATGCTTTAAACATGTATTGTTTTTGATTGCCTATAGGGGCAGCACATGTAGTTGCAAAAAGACTAGGTTGTTTGTGGAAAAATAAACCGTAAACAGCTCTTTGACCTCCATAAACACTTTTCTGATGAATTTATGAGCACACTAACTACTTCCTGGTCATACTGAATGAATAAAACATGAAGTTCATTTTGTTAATTATGGTCATTATTAGAATCAGAGAAGAGAACGATACAGAATTTACTTTTTGCTTTATTTGCTTTTCTTTAACCAATGAGCATGCAGTGAAATCCCCCTTCCTTCACCTTTGTTTTCAAAGCATCATGATAGCAGCAGTGAACCCACTCAGTCATCCACTCAAGCAATAGCTAAAATGCTAAACTTGAGGCTTCACAATCTAAAAGCGTCACAGTGGCTATGTCCATCTTCTATACAGAGTGTATGATATTGCCCCAAGCAACCCCAGACTAATGTACAAATGTCCAATCCAGATTAAGAAAATATAATTGAATTTTTCTGTTATTCATTATAAGGGCAGGGAAGCAGTGCAGGGATGAGCACTGTTTCCTCTCAGCAAATGTACTCTAGGTTTAAATTTGCTAATCTAATTGGTGATTCCATACTGGCTGTAGGTTTGGAGGTGACTGTGAATGGGTTTTTTTGTCTTTATTGGTTTGTGCCCCCTCTAAGCAACCCCATAGTCAGACAAGTGATCTAAAAAATGCATGTACTGTTCATTTTGCACAAATTGCACACATCAGGCTAGAGCTAAATATAGCCATGATGAAAAGAATAGTTACATAGTCATGCTAGTTTGGAGATTGGTAGTATCTGCCCTCTTCTAGAGGAAATGACATTTGACGTCTGGCGTGATTAAGCTATTTCAATGTGATAACGCAGTTGTAGAATGATTTATAATATCTAGTAGATGGACATGCGTACCCAAACCGATATGGTCTCTTTTTTAATTCTATCAACTCTAAAATCATGTAATGTGATTATCACAGAGAAGCATATTTGCTTCTCCCCCCCAAAAGCACAAGAGTTGTGAAAGAACACATTCATCACGAGTCAACAAAGACTCCACAAAAACAGACAAGAACACATCTCTGACTGAAAAAAACCCTTTTAATCAGCTACTCATAGCTTTTTTCCCTTCAGCTGAATGCCAGAAATGTTCAGTGTTGTGAGTTTTCAGTGAAAGCGTTAACTGAATGCAACTTTTTGTACACTGGAGAACATTTCTCAGAAATAAGTTTATCATGTAATCTTTTATGACCGACTGGGGGAAAAATAGCTGATTGCCATTGATTATTTGGGCAAAAATACGGATTATATAATAATTACAAAACATGTGAAATTCTTTCTTTACTCTCATTAAGTTATCAGATCCATTCATATTTCCCCAGCTGCTCTCACTGTATTCCCACTTAATTTCCTTTTCAAATATCCATTATAATAAATTATACATTAATCCACTTACATATACAAGCTTCCCCATTGGTCAGCTGCATACAGAAGAAGATGTGTGAATTGGACTGGACTCAGCATGACAAAGTGGGAAGGCTGGGCAGAAAAAGAGGAGATGGGGGAAGGGAAGGGGGGAGGTTGAAATAATCTCAGCTATGTATGTGTTCTCAGCACCTCGTCCTCCCCTGGCTAACCGCATCGGCGGCCACTTGAATTAGCGGCGGAGGATTATGGGCAGAGAGCCTCATTAATCTGGGCAACAAACAGTGGCCAGTGTGAATATTTGCACGCAGAAATTGAAAAGATTAAGTCCTATTTGACAATGACTGGCAGGCTCTGCGCTGCAAGAGGCTACTGTTAAATATTCATATCCTGGACTCCTTTTCCTCTGTCAGCTTGTCACATGTGTGTTTGTTTATGTGCAAATGGAAGCAACATGCACAGACAGTAAGGAAGATTCTGGGATTTTTGTCAGTCATCATGGGCAGTCAGGCCTTCAAATTGAATATTTCTTTACATCAAACTGGTCGAACTTGAGCATCTAAACAAATCTGCTGAATTAGTTTTGATTAGACTGTTTAAATCATAACTTGTGTATTTTTTTGACATGCAGAGGAAATATGTTGTGGCTATATAGGCAACACCCAGCCTCATCCTTCCCACACACACACACACACACACATTAACGACCAAAAAAGAGGATGGGGTCTGCTGTAACATCCCATCATCCTGGCCGCCTTGTCAGCCTGGCAGGAGATTCCCTCCTCCAAACGTTCAGCAAATACACCTGCTATTCATTTCCTACAAGGCAGAGAAGGCTCGCCAGACCTGACAAAGCTATTTACCCACCTCCAGCCCAGCCTGTGCAGACGCTATCGCTAATGTTTTCCCTTCTGCAGGAGATCAATATGTTTGGAGGCAGACAAACAACCCTGCTCTGCCAGGCAGGCTCTTCCCCGTTTAGCAGGCCACCACTGGGGGCCCTGACAGCAGATGTACACAAGCGAATCAACAAGCGACGCTTCTCCAGAGTCAACACTGGACACAATCAACAGTGCAGGATCTACAGTGCTAAGAATTAACACTGCAGCCCATATGTGCCATACCAAGGATCAACACTCATCCTTGCTGGTGTGCCAAGTTATGTCAGCTGCCAGAAAACAAACCACAGAAGGAATATTGATCCAGGCGCAAGCCAGGGGAATCGCTGAAATTTACAGCTGTTGGAATGAACATAAAGCAGGAGAGTATAGTCAGCTGGAGAGCTGCTCAGTGCGAAATGCTTAGGACAGGAAAAGCGAAACGATTCAGACAGATTCAGAGGAGCACATAACTTTTCACCAGATAAAATAGGCATATAAGCTTGGGCAAACAACAGCAACAAACCCAGACAATACAAACAGAAAGAGCTAGACTAAACCAACATCCAGGTCTCCCAATCTTCTCCCCTGGATAAGCCCTCATCCTCTCTAGGGCCTCCCCTCTCCCACTCTCCTCCCATCATGTTTCCTGTCCTCTCATTTCACCCTCTAATCTTTACCTTTCTGCTCCTCTTGTCATCTCTCTCTTTTCTTGCTTCTGGCAGTTTCACCTTCTTTGATTTCTTCTCGTCTACTTTCTTTTTTTTTAATTTCTTCTTTTGTCATTTCCTCTCATCTTGTTTCTGTCATCTGTTTTCTTGTCCTCTTCTCCACTTTCCTGACTACTTGTTTCATTTCTTTCCCCATTCTGTTTGATTTATATCTTCTTATTTACACCAATTTTCATCTCTTCTTCTTTCGTATGCTCTCGTTTCTTCTCCCCTCCTCAGCTCTTGTATCTTCTTGTTTCCTCCTCTTCTCTTGTTTTCCTCTTCCTTTTTCGTCTCCCATTTATTCTTCCCAACTCCTCTGCATTTCCTCTGTTCTGCCCTTGGTTTCATAATTTTATTATTGCTTCCACTCCTCTTGTTCTTTTCCTCATGTGTCCCAGCATCCCATTTTATTTCTTCTCTTTTTGTAACTTCTCTTTTTGCTTTCTTTTGTCCACTCTTCTTACCTTTCATCTTTGTTCTTCCCCACTTGTTTTAAAATTTGTGTTTCTATTCACCTGATTTTCTTCTTCTTTCCCCTCCACTTGTTTCCTTTCCTCTCCCATAGTTTCTTCCCATCTTGCTTCCTCTCCTCTGCTTATGATTGTTCTCCTTTTGTTTCGTTTACTCTTCTCTTATTCCCTCAACACCTGTACCCCTTCTTTGTTTCCTCCATTCTCCAACATTACTTCCTCGTTTATTTCCTCATCTTGTATTCTCCTCTCTTCTTTTTATTCACTCAGATAAAATCCACCTGTGTTTTTTTCAAAGAGAAAGAAAAGCATTACCTTCTGCAGGCTGTATATCTGCAGGAAAATCTTACTCCAGTTTGATTGTCACTGTGGTATTTTACATTGGTAAATGTCCATGAGGAGGAGAGGAGCAGCCAAAGCAGCTCATTTTGATGTGCGTGCGTGTGTGTGCTGAAGGTCCATGGTGATCCACAGATAGAAATATGAACAGAACAAGTCAGTTCTTAATGCATTTGAATATTCTTTTCTTTTTATGGCACGTTGAAGCAGCTGTGTGCAAATGTGTATGTGTTTAAGGTGGTCATGGCATGGATTTCTGGTTTTACATGTGTGGGCGTGTGTGTGTGTGTGTGTGTGTGTGTGTGTGTGTGTGTGTGTGTGTGTGTGTGTGTGTGTAAAATTGTTCTGTGTTGTGGAGATAACACTGGATCCCTATCAGCTGCATCGGGGGGCTTAAGTCCCCAGTGGGTGTGAGGGGAGAATGAATTTTCCTCACTACTCTGCATATTACAGGATTACACTGCACCTTTAGATATGCTTGGGCTGAGCCTATCTCTGCCTTATGGCTATACGCATGTAGATTATTGAAATAGACTGTCACACAGTGAATGAGCTGAAGGAACACCACAGGGACTGCACCGCGTCCTGAAATGAAACACCAAAGTGAGATAACCGTGATAGGATTTTGGTTTTTCTGACATTGTTTGGAAAGAATAGCGCTTTATAATCTGAGGGTCTGACATTTTTTTTTTTAAGTTTTTAGTTTTTGTACACAAAAATAACCACAAATGTGATTCCCTACTGCCTCTCTTTGTTCACTAAGGGAAAAAGACTCAGCAAAGCGCCTATAAAAAGTAATTCTGTGTTTATTTTGTAAAGGTAAATCTGAGCTGCAGCCAGGGCCACTGCAAAGAATTTCAGGGGTTCCCTTGTAAACAGCTCTCCTAGGCCCCTGAAACGGCAATTTCTGGCATTATCCAGGCTCGTGTTCGGCTCCGGGCCCCCCCCAAGCCATTCAGACGCCCACCTTGAGTTTACATCAGGTGTGACCGAGTCTTTCATCTGTTACAACTTGCCTACTGGTGCCACATGCAGAGGATGTGTAGGCAGCAAATATGTAGGCAGTTATCCTGCCTTATGTCCTCTGAGTTTTATCGTGGACAAAGGAGGGGGAGGTGGAGAGAGAGCAAGGAGGGGCCATCTCCTTTTCTCTTTTTTTTTTCCTTCAATGCCTCCTTCGCTCAGGCTATCTTCACCCCCCTCGCTGCCTCTGGCTAATTACTCCTTTTTTTCAAATGCAAAGCAGCGGCAGTAAGTGAGATGATTTCTCGGCGGCCGCTTTAGGGAAAAAGCGAGGAGAGAGGAGAGAGGAGAGAAAGAAAGCCACAGCGAGAAAAGAGGAGCCAGAAGAAGACGAGAGAGGCTGAATGGAAGAAAGAGGTGACTTTCTTTCCTCGGCTGGCAGGGACCTTTGAAGTTGGGCAAGATGGAGAGGCGAGGGAGGGGGTCTTTCTGTGAGGGGACAGAGGTAAGAAAAAAGCAAGGGAAGATCGTGTTAACGAGATGGCCTCTAAAGACGAATTAAATGGTGGGAGAAAAGAAACACGATCAGGCCTGGTCCTACTTATAGACTCCTCACAGACTCACTCTTTTCAACACCGCGGAGGTGTTCCAAAGCCTGAATTCCTTAGCTCAGCTCTTTAAAAGGCTTGGAGTGTGGGGTGTGTGAGTGAGGGCCTGCTTTGGGGGCAATAGGATCTAAGTGTGTGTGTGTGGGTGTGGGTGCAAATGTGTGCACAGGAGGGTCACCCGTCCTTTAGTCACACATCCCAGCTCCTCAATGGGGAGGTCAGGGACTTACACACCGATGGAGGGTCAGAAGTGGCAGGGATTACACGTCTGCTCTAAGTCCCCCTAGATCCTAGTGTTTTCACTCCCTCTCGCTGTTTGTTGTTTTGTGGCGAAGCAGACGGAGGAAAGAAAAGGAGACGGTCGGGGAATTAGTGTAAAGCTCAGGAGATGAATGGGCATCTTATTCGCACCTCTTGTAGGCTGTTTTTCAGCAGCAGCACCCCCCCCCCCCCCCCCCCCAAATAGCCCTCCCATTCCTTGTCATAGTGAAAGCACGTTAGGGTTGCCTTTGTGCAGACAAAAGGAGACTCCCCTCCTGGCTTTCATGCTCCTGGTGGAGCAACAAGAGGATTTGGCCTGCCGTGCAGCACCCGGAGCTGTTCCTGCTATGATTGGACATCGGCAGGAGAGAGCTCTGCCTCTCCTTTCTTGATTAATCAAGTGATTCCAGTGCGCTCAATAACACCTTTTTTTTAAGCACACTCTTTCTGTGTCTCCATAATCCTATCCCTCACCCACCACCCCACCACCACCTACAACACACCCTTACAACCTACATCTGCCTTTTTTTTCACCCAACAGAAGAACTTTTTTTATGAGCTTCAAGTGACACTGTGCTTATCTGATGTGTGGGTGTTTTATTATTATTTTTATTATTATTTCAATGTGCTTATCACCGCTGACACGTGAAAACATTAACGGGATTAATTTAGAGGATTTTTACAAGAGTTGCCCAAGAGTTGACACAGCATGTCATTCAAAACACAAGTGGCTTCAACTTCAACTAATTTTTCGATGATATTAAGAGAAATGATTTTTTTTGTAAACAGCAATCCACAGGATGAGACTATTATTTGAGCTTTTTGGATACACATCTCTCCAGCTCATCCATCAATCTGCTTTTGTGTATATATCTATTGTGATTTACGTGCACTGTACCGCAGTCACACTGGAAATATTATTCTCCTATCATTTCTGATGCTGCGTCGGAGTATTGGGTATATTCTGTTCAGTGCAATTAAATTTAGCGTATAGTTTAGTTCAGCTGAAATCAAAAGCTAATATACTCTGACAGCTATCATGTGCTCGTATGAACTGCGTTCAAAATAATAATAAAAAAAAACTCACAGAGGGTTGAGCACTCGCAGTTACAAATGATGTTTATTTATTTTAAGTGGCTCACTTGGTCACTGTGTTCAGTCCACTTGAGCTACAGTTTCAGGATTACAGACAATATATGAGAAACTATATATAGAATGTGTCAACTGTGTAACATCATGTGATTATGTGGTGATGACTTATTCAGCTGACTTTCTCCAAGGAGGGATGACGCCGCTGCAGATGGTGAAATGCACTGCAAAGGAGTATTTTGCACTTGTTCAAGTTTAGTTCCTGTTGCAGAATTTGTGAATATCAATTGTTGGATATGATAAACTTGGACACAAGCTGTTTCTTAGCAACACAATTTCAGTGACATAATGATAGATCTGCTCTGTTTGCTGAGCTTGCTATGGTCGAGCTGCTGGGGACACTCAACCCCAAGCACCTTGGAAATAAAACAGCATTATAGGAAATAAAGAAAAAAGGTATTAGAGAGTTGCTTCATCCAACACCCATCAGCTCCCTCCCAATAAAAGATTTCTTGTTAAAAACTTCCAAAAAGCATACGCCACCCCATCCATTTTGAATTGATTCAAAGGTTAGATGCAAGCTTTAGATGCTTTGCGCACCCCAAACTACCTAAAACGTATGCACTCGCACTGTATTGCGGCGACGACACTGTATTGCAGTGTCCTGTATGAAAACTCAGAGCTATCTACATTACTATAACTATGAGTGAAAGTCATTGTCCTAAAAACCAAACTGACCCTTTAAATTAGCCAATTGGTCTTGATGTAGCACCATTACAGCCTCTGCACAAAAATAACACCTGATACTGTAGATGCTATTATACTGCATTAAAGTCAGCACTTTTTAATATCTGACCCCAAAGGAAAATCTTTTTGTCTTGGAGAACATTTGTGTCAATTGCTATATTTATATGGAGCCCAGCATGTGATTAATATCTTTAAAAAAATTAAACCAAAAAAACTCCACCCCACTCCCAACAAGCAGGCCAAAAATAATTCAACCAGGTTATTTCTGGCTATGTTCTTTCTTGTGTCCTCGGTTTTGACATAAATGTGTGGAGGGAAGCTACAGAGCTTCTGCTCTGGAGAAAGACAAATGTGAGCTTCTGTGCTGAGCTGTGGTTGTTTTGAATAAACTGAGAGACACATAATAATACCAAAGCTGCAGTGAAGATAATCTAATCTAATCATATCCGTCTTCAGATAATTGCTCAGACATGCCAAAAATAAGACAAAGGTTGAACACAATAAATTCATGATTTTTAAGCATGCCACACTGTTAGGTCATGTGCATCTTGCAAACACCAGAGGCCTCTGCTGTGTAGTATGTTTGGGCACTTAGTGAGGTACCTTCAGGTTTAACTCTGGGTTTTCAGGGTTATGGAGGTGCTTCACTTCTCACCAGGGTACATCGTCATGGTAACATAGGCTGCAGGCCTAACCTGCTCAGATTACGGTTGAGATAAGAGGTCAACATGCACAAAATCACCGTCCACGGATCAACAAGTTCTCTGGAAATTAGTGTCATCACTCAAGATCTGATGGAGCAGAGGTAGTGAAGGTGGACAAGTTTAAATACCTGAAGTCAACCATTTAAAGTAACGGACAGTGCACAAAAGAGGTGAAGATGAGAGTGCGGACAGGGTGGAGTGGGTGGAGACAAGTGTCAGGGGTGATTTGTCACAGGAGGATAGCAGCAAGAGTGAAAGAGAAGGTTTACAAGATGATAGTAAGACCTGCTATGATGTATGGGTTGGAGACAGTGGCACTGACAAAAAAGACAGGAGGTGGCAGAGTTGAAGATGCTATTTTTGTTAGGAGTGACCAAAAAGGACAGCATTAGAAATTAGCGCATCAGAGGGACAGCCCAGGCTTAGTAGTTTGGAGACAAAGTCAGAGAGGAAAGGATGAGATGGTTTGACCATGTGCAGACAGGAGATGGTGGATGTATTTGGCAAAGCATGTTGAGTATGGAGCTGTCAGGCAGCAGGAGAAGAAGATGTCCACAGATAAGATTCATGGATGCAGTGAAGGAGGACAAGCAGAGGTTTGGTGTGCCAGAAGAGGATGCTACGGTAGATGGAAGTAGAGGATCCATTGTGGCGACCACTAAAGGGAGCAGCTCAAAGAAGATGACCCAATTATCCAGTGGACCCAAGGAGTCTTTAGCTTTCATCGATGTGCATCATGATTCTCAGCAGGTATTTTATTGCCTGCTGAGAATCTTGATGGTGTCATTTCCTGTGGGAGAATTTTAAAGACTCTCCTAAAACAGAGAACACCAAAGCCTCTTGACCTTTCATGGCAATCTGCATTTAAGACTACTCATCATTTCAAATTCTTTTTCTTTGTCCTCAATGTCACCAGGACTTCAGTTGAAAGAATACTACTGAAAATGTTTGACTCACTCTAAGAAATGTCTATGAAATATATTCATTTAATCGAGTAAACTACTGTATTTATAGACACACCTACCTGTGCCTTAGTGACAGCCAAAGTCTACTAATTGACACAGTTTACGTTTTAGCCTGACTTTCTTTCTGCCTTTTAATGGATTTCATTTGTACAGTGCTCTCTGGTCCTATAAACCACTCAAGTGCTTTTCACATTACACATTAGCATAGTGTGTTTTTTTTAATGCTATACCTACATACTGTCATATACTCCCTGCTATACACACTCTACCTTTGACTACAACAGTTGTGCTGCTGTAGAACAATCAAATTAGCGTACAGCGATCTTGAGTCTAGGCATTTTCCTAACATATCAAACACGTTTCAAGTAAAAATTTATTTTATTTTATACATTTTATAATTGACAGAAATTGCACTACATACAAAGATGAAATTAGGCTAAACAATGGTAAAAGTAATAGTAAATGCCACCACTCAGTCATTCATGCTGGCTCGTTAACCCTGCCTATACCATTTTCAGTATCTCCATGCATTGTTTCTGTGCTCCATATAACTATCAGGGATGCAGCTTGCGCTGGTGTATAAAGTGAACACCTGTCCGGCTGGAAATCTCTTTGTAACTCAGCGATGCTGTATCTGAATTCCTTTTGCCTTATCACCTCAGCAGCTTTGTATCTAGTTGCAGAAATTTCAGAGAGTAGGTGGGTGGCTGCTATAGATGCTACAAAGACAAGAGAAAAACACACACGGAGAGAGAAAGGGGGGTGAGAGGTGGTGATAAACAGAGTTGGGTGGGGGGTGCCTTGGAACGATAAATCAAGTTCCAGACTAATCTATTTAGCATGCTCTCACCATTATCCTGTCAGTGAAACAGCTAATTAATTAACTGATTCCACAATGAAGAGGTTTTGAATGAGCCCATTTAGATAATTACTACAAGGAGCCGATCGGGCCAGTCATTTACAACTGTCACACAGGTTCCTGCTTTGGCAGCTGCCCTTCACTCTGGCCCTGGTCTTCATTGTCACAAACATCCTCCATACTGCATGGCAACGCCATCGATGTGATGTCTGAGCACAGATATATGAAACATAGGTAGATTTTTTCTTAAATAGTGTGAGTTCAAATAAACTAAAGTCGCACCTCACTGAATCGTTTGAAACCCTAAAAGTGAGAATGTTAGCATTAAAAAGGCAACGAATGAATCCCAGTATATTTACACCTTTCTTGTTTCTGTTTTTGCCAGAATTGTTGCTGTTTCAAAAGCTAACAATTGGACATTTTATCAGCATGCAACAAGGGAATGCAGCAAAGTACAAAGTGAGACTGCGGATTACTGATGAGCACATTTAATGAGAAAAAAAATCCAAAAGATACATGATGAGATTTCCCTTTTACAAATGACAGCCAATGACAATTATCAGCATCATTGGCTGCAAAGTTAATAAAAGCCATTTATGTTCTTGTTTTTCATAATGCAGAGGTTGGAACCTTGTCTGGATGCCTTGATTTGAAAATGAAATAATTCCTTCCTTTTATGCTAAAATGATGCTGATAATCTGATTGGTATTTTCAAAAGCTGCCAGCAGCCACTTGCCCTCAGTGAGGCTGTTTATCAAATCTGACTGAGGTGAGAAATAATTCAAAAGACCGTGAACCTCTGTGTCCTGCTTCTCTCTCACAGATATCGGTGTGACAGTTAGCACTGTTGCCACACAGCAAAGATGGTCCTGAGTTTGAATCCAAGCTGGAGCCTTTCTGTGTGCGTTTAGAAAAGTTTCCCCCGTGTCTGTGTGCGTCGTCTCTCCAGATAACCTGGCTTCCTCCCATGTATGGGTTATGTTAACTGATAATATGTCTTAGCTCACATGGACTGGCAAACTGCCCAGGGAGCACTCGTCCTCTTGCTCTGTGACAACACCTGGCATACGTCTGTATTATCTCTTTTTACACAAACTAATGACATAAAATTCACAAATGATAACATTACTAATGATTTTTAAACATTATTTCTTCTTCCAGTACTGTTAACAGTAAAACAACTAATATTTACATACTTTACCATTTATTACTGATGATGATTAAAGAGCATTAGCATGTATTGCATTCTACTTGTCAACAGTGACATTCTGATGACATTGACACAGAACATTTTACTACATTCTGTTAATGATGATCAAATGTTTGCGTTAACCTTGTAATAAAGGTTTCATTACTGATATGTGTGTCTGTTCTCATTCCCAGGGTCTCAAATGATGGTTTGTCAAAGCTGGCGCTTTAAAGATAAGGACAAGGTGTCCTTTTGCCAACACTGCTGTGATGTACCAGTCATGGCAATACTGACACCAGGCTCACTTGCAGCCTTTCACATATGGGTGCTTATGGAGGATGCCTATGGAGGACTACTAGGAGTTTTTAATGAAACACCATCTTTTCCTAAATCTAACCATGTACTTTGAGAACCTAAGTCAAACCTAGAAACGCAGAGAACAAAAGTAAAAAATAAGTCAAACAGGACAGAAAACCAGTGGTCTCCCAGAGGACGAGCTTGATATTTATGTCACTGGCACATCACCTGCCTACTTAAATGCTCTGTAAAAGAACTATTATAAACACACTTTTAGCCTTGTAATAGTCATCAAATAGACACACTACATTTTTTTTTTTTTTTATAGACTAAAACAAAACACCGGTATAATAATGATACATGGTTTATAAATTAATTATTCAAACAATTAGTAAACATTATTTACTCTCTTTACAACGTTTTTCATTATGATTTATGAAAAACGCTCATTAGAAAGCGTTGCCCAATCATAAGCAAGTTCAACCAGACCTTTTTTCATTGCCAGAACCAGTCCTGTAGTTTCCTTCAATTCATTTTCCACTCAAAATACTACACAGGAAAATCAGAGACTGTAATATGTAGCATGGCAGTCCTGCCTTACAATTATGAAAGTGTCTAGATTACAGTTTTTTCACAGTTGTTTTGGATTTGTTGTTGAATTGCAGTTGAAGTTGTCAAAGCAGCTACTACTTGTGCATGTCAGAAATAGCATTTCTTGATCTTTGGAAATATTTGCTAATTATTTAGGGGCTGACCAGCACAGTTGGTTACAATTTGAACAATTACTGGATCTAAATATATATTTGTGAGCAAAATAAATCATATATCTATCATTTGAGTTAAACTTATGTTATGGTATTTCAGTGTGTTGTGTCACTAGATCCAAAATAGTCCACATCTGCAGAGGATGTGAGTCAGATGCAAGAGTTGAATGTAATACTTTTAGAAAGGTATTGCATTACTCGACCTGTGTCACAGATTTTGAAGTAATGTATTTCAAACTAAAGCCACAGTACTAGCACTGTGTTGCAAATACATTATATTTTTTACATGCAGTCTTTTATCACTGTGGGCATGGCCTAAACCAGAACTGGTCTACTTTGTCAATTATAAACATTTTTTACTTAGAATTCAGAGCTGCATTATGATAAAATTGTGAGGTTTTGCAGGTATAAATCTTTCTCTTCTATTTTCTTTTTTTATATAAACAAACTTGCAGTTGAAGTCCTCGATGTACTAAAGCGTTACACCAAAGAAACATGACAAGAGCTGATTTGGTAGACATTGTACAATCAGGTATTTTTTCCAGTGTAAACAGACTAACAGATAACAGCACGTGAAAAAGACGTTGTATGCTAAAAAAACAACAACAGAAAAAACCCACCATAACTATTCTAATCCGAGAGGGTCAAATCTGAAGTGGTCCACTCTAATAAGGAATTAAAGAAAAAAACAAGTTAGGAAGGAAGTTAATTAGCCGTGCAAGACGGGACACCGATACTTAAGCTGCTATCTTTTTAAATTAACAATTACTTGATCAATTCGGTTTGATTAAAGGAACATGATTGTCATTGTCATTGCTTCTTTCTTCTTCTTCTTTTTTTGCTAGTGTACAGCATCTCATTACTACTGCAGATTGCATTTGAAGGCTTTTCAGCACATCTTCAAACAGAGTTGGTGGAGTTGTGGATAGCTTTGTATATAGGTCTTATTCCAGTCCACTCCTTATAAAAGACATGTCTTATTCATTAAAACTGAGATTTCAGTGTTAAGAATTACTTTTTATACCTGAGACAAATTGACTGGTGAAAAGACGATGAAAGAAAAGGTATTGAAGTTAAGCTTACACAGTCTTTAATTGTTCCAAACTCTTAACCACATTCAGCATGCATTTAAATTTTAATGGTTTGCTCGAGCTTGTTGTGGTCATGTAGGTTGATGAGGGGAAAAACTGTTCTACACCCCTGGGTCACTCCGGTCACATCACCCAACTGTCCACATATTCACACTCCAGTCCTCTTCATAGTGTGGGAAAGCGTGAGTTAAATCCAGACCACTGCTCTGAGTACAATGGCCCAAAGGTGGTTATCTCATTGCCTGAGTCACTGATCAGGGTTTTGTCTTGTCACCTTTTTTCACTCAAGCAGCATCAGACAGCTCAATCCACTCCATCAGATCAGAGCTGCTCTCTCCATATCTCTCCTTTCCCTCCTTTTCTTTCTCTTTCTCTCAATAATGGTCAATCCCACATCAATACGCAAGGCTTCTTTCACTGTGTCCATTCCCCAAGGTGGCCTCATTACCCTAGGGTGTTTTGTTTGTTTGTTCCTTGGTTAAAGAAGCTGAATTGAGCAGCCGGCAGGGGTGGATTGGAGAGAGAGAAGGGCTAAAAAAAAAGGGGAGGGGGAATAAAGATGTGGTTTTACAAGGGAACAAGGGGCAGAGGACACAAGAGCTCCTGTGGCTCTGGAGAGGACAGATCAGCAATCACAGGGCAGGAGGCCATGGGAGAATGCTTGCATCAGTGATGATGATAATAAGAATGATCACAGGCAATATGATGCTGCCACTGATGATGATATATGTTGTGCTCTGTAACGCCATATGTACACGTTAAAGTGAACACACTGAATGTTGTTTTAGTGACTCCCAGGAATGCTGTCAGCTTGTTCATATGTGCAGGTAAATTGCGTGACCAGGCATGAGTGTTTACTTCAAGCATGCTGTCACAGACAATCTTTGAAGTGCTTTCCTAAATACTAGTCATAGGAGAGAGCATTTACTCACTACAAATACAGCCTGCTATTATTGCTCTAGTTTTACTGTTATTCAGATAATAACTCATTGATTAATTAAGTGAAGTGAAAAATACACTTCGGTTTAGAGAAAGGTATAGTACGTCAATCCTGATCATAGACTGTATGGAAAATATGGACGTATCTACCCTTGTTTTTGTGTTTTGGATTATTTTTTTATTTGTTCAAAAAGGCGTTGGCATACTTCGACAAATGGAGAGTTTTGGAAATTTATGAGCTGTTGCTAGCACTTTTCAGAAGATGCATTTTTTTATTCACTCAGTGTTCTGAGTACTATTTGCCAGGCATATCTGTCCTTTGTTGATCATCCCAGACACTGAGACAATGTTCCACATTTTAATAAGCTTATGTTTAACAAATATGTTGCTCAAAAGGAGATGTGCATCCTTACTAAAGCCCAAAGAGAGCAACAACTGAAATAACAATTAATTATTTAAGTACTTTTTGTAATAGAAAAAAAGGGAATAGGAGTGTAAAATGACAACTTCATAATCTCATAAAATCAATATATTTATGATTTTTGTATTTACTTATCATGTTAGTTGAGAAAAACACAAAATAAAGTACTTGTATTTGTTCTTTATAGAACTGATAACAAAACTGTAATCGGTTTTTTTTGTTGTTTTTTTTAGGGTTTTTGTGTTTTGTTTTGTTTTTTAAAACTAAGATATATAAAATTTTCAGATTACCTCTCAGCATTAGTAACACAACCGGTATTACCTCACATAATCACGCTCTTTGCTCTAACGCATTACGTATGGTGGGATTGGCCACTGGACCAAACAGAAACTCCATGTCAACACACTTTACAAGGACATGTTGCATAGAAATAAAGTCCCTGTGTACAGTTTTCATGAAGATACAATTTAACTATGGAGGCCAAACACATTTTTTCATACAACGCTGTAATCGGGCTTTTTAGCATTTAACATGGGAGTCATTCCTGGAGCCAACCTCTAATGGCCATTAGAGGAACATCAGTTTTTGACATTTCCAGATTCATTTTCATGCATGATTTTGATGCCTCGTAATGCCTCACTTCCACAAGAAGTAAGCAACATTTGTCAAGCAAATATTTCCTGTTACATAACCCAAACGTTTAAATGTGGAAATTGATTTTATCATTGGAAAGTCTTATAAAAAAATTCAAAGAGGTGTCAAATAGTATTAAGGTTAAAAATTAAAAAATGAAATAAAACTAAAAATAATACATCACAGTTGAAATCCAGGATAACAAAGATAACCAAAAAGCAAAGCAAGTGGTTATAGCTATTATTTCAAAAGGGATAATAAGACAGGGTACTTAATTCACCTCTTTATACGTTACACAGTGAACTGTTTCAAAACTTTAAACTGACCATCCAAGTTGTTAACATGTATCTTATATTTCTGCTGATTTCCTTTCATATTTGTGAATCTGAATAGAAAATGACATATTCACACCAACCCACACACGCACACACTTTACACTTAGCGAAGGACATGAAGGCCGATTAATTACTAGGAGTAGGTCATTTTAAATCTGGTGGAAGGACAGCCTGTTGTTCCTGCAGAATGGGTTGTAATTAAAGGAAGCCGAGCTGCAGCAGGCAGAAAAGGCCACACATCAGCCCCTCATGGGCCTAAGATGCCACTGATGGGAATTTATGGTTCCCCCTCGCATGTGTACGTGCCCACTGCACCGCTTCAAGCCTTCTAAATCACCTTGCAGCCTGGAAATAACTGTTAAGATGCAACAAAAGTGAGCACCCTTTATAAAAAAAACTGGAAAGTTTCCTATGTATAACAAAAAAAACATTAGCTGTACATTATGCAAATATAATATGTGTTCACTAAGAAGAGGTCACTAGGAGATAACGTGAAATATAGTCAATAGGTAGCAGTCAATAGAGGCAGACATCGTGCGTCACGTCCACAAGAAGTACAATTTAGTATAGACAAATTTGAGAATGCTCTCTTCCCAAACAAATAGTGAATTGATTTTATGACTCCTCTCCAGCGGGGGAAGGGGATTTATTTGAACAAGCCTAAAGTGTCTACAGTACTTGACTAGGCAATGAAAACGGGACACTACATATTAAACTATTTTTCTCTCCCTTTCCATAAAAATAATATTTTTTTCTCATTTTCTACTTTTCTGCAACATTCGTCGTCATTACATCCTGCCTCAAATACACATCTTCTTTTTTCTTTTGCTCCCTCCCTTTTTTGTCCCCTTCCCCTGAACCGCGCACACATCTGCCCGCTTTTACCTCTCTGGGAAAATTTTTAACACCTCGATTCCTCTCTTCTGCCGCTCAGTTCTTTCCCTATCACTCCATAAAACACTCCTTCTACCCGCTGCTTTCTGACGTCTCTCCTTCCACCTCCATCCATCTCCTCCTCAGTCCCTCCCTCCCCTTTCCCTCTCTATCCCCTCCCGACTACCCTACCACCACCACCACCACCTCTCTCGCTCTCACAGCCGTTCACTCCATTTTTCTGCACATGAGATTTGCCTAACAATAAGTGGCTCTGCCCAAGGTCAGATAAGAGAAGCACAGCCCAGGAAGCAACAGCCACTGTTTCTTTCATCCCTTTTTTTTCTCTCCTCTCTCTCCTCACAGCTTTCGAATTATCTCTGCAGCACATAATAATAATTACTGAGGACGGCAACATAGAGATAAGAATGCAGGAGCTGAAATGGCGAGAGAGAAAGAGAGAGGGGGGGAGGGAGGGAGAGAGAGAGAGAACGAGAGAAGGGGGACAGGTTAGAAAAACTATAGCAGCAAGAAGAAGCATAGTAAAGGTATATTAGAGAGGCTGTGAGGCATGAGAGAATGAGGATGGAAGGTAGAAGTCAGATGACAATGTAGAGACAGGCACGAGGAGAAGCAATAAAGGAAAAGTCCAGGGGAAAAAAGAAAAGGAAAAAAAACATGTTGGTGTTATTCCATATTTTTTTCACAGTCCAAAAAAATCCCACGACTAGACTAAAATCAACAATGTATTAGTCCTTTTAAAATAACTTCCCAGTGCTGGCCTTAAGCTATAAGGCAATTGGTTCCTACCGAAGACATAAAATGAAAAACAGCTCGCTGATATATGATTTAATTTCCGAAAGTAAATTTCCAAAGCTAGGGACTGTAATTTTTAACATATACTGAAAAGCAAGGATGAATTATAGAATTTGTTGGGGAACATTTTCCACTACCAATTAATGCGTAGTTTGTGCTCTGTTGTGAGTATTTACCAGTTCAATGTGACTGGGATTTATGTCCATATTGACTGATTCTGCAACTTATTTAGCTCCGGTGCAAATGTTACATGCCAGCAGTTATAATAATGCAACAACATGCTACTAAATGCGGCAGAGTGGCTGACTGATCAGAGTGATAACAACTGGTAACAACTGAGCTCTATGACACAGAGGAATGGGACACCGTATATCAACATAATCACGACGTCATTGTTGGTATGGGTCATTTTGGAGATTTGTTGCCACCTCAAACATCTTGTGCACGTTGGCGGTATTTCCCCACTTTGTTGTGAGCAGTGTTTGGTTCGTTACTCAATAAAAGTAATGTATTACAGATATTACACAGAACACTTTTCTTTAAAATAATCCAGAATGAATGACCTGAAATGAATTGTCTCATAATTACCATTTATCAATATAAACCTATAGACTACAGTCCCACACATCAAATCCCTATTCTAATGAGAACATCTTATGATCTTTCTCTTAGTATTTAGATATGAACACAAGTATCACATAGATATCACCAGTGATTCTACTGTACAAACATGAAGAGGTAGAAACAGACACTGCAGTCTGACTGCTCATTAGGTTGTTACCTGTTAAAGTTCAAGGTCTGGCTGGTGGGCTAGGGTCGCATTCACTCAGCTAACATCCCTCTGGGTTCTTGGCTAGTTTAGCATGAGCATGGTGTCTGTACATTTTCTTGCAACGACTACAGTTTTTGGAATAATCCCACTGTTCTGTTCTGCATGCAATTAACACTTTACCATCGCACAATTGTTCTGTTGTGGAATAAAAATGAATGCCTATATCCACACTCACACTGCACTGCTACTTTCCTCCTCCTGCACACAAACTGAAATCAGCTGATTGTAGCACATGTGCAAGTGGAACCGATAAGAGGAATCAGTAGGCAAGCAGACTAACCATTCCAATGAACTGAACTCCTGGGACCGTTTTCAGTTCTCATCCCTAGCCTATCTGGAAGCTTGCCGTGTAGTTTCTGTGAGTGAAATTGTATTGGTCAACAAAACTGCTAGCATATACAGATAACTCAGCACTCCACCCACTCCACTCCTGTCCAAATATTGTCACTTCATCTTCAGAGATTACACAAATCCGAGTGGGTGACAGTGCAGTGGCTACATCCATCCTTTATATACAGTCTATGGTTGACATTTAAGTGATAAATAATTCTAGCAGCTATATTGCCCTTAAGATTTGTCCATCAGCAGTAAAGGCGTAAATAGTGTTGCTTTATTTTGAAGCCACAATAACTGAAACAGAAGCTTTGGTTAGAGAGATAGTTGGGTCAACAAAATGATGGGTTTTGATATAACAGGCTGACAATGTCTAATAATTATATTCACCATTTTTCACCATCTTAACTAGGCAAATGTTTTTTTCTTTCTGATTCAAGTTCTTTGACTGTTATTCTTCTGGAACTGTGATTTTTAGATGCATTGGAAGGCACTGAGAATGGATGTTGTTCTACAATATGGGAGGAAGCTGAGAACGCACTTACAGTGGGGCAAAAAAGTATTTAGTCAGCCACCGATTGTGCAAGTTCCCCCACTTAAAAGGATGACAGAGGTCAGTAATTTGCACCAGAGGTACACTTCAACTGTGAGAGACAGAATGTGAAAAAAAAATCCATGAATCTACATGGTAGGATTTGTAAAGAATTTATTCGTAAATTAGGGTGGAAAATAAGTATTTGGTCACCTCAAACAAGGAAAATCTCTTGCTCTCACAGACCTGTAACGTCTTCTGTAAGAAGCTTTTCTGTCCCCCACTCGTTACCTGTATGAATGGCACCTGTTTGAACTCATCATCTGTATAAAAGACACCTGTCCACAGCCTCAAACAGTCAGACTCCAAACTCCGCCATGGCCAAGACCAAAGAGCTTTCGAAGGACACCAGGAAAAGTATTGTAGACCTGCACCAGACTGGGAAGAGTGAATCTACAATAGGCAAGCAGCTTGGTGTGAAAAAATCAACTGTGGGAGCAATCATCAGAAAATGGAAGACATACAAGACCACTGATAATCTCCCTCGATCTGGGGCTCCACGCAAGATCTCATCCCGTGGGGTCAAAATGATCATGAGAACGGTGAGCAAAGATCCCAGAACCACACGGGGGGACCTGGTGAATGACCTGCAGAGAGCTGGGACCAAAGTAACAAAGGTCACCATCAGTAACACACTACAACAGCAGGGAATCAAATCCCGCAGTGCCAGACGTGTTCCGCTGCTGAAGCCAGTGCATGTCCAGGCCCGTCTGAAGTTTGCCAGAGAGCACATGGATGATACAGCAGAGGATTGGGAGAATGTCATGTGGTCAGATGAAACCAAAGTAGAACTTTTTGGTATAAACTCAACTCGTCGTGTTTGGAGGAGGAAGAATACTGAGTTGCATCCCAAGAACACCATACCTACTGTGAAGCATGGGGGTGGAAACATCATGCTATGGGGCTGTTTTTCTGCCAAGGGGACAGGACGACTGATCCGTGTTAAGGACAGAATGAATGGGGCCATGTATGGTGAGATTTTGAGCCAAAACCTCCTTCCATCAGTGAGAACTTTGAAGATGAAACGAGGCTGGGTCTTCCAACATGACAATGATCCAAAACACACCGCCCGGGCAACAAAGGAGTGGCTCCGTAAGAAGCATTTGAAAGTCCTGGAGTGGCCTAGCCAGTCTCCAGACCTCAACCCCATAGAAAATCTGTGGCGGGAGTTGAAAGTCCGTGTTGCTCGGCGACAGCCCCAAAACATCACTGCTCTCGAGAAGATCTGCATGGAGGAATGGGCCAAAATACCAGCTACTGTGTGTGCAAACCTGGTAAAGACCTATAGTAAACGTTTGACCTCTGTTATTGCCAACAAAGGTTATGTTACAAAGTATTGAGTTGTATTTTTGTTATTGACCAAATACTTATTTTCCACCCTGATTTACGAATAAATTCTTTACAAATCCTACCATGTGGATTCATGGATTTTTTTTTTCACATTCTGTCTCTCACAGTTGAAGTGTACCTCTGGTGCAAATTACTGACCTCTGTCATCATTTTAGGTGGGGGAACTTGCACAATCGGTGGCTGACTAAATACTTTTTTGCCCCACTGTATATGTGTAGCACATGTTTTTTGGCATTTAATTTGGAGGACTTGTTTATATGGTAATACACAGAAAACATGACTTAGTAACACGAATAAACTAAGTATTTAAGTAATCATTTTTTTAGACTCTTTCATACCCAGACAAATTTCTTCATTAATTTCTGGCAAACTTCTGCCCGTGTGTCATCTAATCCAAGCGAGAAGTAAATCCAAGCAGACACAAAACAAAGGAAATTGCTTTCTCTCTTTTTAATGCTAACATGTGGTTCCATAGCATTTCTGCACCTGTGACAATACAGTCCTCGCTCTCTCATCAGACCTGTGCTCTGCAGGGGTCAAATTGCCATTTTGCCTCACGATGAAGTGTCTCCTAAATTGATTATATTTTCTCAATCACTCTGAAAAAGAAAAAGAAAAGAGGGCAATTTCTCTTCATGAGTTGTTACACCTGCACACACACTCATCTGCCTGGCTGACTGCTGGGTACTGGCAAAAGCTATAAACATGTAGAACTTGCAGGGTGTCAGTCAGAACACACATATTAAGAGTCTCAGAAATTCTGATTATCTTGGCTCACAGGAATGATTTCAACAAAAAGTCAAGCAAACACAAGCACCTACACAAGCACACATACACAAATTTGTTCCTCGAGCCATCCTGCCCTGCCTAACCCCTGACCTCCATATCGCAGGGAGCAGGGTAAGCTTCAAAGTCCCTGAGCTGCTGCTCCCATACCCCTCCACACACACGCACACACAAACGCTAACCGCCACTGCTCGCCACCTCCACCCACCCATGTCTCACCCCTCAGTACTCCGCCCCCAACCCCCAGAGGACCTGCTATCAGCTGGGCTGAGCCCTTCTGCACCAGCCTGATATCCACGTAGGACTGGAGGGAGGGGCACCAGCAGGGGTGAAGTACAGAGAGCTGTGATTTACAGTGAGAGACAGAGAGTGAATAAGAAGCAGTCTTTCTGTATTTCTATTTGTTATCGTGGCTCTGTCTTTGTGTGCACCTTCCATATGTGTGTGTGTATGTCCTTCTTTCTCTGTGTGTAGCGATGATTATCACTAATGTGTTATTACTTGAAATGATGGCAGATTAGCCCCCACCTCCACTGGCCAAACCATCCCAGTTCCACCCCCTCTCACCATCCATCCACTGCCCCAGTGTCACCTCTCAGAGTGCCGGCTATAGTAATGCCATTTTGACCACTTCTTATCTCCCAGCTCAGGCCCTGTCACCTGGGTGACCCATGAACTAACCATCAAGACAGAAAGAGAAGAAAGAGGAGTAGGAGGGGTTTAGCAAGTTTGAATGGATGACTTAAGAACATGAGGACAGAAAGGCAGGGTTTAGTGAGGGCGGCTTCTCTACTTCTAAAATAGCAGTGTTAGCAAAAAATGTTTTTGTTTGAGAAAAAGATCCAGCACAGTTAATATTTCTTCACTTTCGAAAAGAGAGCCAAAGAGAGATTTGTGGAAACATTCAAGCCTTTAAATGAAGGTCTCCCATGTCAAAGTTCACTGTCTTGGATTGTGCCAGAGCACTGTACCATAAGATTATAGATATATAAAAGATGGATGCAACCACAATGGCCCTCTTCCTATTGAAAAAACAAAAGTTGTATCCAAGATGGCCAACTTCTAAATGGCCACCATGGTCACCACCCATCTTGAGGAGTTTGCCCCCTCACATATACTAATGTGCCACAAACAGAACTTTAATATCACCAACCATTCCCATTTTATTACAGTTTATCCATATAAATGGCCCACCCTGTACTTCTCATACCTGTGGTGTTTCTGTGAAAACCTTTAAGGTTAGCTATGCATCATCAAGGGCTGCACAAGACTGAGGCAGTCAGCAGGCTGTACAGCAGGTTGCAAGACTCACTTCAGAAATTACAATGCTTTGAAATGCTTTTTATCATGACCATCTACTTTAACCTTTGGTGTCAAAATGTGAGACTTTGCAGACTTTCCCTTTATAGAGCCACATGAAAAGTACAATTAATGCAGTCTTGACGGTAGAGTTTACGTTGTTCCCTTACTGGTCTCCCTGTGTGTCCTTAAGTGTTATTCATTCTGTAAAGCTGTTTTTTCTTTGTGTCCTTATTTTAGTTATTGCTTCTCACTTTCCATTTTATTTTGACTGTCTTTTATCTCCTGTGTATTTCATTTAATTTTGCTTTCCTTTTTATCGTTGTCTTGATTAGTTTCAGCCAGCCCTTGTTCCCTAGCTGTGTCCACTTCCCCTAATTCTCTTGGGTGTATTTATAATTTTTTTTTTTTTTTAGATCTTTCTGTTAGCTTCGCCTCATGTGTTCACTGAAGAAGTTTAGGTTTTTGGTGTTTATTTTTTTCTCTGTGAACATTTGCTTCAGTATCATGGACTGCTGAAAATAATACATCCTAATTAATGCATAGTTTTCAGTTTAACCTGATTCCGAGTTCCCTGAGTAATTTCTGGGGACAGCTCTGGGAATTCCTGAGGAATAACAATTGATTGGCACGAGTCTGGGCTATGACTGTTTTGTGACAGTTGGTCAGAAACATGCTCATGAGGTCATTTTGTGGTGGTGTTTGTTCTGTTCCTCCTTGCACAAAGAAGTAGATACTAATCCTTCAGCTGGGTTGATGCTCTTCTAAAGCCCTACCTAATTCTCCCTTGTAACAGCCTTTCTCCTGGTATCTTTACCACACTCTTGAAGACACAGCAAATATTCTTGCAACAGAAAATATGGATGTTCCACCCTGGATGATCCAGTGTTTTTCTGGCATCCAATCATCTGGAATATTACCAGTTTTTCTTTTATAGTGTGGCTGCCAAAACTGAAAGAAAACTGGAGACTGTCACAATGAGGTTTAAATGTGACCGTATCTGTGTTTGATATGATATCCCTCTAAGTACCACTAAAGTCCTAAAAATTAGAACTAATTATGCTATTGCTGAACAGGTTGATTATGCATCCAAGATATTTATCTTGGAATGGGTTAGAAAAGATTAAATAGAAATAGAACTCATTGTGATCTTACACAATTACAACAACAGCAACATGGTGGGAGATTTCAGGCAATGTGGACTTATAGAAATATCATAGCCAGTTCTTCCAGAAAATACTGAGAAAGATACAATGCTCCTGGGGTCTGCTATGAATTTGACAGTGACTGTACATATGTACATCTGATTTGCATACTTGTCTGTGCAAAATCCAACACCCTCCTGTCTGATTTGGAGGCAGACTTTATCTCTATGTTTTTTCTCTCCAAATCTGCCAATGACTGACTGTTAACCCTTCAGAAATTTATCATTTGGCTGCATTGATTAAAAGATGAGTGAACTTATTATGCATTAAAGCATCATGTCAAAGCCCTGGCACGGCAAGATAGCGGCCTTATCTCGTCTCTACCTGATAAGAGACAACATGGGAGAGAGACAGGGCAGCGGCAGCAGCAGCAGGGTGGAGGGGGAGGCAATGAGCGGGTGGAGAGGTAGGCGAAAGAAGCAGAGCTGGAGGAGAGATACAAGACAGGAGGCTGGGGTAAAGGGTGGTGGGAGGTGGAGATGCAATTTAATGGAGAAACACAAAACTGAGGATATAGAACATTTAGAGCAGATGGAAGAGAATGAAAAAATTGAGAGGGATAGCAGAAAAATCTAATGTTGCCTCTGTCATAACATTAACCTCTTAACTTTGATTCTTATATTGCTTTTTCTGTCTGTATTTGAATTTTTCTCTGTTTTAATTTTTACTGTCCAGTGGCAGACTGGCAACTTGTCCCGAGTGTAACACACATTTTGCCCTAAGACAGCCACAACCTCAGCTGGCTAATCATAAGAGATGGATGAATGGATGGATGGATGGATGGATGGATGGATGGATGGATGGATGGATGGATGGATGGATGGATGGATGGATGGATGGTCTAGTGGCTTATCTTTCTTTTTCCCTCTCTCATTCTCTCTCCCTCTCGCTCTCTCTCTCTTCAGAAGGTGTAGGGAGTCATGAGGGAGACAATGCAAACACAGGCCCTCTGAATAGAGAATGGGAAGAAGACAGCTGTTGGAGATGACAGCGATGGCTGTTAAAACGCAATCTGTCTCTCTTCCCACCGGCCTGTTGCAGACACACACACACACACACGCACGCATTCATCTGCATAGACTGTGGCTCATGTCTTTTCACAGAGGCCAGGATGTCACGGTGACACTCCCAACTGTCAAACATGAGTGTGAGAGCACACACTTCACAGCATGTGTCATGACGCACACATATGTAAATGCGCAGTATGCGAACAATGAGCACACGATGAAACGTGTCTCTATGACACACCGGTGTATAGAAAAGGTATAACAATGGATTAACATGGCACAAGCATGAGAGGGTAAGTGAAGGCTATGTGAATTTCGTACCATATTGATCACTGGTGAAGGAAATATTAAACAATTACTTAACTCATTCACTGCCAGCCATTGGCCATTTTAAAACAGTGACTTGATATGTGCAGACTTCAACAAATTTACACAAGGGCAAAACTTTGAAGCTAAGACCAAAATAGTGTGCAAGTTTTGCTTATTTGTGCACAGAAGGAATGGCATTTAACTGGAAATATTCCTAACTACAGAGAGAGCAGGTTAAACATAAAACAGTGAGAGTGGGAGAGACTGGTTTAAAGTCTATTAGTCAGCCTGCAATCAGCACAAACAGCTAACTGATGGGATTCTGGGGTGGACAGAGCAATGTAAACGGGCAATTTGCTCTGTATCTGGCATCCTCATCCCCCCCATGGAGGAGTAAAGAGGTGTGAGGGAGGGGGTGCAAGGAAGAGGAAAAGCAAGAAATCGCAAGTAGCGACAATCCTCTGTCGTTTTTGTTGGTGTGTGTGTGTGTGTGTGTGTGTGTTGCAGTGTGTGAGCAGTATCTCAGACTGCATACTCCACTGACAGCAGGAGATAAACATAGGCCTGTGCTACTGACCACATGATTTATCAACATGAATTTCACCCCCATCCACTATCTCCCTCCTTCACTTTCTCACTCACTATGCAGACTCAGGTGGAGCTCGCATGAAAACGCACCAGTCCACTCATTAACTGTCAAAATGCACTAATGAGAAATAAAGAGACTGTCTGAATTTTCTGGATTGAGGAGAATGAGCAGCACACCAGCACACACAAAAGAAGAGAATGAAAGAGAGACAAAGAAAAGGAAGGGCAAGGCAGACAAAGAAGAAAATGTCAGAACAAACTTATTTTACAAAGATGACCAAAAAAAGAAAAACAGAAGACAGCATTAATCCGAAAGTATTAAAGATGAGAAGTGTCACAGACGTTGTTAAATATAAAGAGAAGGCCTTGCATTAAAGCTGTTTTCTTGCAGTCAAAGAAATATTCAGAGCTAGTGAGAAAACCTTGATGGGCACTCACTATTATGTACATGAATCTATGCACGTGCACATAGACGCACACACACCTTGCAATTAGACTGTTCCCTCTGCTCGGTTTGTGCGAGGGGGCTCTGGTGTTGAAAAGGGTGTTAATACCTTGTCTTCCTGCATCCTCACTCCTTCCTCTCCTTTCTTTATTTCGTTCCTGTTACCCCCCTCAGCTTCTCCCCCACTTGGAGCACGATTGGGGCAAAAGGTGCCAGACACTCTGAGCCAGACCAGGGACTAACTCTGCTGGAGAGGGAGAAAGAAATAATGATGTAAAGAGGCTTGGAATTGTGCGCGTGTGTGCGCGTGTGTGTGTGAGCCTGCGTGTGTGTACAAGCAGTTTTCCATGTGTCTGGTTCGAACAAGTGTTAGCCTGTTTACTTACTGTTTGGACTGTGTTGATTGTCCCCCTCTAACCTTGCTTTGCTTGATGAGAATGACTTTACAGAAGTGCTAACTAGAACCCAAATGCTAGCCTACAGATAGCATGTCTCCCTCCACAATCTACTTTCTATCTGATAAACCATTCAAAGGAAAGCTGAGCAGTGATGGCAGTGAAGAACGTTACACTGATTTGGACCATTAGAAAATCCCACCTGTGTTTCCTTTACAGGCATAATTTTTCTCTGGGCTAAGCTTTAAGATGACCCGTTCTACTCCTCAGTTTGACATTTATTTTTCTAGGATTCTACTAGAACAGCTTTGTATGACTCAGAGTTCAACATAATCCTTATTTATTATTTATCTTATACTAGGCTTCAATGCAAACCCACATTGCAACCTATGTCTGAAAAAAGCCATTTAAGCTCTTTTCCCTTCAAGGCCACCCTTGTTTTAAATCAACATCCTGTTTAAACAGCAGTTAGGAAGGGGTTTTGTGCTCACAGTCCGAGCTGTGCTCGAGATGACCATATTAGTGAAATCCTCTCTGTTTGTCAAGACTACTAAAACTTGTCTGAAAAGGAGCATTTAGAGCAGCCTGAAGCCTGAGAGTTTGGCTCACCAAGATCACTTCTACATACGCTGATCTCTTTATTTGAAACTTAAGCAGTGTTTAATATGAGCATCCACCACTGTAACAGGATATGTGACAGAAAATTAGCACAACAGGTTCAATTAAAGCCTTGAAAGGGACTCCAAAAACTGTTGTCCCTAGGTGTGGTTGCACTTGTGCATATTAAATTAACAGTATATCCTTTTCATGGTTCGTACACTGTCACGAACTGAGCTGCAGTTCTCAGTCTGGTGTGCATGATTAGATTTTTTCTACCTAGTACTCACAAATATTGAAAAATAGACACTATTCAGGGAAGCTAGAAAAAAAAGACAAAAAGAAAAGTCCAGTTAGTCTATTCTTGGATCTTATCCTTTTCTGCACACATGGCATATTGATCAGGATTGTTTTTAACAGACTGCTGTGAGGTCCATTAACCTATGGTGATGACAAAGCATTAAGAGGCTAATGTGTCCCTAGGGACTATAAAGGGCCAAAGAAGGATGACTGGGACAGTTCAGCAGACAACACTGCTCTGCTCCTTTTATTCGGAGTATTATTAGTTTAAAGCAATGATGCTGATGGCTTAAAGTCTCTCAGGAAGATCTAATAATAAGATTTCTGTGCCTATTATACAGTAAATATCAATGAAAAGCACTCCATTGTGTTTTGTACAGTTTTATGTCCATATTTATGTGGATTTCATGCTTTAGCTAATGAATTTACACCTTAACTGACCAATAACATCCCTTTTTGGCTTTATTATTTACAATCCAAACACACTGATGCTGAAATTGTCAGAACTAGCCACAACTAGCCAGGACCAGCTGTGAATTATCCAATCAGTGTGGAGCCAATATGTATCACATTAGTCATAAACTTTTTCACAAGTATATTTTTTTTAATCTAAATAAAATGCAGAGGTAACACTATATAACCGGGTTAATAAACAGTAAATTAGAAGGTAATTAAAATTCATTAATTTTATTAGTTAATTTACTTTTCACAAACAATGAAATAATAATCCATAAAACCATAAAAATTGTCAAATAATTGGTTTGTAAAACAAACTATCAGAGTAACTCTCTGAATAATTATTTAAAATATACTTGCTGTAAAAGAAAAAAGCATGCTGACATATAACTGATGATGCATTAATGGCACAAATCGAAAGACTGGGATCTGGGGCCTGCAGTTTGTGTCCTTTTTCATTCACTGTTTAGTTTTTGACATGTGAGGAATTCAGTTGCCCTCATGTGCCACAACATGTATTTCAGGGCCAACACTGAGGAACACCTTTGATGTTGTAGAAAACAGAGCATTTCATTTCAAAAATCACACTAGTAACAATAAAAAATATATAGATCATGGTATATAACACATTATGTGCAGATATCATCAGAACGCTATCTCCTATAAGCTGTGATGCAATAATAATATATTCAAAAAGTAATTAGTTTTCATTTAAAAAGCTGACCTACAGTTAAACTATAGCATCAGTGATGACTGCTAAACAATATTATTGTTTATGTACAAGTAAAATACAGTAAAGTACAGTAAAAGTGCTATTTACTACAGCTTACATAACTATCAGTTCGCTGTATACTGGCGCTGGTTACTAATGTTGAATGAAAAACTGATATGAAGCATGAGACACTGTCTTTGTTTAACCTTTGCCAGCAAGAGAGTAGCTTTAGGCCTCATATTTCCAAAGATAGAAACGCTGAGCAACATAGCAACACTGCTAATTATCCTGAGCAGTCAGATAACTAGGCAAGTTTAAAAATACAAGAACAGGCACCACTTTAAATATGAAGAAGTCATGAAAAAAAATATATAACAAATATATATATATATATTAGGGGTGCAACGATACTCGTATCGATATTGAACCGTTCGATACAGTGCTTTCGGTTCGGTACGCATATGTATCGAACAATACAAAATTTTTAATTTATTTGATCAACTTTTCTTCTGACGATGCTGTCTGTGTTGAGAGCTCATTGGATCTGCGTTCGACTACTCCGCCTAGGCTGCACTGTCAAGCGCAGATCCACTGAGCGTAGCACAAGCTAGCAAGACAGAAGCTAAGCTCGTTGCAACATGGCAAATTGAACCTCCCCCATCCTCATTCAGATCTGGCCTTTGGAACTATTGTGGTCTTCATGTGAAGAATGACCCTGAAGGTAAGCACGTCATGGACAAAAGTAAAACAGTATGTCGGATGTGCCACACAATGCTCAATTACATGGGTGGGAACTACTGCATTAGCGCAATTTGCTCGTTAACGTGTTGACGCTGTCCAGCCCCACGCACGGGGCGATCCGCGGTAGCTCGTCAACGGAGATTTGCCATGTTGTGGCGTTAATGTCATTTCAGATTAACGCTGACAGCACTAGTGGGAACACAATGAATATGACTGCACATTTACGCCGACATCATCCTAGTGCAAAGACAAGTGGAAGCAGACAAAAACAACAAGCACTAGTGATGTGTCGGTGGCGAATGAAAGGGGATCTTTGACGTGAACGACACGAGCCGGCTCCCTATCGCAAGCCGTGGGATTTTTTTTCCTTTTCTCACGCTCTCTCTCTCTCTTTTTCCGCTTCACTCAGCATGTGAGCCTTGTGCTTTGCGCTGGGAAGAGAGGGGAGGGGCGGTACTTACACTCGCAGTAGCACAGGAACAGAGCGGGAGGAAGAGAGAGAGAAAGAGAGCCAGGGACAACAACGTCACATTAGAAAGGTATAGTAATCATCCACATCCAATAAAGGATTCAGAAAGTTTATTCATGCAGGCCTATATGACAGAGAATGTGCATCTTCTTTTTGTTTTCATATTTTAATTTATATTTAATTGTGTTGTGGTTTGCAGTGTTTTGTGTTGTTTCAGTTTAAATTTGTTTAAAAGGAAAAAGCTGAAAATTTAAATAGTTAAAAGTTGAACTGTGACTAGTTGGTTTTTGTATTATATGATTTAGGCATGGATATGATTTATGTATTACATTTTATGTGGAGTGAATAAATAAAAGTATATTTACAGTGGCCCCTAGAGACAAAGTACGTATAAACTTCAAAACACGTATGAACTCTGAAGTACGTACAAATCCTAAAGCATGTACAAACTCCAAAACACGTAAAAACTCCAAAACAGGTACAAAACATAACAGAAGTTGTATAAAAGGCCCCAAAGTTCATATAATAGTTTTACTGGTGTTTATAAGTTTATATAAGTTCATGTAATGTTCCGTCTTCTGTCAGTTTGGGCCAGCCCACCTTCTAGTGACATCATCCGGTTAGTAAGGTGGGCAGTTTAATGGCGGCTGGGCAGTGTTGGTCCGGAGGGGGTGCACTGATTCCTGGGGCATGTTAGGTGTGCGTAGGGTTGCCAACCGTCCCTTAAAAAACGGAATCGTCCCGTATTTCGAAACAAAAGTACACGTCCCGTATTGAGCTAATAAGGGACGCACTTTGTCCCGTAATACAGTGAGAATCAAAAGTAGTCTATAAATGTTAATGGAATTAACGCTTTGTTTGAAAACATAATTCCCAGCCCCTCTCCTGCTTTGTGACCAATGAGCTGACAGCACACTTATGACAATTCGAGTATGACAATTCAGATTATCTCATTGGTCGAGGAAAGGTCGCTTGCGGAGAAAATACCGGAAGACAACAGATGACCACAACAACAAGCATGGCCAACAGGGAAACAAACGCCGACACTGCGGTGCACGTCTCGGATGACAGTACACCTAAAGCTGGGCAGACACTGCGATTTTTTTCAGTCACGTTATTCAGCTCTTGCTCAAACTGCACGATTGACTCGCAGGGATTAGAAGTTTGCAGGTCACGATGCAGGGTCTCACACTATACGGCCCGATGCTCTGATGCGACCTGAGTGCTCACACTGTGCCAACATAACATGAAGGTTATAACAGAAAATCTGTCGCTCGCTCTCTCTGTCTTTCACTCACACAGACACACCACCATCAACTTTGCTAAATTGCTAATGAAAAACATGATCAGGCAGCTGTGATTGAGCAGCAGTGTAAATCCAACTATTTTCACGGTTGTTGTGGTCGTGATAATTTTGTGATGCCACATCGAAAAGGCTCGGATGAGCTTTCCAAAGTTCTACAAGTGCCTCCATCACTTGTGTCCAGATCACACGCTGCACAGCCGTGCTGCGCCGTCTTTTTCACCGATGTTTACGTGTTTGCGCATGAGCAGTGTGAGCGGCTGTGGTGACACCCTCACGAGCGATTGATGATCGGGAGCTGGTCGTGAGGTGTTAATCGCTTCTCGTTACCCCACGTATACTACACGATGCACGATGAAGGCCAAAATCGGGCCGATCACCAAATCGGTCGCACAACTCAAAAATCGGCTCAAAATGGGCCAAAAATCGCACAGTGTAAGCCCAGCGTTAGAGCAGCAATGTTTGTTCCCCTCAGAGAAAGAAAAGAAAAAAGGCTGCAAAAGTACAGGGAGGACTGGGAAAAGGAAAACACCTGGCTGGGAAAGTGCACGATAACACCTATAAAGCGCACTGCACTGTGTGCCGGCGCACTTTTTCCATAGGCATGCTTCTAGTGGTGGGCACAAGAAGAACATGAGGGGCGTGAAAGCTCGGGGAACCCTTAACCAATTTTTTGTCCACCAGGCCACGGCAGAAGCAGATATGGTATGTAAACACTGGTTTGTTGTTAAGGTTAATATGGGCATGTGCGGTGAATATCAGCGCTATGTGGCCAGAAGTGTGATAATATCATTTATTTTGTGTAATAAACAACTGCAAGGATGGATGATTACAACAAATAGATGAATAATACATAAAAGTAATACATAGATGAATAATGATGATGAGTTAAGGTGCGTAATCATGGGAACAAGCGGGTTTACAAACAGGAGCAGCTGATTAGCATTAGAAAAGCTGAAATAATACCTCAACTGAAGCCAATTGTACTAAATGCACTATATGTGCACTGTTACAAGAATATTTTTCGTTCTATTGCTTTCTATTAATTTATATAATTTTAAGTTAAGCAGGACAGAGTTCTTTTAAAGAAAGATTTACTTATATTCTCAAAAGTTAAGCATGACAGGCTTCTGTTTAAGAAAGAGACCTGTTTTACTGTGTTAATGTTGTCATTTTGAGCTAAAAATAAATGGCTAAATGATCATTTGTTTCCCATATGGTCATATCACAAAGAATATGCATCTGCTTAAATCAAATTCAAGTCAAATGGTTAAAAAATAATTTCACACACACAAAAAAAGAGCTACCACACTGGGAAGGGTGAAGACAACTGGGTTGCCCGGCCCTGGCCACGAGGTGTCCCTTATTTATTTTTCAGGGAGTTGGCAACCCTAGGTGTGCGTAAATGACAAGTGAGTAGTGACTTGTGTTATATTCTGCCCTTGTTTGTGTCAGTACTGTAGTACGTTACCATTTAGGAGCTAATGTAGTCCATAGTTGGAGCTGTAGGCCACGCATGCAACGCGTGAGTTCACCCTCATTTCATAAGCTAATTTATGTTGTTAGCTTACCCCGGTTTAGCTTTGTTGACGCATGTACGGTCGTTCGTATGTCCATAATGTCGTTCCTGTGTTATCAGACCTTCTCTGTATGTTGTATGTGATGCTTGTGATTGTTTACTTTGAAGTAGCGGAGTTTGTAGCGAACAATTAGGTATGTGGATTAATAAAATAGCGAACGTAGTTTGACCGGAAGTATAGCGTCCCGCTTGCCCTTCACAATAAGAGCATTATAGCGGATTATAACGGGGGATGCTTTTATTTTGTATAACTACCGGAAGTAGTTCCTGTGTACTGACGGTTGCTTAACCTCGCACTGATGCTATTTAGTTGCATAGTGTGAGCAGTTTGAAGTGTATTATATTTTTCTGATCTTTATATTTGATAATGTTAACTATGTTGTATTATGTTTATATTTGAGTATTTGACTTGTCTATTATCTTTATTGATTGTTATTTCCCTTGTTTATTTCCTTGTAGGAAACCACACACACACACACCCAGACACACACTTATGTACACCCGCTGTGTTTACAGCCCCAGAAATTAAGTGGTGACAATAAAGTGCCTCAAACGGAACCTCAAGCTCCCTCCTTCTTTCGTACTCTGGGACAATTTGGCCTTAAGTGGTGTTCTGACCGACACACCGGGGTGACCGTAGTGCTCAAAGACTGAATCAGTGCCACAGCCGTGCCTATCTTTGACATCTCCACTACATTAATTGGTCCTTCGAGCCGGAGGCACTAGGTTCGCCTCAGAGATGGAACCAGGCCCAGAGTACGAGGCTCGTGGCGCACACCCCAAACGACATGCTCGCCCACCTGTGCGCTACGCAGATTATGAGGTGGAGTACCCAGGCTACATTAGCCAGGCATATAGAGAGGATGTAGAGCTCAGACACCAAGAGGACAAGGCCAGGATGACCTCCCTCGCTTCCCCCTTTAGCTGCAACCTAGCCAGCCCTCAGTGGAGGCGGGATGCTATTCTCCATGAGACGGCCTCGCGCTATGGAGCTCAGAGCCAACAGCACATTCAGGAGAATCAGCTAGCCCCCCAGCTGTATCCAGAGAGATGACATGGGGAACAGGCCTATGATCACTCTACTCCTCTACCCTTCGTGCTCCCCTATACACATCCAAATAAGGAAATAAGTGCAGAGTTAGAGGATATCCGTCAGGAGCGCCACCTCATCCAGCAGACCCAGCAACGTATGTCATCAGATCTGGTCGAACTCAAGGCACTGCGAGCAGAAATGAGACAGTTAGTGGAAGCTGTCCAGAGCATGCAGGGCCCATCTTCTCTCCAAACCAGTAAGTTAATGCAGTCACCGCTACCGGGTGATGCACCAGAGATTGAGGAGGATGATGATTGGCCTGCCCCACCACCGTGGCCAGATCCAACTGAGGAAGCACCACTGCCTAGTGACCCACCAGTGTTGAACCCCCATCGCCAAGATGCATGTGTGTTTCCAGCCATTAAGACGGAGGCAATGGCAATCCCACCTGCTAATATGGTCGTGGACCACCCAGGACAGAGTCTGTCATCAGATCCTCCACCAGCTCTCAGGTTTCCAGATAAAGCCTCCCATAATTCACCTCCCTGGTTCAAGCCGGTTCATCTCCCACCTCGCTCAGGCAGTTTCCCACTGGGTGGGTCCAAGCATCCGCGCGCCGCCTATGGGGACAGTAAGACTGAGCATGGCTGTAATCCAGCATCCCCTGAGCAGCAGTTCAATCTGTCCTCTCCACAGCCACTGCCGGACAGACCAAATCCGGGCAGGACTCCTATCACCTCAGAGACAGTTTACCGTGGTCCCCGCCCAACAATTCCCAACTTCTCCAGTCGAGACCCTAGTGAGTTTGCTAGGCTTAAGATGGCATTGGGGAATCTTCTACCTGAGGACGCGACTGAGCTGTTCAAGTATCAAGTGTTGGTTGATCACCTGCACCTAGAGGAGGCCAGATTAATAGCTGATGCTTACCTCAACTCTACCACACCCTTCACTGATACGATGGAGGCCCTCAATGACAAATTCGGCCAGCCACATCAGATAGTGCTGAGGCGTATTGCTGCGATGATGGACTCACCTGACATCAGGCGTGGAGACGTCTCGGCATTTGAGAGATTTGCCCTCCAGATACAGTCACTGGTGGGGATGTTAAGGACACTAGGCCCAGAAGGAGAAGTGGAACTACACTGTGGTTCGCATGTTGCTCGTCTGCTTAGTAAACTACCCCCCGAGCAGAGAGCAGAGTTCCGCCGCTGCATGTTTCAACAAGGTGTGAGTATGCATACCTTGGCAGATCTCGCAGGGTGGCTTAAGTATGAGTCCTGGTGCCAAGACTCTGAAGGGCAGCTAGCAGTGAAAGGGACAAAGGAGAAACAGTGGTCCAGGCCTGAGGTGCGCCAGAGTAAGAGATCCATCACAGTCCTTCATGGTGCAAAGGAGGTAACGACGAATCCACAGGCTGTGAGGCCAGGTGGTGTGGCCAGTAAGAACAAGCCATACTGTCCATTCTGTAACACGGAAGAGCACTATCTCAGTCAGTGCACAATGGTATCCAAGTTGACAAAGGACCAGCTAACAGAGTGGATAAAGAGTAACAAGAGGTGCTGGCGCTGCGCACGGTCACACCAGGCAGCCCAGTGCAATCTGAGGAAGACTTGCAGCCTCTGCCAAGGGAAGCACCTGCAGGTACTGCATGATGTCAATGTTAGAACACCTAAAGGGTCACTAACAACAGCGGTGGTGAGCGGTGACTCGAAGGCAGCAACCGACGTCCTGTATCTAGACAGACCCACTGAAGGCTGCAAAGTCCTTCTAAAGATCGTCAAAGTCTGCATTCATTATGGCAAGCGAACAATCAGCACTTATGCTGTACTGGATGACGGGTCAGAGAGGACAATGCTTCTGCCAGAGGCTGCCGAGAAGTTAGGCATGCAAGGGATCGCAGAGGACGTCCCACTGCGCACGATTAGGCAGGACGTGCAGACTCTCAGAGGTGAGTCAGTGTCGTTCTCTGTTTCTTCTCCATCAAGGCCCAGGACCAGGTTCAAGATTGCTGGGGCCTTCACTGCTGCACCCATCGGACTTGCAGGCCACACTTATCCCATGGAGCAACTCAGAGAAAGGTACAAGCACCTGATTGGCCTTCCGATCCACACCTTGTTAAATGTGAAACCTTTGCTACTCATTGGCAGTGACCATCCCCATCTGGTTACCCCTGTTGAACCAGTCAGGCTGGGACCTCCAGGAGGGCCTGCTGCTATTCGTACCAGGCTAGGTTGGGCGCTACAAGGGCCAGCAAGTATAGTTGGCCAGCTTACCCAACCGCAGCAGTGCTTGCTGACGACTGTTGCACCTCAGGTCAGTGAGTTAATGAAACGTGGAGAAACTGTGGCAGGTCGACATTGTTCCATTCCGAAACGAGAAGCTTGTTACTCGTTCAAGGCAAGACCAAGAGGCCATATGCATTCTGGAGACCAGAACTGTCCGAATAGAGGTTGAAGGCATACGTCGCTATGCCACCCCACTGCTTCGCCGGAAGGGGATGCCTCTACTGCAGGCAACTAAAGATGCCGTCATGCCAAGTCTACGAGGTGTGGAGAGAAGGCTGGCCAAAGACCCAGAACGAGCTGAAGCCTACAAGGCGGAGAGGCTGATCCTACAGAGGGCCCAGATGGATAGTTTCCCGGAGGAGTACAACCTGTTGAAAGTCGGTAAGCCAGTTCCCAGGAGCAGTCGTCTTCTCTCTCTGTCACCCGAGGTGGATGAGACCAGACAGCTCATTTGTGTTGGAGATTTGGCTCTGGAGACACTCCATCCGATTATCCTGTCGCCCGTAGAGGAACACCTGCCGAGTTGTTTTCAGACCAGGGGACCAACTTCAGGGGAGGTGAGAGGGAACTGCGTGAGACCTTTCTGAAGATGGCCCCGGAACTACAACAGCTTCTAGCACCCCAGAGGATCAGCTTCCACTTTAATCCTCCAGGTGCCCCACACTTTGGGGGAGCATGGGAAAGGGAGATCCGGTCGGTTAAGTATGCCCTCTATGCCACCGTTGGTGCTCAGTCAGTTCCAGAAGAAGTGCTTCGCACTGTACTCATCGAAGTGGAAGGGATACTCAATAGTAAGCCCCTGGGGTATGTGTCTTCCGATGCCAGAGATGCAGATCCAGTGACTCCCAATGTTCTTCTGATGGGGCGGCCGGATGGATCGCTACCTCAGGTAGTATACCCAGAGAGTGAGCTGGGTATATATATATATATATATTTATATATATATATATATATATATATATATATTAATAAGGAAGTCAATGTAAAAGTGAGTCACTAAAACTGTCTACAGATGTTTAGAGCTAAACATTTTGAGACCTTTTTCTTTTTTACACGATTTCTTTTCCAAATAAGATAGGCTAACCTGTACTGGTTTAAATCCTGTCCGATATCTTGCCTGTTTTTCCCTGCATTATTTCACTTCTGTATAGCAGCGTGATTATCTCAATAGGTGCAGTGTTATTATCACGGACAGGTGAATCGAGGTGTAATAAAACAAAATGATCCTTCAACAACCAGCTAGTTGGCGGACAGTGTGAAAGAAAGAGCTTCATGAAGAATTCTACACTGGTTGTCTTCAAAGTATTCAGTGAGCTGACAGAGCAGGATGAAGAATGTGCAGCAATTTCATGTTAATTTATTTGTTGTCTCATACTCATTCTGTGCCTGTGGCAAGCATCAGGCAGATCCAACAATGCAACTGTCCTCCTGTCATCCACTCACTTTTCTTATTTCATGCTCAGCTGGGAAGCCATGTTGTCTCTGTGACTGTGGTATCTGGCATTCAATCAAAACATCTGTGGGGCTGAAGCTGTTCTTCTTCAAATTACTTATTTGCATGTTTTCTTGATTATTTTCCTGACATGTGAAAAGTGCTGTGGAGATTCCTGCAAAGAAGCAGAAATCCTTCGGTCCTTTCACACCTTTATTCTTCTCATTTCTGGTCTTTTTTTTTCTAGCTTGGGCCCTTTTTCAGCCTCTACTATTTCTTTATCAGATTCCCTTCCTCCATAATTACCACTTATTAATTTTAAATGAGAGCCCTAACACGTTGCATGGTTTTAATACAGCCTGTTAATATGAGAGGTAATTTATGGGCTGTGGGTGGGATGGAGGGATGACGGAATGACTGTCGTCCATCACAGAAATCATTATAGACTAGAAGCTCTCACTCTCACTTTATCTTAGAAAAAAGCTCTTGCTGACTCCTTAGCAGGAACTGATGATACGCAGGTGAGTGTCAGGTAACCCTCAAACAGACCACATATGAAAAAAGACACTCATTTAAATGTCTTTCTAAATTATCAGTGTGTTCAACTGTGAGAAGAAACCCAGAGCAAACATATTTCCCCATCTCTGCTCACACTCTTTCTCTTCTTCCATTCCACAATTTCCTTTCTTCTCCTCTCCACTCCTGTCTTTGTGTTACATGCCCCATTTCAGAGGCTTTTCAGGGGCTGAAGTGGCGCTTGGCTATGCTGAAGTGTCTGCACTGCTGTGCCTGAGCCTGCAATTCACTGACTATATATATATGTGTGTGTGTGTGTGTGTGTGTGTGTGTGTGTGTGTGTGTGTGTGTGTGTGTGTGTGCCTGAGCCTGCAATTCACCAATTTCACCGCTAATTAGCCCACAAAGGCTACCGGCAGGGAGGAGCAGAGGAGAAGGAGGGAGAAGAAGGTGGAAAGGGGTGGCATACACGGGAGGTCCAGGCCTGGTGGGGGTGGTGATGCTGGCACAGCTGAGACACATGGCACGGGACCAGACAGACATCTTTGTGTGTGTGTGTGTGTGTGTGTGTGTGTGTGTGTGAGGGAAAGAGAGAGAGAGAGAGAGAGAGATGGTGGAGAGCATATGTGTTTCTGTGAATCTGTAGCAGTGTGTCAGCACATGTATCCCATGGTCATTCTCTCCTGCTCTGGTGATGGCTGGGTTGGTTGCAGCTGTAGTTCAGCAAGTCTTAACTCCTGAGGCTAGTCCCAGCATGCCCAGTAGTCCCACTATGCCCGTTGGCACAGGCTACTGGTTCTCTGCCATCACTCTCTCTCTATCTCAGAGAAAGCGAGCAAGAGAGAGAGCGAGAGAGGTTCGCGTCCTTCTTGCCAATTGTTTTACTACACAGCAGACAGGGGCCTTCCAGGGAGGCAGGCTGCCTGCCATCAGAACTGTGGAGACTGTCCAGTGTTTTTATTTTTGTTGTTTATTTGTTTGTTTCTTTCATTGTGTTCTATGTGCTCTGTGTATTTCCACATGTACACACATTTACATGTCTATGCAACCTAAGATTTGCACAGTATGTGTACAAGCTGTTTATATTTGCATACAGTATACAGTTCTAAACGCACACAAACAGACACACAATATGTGTGTGTATCTTCTCGTGCATGTGTGAATGTTCATACTGATATGTACGCAAACATATGCCTGTGTTTGTGTACATATGGATATGCACACAAACATATACTCGGTCCCTAAATAATTGAACAGTGACTTTGTTTTTATCATTTTACCTCTGCATGGCATCACTTTAAATTTGAAATAATCCAATCAAGGTATGACTGAAGTGTAGGGTATCACCCTTAATTCAAGGAGGTTTATAATTATAAATAGAGGGATTATGTTTAATACTTGGATGAGTGAGTGGTGGAGCAGGGACTGGAGCTACGGTTCATGTTGTTGCCCATTTCCTGTCCAAAGACATGCATGTTAAGTTAATTGGTGATTCCGAATTGGCTGTAGGCATGGATTTAAGTGTGAATGGTTGTCTGTCTCTCTGCCATGTAATGGGTTGGTGCCCACTGTCCCGCTCCAGCATCTTGCAGCCGTAGTTGGTTGCATGAATGGTTGGACGGATGGCCAACGCTGAGGCCAGGTGAGTGACTTTGACTTAAGAAGCTCTTAGATTGCTAAAGCTTCATATTTTATACCACCTGCACTGTGATATAGTGCCTTGTTGGTTTTGGCCATTTGACAAAATCGGAGAAGAAAGTAAAGCCCTATGTAGAACAATCAATGTTGACATAGGAAGTAGTATTGTCAGGACCCAGGCTCCCCAGTGGACTGTCTCTTTTTCTCTGCTTGGTTTCCAGATCATCTGTGGCTGGGGCTCTTGAGTCTGTGCCAATCAGGGGGCTCCTACTTGAGGCATGGGATGACTGCCAGTCATCACTAAAAGGTTGATCTACACTGGAAGTGAAACCCTGGCTTCTGAAACTCAGTCTTCTTCTCGAGTATTTCCTGTGGCATCACCTTAGTGTCTTTTGTCCTCCCTGTCCTCCCTGGACTCCGGACATATTTTTAGCGTGTTCCCTTCATGTCAAATTAATTATGGTGGTATAAAGAGAAAAAAATATGAAAAGTCACTGATGGCAGATGGATGGATAATTATGAAAAGAGAAAAGAAATAAATGTATTGTTTAATAGTTACTTATGTTCTTATTGCTACATGTCAATACTTGTATGCAATAAAGGTGGTGAAGTATGGGGGGGGGGGGGGGGGGGCATGTAGGTCATGTAGAATTTATCAATAATGGCAAGTACTGCAATAAAAACATGAAATATTAATATAGATATAGATATGTTAGAATGAAACAAAGACAGGCAGAAGGAGAAAAAAAATCTGGCCTTGCTCATTACCCTGACTTTTGTATTAGAAGGTGAAGGAGATGAGATGAAAGAATCAAAACACAGAAAGCACTGACAGTAGGGAGGTAGGAAGGTAGGAAGGAAGGTAGGTAGGTAGGAAGAAATGAGAGGGAGAGGAAGGGAGGAAGTAAGCCAGGTAGGTAATGGTATATGAGTAATTGCATTAAAGGAAGTTTGCTGATTGACAGTTTTCAAAAGATGCCCATTTAGCAGACTGGAGTAGAAAGGGGTTTGTGTGTGAGTGACACCTTCCTTGCCCTGTCTCTTCTCCGTGCTCACAGCTGATGGATTAAAGCTCTGGACAGGTTTCGGCCCTATTGATCTTACCTGCCACGGCTGCTCACATCAGTTGCTGGAGGAGGGATAAGACGGGACAGAGGGCAGCGGGCAGCAGGAGGGTTGCAAAATGTTTTCACACCTACCTGGTTTGAACCTTATTTTATGTGAACTTGGGGCGATTAATCAGCATTTTATTCCAGCATTAACTGTTTATCTCCAACCAAAAAAAGTCTGTAAATTCAAGTGAGAATAGGGAAGTTAATGTTGTTTGCAAGGTTTGAGCAGGTGGAAACATTTTGCTAATTAGGTGTTTCTGGACTAAATGAAAAACATCTTGTTTGCTACTTTTTAACAAGTCTGTGAAGGCTACATGGAGCCATAATGAGGTCATAATGCTACTTATCAGCATGATTATCTCTTTGAATTCATGATAATAAAAAGTCATCCTCCTACCCAAATAAAGACACAGAACACAAAACAAAAGTCTGCAAGCAGTTCTGTGAGGCTTTGAGTGTTAAAAAGAAAATTCTAGCATGCTGATATTAGGTAGTGTGTGTTTACAGAACCCTGTTCATCATTTTAGTTCAGCATATCAGCGTCCATGTCACGACAGATAAACTGAAAGATATGTTTGGCCAACTTATTTTCTCGCATTTCACTTTTTTGGTACACTTAAAGATAACTGAGTTTAGTTAGCGAATGTGAAAACACCCCGGGGCGACGTTTGTCACCACAGATTCAGTATCGAGACTCATTTCATGTGGTAGACTATCACCATCCTCCATGCTGGCTTATCTAACTAACTGATAAATAACACAGTCTGTCACAATGATAACAAGGTCAATTCAATAGGCTGACCAACAGCAATGTTTTCCCCAAAGCGTTGAGCAGTCACATCTGATGCCTGCGCTGACCTCCATGCTAATGAACAAAACACAGGAGAGAGAGGGAGAGGGAGATAGAGCGAAAGAGAGAACAAATGAATATGAATGAAAGGCAAATCTATCAGAAACACGCCTCCTTTAAATAACCCCCTCCCTCGTTCCCCTCCTCCACTCCTTTCCTCACGCTCCCATCCCCTCCAACCCGTTATATTTTATTCTCCAACGCGTGGTGAATTTAATAAATATATGCAAATGTGTGCTGTGGAACATGACGAGTGTAAATCAGGCGAGGATGTTCTTTGAGCGCTGCTGAGATTGAGGCTGAGAGCTGACCCTGGGTTAATCATTTTTCACTTCCCTATCGCATTCAGTTCTGCTGCCTGTGTGCATGTGTGTTCCTCTGTGTGTGTGTGTGTGTGTGTGTGTGTGTGTGTGTGTGTGTGTGTGTGTGTGTGTGCATACGTGTACAACTGTGCTTCTTGCATATGTGTCCATCTGTGCTAGGGGCAATACACAAGGCATTAAAACTTTGTACACACGATTGTATTTACTTTAAAAATTTATGCAAAATGATGCTAGCAGTTTCAAAATCTTAAATCTAAATTTTGTTTTTTCACAAGTTTACTTTAGATTTATTTCCATAGAGGTATATGCTGATTAATTATTATGCTGATATTTAAATAATATAGATTTTAAAGAGCTTTAAAGTAGCAGTGAAAGGTTAGAAGATAGTAGTGCTTTGTCATTGCTTCTGGGCTGCACATGCTTGGAAATGGAATAATCTAAAGCAGTTAGATTCACTAACTCTTTGTGTCGACTCAAACTGTCATTGTCATTTAATCCTTTTGTTTTGCCCTGTTTTGTTCATCTGTGGTTAGACTGACAATTGTAAACGATGCAATGTTAGCGCACTATCAGCGATCTAAATGGCCCAGGTGTGTAATGACTGCTGCCTCTTGGACTCGTGCTTAATTACTTTTCTTACATTTCAAGCCAGCAAAAGCGTTAACACATCGTTTTCCGGTTTGACAATGCAATGCAACCATCACACACTGAGATCTATTTCACACTGTTGTTTGGTCCAACTGTAAGTGTAGATTAGTATTTTAAAAGTACCAGTAGCACTGGACAAGTGACAGATTCATCAATGACTACTCCAGTTGAGGTTAGATATTAATTAACATCCTCAACCTTGCATAAAGGGACATCCCCCATCTTATAGATTTGATATAATTAACTTGCATTTTATCAAAATGCGGCAGTTATATATATAACTAAGGTGAGATCAAAATCTTCAGCGATTACACCAAAGGGCTACCTCGGGAGCTGAAAAAAATTAAGTCGACACTGAAGCCACAAACTGCAGTTTCTCTAAGTGTCACTTGAGGTTGGCTCTAAAAGGAAGTCAGTCCCTACAGACTCACATGTTAAAATGTTCAACTTTACAACACTAAAAAGTGATATAAAATATACAGATATTCTTTTTTATAACTCATCCACCTGGTTACTAGAGTTAAGGGACACAGGCTGCTGCATATTGGTGTCTGCTATGTCTCAACTCCTTTACGAATGTAGCTTGCTAACCCAGCTAGCATATAGCTAATAAGGCAACCTTTTGGATCCAACAAAAAAACCAACAACAACAACACTGAAGCTTCAAAATGTTGAGGCCAAAACCAGTTGGAGATGCCACAGTAGCCATGTCCATGTTTTATACTGTCTGTGCTACATGTTAGCAAAAAACGCATCAGATTCATGGGTTTCAGTCTCTTGTGTGCAATTTCAGAGAAAATACAAACAAATCATCACAATAGTGTAGTAGTAGTGATTAGTAGAGGTTCAGAGGAAGACCATATAATGCATTAACTCAGAAATCATCATAAATAATATAAAATACTACTATCAAATCTGTTCTCCTGGTTATGATTCTGGCCCTGTTTTCACTCAAAACCAAACATGTTCTGTTTTATTTACCATATTCGTTGACATACTGAATGACATGCTCAACTTTTGCAGCTGAAATTTAAAAAAATCATTGCTCAGGGAAGACAGTGAAAAAATATGTCTTGTGGGTCATCCTATTTTATTTTATTTTTTAAGCCAGCCTTTGGTATCGTCACAGCTTCAAAGGTTGAAACTGAATGTTAAAAATAAAGTTGCAGGTGTGAATCATGCAAACAGAACCAAAATACACTTAGAATAACAAACTGACGGGTGGCCCCGGTGGCAGCAGAGACATTCAAAGAAAAGTTCTTGTTTAGGTGTCAGAAGTTTTAGTCTCTGCTGAGAACAGAGGTCACTGCTACTGGAGCTTTTGCTGCTTAGAAATTCATGTTCTAACTTTTCATAAATGCGTCTTCGAAACTAACAGAGACCCACTGTGTTCTGATCTTTGCCTCTTTGCTGTGCTTTTTTTTCTTGTGAAATGTAAACACATTCAAAGATGACATTCACTGGTTTGCGATTTGCTCACATCATTATTCACATCTGAGTCAGAGCCCAGAATTTATTCCCAACTTGTAAATGTCCAGCTAATGTAAGAACAAAAGTATCTATATTTAGGAGTGATCTTTAAGACGGGTGGCTGTCTAAATACATTCTACCTGTCATGCTTTACCCTATTTCTTGTCATATATATGCTATTATAGGGGTTGGTGGTCATGTTAAATATGGCCAAAGTTTCAAATAATGAGATCAGTGACGTCGGTGAGAGAGGATATCCCTAATATGGTCATCCAAGGTACACACTGACTGTGAACACAGAAGCCCCACCTACCTGCTGTTTACAAGGAGCAGCCGAAGAGCTAAATAGGGTTGTTTCAGGCAATAGATGAGCCCAGTATAAAATAAATAAGGATCATTCTGAACTGTTAATTGTACAAAGCTACTCTAGTCCAAGAATAAGAAATATGCAATTGACAGAGGTGGGACCAAGTCATTGTTTTGCAAGTCTCAAGTAAGTCTCAAGTAATGTCAGGCAAGTCAGAGTCGAGTCTCAAGTCACTGGTGTAAAAGTCCGAGTCAAGTCACAAGTCTGAAACTTTGAATTTCAAGTCCTTTCGAGTCTTTAAAAAAAAAAACGAAAAAATAATGTTGCAGTTATATGCTAAATGTAAATATTAGACCATGTAATTTTAAAATCTGTGTTTTTCTCAACACATGACAAAATAGTGAACTTAGAAAATATACACAAATTGTGAAATTGCACCTCTTTAAAATGCAGCTCAATTAAACCTAGCTCCAAGAATAATTTTCACCGACAGTTCTGAGATAAGCTGCATGTTATTCTTGGATGCGGTTGTAGGACCGGCTTTAAAATCGCATGACAAAAATATCATACACATTAAAAAAAACTGTATCACCAACATAGCCTGGACAACATTTGCTAGTTAGATGAAGTCAGCTATCTCATCTTAGCATATTTATATGCATATTTATAATCATACGGTTCTTGGAGTGAGTGCATACACTCATGAAGTTTAGTAACTTCCGGTCACTGCAACAAGCCCAGGTACAGTTTACCGACAGATGGGTGCAGGACCTTGAAATGCACCGTGTCGAACGAAAGACCATCGTACATATCATAAGTTTACCAGTCTCACAAATTGTCGTCATAAATACACATTCCTTAACCGTTTATTAATAGGACCTTTGAGCTCAACGGTAATTAATTAGTAGTGGAAATAATTTCTGGTACCCATCACAGATGTAGCAGTGACAACAATATTGTATGCTGTAATCGTACTGGGCAATTAGTGATACAAAAAACCTGTTTTATCCTGTGAATAAAAGTATATGTTTTTGTCAATGTACCATAATAACAGAAGCGAAACGCAATATTGTGTCAGGACAATTCACTATTTATGCACAATAAATAAAGGAGCATAGCGCGACAATTTCTGTTCAGCGCCAGACTTGCTTGTAACCTATATCACTAATTATGTTATGAAAATGACGTATTAACTACTAAAAAACACTGACCTTCGTGTAAATGCTTGGAGCAGACTAACCTGTGAGCTGGAGGGTTCTGGGACGTTATATTTGATCTTTGAATGGCTGCAATCCAGGCCATCCGTCGCATCTTTGTTACTTCGGAAACATGGCTTGAACAATTTCTCTTCAACGACGTAATCCGATAACAATCGATCTCTTTACCCGTCGGCTTCCCGTGGCTGTCATGCGACCGGCTATTGCAGTTAATAATACAACGGCTTCTTGACATTTTTGTGTTTCTTTTTATCGCTGTATAACTGATTTTAATTGAAAGCCTGCGTGCGCTAGTACCGCTTGCCACGAGTTCCCAGAATCCTTTGCGGTTCTACCCGTGAATGACGTCACATTTTCAATCTCTATATAATATGCATGTTAAATTTTATATTTGGGGTAAAATATCAAGTCTTTTCAAGTAAACCGGTTCAAGTCCAATTCAAGTCCCAAGTCATTGGTGTAAAAGTCCAAGTCAAGTCACAAGTCTTAGAACATTTTTTCAAGTCAAGTCTAAAGTCATAAAATTAATGACTCGAGTCTGACTCGAGTCCAAGTCATGTGACTCGAGTCCACACCTCTGGCAATTGAAAATGAACTGAAGAGATTCCTTTAAAGCAGGGGTCACCAACACGGTGTCCGCGGGCATCAGGTCGCGCGCAAGGACCACATGAGTCGCCCATGGGCCTGTTCTAAAAATAGCTCACCATAACAACTTGCCAGTAAGCTGCATCTATTTTTTATTTTTTCTTGCTATTTTTTTTTTAATCACAATTGAACTTCATCAAAAACAAACACAACACGCCTCTCTGATGCACATCTGCAAGACTCACTCAGAGTTGCAGTGTCAAGTTATACCCCAGATTACAACACACTGGTGAACAGCATGCAATGCCAGGTTTCCCACTAATAGACAAAGAAAGCCATATTAGATGTTCTCAGTGGCAACATTACAGTGTCGTGTCAAAGTTGAATTTAATTATTGAAAAACAAATGTGTTTGTTAAGTGTAACATGTGACAATTTGCTTTAAAATGCTGCCAGTTTAGTGAAAAGTTCTGTAAAATTTGAAAGTTGATTTTTGTATGTTACATACATACAAAAATAATGTATGTAACAGTGCATGATTTGTTAAAATTTGTTAGTGGTAAGTGAAAATGTTGTAGAAGTGATCACTTCAAAATGTAAATACTATCAGAGATTTATAGAAATAGAGCGTTGCATATTCATATTTATCAGTTTCCTACCTTGTTTCCTACTTGCATAATTATGGTGAAAAATAATTAACATAATAAGTGTCTTTACATAGATGAATATCATTAATTATTAATGATAACACATAATTAAGTTAAATTGAGGAAATTTGTTACTTGAGAAGTGTATGTCAAACTGGTAGCCCTTCACATTAATCAGTACCCAAGAAGTAGCTCTCACTTTCAAAAAGGTTGGTGACCCCTGCTTTAAAGTATTACAAACTCAGGTGATGTTCATGTTGCTGTTCATATTTTCAATTGTGACACCTGTTGCTCTATTATTTGTTTGGTGTCACCTGAAGCTACTTGAAATCCTCCCACATCCATCACTCGGAATATTTTTCAGACAGACAGTTAAACTTCAGGGATATCTGTCTGTCATAGAACATCAGCCATTGTAACTCCATTTTACCTGCTTTGGTGCAAATGAAAGTGACAACAGGTGCACCGGAGAGGCAACAACAAGATAACCCCCAAAAGAGGAGTAGTTTTCTAGGAGACAGCCACCTTTTTGAAGTTATTTTGTTTGTTTGTTTTTAGTTCAAGTTTAGCTTTTCTGCTAGTGTCCTTTTAACTGCTGGTACATGAGACAGTACCTGCAGTGCATTCAGCTTGCACAGGTAGTCCAGCTCCTTCAGGAGGACACACCCATAGTGTAATTTCAAAACAGTTTGGCGTGTTTCTCATGGCTTCAGTCCAGCATTTCCTGGAATACTGTGATGAAACAGTACTCCTTCCTTTTTTATCGAAAGACTGAATGTACTATATACAGTAAAAATCCCTATATAGCCTAATATTCAGACCAAAATAATGCAATTTGTCATTTTGCATAGTCAGCCGTTTTAAATGACCAGGGCTGACAGGCACATAATATCAGAATAATAGCTGCAAAATTATTTGTTTAAATTAAACATGTTTAAGATTAGCAACACTTGTTGGTGCTATGCAGACATGAGCCTGTAGACTAGCAACATCTGTTTCCCTTTCCTCAGCATTTCATCACACAGCTTCACCAGAAATACAATTTGGATTGTATTGAAGAAGACGTTGTTTAGAGGATAACATCTACATTTTTTCTTTAATAAAACCAAAACCAACAGTCAGTTTGATCAACTAGCCAGCATTATTTGTACGTCCAAAGACTATTATATCTCTTCCTCAAAAACAAAACAAAAAACCCACCTCTTCCTTTATTATGATGGACAGTCATAAACACACACCTTTTTTGTCACAAATGCTCATAAGAACAACATTGTGTGGAGCTGAAAACACTCCCCCGCAAATGTGCTGCTTGCTACAGTTTCCATAGCATTTACTAAAAAACAACACTGACACACTGGCTGTAGTAGTCTTTCATAAAAAATGTTTAAAAAAAAAAAAGATTTACATCACCAACAGAAATCTGTGGGCTTGAGGCTGAGCGACAACAAGAGGGTACGAGAGGTTGGAAGACTAATGATTTGTTGGGTTTGATACTTTTATTGGATTACTTAACAAAAAATGAAGAAAAAAAAAGAGTCAAAATCAAAAAAATTAACATGCTGGGTAATTTTGCTCCAACCTCCTTCATTATCATTTGCAGAATATGAACAAGTAGTTAATATTCATGCAATACTAGAAGGTAAAAGTGTTAATTTTACTATATCTCTTCTTTCTGTGATCATACATATGAGCAGGGTCTTCACCTTACAATATAAAGTGCCTTGAGGCAACTGTTGTTGTGATTTTGCACTATATAAATAAAACTGAATTGCACTGAATTTAAGTACACAGCCAAGTAACTAATGACATTAGACCAAGCGCACTAGTATAATACAAAAAGAGAAAATGTAAATTGTAAATATAAAACACTCAAATTGACTCTACGTGGCTTCTGTACCTGCTCACAATTAGTTTATAGAAAGCAACAAATCTATTAAAAGGAGCCTATTATTTTGAGAATGTACAGATTTCGATTCTTATGATAGTGAATCATCATACGAAACATACATATCAGCCTCCCACCTACTTTTTCAGATCTTCTGTTTACTGCCAGGAGCATCCAGTCAGGGTAGGAGATGGGAGCTAAAACAGCTTGTTTTATACAGAGGATGAACTGAAGGACTGAACAAAGATGAACTTGAACAGGGATTTACACAAAGCTGCTCCAGCAGAGTCCTAGAATAAAAATATGGAGCTGTAGCAATAAGTCCTCTTTAAATGTTTCTATGCTGCTAAATACAAGTTTGTAATGTGTTTTGTTTTGTAAAATTATGACATGTTCCCCTCAGAAAATGAACTTAAAATTTCTGAGGGGAATTTTTGTTTGTTTTTAGTTCAAGTTTAGCTTTTCTGCTAGTGTCCTTTTAACTGCTGGTAACATGAGACAGTACCTGCAGTGCAGTGCAAGCACTTTGCATTAAAGGTGTGTCTGTGAATAAAACTGAAAGGAGTTAATACGAGTAATAAAATGAACTAACAGATGCTCTCTTTTTCACCTTGTTATCAGCTCACATCATTGAAGCAAAGAAATACCAAGCAGTATAGTAATTTTCCTGCTAATGCTTTGTATCTCAGATAAAAACTAAACGGCGTGCTATTTGTTTTCTCCAGCTCTGAAACAAACTCTTCTAAAGGTAAACATCACCAGTGAGAAACACTTGAGAAAACCCTTAAGAGGCACATCAGTCCATGTGGAGCTGCTTCGAGTGAGGAGCACCCTCACCGTCTTCACATGCAGCACATTCCTGTCCTTCATTGATTGCTGGATGCCTCACCACAGGCTTTTCTCTGCTCTTTTCAAATGATTGCGCTTCTAATCAAACATAATTTACTCACTATCTCGGCCCTCTCCGCAGCCCCTCTCACCCCTCACTCGCTCACCCTCACCCATCCTCACCCCTCGCTAGACCCTAGCCCAGGGCCTGTTGCCAAGGCAACCGGGATCTCATTTCTGAAGTGTCAGTTTGCATTATTGTCTTCACGCTTTCCAGCAATAACCTCTCTTCTCTCTCTATCTCTCTTCCTCTCTCCAGTCAGTTTTTATGTTCCTGCCTCATAAACACACATATACATACATCCCCTACACACACCCACACCCACTCCTTGGTCTCATAGTGCTTCATTTCAGTCCCTTTCGACTTTATCCTTTAGTTATTTTGTCAGTGCTAACCACTTGAAATTCCAGTCTATTTTATCTTTGAAGGCTATTTGGGTTATATAAAGCAACGCAAACAAAACACGATGCACAGAGAATATTCTGTCATAGCGTAAAATACATCACCTGAAATAAGACCACACTGAACATCTGAGTGATTTAATTGGAAATCCTTATTTGTGGAATTTATTTCCCAAAAATGGGACCTAACACATAGATGTGTCCAAACACTGAAGCAGTTTTTTTGCTTTCTTTTGTTTGTTTTGTATATTTCAATTTGGAACACACAAATATATACTCAAGTTTACATGGTTTTTTTTTATTTTTGGAGCAAGCTGGAGCACTTTTCAAATCAAGTGAAAAGTGTAGTGGTGGACTCTTTTCCAACAATTCCTGGACACTGGAAAACCATTATAAATTTGGTTGCTACAGTTCCTTCAATGGCCACTTGAGGCTGTCTCCAAAAGTGGGTTAATCTTCACTGATTCAATTTCAATGTAGAGTAATATGGTTCGAATATGGAGCATGAAACTGATGTGCTGCACACAGAGTTTATAGCTATTGCTAATTGTCAACCTTCGTCTCTTGTTAAATTCTCTTTTTTACCACTGGCCTGGAGGTGAGCCCATTTTACAAGCATAGTAACTCCATTATTGTTTGTGCAAGAGACAAAATTTAAGAAAAAGAGATGAGCTTTACAAGGCTATCTGGTCTATCATAGTAGCACAAAGCTATTGCTGTTCATACACAGACAGAAAAATCAGCTCCCCCTGGATTATACCGTGTGTGCTTTACATTACCATAACTCCTCAACCACTTGGGGCTAGAAAAATTCAAATGGTCCCTCTCATTTTACAGTCAAAATAAATCCAGGAAGGCTATCTGGTACTTGGATGATAAAGGGTTAAAATGCCCAACTTTGAAGGAGAAAATATTTTGTGCACCTGCAATAACATAAGTTTTTGTCTCTGAATCAATTTCTAATTTTATAACTATTTCTTTTTCTTTTTGTTTTGAAAGTTGCAGGTTTTGACTGGCAGCTAATTCAACACAGGCTTTCTGCTTGACCTTAACTCCACAAACTACAGTCCCTGAACTGGAACTCTCTGCTATGTTTGGTGCTTCTTGAAGCATTTTTACTTAAAATTGTCTGACATATTGGTCTTGTTGTACACCTCAAAAAGATGTTCTTTACTTTTAGTGTGTTAAATTAGTGGCCTGTTGGTTAGCACTAATTATCCATGTATGCTTGTTGCTCCCATGTAGCTGACTGACCGAGCTCGCTAGCTTTTACTAATAACAGCACTTCAGCTTTTGGTCCATTTGGACAGAATGCAAATAATGAAACATCAAAATAGTGAGTCAAAAAACCAGTTGGTGGCGTTACAGCAGATTTATGGTTGAAATACATTTGTTATGCACTCATTTAAAGTTAATTGATATTCCTACCGTTATCTTTGGCCATGAGCTCTGGGTAGTGACCAAAAGAATAAGATAAGATTTCGTTTAAGATATAAGCAGAGGAAATGAGCTTCCTCCAAAGGCTGGTGCGGCTCCCTTAGAGGAGGAGGAGTTGTATAGCTCAGGGCACTGAGAGTACAGCTGCTACTGCTCCACATCAAAAGAGACAGTTGACATGGTTCGGGCATCTGACTAGGATGCCAAAATCCTGAGTGTCTCCTCGGTGAGGTGTTCTGGGCATGTCCTGCTAAGAGGAGGCCCCGAGGGCAGAACCTGGACATGCTGGAGAGATAATATCTCTCAACTGGCTACAGAATGCCTCAGAGTCCCCCAAGTGAGCTGGAGAAGGTGGCCGGGGAAATCGGGGTCTGGACTTTTCTGCTTAGACTTATTGATAAATTTAAATTTTTTTAAAACAATATGATATTTTATAGGAAGTGTGTCGAGGTGCAATAAATCTGAAAATAATAATACCTGCAAGTGGACAGTTTCTTTTAACTGGATTTGATTACTTACAGAAACAGGAGGCTGGTGATGATCAGAGGCACCTGAATCAATAGAGATTTAAGAGCTCAGGATTGGAGATCTGTTGGAGGTGTCTGATACACAGCCCTAACAGAATTGTAAGCCAATTTTGAAATGAGGTGGGAGCCAAAATAGCAGCAGTGTAAGTAGATGTGTGAAGGTGTTACATACATTTTAGGCAACAGGAGTCAGATTTGAAGAGCATGACTCCACTAAAATCAGCAGCAAAATTTACAAGAAGTGAATGAACACATCTATTGCTTACATGTAGTCGTGTCAGGGCACGTTATGTTGTAAGGTAAAATGTAATACTGGAGACAATCCCATGTGTGCAAGCACTTGGTGATGGAGGGGAGGAAAAGGTCTGAGGCAGAACCACACTCAGGGACTGGTAGCAATCTGCTTATCTGGTAAGAAAACACCCAGTGTATTTGAATTCCAGGAGGAAAAGCTCAGCATGGTCACAGTGACCTCCATCTGGATCTGTATGTGGAGACTTTCCATTTTATGCCGCCATTACTGATAACACTACTGTCACTGCTACTATGAACTGTGATGTCAACGCAGTCCCGTAACCACCTATGTTTATGTTTGAGGTGCACTCAGCTTACTGCAGTAGGTGTTGCAATTCATAAAAGAGAATAATAACAGGTTTACGAATAGAAGTTGAACTGAACAAAGTGACAGCAGAGTTCGTTCATTTTTTCAAAGTTTTTTCAACTCTCATCTTCTTCTTTTTTTAGCAATCTCCTTCTGAGTTACCTGAGAGTCTCTATGCCCCTTTATCTACATATATTTGAAATATATGCACAGAGTAACCTGCTCACACAGTTGTGCCTCCAGCTTTGCACCAGGTTACAAAAACAGGGAGGTGCACAGCAAGCCAAATCAACACCAAAGCACACCGTGAGCCAGAAGCTGTGACATAATTTTTCTCAGATGCCACCATTCACAAGGGCAACAATGCCAAGCATAGACTGTTAGCGTGATCACTGCCTCATGCCTAAAAAAGAGATTTAAAATTAATTCTCATTAAGGCTTTAGTGAATTCCAGTTCTTTCCTAACATATGATGGTGGATTACCGTGGTCCTGGATAATTATTTACTCCATATTTGTACTCTACAGTGTTAGATTTGGTATTATTTTTGCTATTTTGTATAATGTACTTAATGTATGTATTTTAAAGGCAATCAAATAAAGAAGAACTATAAATAATAAAAATAGCTGTACATTTTCCCCCAAAAAATAAGACTTCTTCCGTGTTTCAGGAAATGTGTTCCCATTTTTGTTTGCCTTGTACATTTGTGGGTGAGGTGATACACAGTATAGTGTTACATTCAGTTCAGGTGATCAACAGGTGGTGGTAATGGGCCAAAAAAACAAAAAACACACACAGGCATTGGTGGCTGCAAAGGCAGCACAGTAGACTACTTACTGGCAAGTATGGCTGTAAACAACACAGGATTCATACTTTGAAGACTGTCAACTTTGCAAATGTATGGAGGAAAGAAGTGAATGCGTCATATAAACAGAATGTGGTTTTGGACATAAAAGTGGATGTAAATACGTTTTGTGGTCAATGAAAATACCGAAATTGCGGCGGGTGTGGATCAGGAGGTAGAGTAGGTCATCTACTAATCAGAAGGTTGATGGTTCAAACCCAACAAAAGTATCCTTGGGAAAGATATCGACGTGGTCTACAGAGTATAAATACGTGTGTGAATATTTGATAAAAAGTACTTTTATGAATCTGTGTGTCAGTGGCTAAAATAGACGTGTAGTATAAAATACTTTGAGTGCTCAAGTAGAGTAGAAAAGAGCTCTATGAGAACCAGTCCAATGGCAATGCTACACATGCACATTCAGTGGTGAAAACCATTTTACCTCAATGCTGTTTATGTTGAATGCACTGATCGAGTGTTGTATTTGACACTATAACTAAACTTACCCAATCTTGATTAATCTTTCTTAAATGATTACGTTTTTTTACTTTTGTTTGTTTGTTTGTTTTAGCTTAACTTCCACAGCCCCTTCAGTCTCAGACTCTGCTAACATCTAATTCCAAACAGAAGGACAGGGCAAACAATAAACGGCACACAGCTCCAGCCATGCATCATTTGACCTCTACCTGTGATGAACAGCACTCAGCTGAATTTTTCTATTTGGGTGGACACCAGTGGGATAATTGTCACCTCCACCTCCAGCCACCTACATTTGCATGTATAAACAAAAGTTGGCTGTTTAGACTGCTGACAACAGGAGTTCCTCAATATTGCTGCAGCTATTCCATAGCACTTTGGATAAAATCTCATTTTTTGTCCATTTCTGCTGTTTGCTTTTCATTCAATTTTATACATACATAAAATTATATATACATACATACACATATACACAAACACCCAGCACGCCCCTACGGGCGGTTTATCCTTCAAGCTCGGGTCCTCTACCAGAGGCCTGGGAGCTTGAGGGTCCTGCGCAGTATCTTAGCTGTTCCCAGGACTGCGCTCTTCTGGACAGAGATCTCCGATGTTGTTCCCGGGATCTGCTGGAGCCACTCGCCTAGCTTGGGAGTCACCGCACCTAGTGCTCCGATTACCACGGGGACCACCGTTACCTTCACCCTCCACATCCTCTCGAGCTCTTCTCTGAGCCCTTGGTATTTCTCCAGCTTCTCGTGTTCCTTCTTCCTGATATTGCTGTCATTCGGAACCGCTACATCGATCACTACGGCCGTCTTCTTCTGTTTGTCTACCACCACTATGTCCGGTTGGTTAGCCACCACCATTTTGTCCGTCTGTATCTGGAAGTCCCACAGGATCTTAGCTCGGTCATTCTCCACCACCCTTGGGGGCATCTCCCATTTTGACCTCGGGACTTTCAGGTTATACTCGGCACAGATGTTCCTGTACACTATGCCGCCCACTTGGTTATGGCGTTCCATGTATGCCTTGCCTGCTAGCATCTTGCACCCTGCTGTTATGTGCTGGATTGTCTCTGGGGCATCTTTACACAGCCTGCACCTGGGGTCTTGCCTGGTGTGATAGACCCCAGCCTCTATGGATCTTGTGCTCAGAGCTTGTTCTTGTGCTGCCATGATTAGTGCTTCTGTGCTGTCTTTCAGTCCAGCTTTGTCCAGCCACTGGTAGGATTTCTGGATATCAGCCACCTCCTCTATCTGCCGGTGGTACATACCGTGCAGGGGCCTGTCCTTCCACGATGGTTCCTCGTCTCCCTCCTCTTTCTTGGGTTTCTGCTGCCTGAGGTATTCACTGAGCACTCGGTCAGTTGGGGCCATCTTCCCAATGTATTCTTGGATGTTCGTTGTCTCATCCTGGACTGTGGTGCTGACACTCACCAGTCCCCGGCCCCCTTCCTTCCGCTTAGCGTACAGCCTCAGGGTGCTGGACTTGGGGTGAAACCCTCCATGCATGGTAAGGAGCTTTCTTGTCTTTATGTCAGTGGCTTCTATCTCCTCCTTTGGCCAGCCTATTACCCCAGCAGGGTACCTGATCACGGGCAGGGCGTACGTGTTGATGGCCCGGATCTTGTTCTTACCATTCAGGTGACTCCTCAGGACTTGCCTGACCCTCTGCAGGTACTTGGTGGTTGCAGCTTTTCTAGCGGCCTCTTCATGGTTCCCATTCGCCTGCGGGATCCCCAGGTACTTGTAACTGTCCTCTATGTCTGCAATGTTGCCTTCTGGTAGTTCAATCCCCTCAGTTCTGACTACCTTCCCTCTCTTTGTTACCATCCGACTACACTTCTCCAGTCCAAACGACATTCCAATGTCATTGCTGTATATCCTGGTAGTGTGGATCAGTGAATCGATGTCTCGTTCACTCTTGGCATACAGCTTGATGTCATCCATGTACAGGAGGTGGCTGACAACTGCTCCGTATCCGTAGCCAGTCTTGTTAATGATCTCACTGAGGGGGTTCAGGCCTATGCAGAACAGCAGTGGGGACAGAGCATCTCCTTGGTAGATCCCGCACTTGATGGTGACTTGTGCTATGGGCTTGGAGTTGGCCTCTAGTGTTGTACGCCACATCCCCATTGAGTTCCTGATGAAGGCTCTTAGGGTCCCATTGATCTTGTACAATTCTAGGCATTCCAGTATCCAGCTGTGGGGCATTGAGTCATAGGCCTTCTTGTAATCAATCCAGGCAGTGCACAGGTTGGTCAGTCTGGTCTTGCAGTCTCGGCTGACTGTTCTGTCTACCAGTAGCTGGTGTTTTGCGCCTCTGGTATTCTTGCCAATTCCTTTCTGTGTCCCGCTCATGTATTGACCCATGTGCCTGTTCATCTTAGCCGATATGATGCCTGACAGGAGCTTCCATGTAGTACTGGGGCAGGTTATTGGTCGGTAGTTGGAGGGGACCGGTCCCTTCTTGGGGTCCTTGGGGGTCAGGACCGTCCGGCCTTCGGTTAGCCATTCCGGGTGTCTCTCGTTAACTAGCAGCTGGTTCATTTGTGCTGCCAGACGCTCGTGGAGTGCAGTCAGCTTCTTCAGCCAGTAGGCGTGAACCATGTCGGGCCCTGGTGCTGTCCAACTCTTCATACTGGAGACCCTTTCTTGGATATCTGCCACTGTGATGGTTACTGGACCCTGTTCAGGGAGGTCGCTGTGGTCTGCCCTCAGATCCTCTAGCCACTGAGCATTGCCGTTATGGGTTGCGTCCTTCTCCCATATGCTCTTCCAGTATTGCTCCGTCTCCAGCCTTGGTGGTGCTGTTCTCTTATTGTTCCCTTGCCACTGAGAGTACACCTTTGCTGGTTCTGTGGAGAACAGCTGGTTTATTCTCCTGCCTTCTATCTCTCTGGTGTACCTCCTCAAGCGGCTGGCCAAGGCTGTGAGTCTTTGCTTGGCAGTTTCCAAGGCCTCAGGTATGGACAGCTTGCTGTATTTCTTATGCACCTTATTTGTCGCACCTTTCTGCATCTCCGTTAGGTGGCTAACCTCCCTCCGTGCTACTTTGATCTTGCCCTCTAGCCTCCTTCTCCATGGAGGGTACTGCAGCTGGATAGCGTAGTGGTTAGACTACACGCCTTTGGAACAGAGGCTCGCAAGTTCGATTCCTGCCTGGGGCGTCTGTATCCAGTAAGGGTCCTAAGGCTAGACCCCCTATGCTAAGCAAGCCTACTGCAGACATGAGCGAGACAGATAAATATGAAGGCATGCCGGCTCGGACGTCGCCCGGATCAACAAGGTCCGCGTCAGGTGTTGAGGAACCAGGGCACCCTGACGAAAAGTGGGCTACTGGAACAAGAAGGCATCGGTGGGCAAGAGACGAAAACAGGGCGTTGTTGGAATGCTACTACGCAAGTAACCCCGGCGGAAGGGGCTACATGAATAGGATGAGGGACCTATGGATTCTTCGATACCCAACATCCACAATGACGGCGAAACAACTAGTAGCTCAGTGTTCCAACATTCGAAAGAAGGGACTATATATATATAGGGAATATCTGGCTAAAATCAAGTAAGTTCCAAACATTACCTGGAAGACAGATGGTTTTTTGCTTAAATCCCAAGTCTCCTTGTTGGTGGCTTTTTACCGCAAAGTGTCATATTAATTCTGTGGTTTATTCGTATATCTGTTACAGAGCAACTTTATCATTAATTTAGTGTTCATTTTATAAATATACCGCTAGTTCAGTATTTACTCTTCTGGTCTCTACCAAATGCTCTAAATCACGTGTGTCAAAGTCAAGGCCCGCGGGCCACATCCGGCCCGGCGTGCATTTATATCCGGCCCGCGAGATCATTTTATATAGATTTATTATTATTGTTATGCATGGCCCAGCAATATGAGGTGCTAATAATATACAAACAACAGATCCCATAATGCAGTGCTGCAGCCTCCTTGCTGAACACTAGGCTAACTGGGAAAATTCCTGCGTCAATCAAGTCAAACTTTTATTGCGAAGCTGGCTGCTCACAGTGGTGGAGAGAAAAGTTGATTCTGAAAACAGAGCCTTTCAGCGCCAGTGGGTGACTGAATATATGTTTACAGACATTGCTGGTAAACCCATGTGTCTTATTAGTGGAGCTAATGTGGCTGTAATTAAGGATTTTAATTTAAGACGGCACTACGAGACAAAACATCAGGATAAGCTGAAAAACCTAAATGCAGAGCAGAAACTACAGAAGGTAGAAGAGCTAAAGAAGAATCTGACATTTCAGCAGACGTTTTTCACCAGAGCAAAATCACAAAGTGAAGCTGTTGTGAAAGCAAGTTTTATTGTAGCAGAGGAGACAGCCAAATTAGCCCGGTACCACTCTGAAGAGCTGCATGATGAAGGTGTGCGACGTCTTGTGTCCAGACAAAACGCAGATTTTGGCAAATGTGAGCCTGAGCAGAGATACGATTGCTGATCGGGTTTGTGAGATGGCCACTGATTTAAGAACACAGTTGTGTGAAAGAAGCAAAAAACTTCATTGCATACTCTCTTGCTGTGGATGAAAGTATAGACATGATGGACATTGCACAGCTGGCCATCTTCATCCTTGGAGAGGAAATATTGAACATTAAATCGATGCACGGGACAACGACAGGAAAAGACATTTTTTAAAACGTATGTCAACTAGCCAGCAGGATGCGAGTAAAGATGCAGGAGGAAAACTGTACCGTGAGTTAACAGCATATCACTGCATCATACACCAGGAAAGGCTGTGTGGTAAAGTCCTAAAAATGGAGCATGTAATGATCACCATAACGCAAACCGTAAATTTTATCTGAGCTAAAAGTTTAAATCACCTTTAATTTCAGTCTTTTATGTGGGAAATAGATTCGGAGTTTGCCGACATTCCTTATCATACAGAGGTCCGTTGGCTGAGTTGGGGAAAAGTTCTCAATAGAGTTTTTGAGCTCAGCAAGGAAATCTGTCAGTTCATGGACATGGCATGTATGATGCGGTGAAGGCATTTCAAGTGAAGCTGTCACAAATGCACCAGTGCAACTTGCCTCACTTTCCCTGTTGCCAAGAAATGTTGAACCAAATCAGCGCACTTTGCTGAACTGCACCTGTGCAGATTCAGATGGAGCTGCAGTGTAATGATACACTCAAGGGAAAGTACGACACTGAATGGGCCGCACAGTTTATTAGTTCCATTCCTGAAGCAACGCCCAGCTCCGTCTACATGCGGCTCGAACCTTGTGTATGCTTTCATTTATTTTTTCTGGGGTTTTTGGCAGCATGTTCATATTTCTAACTTGCATAATTTTGAGAGGATATATTTTTATGAAGAGCAAAATATTTAAAGTTTATTTTTTAAGTTAATTTAATCTGGAATAATATTCCTGTCTGTTTTTATTCATATTTATGTTTAAAAAACATTGTTTTAGTGTGTTCAATAAATGTTTATCTTGTTTGGCCCGCAACCTAAAGTGTGCCTTGAGTTTTGGCCTCCTGTGCAATTGAGTTTGACACCCCTGCCCTAAATGTTCAAACATGATTAGCAAGTGGCTAACTACCATTTGGTGCTCATAACATTATGTACTTAAATACTGGGAAAAACACCAAATGCAATGAAAGAATTTCTCAGGTGGATGCTTGAACACAGTGAGGTGATTATACAAAGTGAGCAAGAGGCTCATAAAATAGTGAAGTGTTTTTGAAGGTCTGAAGTGAGCATTACCTGTGATCGCATTCTCATTAGAAACTAAGAAGATTGTGAAGTGTTGCTATTCCCTGCACTCTGAAGATGTGTGTGAATGTGTGAAAATGCCGATGTCAGAAAAGAGAGAAAAATCCCTTCCTCCGTTTGATTTTAGCTCCAAACACCAGCTGAAGTGGGCACAAAGGAGATGAAGGATACAGGAACAGAGAAATGCTGATTTATATTGGATGTGCAGACTGCATAGCCATAAGTGAGAATACAGAGGAGTTGCTCAGTGAATACCTTTGTATTGCATAGCTCTAGGAAATTTGGTCTTGATCTATATGGTTTATTAAGTATTCGCGAGCTGACTTTCAAAGTGAGACAAAATAGATAAAAGCTGTGCTGAAATGGTTAACCTTGCAGTTTAAGAAAGATATTAATATATATAATATATGAAAGAAACATAAATTTAAAAAAACACTCTAAGTAGTGACTGAGAAATATGAGCAACTACATACTATCAAATAAAATTATAAAATATTTTTACTTACTTTACTTGAGTGTATACATTTTATCTTTATAATTTTACACTTGCGCAGTGTGGATCTGACTGAGGAGTGAGGACACTTTGTGCTAATATGGTCCTTGTCTATTTTACTCTATCCTGGAAAATCATTTACAAACTGATATCATGTTGGAGTCATCAATGTGAAACTAGCTACTGAAAAAAGAAACTCATCAAGAAAGTGTTTGCTGACGTTACAGATATTGGGCATCAGGGTCAGTTTCTCATAGTCAATACAATCAATTATTTCTTTTTGCAACCACGTAAGTCACCTCTCCGCTAGCCATTAAAAAGAATGCAGGTTTAATCCACTTCTGCACTGGCTTTACTTTACAAACCCATCTTTTATATACAGACTAAGCTATTTCAGTTTGGTCTCACAGGATAGTATTTAGACTATAACAGAAAACCTGCTTTATAAAGTAAGGCTTTAACATGGTAGGGTGTAACAAACAGATGCTACTAGCTGCGTTAGAGAAAAAACAGCTGTTTAGGCCTTTGCTGCTTCAGTAGTGATTTTTAAGCAGTTGTAACATCGAGTTATAGAAGCACCCCTTTAAATCAAACAACAATAACAATACAAAGGATCTTGCTCTAGCTCCTTGTGTGTATCGGCTACTTTTCTCTATCTGAATATGTTTAGATTTGGGGGCATCACATAATGCATCTTCTCAACTGTATTACTTCAGATATTTCCTTATAAAACATCCTGTTTTAAGTTTAAAGAGGTTTAAGAGCTGTAGAGTGCACATTTTGGGGCCAATACTGATGTTGAAAATAACAAACTGGTTTCTAACAGTTATTTTTTACAGTATTTATTTGCTTAATTAACAATTTCGAATTGTCTTTATTTGTTTCATCCTCTGACTTTTTTCAGCTCGTCATCACACATGAAAAAGGATAAGACACACCTGATACACAGTGGCGACTTACAAGAATAAATGACATATGTCAGTATGTTGATATCAGTCAGTAGTGACAGAATTGGCTGATATTAATAATTAGCTGATATATCAATTGAAGGGAACATTTGTTTACAGTGTTCTTATAATTGTAGAGGACTGATTGATTAAAGAATAATATGCTGTGGCTCACTAAATAAACATATTAATTTTTCAGGTTCCAACTTCACTGTTATGAAGATTTTCAGTTTTGTTTTTCTTTTTTTTATTATGTTTTTTTTAACTATATAGCTTTGGGCTTTGAACCTTTGAATCTGTAGGACTCTGTAGGCCTGTGGGTTTTTTTCCTTTTTCCTTTATATTTTGCAGCTCAAATTATTAATTTGTGGAAAAGAATAAGATTGCCAATAATACAAAAAATACTTGGCTGCAATCCTACTTTTTTTTATTACTATTGATTGATACCAATCAGGTCCTATAAATATAAGCTCTCTCTTTTGTGGTTAAATGATTTCTGCATATGAAAAGAATAAATAGATTAAAATTTGAGTGTGTCTTGAAAATCATAGCTACTGTATTGCCTCTACAACTTCAACTCTGTTGTCTCATCCAAGCAACTCAGTTCACAGTGCAGGGCTGAGTTGCCAGGAGCCTCCCAGGACCTGGAAGGTTAATATTTGAAAGAAGGATGGCTCATAAATATGAGCAAAGGGACTTTTAATTAAATAAGCACTTTTTAAATATTCTCCTGGGCCTGCTGCTTTTGTTTAAACATGATTGATTGACTACTATCTCTCCAGGCAGGACCATTAGTTTCGCCACTCCCCACCATACTCTATCCCTCCTCACTTTTCCTCTGTTTTTCCAGATCTGCCAACATCTCTCCTCCCTTTCTCTCTCAATTACCTTCCTTTCCTTAACTCTATTTTCCTCCCTCCTTTTTCTTATTCATTCCACCTCCTCCCTCCCATTTTCTTTTGCGTTCTCCATGCGTCGGCTGTCAGCTTCCCTTCCTTTTCTCTTTTCATCAGTGCACGTCCCTGAGTCTCTCTCAGGAGGCCCATATTTCTCCAAACTCATGACAAGGTAATGAGGCCATGCTAAATCCTACCACGCCCTGGAGCTACATCAGAAGGTGGAGGGGGCAGGTCAGCCCCTGCCCATCCCAGCTGCCTCCACATCTGTGTCAACTGCTTTAAGGCATTTGTCATCACTTGTACTCTGAATTAAAAAAAAGAAAAAGAAAAGAAAAACACTTTCTGATTTCCACGGCAATGCAGCTAAAAAACAAATCTGCTTTTTCAACAACCCCACTCATCCTTTTCTATTTGTCTTTATCTCCTTCTGCTCTTTCTCCCACTTCTTTCTGTTCTTCCTTCATTCCTTCCTCCCTTCAGAGTGGTGCTATAGCAGCAGCCTGCCATGCTCTGCTGATTTCTAGCTGGAAGATGAAGATCGGCGGGGGAGCTCAGTCTGGCTGTGGGCAGCTGAGCGTTGGACAGAACACACATACAGACACACACACAAAGAAAGAAATGGGAAGAGACTGTATGTGAGCCCAGCTATGAGAGGAACTGTAGGTGAACATTTGCACCTTGTCATACTGAAATCTTTAACTTCCGACACACATTATCCTTTTGAGAAAGAAGGACTCTATATTTATGTCTTTACACACGATGGAAGGACGATATATCTCAGCAACTTTGAAAATGTATTTTTGTTTCCAAGGGAGATTCTGCAGTCGCTACATTTGTCACTTGCATTGACATTTTGGTATTCTTTGTTGTTATGTATTTTTTTAAACAGTAAATAAAATAATTAGCATTGCAAACACGCATTAATGATAAGGAAACAGCTCATTGTCTTGAAATTAATTAGGATGGACAACAGGATGTTTTTGATTTTTAACAAAAGTTGCATTTGCACGAACGCACACAGAACAGCAGAACAGGCTTTTTCATAAAAAGAACGAAAAATGGAAAATGTAAGAACAGTCGGCCAAAAATATTCAAATCTGAAGGCAAAGTCATCAAAGCTAGAAAGCACCGTGCCTTCATTAGTGCCTATTGATCAAGTGAACCGGACAACATGTTTACCAAACACTAATGATACTGCTGAAAAGTGAAATGCAAACAGAGAGATTGACATGGACAGGTCCATGTGTGGGATGGAGCGACACTCCACAGAGAGGAGGAGAGCCGGGAGAGGAGGCAGGAGAGGTGATGATGTGATAATGGAGGCGGTGGAGAGAAAACACTCCGAGGGTTGCACGGGAAGAGTATAGAGACGACGGATGCACTCCAAGTATTGGACAGAGGAGCAGGTAAAGTCGGCTGCAGGTGAATGGAAGAGAGGGGGGCTGTGTGGGAGAGAGGGAGGGAGAGGGAGGGAGAGAGAAAGCGAGAAGGGGCGGGGGCAGGCATATTAAAAATGCAGCAGTGGGGAGCAGGCCGGGGATTCACAGTAATTAGATGACAAAACGGCGGCGGGCTGGAGATGAGAGAGAGGGGTCACACACAATGCCACTGCCGCCGGGTAATTTGTAAGTGTCAATCACCAGCCTGCCAGGGGAAAAGCGAGAGGGAGAGAGGGAAGTGAGAGGGCGACGAGGGAGGAAGGGAGGGAGGAGGGAATGAAGAAGGGGTGCAGGCAGAGATAGAGGGAGTGAGACTGAATATGAGGGTGCTAGCAAGCTGACAGAGAGGAAGGAAGAAAGAGGCTTTTTGGGGTGGGAGGAAAGGAAAAATCAGAACAGGAAGAAAAAACACAAATTTAAAGATAGAACAGTGTGAGACACGACCAGAGGACAAAGAGAATAACTGGAAACTATGATTTGGGGGGGGTTGGTTTTTTTTATCTCTAAAAATCTTGTTAAAAAGTGGTGATATCATTCAGTTTGTCGTTACACATTATTTTCAGTTATGCATTACTCTAAAAACAGAGTATATACACAAATACAATCAAACCCCAAGACAATGCAGGGAGTAACATTTAGTCTGCAGGGCTTGGAGAATTAAAAATAAACTAAATGTTTAGCATAACAGTTTTCAGTTCAGCAGCTTAGTTTTGTTGAGATTAAAAAGTTCTAGAAACAGTGTCTCACTTAGATTGGACAACCATGAATTTTCCTACAGACGTCCCCTCATTATTTGTTTAACAATCGTAGGACCAGCACCACAAATCTGAATGAATTAACTCATAAATTAAAAAATAAAATCTAATAAATAAATTAAACCTCTTTCCACTGTTTTCTATATGGATGGATACTGTTATAAAATCAAAAACTTTATTTATTTACTTAGAATAAGAGTGGCCAAAAGCCTTTATTTTAGAAGCAGAAGAAAGAATGAGGAAAAATACAAACATGACCAGAATCAAATGGTCCAGCCTTCCTTAATAAACTGTCAAGTCCCTTCTAAACTTCAAAATTCAGGTGCAACTGCACAGAGAGGTTCAGCTCTCTGAGGCACCACAGGGGTTGAATGAAAATGAGATTAACCTTAACGGGATCAGCAATGTATGTAAATATTCGTTATGTTATAGGCTAATTTATGGCTTTTTCTATGTGATTTGATAGACAAATGAATGTGTGTGTGTGTGTGTGTGTGTGTGTGTGTGTGTGTGTGTGTGTGTGTGTCTGCAAGACAGGTCTTTCATTCTTTTCAGAGTGGGTACAATGGGGGTGGGGAGTTGGGGTTTTGGGGGGCAGTTGTTGGCATATTTCCAGCACGCCAGTGAGTGAGGACCCAACACAATGAGCATGGAGCACGGTGATGTTGGACAGCCAGCCCGTGCACGTGCAAACACACATGCACGCATCAACAAAATGGGGTAAAAGCATGTCACAAGAAGAGGAAGGAAAAAAAGTACATAATCTGTCTTTACACATGCAAAATACTTGTGCCGATACTGTAGTGTAGCAGGGAGTCAGGGCTGTAACATAACATGACATAACAGCACTGACATATAAAGGACTCCTCAGGGGGGAAATGTCCTGCACTACAACTGGGTGCTTTATCTCTGGGCTTACACACACCTGTACCGGCATGGATGCATGAATACAGACACGAAAGGTTAAAATACTGCATGCAACCAGAAACTAGGAGCTGGTTTGTTTAATAGTTAAAAAGAAAAACATAACATGGAACAAATATATTTTTCTTTAAAAAATGGGAGATGTTGATTGCTGTTTTTTCTCCTGCTTTTATTGATCCAAACAAATATGGGTACTCAGACAGAAAGAGCTCAGAAATAATTCCTACCCAACAGGTTTAAAAGTTTGTAAACTGCAAATTGGACGAGTATTAATTAAATATGCAGAAATAAAAATCAATTAAAAATCTTCAGAGTTGAAATACACAGATTAGAAAGAATCATCTAAATCTCACATAGACAAAGGTAGAGGAGTAACCTCCATCTCTGCCTTAATTAAATAGAATTTGGAGCACCGCAACACACACATGCACACAAAACACCTTTGAAAGTGTCTTAATTGGGAAATGATTAAAATCCTCTTTTCTTCCTTGTTTATTCTTAAGTTGACAATTAGCAGCTCATAATCAGCAACACAGTTGTTGTTACTTCTCCTCCTCATAACAGCTATTACACGTATTCTTTAAAAAGTTTAAACAGATTTTAATTTACACTGACTACTATGAAAAGAATGCCAAGGCCTTGGACACACTGCCAAAGGTCTAGGAATACTGTGGTTATCGCTTACCCCAGTGCAATCAATCGGAAAAGCTGTAGACATTTTTGATCGTTTGGAAATTGTTTAGTTTAGAAAATACCAGAAAACGAGGGGGGGGAATCCCATCAGATATTACAGTTTGCTTATTAAAAGCAATATTGTACATTAAAAATAGGCTATGGGCATATAAAGTATGTATTATTTGTGGTTCATTGCATTTACTTGAAATCAGTTTTAAAAATTGAAAATTAATGTGGATCTGTTTTTTTTTAAAACTAGTGGATCATTTAAGTTTTTTAATTTAAAAAGCAGCTTATTTCCACATAAAATGCCACTTGCTTTGATAGCGATCAATAAATGCGGTGAAATGAAAAGTAAAATATTCTGTGGAATGAATTAGAGGGGCACTCTTGAGCAGCATGGAATGGGGAAAAATTTACAGGCACTTGATTATATTTAGTTACATTTCACCAGTGGCAAATTGCTTGTTTTGTCTGACCAACATGTTAAACGAGTTAAAAATATGCAAACTCGTTGCCTCAGAACCATTAAGCGCTAACTGAAGATGATGAGTTATAATAACATGTCTATTTCAAGTGTGATATTTCAATTAAGTAGTACAAATAACCTTAAAAAAAAACACAAGTCACATGAACCTGATACACTGTGCAGGAGCATGTGTGCTGCACTGTACATAACTTAGGTGTGCTGACTGAAAAAAGTAAACAAACTGCAAAACAGCACACAGACACAGGCAAGTGATTACAGTGAAACACTGATAAGACAAATATGTTGCAGGGTAAAACAGGACAAACAAGTAAGAGTCTCTGCACTTGAAAAGTGTGTGTGCATGTATGTTCATGTGTGCATCCCTCTTATCTCCAATACTGTCTGACCAGAAGGGGGAACCAAAGAGGGGATGAAGAAGGGGGGAAAAGGAATGGAAAATAAATCAATAAATTATGGCTATTGCTACTACAATCACGTCCCGCTAGGGATAGAGTGGTGCTCGGACTCTAGGACAGCAATGGCAGCATGGTTAGGCTTGTAGGGTGAACAATATTACAGTTATCATTAATATTGTAATCATGTATGCTTCAATTCATCCTCTTTCTCTGTAAGATCATCATGTTTGCCTTTTTTCTGTTAAGTTTGATTTTAGTCCCTATTCTGAGATGCATAGATACCTCTTATAGATGGAAACTGGCCCACTGGGTTTGATCCTTATCAAACTGCCCCCAGACCCTGATGAGTGGGAATAACTTAAAAAACACGATGAAATACATTTTTCCCTAAAACTTAAGTGTTTAATATTACCTTCGATTTTTTTTCCAAACTGCCTTTGCCCCTATACTCAAAAGTTGGACTAATTTAGCTAACAGCTCATTAATAGGCCTGAACATGAACACTCGAGTCTAAGTCATGGTGTTCCGTTGCAAGTTAAACCTCAAGACTGTCCCCTGCCAGATCACAGAGCAACAACAATCAAAGATGAATTGTAACATAACTGATAATGTCCATACAAGGGAAAAAACAAGCATAAATCAGTAGTATTTGAACATCTATGCAGACAATAATTATGGAAAACTCAATTTAAACTTGTTTCTCCTGGAATGTCAAAAATGGCTTGGCTTTGCTTCCTATCATTGTATGGAAACATATTTGAGACTAAATCTGATAGTTGGCCTGGAGTGGCCTGATTAGACAAGCTTGTATTTATATAGTCGTAACAGTAAAGATTAGAAGCACCTTTCTACTGTAACTATGGAGATTTCAGAAAACAAATAATATAAGACAACAGCTGTGCACAGTGCCTCCCCTATTGTGTGTGCGTGTGTGTCAGCGTGTGTGTAACCTGACAGCCTGCCACACAATAGGGGTCCAAGTGAGTGTGAGTTCTATTCGTTCCCACAGCTGCCATTAACAGACGGAATGAACAGCCTCTTGCTAATAAAGTGAATAAATAAATAAAGCTTAAGAGGCCTTGTTTACCTCCTCAGTCTCTGTTGATTAGTGCTACTTAACAAAAAAGCAGGATTTGGTATGTATGTGTGGATTAACTCTTTGTCATTACAGTCAGGGTTTATATGTTTACTTTGGTAATTACAGTTACTCGAGAATCATGCTGTTTGGTGGATTGTAAATCAGATTATGGATAATGTAAAACAGCAGCAAGTGAACAAGAAAGCAGCAAAAGTGTCTGCAGAAAGTTTTCGTTTCCACACTTCAGTCATAAACTCAATCACTGTTAAAAGACAAGGCTGTGAGAGGCAGTATTGCTGTTGTTGCTTTACAAATGTAGAAAACCATACAACATGTGGCAGCAGATTTGTATTTCTAGAATTGCTCAACGATTAGTTCATTAAGAGTGAGTGAGTGAGAGTGAGCAGCTTCCGCTTCCTTGGTGTACATCTGGCTGAGGATCTTACGTGGTCAGTACACATAAACAAAACAGTGAAGAAGGCGCAGCAGCGCCTCTTCTTTCTCAGGAGACTGAAAAGATTCGGCATGAGCCCCCGCATCCTCAGGACCTTCTATTGCTGTGCCATTGAGAGCATCCTCACTGGATGCATCACCACCTGGTATGGCAACAGCACCGCTTACAACTGCAAAGCTCTCCAGAGAGTAGTGCGGTGCTCTGAACGGATAATTGGAGGTGAACTTCCCTACCTCCAAGACATCTACAGGAAGCGGTGCCTGAGGAAAGCGGGATGGATCATCAAGGACTCCAGTCGCCCCAGCCATAAACTGTTCAGACTGCTTCCATCAGGAAGGAGGTTCTGCAGCATCCGGTCCCGAACCAGCAGACTGAGAGACAGCTTCTTCCACCAGGCCATCAGACTGCTGAACACTTCATAGACACCTCACCTTCACTACTGGAACTTCAACATCATGCACTCCACACTGTATATAAATGCCACTTCTTTTGCACAATATCCAACTACCAACCTCTGTATATTTTATATATTTTATTTATTGTTTACTCTATTTAATTTGTAAAATATGTATACACACACACACACACACACGTAGAAAAAACATATTTAGTATACACATCCAGTAATGCATACACTCTTATATTGTACATATATTTATTACTCTCAGATTTAGCCGTCCTTATGTTTTGCTTGTTTTATGTTATTGTATTTTTGCACACCTGTTGCTTGTGAAGCTCGCACACAAGAATTTCACTCGCATTTACTGTACCAATGTACCTGCACATGTGATGTGACAATAAAAGTGATTTGATTCGATTTGATTAGATTAAAAACACTGAATAATCAATTAATTTGCGTCTATTTTGTGTGATGGATTAATACACCCATGCTGCAGTATACGCGGAAATGGTTTAAATAAACTACATGGTGCATGTGAGTGTTTATTGTAATAGCAAAGCCCAAATGAGCATTTTATCATCTTATCATGTGGCTGAGACACACGGGAATAAAAATGCAAGTTACAAACAGAGACATTATAGAAGGAGCTGAAATAGCACTCAAGGAATCCTAAATTGAAGTCTGTGGCAGAATTGTGAAACACTAAAGATGGCGTTTGTCCTACCCTTCCCTTCAAGAGCCAAGTAAGCAGCAGACTTGGGAAACATGTGAGCTACTAATGGTTTTTATAGAGGTTCACAACAGTTTCAGCTGTGTGGTGGCAGCTATACAGTCAAGGTGAAACATAAACTACGCCTGTTTTTGTACTTTGTAGTTGTTATCAGGACATAATAACAGAAATGTGGTCCTTATAAAACCAAAGTTTTGGAAGTCTGCTGGTTTGAAGCATTCAAGTGTGTGTTAACACAGTGTCAAGGAGGGATCTTAAACAAGTAATTGCTCCTGCCCATAAGGGAAGGGTTAAAAAGGTCCAAAACAAACAAAAGGGAAAAGATTAATTCCCATATGTGGATGTCCCAATTAGTATGCTGTTAGATAAATAGCATGGTCTCAGTTAGTTTGTTAAAGTTCATGGCAGTGCAATTAGGAAAGGTCTTAACAAGTATGTAAGCTTGTTTGGATAGGTTTGTCAGGAGAAAGACCGTTTTTGGGACAAATATCCTTTGGACAGAGGAGACCACAATGCAGATGTTTGGTCACTGTGTACAGTGGCACATTTGGTGAAAACCAAACTCAGTGTATCAGCTCAAACAACTCAGACCAACTGTCAAGCATGATGGTGAAGGGGTGATGACTTGGGCTCGTTTTCCAGCCACAGGACCTTTCCATCTTGCCATTGAGCCAAGAATGAACTCCTGTTTATTCCAAAGCATTCTAGAGTCATCTCTCCGACAGGTAAAGCGCAACCAAAACTGGATCAAGCAATAATCCCAAACACAGCAGCAAATCGACAACAGAATGGCTGAAAAAGAAAAGAATCAAGGTTTTGCAGCAGGCAGTCAAACTCCAGACCTCAACCCAGCTGAAATGCTGTGGCGGGACATTAAGACAGCTTTCTATAATTGAATGCTGTTGTAAAGAACAGTGGCTCAAAATTCCTCCACAACAATGAGAGAGACCGATAAAGTCATACACAAGGTGATTATTCTAGTTATTGCCGCTAAAGGTGGTTCTAAAAGCTTTTGAATCATGGAGTGTTTTCACACACAGCGTCTGCTCTTTGGCTTTGTTTTTGTTAACTGATCACACTGTGCAATATGTCATGTATTGTTCATCTAACTTAGAATTCATCTAATTTAAAACTTTGTAAGTAGATAATTCAATATCCAGTCCTGACTTTTTACCATCACTGTATCCACTTGTCTAAGTTGTAAAGATCTAAGTTGTTTTTTGTTTTTTCTTGGCTTACTCTATCCACAATATGCTCAATGAGATGAGCAGAGATGCTGATGGTGTCAACATTCTGGACTGGTATTTAATACATAAAAATATTATAATATTACATGTAATATTATCATGTTCATAGCATATATTATTATATTACATTAATTATTATAAATAAATAAATACAAACTCAAAATTTATTTTGTGGATTAAATTATCTAAAGGTTCTTCCACTGACATGAAATTATTGGTCGTCTCCCCCTTCAATAGGAGTTTTACAGTACCTCAGTCAAGTCAAGAAAGCTGCCAGGTAGCAAGAGAAAGAGTTTTATATCAGAGTTAATTTACTGGATAGTGTTTTGTTGGCATTCTCCCCAGAATTTCTGTTTTCCCAAATAGAAGAACTTGAAGTCTTGTTAAGCCAAATTGTTATTTGATGATGGTCAAAATAGGTATAGGTAATAGATGGGAAAAGATGACTGTAAATCTTTGGTGACTCATACAAGAATAGAGTAGAATCAGCTGACATTTTCTTGTTAACCTTATATAAACAGAAAGAAAATCTGTGGGAAAAGGTGTAGCTTCGCTTTGCATAAGAAGACAGAACACAGACAAAGCAGCAGGGAGCCTCTGATTTTTTTTTCTCTGCACTGTCTACCATATTCTGACTATTTTGTGTTTTTTGTGGTTTTAACTTTCTTCAATTGGTTTGACATTTTATGAACTCACAGCAATTTTAAAGTAAGATCAACTCCAAGTCACATTTTAAGGTGGTCAGTTTAAGTGATTCACAATGGATACGTTCTTGTGGGGGTTTTTAAGTGTGTTACCTCTTCTTTAAAGCTGCTTTAACATCACACCTGAGTTTTCGTCCTAGAATACAAAAGCAGCAATGCAAAACAGTATTTTAAGATACCCTTTACACTATATTACACACACACACACACACACACACACACACACACACGCACACACACACACACACACACGCACACACACACACACACACACACACACACACACAGAGACACACACATCATTATCTTTTCTCACTTATCTCTAGTGGTATCTAGCCATGTAGATACTCTTGTATTTGAAATATCTTTCACTGACTTTACTGCCTACATGCAGAAACAATACAGGTGAACCTGTCTGGTGTTCACATTCAAGGCTGTAGCTATAATTGACAATACTTAGATCATGTCCTTGAATTTTCTTTAAGGAGTATGGTGTTTTTAGTCATCCCAAAGAAATGTATTTTTTTCTTTGAAACCACATTTTGTCTTGTCACATGTTATTGCTCTATGTGTGACAGGATAATGTCACTTCAAGGTCTTCAAGGTCTATTTTTTTATCGTATGCAGGAATGCAATTTGACTGTTGATTTTGGAGGAGGTTTCCTGGAGAGAGGTACTGAAGGTAATGTAATTACTTTAAAAAGGGAGATTTCTGAACTCAGCTTTTCTAAAAATAGCAGCTATTGCATAGCCTACACAGACTGTATATAAAAAATGGATGCAGCCACGCGGATGTGACCCAATGGTCACCATTTTTGGCATTTTGAAACCAATTGTGACTAATAATGTGGGGTCTGACTGTGAAAATGAGACACTGAAGGCTCATTGGCTAATAATTATGACTCACAAGGAGTTAGTCAAACTGAGTAGTCACAGTCCTGATGTGTTAGCATCATTTTTCAGACCAAGAAAATCCATCTATGTTTTACTAAGATTTTAAAATGTGTTGCAAATCGCAACAAATTCACACCATAAAGTGTGGCCACATTGTGACATTCTTACAATGCTCAAAGCTGAAAAAGCAGTCATCAGTGTTCTAGGAATCTCAGGAGATTTAGGTGTTCAGAAGATAGAACAGACATTTCCTGATTCGACTAAATGGACAAATACGTTGTTTTATAACTTGGACTACTGTTAACACTATTACTGCTTTTGGCAGAAATAACAAGCAAGAAATAAAGCGACTTTTATGGTCCTCTAGTGCTGATCCAGCTATAAGAGGAACAATGATGGAAGGGGAGGATCAGTGGGAAAATGTTTAGCTGCTGGTTGAAAGACTATAGTGCGAGGCGGGTATAGAGAGTGAATGGAGATAGAGACAGAGGATAGAGGGAGGTGCTGGTGGTGGTGGTGGGAGGGTGCAACAAGATGGAGAGAGACTGCCTGCACATACTGTCAAGGCAGTTAATATAAGGTGTGGAGATAAGGCCCCACAGACAAACATTGACCAAATCAGGCATTTCAGCAGCGCAGCCTGAACTGTCAGTCAGCCTGAGAGACAGACCAACAATCAGCACTCTACCTCTGATAAGGGCTCTACTGGGCGCGTGCAGGAAATAGCCAATCTGCAGCCGGCCTGGCAAGGAGGGAGGATGGCGGGGAGTGGGATGATGGAGAGCAAAGGGGTTAGAGGGAGGGAGTGGATGTATAGACAACAAGTGAGGGGAAAGTGGCCTATAAATTTCCAGAGAAATGTGGACCGAGAGTTCACGGAAAGTGATAATACCTGAGAGAAAAAAGGGGAAAGAAGGAAAGAAGAGAGAAACAGGATATTCCTGCGTACCACACCCAAATCCTTTCAGAGAGAAAGCGATTCAGTAGGGAATATAAGTGACTTGGTTAAAAAAGAGAGGGAGAAAGAGAGAGAGAGAGAGGGAGAGACAAGAGGTGTGATATCGACTCTTAAAATAGCGTCTCTCCCCAGTTTTTTGTCACCTGGGAACAGCTTGCACAGAGAATGTGAGAACTTGGTTTAGACCAGCACCTTACATTAATGATTTGCCAACAGCTTTGACTAGCTCATTCTTCAACATGCCATTCGCCTTGCCTCGCACACAATAGCATCATTTCATCCTCTCTATTGATTAATGGAGCATATAGTGTGTGCAGGCGCGTGCACGTGTTTGCAGGCCTGAATGTTTTTCAGCGTGCCTGAGTGACGAATAACGCTCCCTATTTAATGAAAGGCTCTGTACAGGCTACGAAATTCCCTCATAACAAAATAAACACATCCAAAATACTGGAGCGGATGCCAATGGAAATCCAAGTCAGTTGGAAGGCCACTCCTCGTATCTTGGATCCACACTGGCCCCTGTAGGTGACATCGAGGCACTGCAGGCTGGCAGCAAGTTTGAAGAAATAAATTCCCAGCTGTTTACCTTTGTCAAACACATTTAGGCTCCTCCAAGCAAAACAGTAAGGAGCCCCAACAGCTGGCGAGTATTTATTTTCAGAAGTGGAGTCAGAGGGGTGTCTGAGCTTCCTTGATCATGAACCAAACTGCCATTACCATGACCACTGATAACAGTAGGAATCGTAAACAAGCTAATCACCGAGGGCCTATTTGTATTCTCGTTTGTGTTTGCACACGCTGATGTGCAGGGGGGAGGGCGCAAAAACTAGAGAACAGGCGAGGGTGGCAGGGGAGAACGGGGAGGGTCTCCGATGGAGGGTGGAGTGCGTGTGAAAGGGTTAAGTTCCCTCCCTGGCTGCATGCTGCTTTCCCTTGCTCTGTCAAGCCCCATTAAACCTGCTACACCACAGCAATATGGTGCCATCAATTACAGGCACGCTGCCATCAATGCAGAGTGCAGAGGAGAGGAGAGGCAGGAGCACATAAACAGGACAAACGGCCACATAAAAGACATAAAGCCCTGCAGCCTGCCTCTCTCAAACACACACAAACACTCTCTCTCTCTGCACCTTTTACCTTTTTGAGGTGTCATTCTGTTTCTGAATGAGTCTGGGTTTGTTTCAAATACAGATGGGAAAGAAAAAAAACTGCACAATGCATGCATTCCTGACTCTTTCATGATACTGAGGCAAATTTATGAAAAAGGCTAAAAACTATGTGAAGATTTAGGCTCACTGTGTTAACTGCAGTGTGCTTCTACTGCCCCCGTGTGACAGATGAAAACCCAGTCACCAGTACAGAGCCAAAATAAAAGTCCAAACTTTTAAAAGCGCATATTAACTTTACAGCACTCCATGCTCATCATCAAAACACCGAAAGATCCAAAAGCAGTGAGAAATCTTCAAAGTGACACAAATCTGCATTTCATCTCTTTTGCATGTCTCAAATTCTTTGCTGCATTTCTCTCTCGGGTTCAGACAAAGAACCATTTGTCTGAGATGGAAAGCCATTTTTACTGACCAGCGAAGAGAAAAAGAGCCACTCTTTACCTTTGGGTGCCGTACTGTCTTCAGTACAACAGGTCAGTGAAAGACACTGACAATGTCACAAAGCAACTGAAAATCAAACACTGGGAAAATCGTGAAGATGCAATGTTGCTGTGCACCACATACTGCTGCTGCTGAGAGGCATACCTCTGCACTCACTTTAAACACCTTCAACATGTCTCTGAGAATGAAATCGGCTGAATTTGAATCAGGTATCTTTTTTTTTTTTAAATTACATCAAATACAAGCAACTATTCCAGTACATATTCTTTGCATGCTATAAAAATGTGGAATTGGTGTATGTTGCCGCAGAGTAAAAGAGACAAATCTGATAAGTAAATTGTTAGATTTTTTTAAAGATGTGATATAAAAAACAAAAACGTTCACGATGAATAGACATTTCTCAGTAGAAAATATTCAAATTAAAACATTTATTTTTGTCTTCTTTTGTGTCTCACTCGTTTGATAGCAACTGGGCAAAAAGCTTTACCCACCAAAATCTGACAGAGTAATAAGGAGACACACCGCACACCCATTTTGAAATAGTTAGAATCTTAAAGAACTGGATTAGGCAATTTTTTATTTATTTATTTTTTACTTCTTTTTTTTTACATCAATGACACTTGATTAAGCGATGTAGGCAGCTTTAATTTTTCAATACAGCAGACACTCCCTCATAACATATCTTACAGTTAATTGTCGGTGTCTGAACCACATAAAAAGATTAACACTGATTATTTACACCACACATTCATCTTTTAAAAGGAGGAGGAAAATGATACCAGAACACCTATATTTATTTGTAATCTAGGTAAACCAGTCCTTTAAGATGTAAAACAGAGAAACGTACACACAAGTTAAACGTAAAGTAACCTACATATTTACAAATGGCCTCCAACTGCCAGAGTTTTAGGTCGAGTTTATCTGTGAGGAAGAACTACTGCTGCCGGAGCTCTTGGTTTTCTGCCCTCTAGTGGCACTGGGCTGCCGCTGCACTCTCTGGCTGGAAGCCTCCCTGCTCTTCTCACTGTGGCTGGTACCGGCTTTACTGCGCACTCCTGAAACGAAGCAAAAAAGAAAATGCACTCAGGGAAAGGAGGAAATAAATGTTTAGGTAACTGTTATAGGACTGCTTCGCATATACCATGCAATATGGCATTTTAGAAAAATAAAAATGGAAATAATAATGACGGGGAATGAGAAAGTGCAGCTGATAAAACAGCTAGTTTTCTTATATACTTGACACTAACTATGAAGTGGCGAGAAAGTGCCCTCAGAAATTATGAACTGCAAATATAGCATGTGTCAAGAGACCTGACTATTTTACTGGTGAAGGAAGAAAATATTTTTTTATTTTTTTTTATTTTATTATTCTTCAGCACAACTGAAGAATAGACAACCCGAACTCTCTTTAGCTGTTTATTTAAGTAGCCTTCAAGAACATTTCTCTAGGCTTCTGAAGAACATTTGTTTTCTTCTCTGTCGAGATGATTCAATACCACTTCAATAATGGTGAGGTCAGAGTTTTAGGAAGGCCAATCCATGACCGATTTGTGTTCTAGTTTGTGTTTTTCTATCCAGGTATGATTGTGTGCATTGGCAGTATGTCTGGGCTCACTGCCATGTGGGAAAAATAAACCTGTTGGCAGCTAGATTTCTTTCTTTCTTTTAGCTTTCCAGATGGGACTGTATGGTGGATCAAAAACTGACGGTACTTTCTATGTTCTCAATTCAAGAGAATATTTTGACACGTTTATTTAAAGTTTCACATTTGATTCATCACTCTATAAGACCTGATGCCACTGATTTTCAGTCTAGGTCTTTTGAAATATGGCATACTTCTGCATTTTCTCTCTGTTTCCCTTCCTTAAGAATGGCTTCTTGATGGCCACACGTTCCACTGAGCATATTTCAAATGAGGCTTCAGCAAAGAGTAGATGGATCAGCTGAAGGGCCAGATCCACCTCTCAGGTCCTGTGTCAGTTGTTTCTGGAACTTTTTCCCTATGTCTTAAACATATGACTGTCAGATACTGTCCATGTACCGCAGACAGTTTTCTGACCCGCCAACTTCTTGGTTTGTCCTTCACTTCTCCAATGTTAACTTTGGCATTTTTTAAAGATCCAGACAAAGAATTGTTTTCTTGAATATTTTACAGGTCAGTTTCAACTGGCTCAACAGGAAAGAAAAATAAATAAATCACACCTTTAAAGATGATCAACTACAAGGACTGGACTGAAAAGGAGTGAAAAAGCAGTCAAAGAAAAACTCTGAAGGACCTTTAGAAAGCCTGGAGCAATATTTCTTAAGACCACTTTAAAAATACTGGAAATTACCAGTACTACCCCTCAGATTCCTAGAAGACATGCCTACAGAATCAATTTCAAAACCCTACATCATTATATTCTTGAAAAACCTTTAGGTCAAGGTTAGTGAGATTAAAACTCACCCGAGAGTTTTAGTAGAATCACCTATGGTATCAATTTGAAGGTGCTATGTCGCTTCGTTCTCAAGTTATTGCATTCACAAACTTAAGTGTCCACACTTAAGTCCACAATATCCCATAAGCCTTAGCAAAAATAATAATACAGGAAAAAAATATATATATATTGTTCCAGCTGATAGTGATATTGTTCATTGTTTTACAAAAAAGTATTTCTATAGCGTTTATACTCTCCATTTGTACTATAATCACAGATTTTAGCATTCTTTTTTTATTTTGAAATTGCTTCTTCAAGTTAAAGTTCTGTGTGTGTGTGCATATATATATATATATATATATATATATATATATATATATATATATATATATATATATATATATATATATATATATATATATATATATCACTAAACTGATTTAACCATTTAGAAATACAAAATCAAGCCATTGGGGTTGCTTAGGGTTAAGGTTCTTAGCAAGTCAAATGTTTAATCTGTTATTTAAAAAGTCATAAAAAGCTTGGTGCTCGCACACTTTTCTCCGCTTTATTTGTCAAGTTTAAGTTTCTGACCATTTATACTGAAGAACACTTCTTCAGTAAGTGAAATCCTGAAAATAGAACTCAGTAAGTGCATATTTGTATGAACCAAGTCAAGATCCTCTTTTCTTGTTCCGTCACAGGTTAACCATCACACAGCAACATAAAAGACTTTTTTTTTTTAACTTGTAAATTCAAGCTACTCTTGTGTAAAAGAGTCAATAAAAAGAGTACTTCAGAGTTTCTTTTATAACTTTCTAGCCACTTAAAAACAAAGGGAAAAAAATCCACTGCACGGTGAATAAATCTCCTTGAGTATGAAAACATCCAAGGGCAAATTCAATTTTTGCGATCCACACACAATTGCATGCATGCACATATAACGAAAGCACAGCATGCAGTTTGTTTTCCAAAATCCTGCTCCATATCAAATGGCACATAAATACAACTTTTGTTAATGAGTAAGGCAAGCAAGTTGGCAGATGGAGGTGATGGACAGAGTGCAGCAAAAGGGACCTTGAGAGTGAGGAGAACTAGTGTCTTGGGGGCCGTAGACCACAATCTTAGTGTTGACCCTTGTGGCTCTGGGGCCTGCTGCTGTGGGGGGAGCTGCGGCAAGTTTAGGGCTCTTTCCAGAGGCCAAAGAGTCCTCTTCTTCAGGAAACAAGACACACAGAAAAAAAGACAGAAAGGAAAGAACTGACCGGGATAGAGAGGAAATCAGAAAAGCCTGCAACACAGTGAGAATGAGCAATTTGTAGATGAGTTTGCATGACTATGCCTGTCTTCAGATGCCCTCCTTTTATGTGGAAAACTGTGCTGTGTGGGGTGAAGTGAAGATTGGATTTAGTTAGTGAGGTGGGGTAAGGGAAGAGTGCAGCACAGAACCTCTGCTACAGCACGTACAGAACTTAAATGGAGGAATGTGATTATTTCACACACTTAAAAAGCAAAGAGAGGAGCAAAGAAAGGATATAACATAAATTGTTAGAAAAAAAAAAACAACTTTAACATTCTGAGTCTTTGCATCAAAAATCATATCTGTAGCCACACACACGCTTGTTGTTATCAGAAATTACTGTTACCAACAACTGGGCTTGTTTGCATTGGAAAGTAGGTTGGTCTTAGGATCCCCTCTGACCAGTCCTCTTCCCTAATGTTCTATTCTTGGACCTTTGATGTTGTCCATTCCCACCAGATCATACACCAATCAAGCATAACATTATCACCAACTGCCTAATATTGTGTTGGTCCACATGGACTCCACTAGACGCCCTAGAGGTGTGCATTGGTATCTGGGACCAAGAGGTTAGCAACAGACCCTTTAAGTCCTTTAAGCTGTGAGGTGGGGACTCCATGGATCAGACTTCTTTGTCCAGCATATCTCACAGATGTTCGATTAGACTGAGATTTGGGAATTTTGATAGTTTATACAACAATAGTTTATCGATTAAAAAAAACAAAAAAAAACGACATACATAATTTATGCTAATATAATAATGATTTGTGGCATAACTATGCTACACTTTACAAAAAACAGTGATGAGTTCTTTCTCCTTCTAGCCTTGGCTTTCATTAAAGGTGCAGAGTTTTATATATAACTCAACACCTCAAAGACTAAGGAACTGGTTGTGGACTTCGGGAGGTCCAGAGAAGGTCCACTGCCGGTTCAGATAGAGGGGGAGGAGGTGGAGGTGGTCAACAAGTACAAGTACCTCGGGCTGTGGGTGGACAATAAACTGGACTGGTCATGCAACACAGAGCATCTGTATAAAAAAGCCCAAAGCCGACTGTACTTCCTCAGGAGGCTGCGGTCTTTTAACATCTGCAGGAAGCTCCTGAGGATGTTTTACCAGTCAGTGGTTGCTGGAGTACTTTTCTATGCTGTGGTGTGCTGGGGGAGCAGCACAGCAAAGAAGGACTCATCCAGGCTGGAGAAACTGATCAGGAAGGCTGGCTCTGTGGTCGGCATGAAGCTGGACACTCTGGTGACAGTGGCAGAGAAAAGGACACTAAAAAAACTGCTGGACATTATGAACAATGCTGGGCATCCTCTGCACACGGCCATAAACAACCAGAGGAGTCTGTTCAGTGACAGGTTGCTTCTCCCAAAGACAAGAACTAACAGACTTAAAAACTCCTTTGTCCCACACGCCATCAGACTGTTTAACTCCTCTCTGGAGGGGAGAGGGAGGGGAAACAGGAGGACAAAGGAGGGGGGAACAACTAAGCTGTAGTGCCTCTTCACCTCACTGTGCAATACTTTTGTTAATAGTCAATGGTGCAATAGACCTCAATACTTGAAATGTGCAATTCACTTGTATTTTTATTTTTATTCCTATTTATTCTATTTATCCCCTTCATATATTTTATTTATATATGTCTCTGTATTTATATATGTGTGTATATATATATATAATATTCTGTAACTGTAACTTCTGTCGGTGCTGTGCTTTTGGAAACCGAATTTCCCAGAGGAACCCACCTGAGGGATTAATAAAGTTCTATCTTATCTTATCTTATATTGCCAAAAATGTGAACCCACAATGATTAAAAAGAGCAAAACACATCCTGAACTTTTCTGACTTTCAGAGGGTTAAACTGTAGGTGACAAATGACAGCCCTCTTTTCCTAAGTCAATTGTGACCTGGGGGGTGACATCTGAATCTTAACTAGTGTTTGTGGCTGCTGCATCCTGGACTGACCAATGGTGGGTTAGGAGGACCCAACAGAGGGGGAAAACAGGAACGGACTACAATAAAGCAGTATAAATGGGGAGACTAAAACTTCCCAGCCTGATTTCTGCAATGTTTCTTAGTTAAAAGAAGGTAGACTATGTGAGCTGAAAGATAGTCAACATTTAAATGACAAATATACATATACTTTCAGTTGCATTACATCCCATTCTTCAGATACTAACCTCTGGCTTCTGTGTGCGCTGTGGTCATGCTTGTGGTGTGGGCGCCAGCTGAAAGGTCTCCACCACAGCTTTCAGCTACCCTCTGTCCTGCACACATTGCCTTCAAGGTCTGGAAGACTGCTTGAGGAGCCACATTCATCTTCAGCAAGTCCACTATGATTCTGTGAGGAGGAGGAAGGGGGTGAGGACATAAAACCATGGTCTTCCATGTAACCCACAGATAAGGCTATTATTAGACATACTTAAAAACCTCCTGATCCACAGTAATTCCTGCAGCCTGAGTAAGTTCGAACAGCTCAATTTCTTCGGCGCTGAGGACTTTCTTCTTCTTTATTGCATATTTCTGCACGTTAGATGTGACAACCAGCGCAGGGGAGTCAGGGGCGGAAGGAATCGTTTGTTGTGCTTGTTGAGACATCACTAATGAACTGAGGGGTTAGATTAAATAAGAAAGTAAAATAAGGTGCAATGACTAAAAGACAATACAGCGTAAACAATGAGAAACACGGCGTAAGTGAACTTCCTCTCCGAATCAAAAATATCAAAATTTATCAAAAATATAACCACAATGAGACTTAAATGATTAACACAGCAAACGCCTGGTACCTTAAAATTAAAATTATACCTACCATTACGAGCGAAATGCTCAACGTTTAGTCGCTTCTGTTTGAGCCAAGCGTGACGCGCCAAAAATACGTCATTGTCATGCGTTTCATACGTAATCCTCTCAAAAATGAAATAAAATAAAAAAGTATGTTTTAAAAAGTTACATTATTCAGTTGTCCGTCACGTCTTCATTTAAGATTTTAAATCCGTGCTTTAAAACCCCATATTAATTTTAAAAACTCTTTCCAGGAGAAAATCTTGCCGCTACTCAGCTATTTTCAAATGCCCCTGGTTGTTTTTGGGGGCAGGGTATTTTTTCGTAAATTGAACATAAATGACTGTAAATATATAGGCACGGTAGCCTATGCTAGTAGAGATGCTGAAAGAGCGAAAAAGAACAAAACCGGAAGTGCTTCTGGGGATTGTCCTCTCAAACCTGCTCGGGTCTCTGCGCCGTCGTCCAAGAATGGCCGCTGCTGCAGCAGGAATAAACAAGCAGGGCGCCGTAGCGACGATGGAGCCCTGTATCCGACACGGGAGAGGAGCTAATGGGAGCACGGTTAAGGTTGTAATGTTGTCACTGCAATCTTAGATCCAACTACATGTCGATCGGTGGTGTTTGGCTATTTTGTTATGTTGAGCGAATGACCGACATCAGGCTTGCCTCTGACGCTTTTGATTTTGGGCGAACGCTGCTGCGTTGGCGTCGTTGGCAGGAGGATGTCAGAGCTTTATTTTATAGATCGGACCAGAGTCATGTGTAAACACTGTTTCACAAGACGATCTTTTTTTTTTAGCGCTGCATTATAAACTTAGACTGGTGCACGTTGACATGGCTGGTATTTGTGCCCGCATCATGCTAGCAGATGAGCTGGCTGGTCTTCCGTCGGTAGTTGGCGTCAGTGCTAGCTGTTGTTCACTGCTGCAGCTCCTCTGTGAGGGAGCCCAGCTCAGAGTGTGATCGTGTCAGAAGATGCTTTTCGTACTGCTTTCAATGTATTCACTTAAAGATCACTGAAAGTAGAAATCAGAAGTGTTATCCAGCTGTAACGCTACAGGTCAAGATGACTGCATCCGACTAGTTATTGTTCTGTCTGAGACCTTATAGAGCATCTCTCTGCAGTAACCCAGAAGCATCTGTACCCTCCTGTGATCGGGTGCTTTAATACTGGTATTGGTTTATTTGCAGGTGCTGGAATGTGGTGTTTGTGAGGATGTCTTCTCTCTCCAGGGGGACAAGGTCCCTCGTCTTCTGCTCTGCGGCCACACAGTGTGCCATGACTGTCTAACCCGGTTGCCCCTCCATGGCAGAGCGGTCCGCTGCCCCTTTGACAGGCAGGTCACTGAGCTGGGTGAGTGATGTCATCACGCTTTCCAGCATCGTGTATATAGCGGACACTATATGTGTAATACCTGCTATATAAATCGTTGTAAGTGAAATTCAGTGGCTGAATCTTGAGACTGATCGTTCTTCTAAAAACAAGAGCATAAAAGAGCTTTCAAAACCAACTAAGAACCTTAGAACAACATCCTGTGATCTTCACATTTCTCTTTATTTGACTTCATGCAAGCCCCATTAAAAAAGAGACTTTTACCCAGAAGTTGTGAAAAATTGAAGTTGTCTTTATTACAGAAAACATTATTCTTGCTGCAGAAATCCATCATCCAGTTGAGGCTAAGGGTGTTTTTGAGGGCATGGAGCTCTACAGTACTTGCATTATTTGCCTTTCAAAGTGAGTTTGCTTTCTTCACATTTGCTTAGGGGACTCTGGAGTTTGGGGTCTAAAGAAAAACTTTGCTCTGCTTGAACTCTTGGAGAGACTCCAGAATGGAGCGACTAACCAGTCAGGAATGGCAGAGGACGCCTTGAAAGGCATGGGAGAAGTAAGGCAGCTATGATTTTACTGATAAGAGATGTGTCACCTTCACACCTTCTGCATGCTTTATCCTCAATCCATCTTTTTATAAACTAGTGTATAATTCGCTGCGACGAGGATGAGAGCCACACAGCCTCCATGTACTGTACCGTGTGTGCCACCCACCTGTGTGGCGAGTGCTCTCAGCTCACCCACTCCACTCGCACACTGGCCAAACACCGGCGGGTGCCACTGGCTGATAAGCCCCACGAGAAGACCTTGTGCCCTCAGCATCAGGTCCATGCCATCGAGTTTGTCTGCCTGGAGGAAGCTTGTCAGTCCGGGCCCCTCATGTGCTGTGTATGTAAGGAGTACGGCAAGCACCAGGGCCATAAGGTAGCTGGAAAACTTGTTCCCATATTAGATATAGTCACTGAAAAAGATATGGTTATATATATATGTTATATTGCCCTATTTTCCCTAACAGCATGCTGTTCTTGAGACTGAAGCCAATCAGATTCGTGCATCCATTCTGGACATGGCCCACTGTATCCGAACCTTCACAGAGGAGGTGTCCGAGTACTCGAGGAAGTTGGTGGGCATCGTGCAGCAGATAGAAGGTGGCGAGCAGATAGTTGAGGATGGAGTAGGCATGGCACACACTGAACATGTAAGACAAAGGGCTTCTTAATAAAACACGAATGATCATGCTTCTGTTTTGGCTCTTAGATCTTTCCCATGTGTGCTTCAGGTCCCCGGCACAGCAGAGAGCGCCCGCTCCTGCGTCCGAGCTTACTTTGCAGATCTGCACGAGACCCTGTGTCGGCAGGAGGAGATGGCGCTGAGCGTGGTGGACGCCCATGTAAGGGAGAGGCTCATCTGGCTGAGGCAGCAGCAGGAGGATATGACCATCCTGCTGTCTCAGGTGTCCACCGCCTGCCTGCACTGTGAGAAAACACTTCAGCAGGTAGGAGATGTGAGGAGTACTGGTGAGTTTAGGAACTTGTTTCTTTCTTTTCTTCACCCCAATTAAGATCAAAGCTGTGGTGATTTTGGGGAAATGCTTGCGTAATGCCGTTAAAGGTGTGATGTGCGTTGCTTCTTTTGTCTTTTAGGACGACTGCAGAGTTGTTCTGGCAAAGCAGGAGATCAACTGTTTGCTGGAGACGCTTCAGAAGCAGCAACACCAGTTCACTGAGCTGGCAGATCACATTCAGCTGGATGCCGGCATCCCAGTCACCTTCACTAAGGTACACGCTGTCGCTGCTCATAGAAATTTGCTTCTGTAAACCAAATGTGTCGCAAAAAATGGAAAGGCCTTGGGTTTTCCTATAAATGTAGTAATGACACTGAAAATGTCTTTTCAGGACAACAGGGTCCACATTGGTCCAAAGATGGAGATCCGCGTAGTGACTCTGGGGCTCGATGGCGCTGGAAAAACCACCATCCTATTCAAGCTGAAACAAGACGAGTTCATGCAGCCCATCCCAACCATTGGTAAATGCACTTGCAGTTTAATGGTTCACAGAGTCACTTTAGAGTCAGGATAATACAAGTCTTTCTTTTTTTATATATATATATTATCCTATATAAAGCTTGCTTTTGATCTTTGTCCAAGGTTTCAATGTGGAGACGGTTGAATATAAGAACCTAAAATTCACCATCTGGGATGTGGGTGGGAAGCACAAGCTCAGACCCCTCTGGAAACACTATTATCTAAACACTCAAGGTATGTTTTGTGCTTTCTGTGCTTTGGATATTTATAGCATGTTCTTGGATTTAACTAGTATTTTTGTGTGACTTGGACCACTGACAGGTGAAGTGAATAACTTGGAGCATCTAGTTAAATGCACAGTTTAGCTGGGAAATCTTGGCTTTGTGTGTATTTCACTTTGACGCTCACAGACGGTATATAAAAGACAAATGTAGTCACGGTGCCCATTGGGTCCAGTTTTAAGGCAGAAGTGAGGTCCAGCAGAGAGCTGATTGCAGGTGGTGTGGATACCCAAGTTTGTGAGGCGATGTAGGATTTTTAAAGTCATTCAATACTGTATTTGCATCTGCTGAAAACCTCTGGGAGTTTTAATCTTGGTAACACTGACTTTAATAGCAAGGTCAGTGGTCAACTTTCAGAAAATAGCATATGATTTTCAAACATCCATTTATCCATCTGCTAGGTGTCTAAAGGTGGTGACCACCAGTATTTTTTGAATGAAGCTCTGGAGATAGTGGATATACTTGACAAAAGATGTTGAAGATGGAGCTGTCAGCAGGGGGTATATAGGAAGTTCACAGAGAACACTCATAGATGTAGTGAAAGATGACAGGGTTAAACTGACAGAGGAGGATGCTAGGGTAGGGTGACATGGCAGATGATCCCCTGTGGCGACCCCTAAAGGGAGTAGCCAATAGGAGTTCTCTACAGATTGACTCAATTTCATAGGCAGGCTCAAGGGTGTGGTGCCAGTGAGAGGTCAAATGCACTGTGATGTAAGGAAACACCAGCAAATGGAAAAAAAAAAACTGTCCAAAAACACACAACCGAAATGAAAATAAACACAACAAAATATCTTTACGGCGACAATAATGTGACTGAACAGCTGCAGAAGTGACAGAAACCAAAGCATGTGTAGGGTTGAAACGAAACACATGTAAAAGAAGGGGAAGATTCATCAGTGATTTGAGGGAGAAAATGTTGCATTGTAGTGTTTGTTACAATCACATAACTCACATAATACTCTCGATACATGTTTGCTATTAGCCGTTTGCTGTCACTTTCGCAGCAGTTCCATCACATTATCGTCTCCCCAAAAACACTTCCGTTTAGTTTTGTGATTTAAAGAAAAAAGTTAATTCTTTTATTGATTGATTTTTGGTGTGAGCTTTGCACAATTTGTTTCTATTTCCATTGTGTCTTATTGAAATTATGTTTTGTGAGCTTTTGTAGCGTTTTTCTCGTTGCTTGTGTTTTGTAAGGAACTTACAGTTTGTTTGACCTCTTAGGGCCAACGTAAAAGTGGCTATTTGAGTTACTTCAGTTTTTTGAAGCTCTGAGTTTGCTTCATTTTTCAGCCCTATAAACTGCTGCTTTGTGCCAGCTTCTTAAACATTTTTTAACAATTCCTCCTGCCACAGTCTAAAAACTGTTCCGGTATGGCTCCGGGCATACAACAAAGAGCATAAGGCACTGACCGAGAATCCAAACTCCCCAGATCCCTATCCAATCAAAGGTCTGTGGAACAAGCCTGATCCATGGTGGCCCTATCTCCCCACCCAAAAGATCCTAGCTAATGTCCCAGTGCATGATTCCACAGACACTGGGACTGTATCTGACTGTTCAGAGCTGTAGGACTTACAGTGTATTAGTGTGTGATTTTACTGTTTCCCTCGATCAGTGTATGTTGACTTTAAGGTTTCTGAGAAACATTTGATCCCTATCATGTCACTAAAGCATTGCAGGTTTGAAGGAAAAATCATTGTTGTTCATGAGTAAATAGACCTTTGCTTGCCAGACAAGCTTTTTGACTCCGTGCATTAAAAAAAAAAAAAAAAGAGTAATTGATTGGCTTTTTTTGTCATCTTTTTCGCAGCCATCTACTTCTAACCCACAGTACTGTGTAAAGTGATGGAATCATTAATGTTGTTACACTGTATCCTCTGCAGACCTGAAATATCTCCGGGAAATGTCAAGGCAATCCATCAGATAGTTGACATTTATGGTACAGACTGAACCATAAATGTCAACCTCTTTGTGGTGTGAGCGGAAAAGTCAGAGGATCACCAATGTCAGCCGGTTTCATCCTTCGGGATCCATGCATATCAAACCAAAAAAAAAGAACGGCTGACAGTGGCCACTGATGGGTTAAGGGAAATCACGGCACACCACAGAGTGATTGGTCAGACAACAGACCACAATAGTCTAGAGGTACTAGTAAAAGAGAGATTTTTTTTTTATTTCAAATTCCTGGCGGGGTGTAAAGAGATGTCTTTGTTGCACCTTCAATCTGTGTGTGGTTTCAGCACAGGGAGGGAATTAAACAAAGTTAGAAAAATATACCAAAATAAACCCATCGGTTACATTGGCTAAATGAGAAACAGGTTGATTTACAGCCTCACTAAACTGTGAGGCCACACAGCGTGGTTCTGGCTAACAGCAAAGCAAACCCTCATTTATCTTGCAAAATTTAACATATTCCAGCTATCATGAGTTTATTAACTTTAAAGTGTAGGCATGTGAAAGGCTTGTCGTTTACTTTAAAATAAATTGAGGACAATACAAGCACACTGGCTGAAGTACATCAAGCATGGGTTCTGTTCAGAAGGAAGAATACCAGACACATTCACTTGGTCTTAACATAATCTACAAATAACCTTTGATTTATATATTAGAGAGCTCCACATTTTTTGTCTTGGACTCTACTGAAGTAGCTTTGTGCTTGACTCACAGTTTAAAATAATCCTTATTTTATGAGGTGCGGTGATGGGCCTCAGGAAGTTTTAGCTGTTTTCCTTTAAGCAGGCTTTATTGTGATCAGCTGCCCCTCAGGAACAAGATTTACCCCTCACCCACCTGCATAGCATGTGGCCATTTTTCAAACCTTTGTGGATATTGTGTTTTTACTTGATTTGTTTTTGTTTTACATTGGTTGCTTTCCATTTTTCATTTTAGGTTTTACCTTTTTGGGCTTTTAGTACATAGGACAGTAAAGACAGGAAAATGAGCTCTTACAGGTTGGCTAAATGATGCCCATGTCAGGCGGGGTCCCTGTATAATAGGCTGACTTGGTGCCAGATGTGATTAAAAAAACATAGAAGCACAGAAGCCTGTAGACAACTGTGCTGTTAGGTGCTAAGCTAAACTGTCCACAAATTCAAGTGAACAGCTCTGTCACCAGGCGCTTTGTTGCCAACATTTCAGTTGTTCACTAGCATACAAACAGTTGCATTACTGTCCTGTTGCTGGTGTTTAGTAGCAATACTTTCATCCTGGGAAGTAGCAATAGTTTCCCAGAGAGTTTGTAGTGCGGAGATCTGGTGGAAGTGTATTCCAAAGTCTTACGGGTAGGTTCTGTGTCCCATGGTAGTCGGGTGAGCAGGTATAACAGACAAAAGAGAAAATGAAAAAGAGCAGAGTGGACAAAAGGGTGAATACGTATGGAAAAGATCAGATAAATATGGAAGAGCGAGGTTATGAAGGGCTTCGAAAGTAAGAAGGAGGATCTTAAAATTGATTTGTAGGTGAACTGGAAGCCAATGGAGCTGTTTAAGAACTGTTGTTATATGTTCAGTGGATCTAATTCTGGATACAATACGAACAGCTGAATTTTGAATTAACTGCAGTTTATGGAGAGATTTATGAGGTAGACCATAGAGAAGAGAATTATAATAATATAAACAAGATGTGACAAGAGCATTGATAAGTATGGCGGTAAAGTGGTGCTGTTTGGAGAAAGTGAGGGATGCCCAGGGATGCCCAGGCTTATTGCATGTTTGGGCCGTCTTGACATCCACTCATGAGTGTATCCACTGTGCGGCTTTTCCATGCAAACTACTCCACTGCAGGCTAGCTTGCCAGGCTAACCTGTTGGGCAGCAACCTTTTGCTGTGTGAGGCTGCTACAGCACAAGGAGAAATTGTGATGCGCAATGATTTGGCCACAATGCTGTGCAGAGACAGACCCTCAGCCCATCGCTACTGCTTTCCCGTTGCTGGAGGTCCACGGAGTATGTGAGGGTTTCCCCCCTGCTGATGTCACCCTGGGAGGTGATGCTAATGAAGTCTGAACTTTTAGCTCATAGGAAATATTTGAATTTATTTTTGTCACATTTATACGAGCATCACCCTTCACAGCATTTGTATGATGGAAGAAAGGGAAAGGCATCATAGGTCTGCTTTAACAGTAAACCAGATGTAGACAGAAGCCGCAATCTAACTGTTCTGAACTGAGCCTACTATGACTGCACTGGGGAGAAAGCACCTACTGCTCTTAACAGAAGAGGGGTGGTGTCAGCCTTTTAGTGCTACATGTACAAAACGTTGTACCCATAGCCATAGTTGTTGTCAGTCTTGATGAGAAAGGCGTACAGACCACTATTGGTAAATCTCTTTCTTTCAACTCTCATATTTGTGCAGCGGTGGTGTTTGTGATTGACAGCTGCCACCGGGACAGACTCATGGAGGCCCACAGTGAGCTGGCCAAACTGCTGACAGAGAAGGAGCTGCGAGATGCCTTGCTGCTCATCTTTGCAAATAAACAGGTAGTGTAAAGAAAAAAAAAAAGACACGTAATCTTGATTAAGCTCAGATGCCAGGTTGCATCACCTGTCCACTTTACAGGACGTTCCCGGCGCTGTGTCTGTGGAGGAGATGACGGAGCTGCTAAGTCTGCACAAGCTGTGCTGTGGGAGGAGCTGGCACATTCAGGGCTGTGACGCCCGCAGCGGGATGGGCCTCCACGAGGGGCTGGATTGGCTCTCCAGACAGCTGGTAGCTGCCGGCGTCCTGGACGTCGCCTAAATGCCGCCTCCCTCCACATGCGGACTCTTTTCACTCTCCCCCCCAACCCCCTGAAATCTGAACACAAACCCCCAGCCTCTGAGCCTGGTTCATCAGTTCTCCAAAAACTTTTTAACATGAGCTTCACTACAAGGCTGCAGCTTTAAACCCGACTTCTCCACCTTTCCATCTCTGAGCACCATTGTCGGCAAAGAAAACAAAAGACGTATATATCTTCTCTAGCTTCGTAATATGGGAACTACAAATATGTCTTCAAGCCTGCCCTTCCTGCTACTCCCGACCTCTGAGAAATAGTCACTGGACCTAAATCCTGAGTTGAGACTACGTCCTCCCATCCTGCTTTATGCCTTCATGTGGCTTACACACTTCATTTTTTCTTCATAGTTTAGGTGATGAGCTGTTTATCTGGCATTTATAGCTTTTGAACTTAGGTCCAGTTAAATGTTAGACATGCTCCTTGTGCCCTGACAAAGTGAACTGTGTCTGTTTTTTCTACCCCACATGTTAACTCACCATAACCCTCCAAATATGTGACCTTGAACTGAACTAAATGCACACCGGTCCATGTTGTGATGATAGTATCATTTATGTATGCTTTTTAGTGCGCTTCAAATCGTCCTGACTGTTTAGTCCCCTTTCAGTTTATTCCAGTACACTTGCAGGTTAAGTGAGATGGAACAGAAACATTGCTATGGTGTAAAGGGGACCTCTTATGCACACTTTCAGCTCCATAATTTTAGTCTTGGATTAAATTTGGAGTAGCTTTGCATGATTCTCAAATCAGAATACTACATAGTCATCTTATACTGGGGCTTTGGTGACAGTCTGCCCCACCACTTGGACTTTGCTCCAAAGTAAGGTTTCAAAAAGCTTTTTATTCCCCCATGGAAGTTCTAGTTATTCCACTTCCTTCCATAGATTTCAATTCAGGATTCTTTGGCTGCCACACGTCTGCAACAAGCTGTTTTCTTCTGATTCACACCCTTACACATTACACAACTGTATGCCTGCCATGACCATATTAGGATATCCTCTCACGCTGGCATCATAAAGAGCCAAACTTATTATAATGTCACCAATAACATACAAATAGCAGAAAGGAAGGAAAAGCATAATAGGTCTACTTTAAATGAACACAGTGGCTTCAAGCAGTCTAATGTTCAGATTTTGCCTGGTCATCTACCGTGAGCAATAGCAGCTGATTTTTTTCTTTGGATCTTTGTGTGCAAAGTTTTTTGTTTTGTTTTTAAGAGTGTGAACATATTTAAAAGCCACAGCTGGTAAGGTTTGATTTGAATGTAGTGTTTTCTGTTACTAAGCAACTGTTTACTGAGCTCACTGATGAGCGGGATGAGCAGACTTTACTTTGATACAAGCTGTTGTGGGTTAAAAAAAAAAAAAATCAGAGTTTTTAAATGCACCGACTCTGCCTCCGTTTTGTTGAGCGTACTGCACGCAGAATCTGTCGACTGCACTCGTCTGCCGCCTCGCTCCAGTTTCCATTTGAAAGCAGATGAACCACCTGCTGTTTCTTAAGTAGACTATGAGTGTTAACCTCAGTGCGAAAGAAAAAAAAAAGTCGTGAAAATATTCCTCTATCCTACACAAGTTTTCTTTTATGTTTTTGTTTTTCTGGAGTGCTTTTAAGATGGTACACCGGTAATCAGCCTTCAGTAATTCTGTAATGTGAAAGTAGTGAAACGTTAAACCTAACACTTACACTTGTCTTGTTATTGAGGAACCATCATTTAAGTTTGATCTTTATTCATTGCTATGTAATGTTAACTATTTGTACTTATGTATAAAAATATTTAAACAACTACAAAAAGAAAAATGCACGTGTGAAAAGCCTTGACGCATAGTTTGCGACATCATTTCAATTTGTTTTGGGGTTTTTTGGAAACGTAGAAGCACAAAGTGCATTGAAACCTTTGTTACCAGTGGACTTGAATATGGCTTTTGTAAATTATACATAATGTGATGCTCTATAATAAATTTATTCGACTGGTAAAGTGACTGATGGTTAAAAAACACCTCAAGATGAACATTCAAAGCACTTCTTACTACAAATATTCTTCACACAGTCACACAGCACTTGTCTCTATCATTCTCTCTCTCTCTCTCTCACTCACACACACACACACACACACACACACACACACACACACACACACACACACACACACACACACACACACACACACACGCACGCACGCACGCATCGGGGCAACTCAGGGTTCAGCATCTTGCCCGATGATACTTCGACATGTAAACTGGAGACACTCTTATAACAACATTTGGTCTTCTTTAATAAATCGCTGTACATTACATGACAAAGGCATACAATTACTTTATGGTGATGTTAATAATGCTGATGTCTTCATATGGCTTGTCAGTCTTCGGGTTGACTTTGGCATTGGAGATCCTCTGGACTGCCTCCATGCCTTTAGTGCACCTCCCAAACACAGTGTGCTTGTTGTCAAGCCAGGGCTGCAGAAAAACAGAAGCACATAAAGAAATTAAAAAAAAAAAAAATCACACATATGTTGATCTTATAAGCACTTGTTGTCCATTGCTGACCGAGGTCATTATCCTTAACTAAATAAAAAGCATTTTAGTTAAATAAAAGGCAAAAAGCAAGACATTTGAAAAACACAACTAAGTTAAACGAGGGTGGTGCAGAGGTTAGCACCGTCAAATCGAGAGGGCTTGGATTCAGCATCTGGGTGGAGCCTTCTTGTATGCTGTTTGCACACTCTCTCCGGGTACTCTGGCTTCATCCCACAGTCCAAAAATATGTATGTCTTACCTAACAGTACTGCCATCCTTGTTTACACCTTGGTTACTCTAACTCTCTTTTCTGTCTTCTTCTAATGTCCATACAACTTCAACCACTGCTTGCATCATCACCAAAACTCCTTCCATTGGATTCCACAGCCGTCCTTCAGCAGCTCCACCGACTTCTGGTAGATTTGATTACAAGATTTTGCTCCTCGCATTTAAGGAGATTCACAACCTCACTCCACAGTACCTCTCTGAGCTGCTGCCATTTGCACTCTCAGGTCTTCTTTCTATTTCAGAGTCCCTCCTTCCCATTTAAATACCATATAGAGCCTTCAACTGTTAAGCAGCTAAGAAAATGCACGGATGGATAGAACTAACCCCAAACTAACCAAATTTAAGTCTTAGTCAGATCAAATCTGTCAACACAACCTGCAAAATGAGGCTTTGGTGCACATTTATCGAGACTTAGGTGGATTTTTTGTTTCTGCATTAAACCAATGCTGAAACTATGTTATAAGTGCAAACCTTCTCAAGCATACACCAGTAACTACTCAATAACCTGCCCTGCTCTTCTGACAACTGTAGCTACATGTGGTTTGGTTCAGCCTGCAATGTCATTGTTTACTCCTATTCATGTCTGGTAAATATTTTCTCCCCATACTTTTAAATTGACTGGAAGAGATTTGCTAACTAGAGTTTTGGCACCAAAACTGCAAAGCAAGACGGGTATAAATGCTGATTACCCATTATGTGTAGTAAGCTCTGCATAGAGTCAACACAGAATCTTTATCCTGAGAAAAAATCCCCCATATAACAACAAAAAGACTCAAACTAACAATTCATAAAAAGTCAATTGAAAACTATATAAAAAACAAACAAACTCAAAATTAAAAAAAGAGAATTACTATAGTTTTGTTTTATCTCAAACTTCACCCCCCATTTAGAATAATTTGCGTATTAAACCGTGAGTCTGGCTCATGTAGTGATGTTGTGGATTTTGAAAACTTTGGTAAATGTGATGCACCAGGTCTGTGTAGGCTTCCGTTACACTCTGAGTGCCTGACAGTATTCGTGTTTACTGTTGCCATGTTACACAGAAACAGAATGAAACCCAACACTCTGCTTGGTCATTTACATGTAACGTTACAAGATTGCTGACACTGATGCTGTTCCAGGAGCGACACCAGACTTTGCTGAATCCTGCATTTTCTGCTGCATTGCAAACGGTGTGTTAATATAAATTAAAAATGACTTCATCTGTAGTTATGGTGAAAGGAAAGTGCACAGGAATTTTTAAGGTTTTACATATCAAGATGTAATAAAACATTATCTAGGTGTTATGAGCACTTCGGTAAATACAACCTTTCAACATTTCAAGCAGGTTGAGGTGTGGACTTTGGGTGGTCCATGGAAACACCTTGATTCTTTTCTTTTTAGTCATTCTGTAGTAGGTTTGCCACTGTGCTTGAGATCATTTGCCTGTTGCACAACCCACTTTCACTTTAGCTGTCAGACAGATGGCTTCACATTTGACTCTAGAATAACTTTGGTTTACACAGAAGTTTCACAGTCAAGTGAATGGCTGAAAGATGCCCAGGTCTAACCATCACCTCACCAATTACATGTTTAGGAGCTGATGTGAGCGGTTTGCGCTGCCATGCCATTTGGTTTCACCAAACCTGACACATTATGACCATAAGTCCTGAGATTTGTTAAATGAATATGAGACAGTGTCATATTTTGTTCTTCGTCTGCGGTTGTTTTGAGCTAATTTACCCAATTACCTAAATTCTTTTTATTATGACCTGTTAAATAAAATCTTAGAGCCAATAAAGGGTGTAATTTATATAATCTTCTTTTTACCATAATTCTAATTATAAGTTTGAAACGGTAATATCACCATCTTACATGTAGCTGTCGTACTTTTTCAGAAAAGTAAATTGACATCTTATTCACACGATGATAAAATACACGTCTGAAAGTGGTTTTAGTTGGGCTACTTACAGTGGGTACCACGGTGATAAAAAACTGTGAGCCATTGGTGCCCGGGCCTCCGTTTGCCATGCTAAGTGTGTATGGGCGGTCGTGTCTCAGCGTGGCGTGGAACTCGTCTTCAAACTCCCCTCCCCAGATGCTCTCTCCTCCCATGCCTGTTCCTGTGGGGTCTCCAGTCTGAATCATGAAGCCCTGTCAACGACAAAGAGAAAAACACTCAGAGCCAGAATCCCACAGTTGATCGCCAAGCTTCATAAAGAAAAAGGACAACGTACCTTGATCACTCTGTGGAATATGTGGCCATTGTAGTATCCATTCCTGCTGTGGACGCAGAAGTTCTCCACAGTTTTGGGGCATCTAAAACCAAAGAGAGGAAAAGTTCTGTTCCTGTCTTCTAAAGTGAAAGGAGGAGCCAAAAGCATTCACACTGAGGACTTACTCCACAGGGAAAAGCTTGATGTGGATGTCTCCCATAGTGGTGTGGATGATGGCACTGTCAGACACTCTCTTGGGGCCCTCGGCCTGCGTGGCGGCCATCACCTCTTCTTTTGAGGGCTTCTCGTTAAAGATGTCTCTGTCGGAATCGGCGCTCTTGGTATCCTCTGGTTCTCTCTTCGAAAACTTCAAAAAGAGACGACAAAAAACTTATAGTAAGATAGGAAAAAATGCAGCGCTGTCACTTTGAAATGAATGCCTTTCTGTCTCACCAAGTAAAAGCGGTTCTTCTTAAAAGCACTACAGAAGATGGTTGGGTCAGGCTCTACGTTCTGTAAGGCAGGGTTGTCAGAAGCTTTCATCTCCACAGTGGGTGCCACTTGCATGGCCTTTGCAACACCTTGGAACAAACTCAGCTGAACCACACGGATGTTCTCCAGCTTCCCAAGGATCCGCACACATCTAGAAAACAAGAAACACAGGGCTCGGGAGTTATATGTCTATATAACTCTGTATGTGACGTTATCACATTTGATTTCATTAGTTTGTATACTACAATTAAAATACTCGTTTACATCTCTTAAACATTATTTTATTACGAAACACAACTGTGATTCAGTCTCCACCTTCATTTGTGAGCATACCTGTTAGTTTCCACATTGATGACCTTGATGCCCAGCATGGTCCCATACAGAACAAAGTGGCCAGTCTCATCAAAGATGATGTTTGCCAGCCGGATACCATCCACCTTCTCTAGTTCTCTCTCCACAGCCATCCGCCTCCCAAACTCCATGTCAGGAAGCTGCTGTCTCATCTGCTGCAGCTCTGTGAACATCTAAGACACATATAGCAGCTGTGATTGGTGTGCAAAATTCATAACGCTAGCAATGATCCAGGCTGAAAGGTGAATGGCAGGTTACCGTTAATGATTCATCAAACACTCGCATTAGTTTTCCTGTTAGGAATCGGAAGATCCTGACTTTCCTATCAGAAGCGATGGTGGCCATCTTCTTCCCATCGGGGGAAAAGGCAAGGCTGGTGGGATAGGTTTTGTGTTTTGCAAATTCATACAAGTCAGTGTCCGTTTTGTATTCCCAATCCACATGTTTGGGGAACTTGAATTCATTTGGAAGGCCTGTCCAGTACTCCAGCATTCCCGCTTTGTCAGCAGACACAATGACTCGAAACTTGGGATTCAGGCGGATTTGGGAAAGCGGTGCGGAGTGCATTTTGTCAAAGACATGGAGGGGGTCGTTGCCTCCCCTGCCATCATAGATGAAGATTTTCCCTGTGGACTTTTCTGAGCAGGCTACTGTGCAGATGGCATCTCCAGGATTATAGATCCACTCAGACTGGCCTGGATGAAAGCTACATATAGACAGATCACAGTAGAGAAACCAATCAAATTAAAGGAGAACTTGCACTCCAAATCTATCAGCAGTAAAAACATTATTGTGTCTGGCCAGAAAATCTTCATTTAGACTCACCCCAACTTCAGCATATTGATCATGTCAAAATTGACCACGTCAAATACTTTCATGGCCTGATCATCACCAACGGAACAGAAAAGGGCCCCTTCCGCACTGACCGCAATGCTTTCTATCACACCTGGGCAAAAAGCAAGAACAGTGTTTATACACATCCTTTTCACTCATTAAAGACATGTTATATTATAAGATACAATGCACTGGGTCTCCATAACTTCCTCTCAGTCCAGTGCCACTAAGAATGTTAAAAAGAAGTTATCACAAATTAAGTTCATACCGAGATGACTTCGAAAGTGTTTGACAAACTCTATCCCCTCGTCCTCCTTCTTCTTCCAAAATTTGACATGGCCATCCTGGCTGGCAGTGAGGATGAAGTCTGACCTGAAACAGCACAATGTTATGGCGTTATTTCAGCTTCAGCCCACTTTTCCCATCCACATCCCATCTACTGATGGAGTTAGACAATCTTTATCTGAAGTAAAGAGAAAATAAAAAATCAGGATTGCGAATATGGATGCATCAAAGTTTTTCTTTGTTTGCCTGATTTGTTTTGGGGGGGTTGTCATTCAATTTATGCCAGGGAAACAGATAATAATACAATAATACACTTTCAGGCTAAAAGTGATAAGACCCAACAGATAAATGTTAGCCATTACTGATAAAATGTCATCTTACAAGCTTACAGGTCAACAGCAAACAACACAGCTTATATCAGCTGATGGAACTTCATTGTTATTACAGATACAGCACTCAGTGGCTTTTCAAACAAACAATGAACAGACACAACCAACTAATAACATGTAATACAGCCTGCAAGGTTCCTCTATAAACAGAAGGCTGCAGGAAATTGGCATGCCTTGTCACTGGAATGATAGAAAATACATCAATAATAATTATTAAAACGGCTGCCCACTCTTAAATGAAAGAATTACTAAATTCTGGTGCTTCGTTTAGATTTCCCAGGTGATGGTATCATACACGTCACCATTTTAGGTTGACTTTCACGTTGGCACAAGCATGAATGCTAACACTGGATCAGCACAAAGAAAATCCTGGAATATGAAGTATGCTGGCAATACTAATAATTGATAGTTTAGGCATTTTAACATTGCATCGCTTTTATTAAGGTGGTTTAATAAGCTGGATGTAAGCGAGTAGTGCTGTAAAGTGGAAACGCTTCCTCACGTATAAAGGAACGTTTCCTTGTAGCTGCTGACTTACTTTGTACAAACTAAGTGTGTGATGACGTCCCTGTGCATATAGCTCCGTTCATACATTGCAGCCGACGGGAGGTTGTCCAGATAGACACGCTCGTACTCGAGTACTGAGAGAAACAAACACACACAGAAGTTAACGGACGGCGTTTGGCGCTTTATTAGCAGTGATTAGAGAGCAGTCGCAAAAAGCTGCCAGTGTGCCGAATGAACAGCCAGAATCCCACCTTTCCTTTTCTTTGCCTTTGTGGCTTCGCTTGGCATGGGTCCAACCCACTCGGCATCTTCTTCGTCCCCATCCCCATCATGATCATCATCTACTTTGCGCTTCAGTTCCACATTCTTTTCAGTAGCCGCCATTGCCGTGATCGCCCGTGTGGTCCTTCCGTAAATACAGTACTTCCGTTCAGCGCCTAAATCTCTGATTTCTTTGTGCAGTTGTTTTTGTTTCAAGTCTAAGTTGCTAAAATTCTACAATTATTAATTATAAACAACATGTTATGTGTCTCACCTTTTCTCAAGAATGCATAATTATTAGGATTAATGAGATTACGCTGTAATTACACGGAACTTGTTGTTTCCAGAGGGGCTGTTGTGATAGCGCACTAGGAGCGATCCAAAAATCTGTTTCTCGGGGTGAAGTACCGAGCTAGTTTTGGATTGTTTTGTCATCAACACTCTCGGAGTTTGATTCACGTGCGAATAAAAGCTTTTTATATATTTTATGGAAACAGAAAAAAAACAAATTAAGTGATGTTCTTTGAAAAAAACGGAACAGAAAATCAATAATTAAACCGAAACCCCCTATGTTCTCGGAAGTAAACAATCAACTCATGTATCGCCAATATGGCTGTAAAGAGTGAAATGTGAAATGTATCACATTTAAAGTTACCTACTGTAACAAACTTTACTATCTGTATTTTCGAGGAACCCAAAGTTCAGATCGTGTGAGAATATATTTTTTATTCTGCTAACAAAACACAGAAACGTAGCGGCAGGATGAGCAACATTTACATTCAAGAGCCACCAACAAATGGGAAGGTAAGCGCCCGTTTACAATTTAAACTTCAGTTTTTTCGTGCATAATGTTGCGGATTTGTAGGCACCATTAGCTAGCCACTCCTAACACTGTTTAACTCTGAATGTATAATTTCGTGGTCTTTTCGCAGGTCCTGTTAAAGACAACAGCAGGTGATATTGACATTGAGTTGTGGTCCAAGGAGGCTCCTAAAGCATGCAGGAACTTCGTGCAGCTGTGCATGGAAGGTAAGAATTCACCAAGGAAGTGCAGAAACCACTGGAGAACAACGTCAAATTCAGTTTGCGCTAAATTAGGCCGAATTATTCCAGGCGTGCCCTTAAAATATATTGGTTTGGTAAAACTAGCCTCTTTAAGCATTAGGCCATGCGCGTGTAAGTGTCATATTTTTATCTTATTTTGAAGATTATTGATGGACTAAATGTGAGTAAATGTTGAGTCTTAGCCATCGTTACTTATATAATTCTTGTAAGCAGAGAAATGGCTGTTATGAGTGTACATAAGACTTTATTTAATCCCAGAAACTATATTCAGCTGAGCACTGTCTTTATTTAAATGTCCTTGTTGGCTCAGATTTCTTGAGGGAACTGTTGTTGCCTTATTGTTTATTTAGTATACAGTATGTCTTGATCTTCTAGGTTATTATGATGGTACAGTGTTCCACAGAGTGGTGCCTGATTTCATCGTTCAGGGGGGAGATCCTACTGGGACAGGGGCAGGCGGAGAGTCCATCTATGGCCGACCATTCAAGGTGAGGCTGCTTTTCTTCTCATTTTATTTTTAATTCTGAAGTGGATTTCTAATTCCTATGAGCAGGTGACACTAAAATACGATGTCTTCTAAACTTTCTTTCGCCTTTCAGGATGAGTTTCACTCTAGGTTGCGCTTCAATCGGAGGGGTTTGGTTGCCATGGCAAATGCAGGGCCACATGACAATGGCAGTCAGTTTTTTCTCACCTTGGGACGTGCAGATGAACTCAACAATAAACATACCATATTTGGCAAGGTAAATCTGTAAGAACATGATGACTTATTCTCTATCTGTATTCATGATTGAATGCTGTCTTCAATGAATATATGAATATACCAAGATGAGTGGCGTTTTCCCCAGGCAGGATGTGCTAAGAGTGTGCCTGACCATTTCTATTTTCTGCAATCCCCACTCCAGGTCACTGGAGACACCGTGTATAACATGCTCAGATTAGCAGAAGTTGAGTGTGATGGTGAGGAAAGACCTCTGAATCCTCACAAGATCAAATCTGCTGAGGTATTTTAGTTCATTCTATTTTACCTGCTCAGCAATATGTTTATCTAGCTTCTGTAATTTAAGCTTTTCTTTTTGTCTGTCCTAGGTGTTACATTCTCCATTTGATGACATCATACCTCGTGAAATAAAGAAACTCAAAAAGGAAAAGGATAAAGAAGAGACGAAGAAATCACAGTCAAAAGCCACAAAGTGAGTGCTCGGCCTTCATCTGTCTTTCTGATTGAAACAAGATCAAGACTGTACCCAGGAGCACCTGCATTTTTGTACATAAGGGAATATATTATGCTTATTTCCATATCTATATATAGATATATATTTTCTTGCACTTTACTAGAGTAGCTTTGCATGATTCACAGTGTAAAATATTACTCATTTGTCTTATACTGAGTCTTATACTGGACCTTGGTCTATGGTTCATCATTTATGTAAAAAAGGTTGAACCTTTAAGGTAACCCATTCTATATGCCAATGTTTTTAGTTACCCCCAGTGTTGTTGCTCCTTTAGCTTATCACCTGCCAGAAGACTACAGAGGTCATAGACCACAAAGTTATTCTGAAGTGAAATCAAGTGTTTACAAACAGTGAAAGTGTCCACTGTAGCTGCTGTTTATGCTTCTCATACACCGATCAGGCATAACACTGACAGTGGTCACACTGATTATCTCTTCATCATGGCACATGTTAGTAGGTGAGATATGTTAGGCAGAAAATTAACTTTTTCCCCCCAATTGATGTTAGAAGCAGGAAAAATATGCAGTGGTCAGTGTCATTGGCGGCCTGGCTTATAAGGCTTATTGAGGCGCGAGTGATGGCTGGCCTGTGTTTCAATCCAACAGTTGAGATACTGTAGCTCAAACTGCCAAAAATGTATTGCTGTTTCTGATAGAATCACAATACACTGTACAGTTGTGTATGCATAGGCACAGACCAGTCAGCATGCCCATGCTGACCCCTGTCCACCACAGAAAGCACCAAGCAGTAGTACTGAACTACAGAGCAATGGAAGAAGGTGGCCTGGTCTGATGAATTACGTGGATGTGCATCGTTTACCTGCCTTACACCTACAATCAGGCCTGTTTCATTTTTCAAAAATGGTGTGAGGACAAGAAGCACAACAGTGAGTTTTAAGTGTTGACTTGGCATCCAAATTCTATTTAGAGGATCTGTTGCTAGCATCATGGTGCCAGATACCATAGCACACCTTCAGCAGTCTTGTCGAGTCAGGGACCGACACAATATTAGGCAGGTGGCCATAATGCCTGATTGGTGTATGTGCTGTTATCCCTGATCTTTGGTGTTTTGTGTATATGTTGGTGTTAAAATGTTAGAAAACAATATATTCACACAGATTGCTTAGGTCAGTATGAAACCTCTGCTTTTGGTCTCTTGGCACCTAGGGATTTATTGTACCTGTGCTAACATCATTATTATTATTATTATTTGAAACTTTGGCTCTGGTTTATACACTATATGGACAAAAGTGTCTGGCTACTTACACGCTACATCTACAGGAGCTGATCGGCCATTGAAACCCATGCCACGAAGCCAGTAGCACGTCATAATTGTGCTGATGTGAGGCTGAGAACTCTGTAGTTTCTAGGTCAGCAGAGCATTGATGATTACATGCATTGTGCCTCAGCATCTCAGTAACTTTATATGGTCTGCCACGCTGTGATTGAGTTGCTGTGGTTTCTAAAGCCTTCCTCTTTGGAATAATGCCACTTACAATTGATCATGGAATATCTTGGATGGAAGAAATTTCACAAACTAACTTGCTGATCCTAATTCAGGTCTATGCTCCGTGTCATGAAGCTTTTTAGAGCGACCATTCTTTCACAAATGTTGTGAAGGCAGACTGCATGGCTTACATACACCTGAGGCAATGTGACTTAAAACACCTGAATGCAAAGATTGGCAGGTCCAGTATATTTGGCCTCTCTTTGAAGAACCTGAATGATAGCCTGAACTAGAGGTAAAAAGTTTAATAGGTCCTCTTTAAACTCATTACTGTTTGCTACATGTTTAATTTATTTTTAGTGCCAATAATGTTATTGATAAAGATTTATAACAATATGTTATTTCCCTGCAATTACCCATGTTGGTGTGTTTTGTAGGAATTTCAGTCTTTTATCATTTGGAGAGGAAGCTGAAGAAGATGAGGAGATGGTGAACCAAGTCAGCCAGGTACTGGATCATAAAACCATTATATGTGGGCACCTCTGACATTTACTCTTGTGCCACTCACACATCATAACTAGGTGTATATTAGAAATATTAAAAAATTTCAAAAAGTACATAGACATGTAAATAACTGTTGTCTGGGCATTTTTCTTTTCTTTTTTTAAATAGACATTCAAGGGAAAAAGCAAAAGCAGCCATGACCTTTTGAAAGATGATCCCAGACTGAGCTCTGTTCCAGCAGTTGATAAGTAATTCATTAATAGTTATAAAACTATTTTAATTTCCTTTTTAAATTTGAATTATTAAAAAGTCTGAACCTATGTTTGCTCTGCTCACAGGGGTAAGAAGAAAAAAGCATCTGCATCTGGTGATGCAGCTTTGGTAAGTCTTTTAGATTTTCCTCCATTTGCACTCAGAGGCGAAGTATCAGCGTTAAGTGTTTGATGTGTTTCTCCAGTCAGGTGACGAGGCTGACGATGATGTTGAGGACGACATGGACACAGATGAGGAATATGACTCGGAGAAGAAAGAGAAGATCAGAGAGCTCATAAGTAAAAAGCTAAAGAAGGAAAAGGGTGGAGAGAAAGTGGCAGAGCCCATTGAAGAGGAGCAAGAAAAAAAGATGAGCCGCAGGTATGTTTTTTTTCCTTGGTTGTTTGTTTGGTTTTTTGCAACCCTGCTGCAAATAAATTAAACTAAACTACTAGAAAAATTTAAAACGTAGCTACTGCATAATGATCTCTCTGAAATTATGTATTTTGAAAAATTTTACCACTAAAAGCTGTTGTGTATAGTTAAAATTACATGGCTGCTAAAAACAAAAAAAATAGTATTTCATAGTTTTTTCAGCAGCGTCTTATGGTTGTTGTTGAACTTGTAATGTGGTGTGACATCCTGGTGGGGGAGCTATTGGACTATGTAATATATAGATGATGCTAAACCTTACCTATTGCTGATTGTTATTGTAACTTTTATTTTTCTGACAAGGAAAATATTTAGTGAGTCCAAGAGACAAAATGTTACTTTTCAATGTTCATAGCTGCATATTTTTTTCTTTTTTCAATTAGGTAATTGTTAGTCTGAGATTCCTAAAGACATAGCAGTGCAACACAATGATAAACAACAATTTGAAACCCACAAATTTCATTCAGATGTGATAAATAAAGGCACCAAATTTCAGTTTATGAGAAGCAGGAAATGGTAAACCTTTAGCATCTTTACTAGAAAAATGTCGTTGTTTTAGCTCCACCTTGACCTAATCTTGAAATTTCATGACAACAAGAACAAATTCAAGAGAGATGAGAAGGATTTGTATAATATTTTAACAGCTCAGTGGCCTAGACACAGTAGAAACAATCATTAGCTCGTATTAATTAGTGCCTCTCTGCAGCAGCAAATCCTCTTGAACAGTCATGCTACAGTTTCTCTGATGCAGTCGTGGTTGGATTGCTGGAGGACTTTGTTGTACAAATTAATGTATATTTAACAATTTAGATTTGGTGTTACTTGTTCGTGAGCTATTTTAGATTGTCATCCTTTAGTGCCACCCTTACAGCCACTTTGATGCTGCCTTGCTCACCATACTGGAAAGAAGGTTTCCAGACTGAGGCACTTGAGGCATGTAGGGAGGAGTGGTTCATACCTTGGCGTCACTATTTGAAACTTTAGTCATGTTTAATTTGAGCACCCACCATTGTAACTATATATGTCACAGAAGATAAGAAAATGCATAATAGATACCCCTTTTTAAGTCATTAGTAGCAAAACATTTATCTTTAACAGGCATATATTAACTGGATTTATTTAAAATATTCCTCAGATGTATTTAAGCATTCTAATGTGAGAGATTTCTAACCTGAAATAGATGGAGAACCTTAATCTTTATTCGATTTTTAGATAAAAGTGAGCCCAATTAGTTATGAAAAAAAGTAATAGGGCCAACTTGGTTCTTTTTATTCATGTGTAGTGATTTATCCAGTTTCAAGAGCTGGATCCAGAGAATATTTGAAGCTTTGGCTTGAAATGAGTTAAATTACAAATACGTTATCACAATACATTTTTACAGGACCCTGTGTAGTCTTACAAAATAGTTAGTACACCCGATCATAGCTTTAGCAGCATTCACTGGAAATAATTGTTTTGTGTTTGACCCTATCAATCTCTCACATCGCTGTGGAGGAATTTTGGCCCACTCTTCTCAACATTGCTTCAGTTCATTGAGGTTTGCAAACATTCATTTATGCACGTTTTTCTTAAGATCCAGTCACAGCATTTCAAACAGATTGAGGTCTGGGCTTTGCTGGGCCATTGCAACACCTTGATTCTTTTCTCTTTTTTTTTTTTTCCTGCCATTCTGTTGTAGATTTGCGGCTGTGATGGGGATCACTGTCCCATCGCATGACCCAGTTTCAGCAAAGCTTTAGCTGTCGACAGATGGCCTCGCATTTGACATTAGAGTATGTTAGTATACAGAGGAGTTTATGGTTTACTCAGTGATTGTTAGGTGCCCAAATCCTCTAGCTGCAAAACAAGTATATATCATCAGGCCTCCCCCATCCTGCTTGACAGTTGGTGTGAGGTGTTTGCGCTGATATGCTGTGCTTGTTTTTTGACTAAAATAATCTCCACTTTGACCTTGTCTGTCCGAAGAACATTGCTCCAGAAGTCTTTTTGTTGTTGTTGTTGTCGTTTTGTTTTTTTAACCACAGTCTATATAAAAGACAAGCACAGCCTCCTCTGTAGTTTATCTTCTTGGTAATCTCTTTCTTGATCTTCCAGTGTCAGAAGTGACCATATTTAGACAAGAGCTTCAGTGGGCTGCCCACTAGGAGCTGTTGTGACCTGAGGGTTGTTTTGGCCAGCAGGAGTAGAAAACAGTATTCTTGAACGATGCGCAGCTCTCTTATACTCACCTATAAGCTTTTCCACAGTGTCCATGGGAGCAGGTGTGGACCACAAACAAATAGAGGCAAACGTGCTTTCTCTCTTTCTCAAGAGGGCCCACTATGTCTGCTTGTCTCTTCCTACGCATAATGTTAAATCACCTCTCAACCACCTTTCCTCTCAAAAAGGAGAGGTGGTTGTGGACCAAAAAAATATGATGGAACAAAAAACAATGCAGTTAAATACTTAAAACAATAAGTATCAGTCCTGAACCAGTTGTTATACATTAAATGTCAATAAATCTGTGTGTGAAGTTTTTTGATAGTTTGATTTGATGCGTGAATGCAAAGGTATTCATTTCAGTGTTTGAGCGAATTCAGGATCTTTCTGTGTTTTTAAAGTGTGACTCTTTGTTTGCATTTGTCTTCGAAGGTGGGTCACTCTGACTGGTTAATGCTAAATGTTTGGATTTTTAATCTGGATAACTTTCATTCCACATTAACATAGTGAATACATGTCATGGAGTATGGCTATATCCTGGTAGTGGAATTGTATAATTCCATTTGTTTACAAAAGGCACCATAAATATTTCCAAACGTCCACTTTAGTGGCTTCAGTTTGCAGAGTCCTAACACAAAGCTGACAGCTGTAGGATACAGCTGTGTGTCTGTCAGAACATTTGCAGCCCTAACTAGAAGCATCAATGAAGTTCACACACGAGATATAAAGAAGAATCATCCTCATACAGTTTTTATGAAGCGAGAGAAACTTCAAAGCTATGGAAAAACTGTTCCTATTTAGGGAATACTCTATGAATTTTTGTTGGAAATTTGAAGTTGGGCGATTCACAAGACAGACTAAAAAGAATGGTCTAAATCAAAGTAGCAGAGACTGAAGAATCTTCCTGCTCCTATGCTGTTAGATATAACCTGGAAGCCATACATTTTAGACATCCTGCTTGAAGAACTATGATGGAAGTTTGAAGTTCTTATTAAGAAACCAAGACTAATATCATGCACCCTGATTTCATGAGTAGCAGTGGATGAACTTAAGAAAGTTCCTGCTCACAGCCATTTTGATTCTTTACATTTGCCGTGGAAAACTTTGAGGTCAGAATTCAGAAATTTCAGACCATAAAGTCCTAGTCAATAGTATCTGAAAAGCTCCAAACAAATCACTAGAGCCTCCTTTTCCCATGATACAGCTAACTTCACATTTAAACTTTAAGCACAAGCCCAAACTTAGAATACCCAATATTGTATAACTGATAAGTGTTTTTCACTTGTTACGAAACTCTCTTCAGAGCCAAAGAGACATTAAACAACTGATTTCAAAGCCTCCTTGTGACAAGTACACTAAACTTGCAGTGGCTCTTCAAGAAAAATTGTCTACTAGAAGTCCTTATCTCCAGTTCTCCTACTTTTTCCCCAACATGATTTATTTAGTTCTCACCCAATGAAGTGGAGTCTAACCTGTTTTTTTTTTACATTACCTCCAGCTCTGTCAATACACACCCACTTACTTTGATACATTCTCACAAACACATGCACGCACACACACCAAAGCTCGCACATCTCCGTTGTTTCTCACTGGACCAACATCAGGACTCTGCTCTTTGAAGCAGGAAAATTGGCATTCAACACGAATTGCTTACTTAGCAGTAAACAGCACGTCTGTCCAAGCCAGCCGTATGAGCGCAATGGAGGTGAGAGTGATGGTGTGTGTGATAATATTTGGATGAAAATGACCTGTGGAGAATGGAGAGAGTGATTTAACAGTTATCTCTCCACAATATCCTCTTCACAGGTAGCTCTCAGCACACATAATCAACATACCCCTCTCTCATTAGTGCTAATAGGATAAAGAGTGGGCCCCCAGTCAGATGTGCGTGCGTGCGTGCGTGCGTGCGTGCGTGCGTGCGTGCGTGCGTGCGTGCGTGCGTGCGTGCGTGCGTGCGTGCGTGCGTGCCCTGACTGACAGCCAGCCCAATGCAGGCAGACTGCAGTATATTAAACACAAGCGCAGATTGTTTTGCTACAAGAACTGTAACCCAACACAGTGGTTTGTCTTGGCAGGGAATCAAAGAGCAGGCTGGTAGGTACAGTGTTAGTACAGGACAAAGGGGGCATTGTTGCAGGGTGAGCTTGCTCTCCCACCGTTGCTTTGCTTTGGGCTTTCAGCTACTTTGTCCGCAAGGAAGAACACCAACTGCTATCTAGTCACCTGGGAAAAAGGAGGCAGGATGTTAACAGCAGTCACTAATCTCCATTCTGTCTGATGGCCTTCACTGCTGCATGACTTCTGCTATTTGGTCTTTCATTTAATTCCTTTGTAGTTGCTTTGTGTGTGAGTATGTGAGAGAGAGATATACAGGTTTGTAGTGACTTACGGAGTAAATTTTACAAAGCTCCCCCTATTGCTGAGAAAACCATGAAATTAGGAGCGTGCATGAATCCAAAATAGTTTTGACTTGATGTAAAAACTGTCTTAAGTTGCCTTCCAGGAGCCAGATGATATTCCACTGCAATATTCCGTCATTGCAAAATGCTTGGACTTGTTCATATTCAGCATTCAGTTTCCAAATAATAATAAACTTTAAAACTAAGGATACAATTGATCAAAACACATTCATTTCTCTCAGAGTTTGCCTCAACTTGTTGTGTAGTCGATGTTGTGGGTACCTCTCTTTAAGCCTTTACACTTACAGTTTGACACTCCCTTTATGTTACTATTGATCAAGTGCCTTTGCTCTTTCAAGTGGGCCTCTTTGTCTTGAGTGGGAAGGTGGGGGGTGCTTTATAAAAGACACTACGGAATGAAGTCCCAAAAGCAGTGTATGTGGTAGTCGCCACTTTTGTTAAACCCGACGGGGCATGACTGGGGAAGCAAAACGCTTCCATATGGCTGTGGGACACAGGGTGAGCTGCTTCTGCCAGCATGGCCTGGCTCCCTCTGCTGTTTCTGGTAATGGCTTTTTAGTTACAGCAGACTGAAGATAATGACAGAACAGCACATCCTGTTATTTATTCCACTTGTTATCACTTATGTGTATTTGGTGACTTAGTAATACAGATGGAATGACTTTTTTTTTTTAATTCAGTGCGTCTTCCAGATTTTTATTTTCATGTCATCTGTAGAATATTCTAATTAAAATTACATTTTGTAGGGACTTGTGTGTATTTTTAGTGTAGGTGTATACACATGATACATAGAAATGTATTTAGGTGTGAATAAATGTAGGAAAATAAAGGATCCAGTATCTGATTTACAGTGACTTTTCAATATTGATTATGATGTAGATTTTCTTCTTTAGAGTGTAAGAATACTGGATTTTGGGGCCCAATTCCAGCAGCAGTTTTGGGGTAGTAAAAAATGTATTCATCAGCACACTGCTCCTCTGTGATGCAACGCTCCTACGTGTGCTACAGACAATACTAAGTGTGTTTTAAACAAAGAAGTTGAAGCCATTCTGTATGACATTCTGTTTAATGACACTATTTCTGAAGCTACCCAAGCATCTTTTTTGAGTGTTGTACTATATTACAAAAATAAAGTTTTACAGCCAGTATAAGAGTATGCCAATATCAGTATATTATATTGGCTGTAAATTAATGTTTAATGTTCCTTTCAAACATTCCCAGCCCAAAGAAATTTTAACATCTTAAAAGAAAACCAGGAGATATTCTCATCTGAGGACATGGAACCAGTGAATTTGTATATAATATATAATTTCTAGTTATCATAGTGTCAAACTCCTCGAGAGAAAAGAAAAATCTATGTTCCCTCTGGCACTCTGCCACGTGCTCTAATCAAAGCTGTGTGTGTTTTAATCTTGTGAATGTCTTCTTAATTCGTTGAGTTGTTTAGTCTATAAAATGTTACCACAATTTTCCAAAACCTGAGAGTAAATGTTTGTGGGAGAGTCAGTTTACGTTAATATAAAACAGAGGAAAACCAAATCTTCATGTTGGAGAAGGTTTTAGTTGAAAAACGACTATAAAGATTAATCATTTTTCAAACGAGTTGCTGACTCGCTTTCCGTTGATTGACTAACTAATGAATTGACCGGCCCCTGTAGTTCTATTCTTCATCTGTTGGTCTTCTGCCACGTTGGGTCTGTTTCTCTTTCCACATTTCAAACATCTTTTCAGTATTTAAAACACCTTAAGAAAGCATTCCCTTAGCCTTGTGGACAGTTTACCTTAAATGAGACATCAGACACTAATTATCCGACCAAGCTGCAGACAATATGTCACTGTGAATTAATTGGCTGCACTTGTCTCTTGTCATTGGTCATAACCCAGTGCGTTCTCAGGGAAAGGTTGCAGAGATCATGAAAGCATTCAGCGCTGCATTTGTACAGAAACCTGCTTGAGATAATCCAGTTCTTGGCAGCAGAGTTGTGTATGTTTTGGAACTGCCAGGTTTACACATCTCTGGACCACTGTAGCATGTCTGCACCATATGGGGCACTTGCTTGCTGGAAACAGGTCCATACAGCAATGCATATCTAAGATGTGTGAAGTTTTGAGGGTTTTTTTGTTTGTTTGTTTTATATAATTCAAAGTGAATAAAAAGCAAAAGTGAGGCTTGGAGTGAGGCTTGGACTGTAATCAACATCATCATCTGATACTGTGCACATTTATGTCTTATTCTCTCATAAAGGCAAAATATTTAAGTGAAGTAGAAAATGTGAAACTAAGTATAATTCATACAGTTAATACTCTATGACATTAATGAGTTACTTCCAGCATAACTGATTAGATGAAGGCTAAAGCATCGTTTCAGAAATTAGGCAGGTGAAGCACTCTAAAAAGGAACCTTGGTCCACTGCGTTGACCTAGATCACTTTGCAAAGTCCTGCAAATTCCTGCGTTGAGGTTAGATTCTTCAACTCCAGCTCACAGTTCTCCTTGGCTTTTGACCAAGCCATGGAGTGCCCCCCGAGGGGAGTTCACCCAGCCACCTTGTTATTCTAGCACATTCATCCACATCACTTGCTCAGTCATTAGACTGGATTTAATCCAACGTAGCAAAGAGAAGCTGCTGCTGCCACCCTTGTGGTGTACTTACTCTAAACAACTCTGAGGTGTTAAATTTTACTTTTAGACATACTTTTGACCCATCTTAATCACGCTGTGGCCACATTTTAAGTGAAAACTGTTTGATTTCTGTCAGTATTTACATTTCGTGAAAGCCATTTGAAGGCAAGATGAGAATACAAAGAAATCCAAAAAAGGATAGCACAGCGTGCTTGTCTATTTTGGAAAAACTATTGAATTTTTGATGAACCATACAGTCATCACTTTACTATTTTTAAGGTTGTCAAATTCCTGTGTCAGCCTCAGACTCCTGCCAGACACTGGAGTATTAAATGCAAGGTTCGGAATCATGAGTACTTGGTCTACTGCCAATCACTTCATATGCTTTCTTTATGAAAAGTTAATCATCCACAGCTCTCTGGTTTTCACATTTCTTGAATTTTCAGAAGGAGTGACAGTAGCTGGCAGCCCCAAAGTACACTCAGACCGCAGGGGCTAGTAGGGAGTCACAAGAAAGATTGATAATATATCTAGTCCTGCCAGTTTTGGTCTGTTTATCTGGCAACAAATGACAACAGATGAGTGCCTCTCCGATTGGCCTTGTTTTTTAAAATGATTGTTAAATTCGTCTCTCCTGCTGGCAAATAGATTGCCTTATTGAGTAAAGGGATGGGTAGACTTGCAGAAATGGGACAAGAAGGAGCTACCCTGTGCTTTGTCTATCCTTTATTCTCTTCTTCAGTTATTCTTGCCTTGCAATGAATGAAGTGTTGTTAAAGTGTTATTTTCTTTTGGGTTTTTTTCCTTGTTTTTTGCTGAACCTGAGTTATAAATGTCCATCTTAACATTGATAATGCTGGCTGCCTAAAAAAAAATCTATGACTAAAACATGCATTTACATACATTAGACAAAACATTGTGATTCGGACTGGGCAACAAGTGTAGAAACAGAGTAGTTTGTTGTGTTATGATGTGAGGGTCTTGGGAGGAATTTGCTGAGCCCTGAGGGGAGTCCTAACAGGTGTTGGTGGGGCTTTTCCTGTCCTTTCTGCCCTTTTTTTCTTTATTGGCACCATGGTTATGGGGCTGATTGTTCAGCTGTTGCCTTGGATACATCTCCTGTTTTCCTAATGGCAACATGTCAAGGCAGGCCAAAAATGATCACGTAGTCCAGTGTGTTCTTTACTCAAAAATAGGCTTGCAAAATCCTTCCTATTAATGCCCATTAATGCCAGAGAAGTGTCAGGGATGATGTTCCTATAAAACCCACAAGATTAAAAATTAAAGGCCATTTGGAAATCCCAAATGTATGATCATCAGTACTGCCAAAACTACAGAATCTCCTCACTATTAAATGAATGGGGAGCTTCTGTATAAGGATAATATAATATAGTGTACTGCACAGCCTTTGCCAACAAGTCTTTACTATTAGAATGGTCACCTGAGCTCAGTGAGCTGTGAAAGATGGCTACTGCCACTAGTAAAATAACAACAACAATAATAATAACAAAAACTTGTGAAAAGCAACATGCCTGCAGCCTATGTGACTTTTTGGAGGCAGGTAAATTTGTGTTGACTAGGTGCACTCAAAAAAAAAAGTATTAAATAAATCATAGAAAGGATTTCCACGCGATTAAATTGCTTTATTTTAGCATTATGCAGTTCTATTATTCCAACTTAATGTACTTCAGTTGGACCAACTTATGATGAATCAACTTATTTAATGCAGTTGAGTCCAACTTAGTTTAACCCATGCAAATTACATTAGTCCAACAAAAGTAGTTGCTGCTAATAGAAAGCCATTTATTAATGCTGAAATCCTTTCCATGATTAAGTTCATTTAAAGGGTTATTTTTTTGAAATGTTAAAAAAAATTAGAGTCTGGATAACATAAAACTTGCCGGTCTATTGCAGGGCTAACACAGAGAACAATTTGCAGTCACATTGACACTTATGGGTAATTTAGAATTACCATTTAACCTAACCCCACTAACTGCATGTCTTTGGACTGTGGGAGGAAGTCAGAGTATCCGGAGAGAACCAATGCAGGCCAGATGGTTGATTTGAACTCAGGACCTTCTTCTTGTGAGGCAACAGTGCTAAGCAGTGCACCACCGAGCTGTCAATGATTATTTACAACAAGTACACAAATAACAAGGAAAGATATAGATAGATATAGATTTTTTTTTTATATATATATATATATTTTTGTCAATATACAATAATGATAGCATACACGTGGTGTGTGTAGGCTTTTCTGCCTCTTAAAACCTCAGTGATTTTCTTTTGGTTTGAAATCTCATGTGATCTTGTGGTATCGTGTCCAGGCAACTAACCACTCCTGCAAGACTGTATCATATCATTTCAACAAGATCTTATATGATTCACCATATAAACATAAAATTCTTTTGATCAAATTTAGTGCCATCAGCATTAATCTCGCTGTAACCGTGGTAACTTGTTAACGGAGATTTGCCGCGTTAATGCAGTTATGGCGTTAACGTCATTTTAGCAAGATTAACGCTGACAGCACTAATTAAATTACAATTTAGACTCTTCTAAATGTAAGAACCACCCAAATTCACTTTTTTGAGTGTTTGGCTAAAGAGGCTAAAACCTCAATCTTCAGCTGGTCAACCCTGTGATGTTTCAGTGTCCACAGCAGTATATATTCCTAGCAGCTAATTTCAATTAAAAGGTCTAATATTTTTTTAACTTGATAAACATTAGCATTCCTAGCACCAGCATCCTTCAATCCTTGCATGCCTTTCCTGAATATGGTTAGACAGTACCAGTGAAATAGTCAATACACGGAACAAAGGTTTTAGTCCCTGGCTACATTCGATACCAATATTATTCCCAAGTATTAGCCATTGTACCCAAATCGTATCAGATGATAGCAGACAAGTTTTGAAATTGTTACCAAGAAGTACAAAAAATTGCTAGAACATTGCATAAATGGGAAGAGCAGGATCAAGCATTTTTTTGAAACTTGATCCGTACTACTAGTAAGGCTGTTAAACCCTCTTTTGTTGTGTGTGTGACTTTTTTAAAACATCTTAATGAAAGTGCAATATTAAATTATTGAAGCTCAGCTTGCATTTGCACAATCTTTGTTAAATCTGACAGTTGGTATTAAAAAGGTTTGTTGTTGCCTTCATCACCTTAAAAAAAACAAAATAGTTAACTGGCCACCTACTGCAGTAATTCTGCAGTAACGTGGATGGAGAGTTTTCTGCTATCATTTTAATCAAAGAGTACCACCAGAGAGACAAAAACCCATTCATCATGTGGGAGTGTGAATGGCAGCTGGAGTCTTCAAATTATTACGTTCTTTGCCCACCTATGGGTTTTCACATCTGTGTTGCATTACAATGCTTTATGTAAAATATGTCTTAGAAAAGAGGTTTGTTGTTATTGATTCTTCTGTAGACTGAGCTGAGCAAGCAACATCCTCGCATAGGCAGTGTCTGATTCTGCCAACCAGTTTCTACCCTTGGCAACTTAGTTTGGATTCAGCTGAAGCAATTTTTTTTCCTTGATACTGACCTCAAAATAGAGGACTAACAACTGTATGTCTGACTGATTCCTTATGTGTATCCTCAGAAGAACCAGGAAAGCTAACAAGGAAGAGACATGACATCAAGTCAGACACAGCTGTTAATATTTGCTGAGCCACTTACAGTTAAAATATCACTCAGTTTGATGCCTCAGTACTTTGCCACAGACAATGTCAGAGAATTAAACAAATATAGCACTAGCTACAAACACAAGAATCAAAGTTCCACATAAAAGGAAAGAGAAAGGATATAAATGAATGTCTGTCCAGAAAAGCAGATGTAGGAAACAAAAGCAGCCATTGTTTGGTCTGGAGATGCCTCAGATGTTTCTAGGCCAGGGGCCCAGACTGTGCAGCTTACCTGTGCTTTGTGGCTCTGCAAGTGAATGGGATGAAACAGAGCTGTCAGGCAGTACAAAAATATTATCATTTCTTAACATAACATATCTGCTCTGTAACTGGCAGAAGTCTCAGTCATATGATGGGGAACAATAATCAGCATTGCTGGCCTTGTATGAGCTGGGCTGCAGGCCGCCTGCCAAAAAGGACACCACCTTGGAGTTAAGGAAGTGAGGATGTGCCTTGGCCTGCCTCTGTCATCCAGTTAAAGGTTTTACAAGGGTGGCTAGCCAGGAGAGGAGTGCCTGGGATAGTTATTGCAGTGCCACTTGAGCAGAGGAAGTATAAAGTTTTTTATTACTTCTGCCACTCAGAGCATTGTGTATTTTATGTATCGAAAAACATTCATATTTAACTTCATACAACTTGTGTAGTGCTCTGATTTATATGCAAATTAAATATGTGCATGTTCTTTTGTACAAATATGAACATGATACTGACCTCATTAACAAATTTTGTTGAGGTCAAATTTAGCTTTAGATTGCCAAAAAAAAAAAGTACTGTAAATCAGTTTTAAAAACCAACCCCAGAGATTCATCACTTTCCATTTATATCGCAAAAGGGATGAGTTTATGGTCTGAAACACAGCTTTGGTTCTTCAGCAGCTCAGGTTGAGCGGTTTGGAGACAAAGTTAGAGAGTGAGACATTTAGAACATGTGTCAAGGAGAGAGACTGAATATATTACACACATAGGATGCTGAAGATGGAGCTGCCGGGCAGGAAGAAATGAGAGGGACCTGAAGGAAGTTCATGGATGTAGTGAAGGGCATGCAGCTGGTTGGTGTGACAGAGGAGGATGCAAGTGATAGGGTGAGATGCAAGCAGATCTCTAAAGGAAGCAGTCGAAAAAAGAGGAAGATGATTTTGGCTTTAGACTGACTGGCTTTGACATGGTTCTTGTTAGTTATTACCTGTGACTTGACTTGGAAAGTGTCTAAATCATCCTGGGATTAGATTTTTGAGTTCTTGATCTTCACTTGAGACCAAAGTTCAAATTCCAGACTCGCCTCTCTCCACTTTGGTCTTGACCACAATAAAAAGATGGGTAATACCCACTGTGACATCATCCACTGGTTAGTGAAGTCCTGTTTGAAGTGTCAAGTTGAGTGATTTTGCTGTCACCATTTGGATGTTTTGAAACGCGATCAGATGAGCGAAGAACCGATTTGACTGAGAAATTGGGGGACACTGGTCGTTTGCAGGCTAGCGTCTTGTTTGACTCTAAATGGGAACTATAATTTAAAAAGTGAACATCGTGTTGCATTCAGTAAGACTTCAAACAAGCAACTAAGGGCACAAACTCTCGAGGAAAGTGTTTTCTGTTTACTGAACCAACACCAGCTTTTCCATGTGCCTTCTTTATTCTGTGTTTCGTATGTGTGCCCACCATAATGACAAGTAGCAACTTGTTTATAAAGACATTTAATATTCTTGAAACGTAAAAAAAAATGTATGCCTTGTGTTTGTTTTGCGATGAAGCCAGTGGAGCCAAATGTCTGTTCAAACTATTCTCTTCTTGTTTGTAATGGATTACTTTTTTCTTTGGGCCTGCCGCTCTGGGATTCTTCTCGTCTGTTAACAAGTGTATTCCTTTTATAACAGATGTATACGTTGAGTTTATGATCTCAAAACTGTATTTCTCCATTTACAGTGATGAATTACGGAAAGAGGCGCGACAGTTGAAGAAAGAACTGCAGGCCATAAAGCAAAGAAAAGAAGAAAGTTCAAAACCTGCAAAAGATGAAGTCAAGGAGGGTATGTGTGCAAATGTTTAATCCCCTACATGCACTCTTAAGTGTCCTGGTGTAACCCATTATATTTTACATTTATTGGTGGCAGATGATATAGTGGGTGTATATTATATGTATATAATATATATTTATAGGTTTAGGGTTTTTTTTTAATGATCTTTAAAAGTAGATTTAAGTGTGAAGTAAGTCTCTAGGAGGGTGGTCTGTGCTACATTCTCTGCTAATGGACACTGAGACAGGCAACCCTCTGATTTTGTCAATTAGTTGCAGACGTCTATTTCCCCCCCACCACCTAAACGGCCTGCATTTTTGTGTTGAAGCTTTCTGAAAATTGCATGGGTAAAAATTGTTGAGTGGCCGCCATGGTTGCACATCAAACCCAATGTGTTTGTTAGTTTGCAGCTTTGGCCCAACTAAATTCTGTACAAATCTGCCCCCAAATCTCCTCTGGTCTTCACCACACTCCAGTCTGTCATAATGCCGTCAATCACTGGATTTTTGCTGACGCTGAAACGCATTTTTGAGAATTACAAAAACCACTCAGACACAGAGGTTAGCCTGAGGTTGTGTGTGTTGTTGTGCAACAAAACAAAGTGGTTTACAGGGGGTGTCTGCAGGGAGCAGCCTAAGTGTGGGATTACCACCAGCCAAAATTTACAAAAGTCCACGAAGAGCTCAAACATTGTTTTTGTCTCCACAAACACTGATGGAGTCATGCTTTTAAGTAGAAACACAGACCCTAATGTTTATTTGCTGCCAATTGGCGGCATGATTTTAGATTAAAGAGGACAAGATCCAGTCACTATGTTGTACTCCAATACTATCATTAACTACAATTCTTTTGCTCTCTCTAAATTTGAGTTGTTCTCAATTATATCTCTGTTCTAACACTCAAGAAGACGTAGTCTCTAAAAAAAAAATCCACTTATTGATTCAGGTGTTGAGACGGTAGCAGCCTTGCATTGTTATACCTGATGGCGAGTAGCCTAAGCTCCTCTATTATCTTACAAGGTATTTAAATTCAGCCAGGGGCCTTTGTTTTGTTCTTTCCTGTCAGCTTAGCCAGAGGCAGGGGTTTCTTTTAAAGAGTTCCTCGTTACATTTTTGTGTTGGAAACAAAAGTTAATTCCATTAAATGGAATGGATAGATGTCACGGCCCAATGGCCGCTGCAGGGGAGACGGATGTCTGCTTAAATGCAGTAAATCTTGTAACTCCACTCAGCCACAGACGAGCACTGTGGTGAGGTTTTTGTTTTATCTCATCTCACTGGAGAAGCTGTGCGGCAATAAGGGCTACACACACACACACACACACACACACACACACACACACACACACACACACACACACACACACACACACACAGAAACAATGCCATCCCTTTAAGCTAAAAATTTTCTCCTGATTCTGCTTTGACCACTTTGTTAAGGTCAGCGTCTGGTGCCATTCGCTCACATGTCTCTTTAATTGGTCAGTGCTGACTCAGTGAACACATGATGCTTGTTTGAATTATTTTGCATCTGTAACAAATCATTGGGGGGGTTGTCATATAATCCACTAGATATGTTCTTGGTAAATTATGTCATCTGAGATATGGCAAAACAGGAAAGTCATGATGGCATCTCCAAATTCCCATTTTCTGCAGCTGACAGTGGAAAGTCCTAGAGATGATCAGTTTACTATCACTTACAAGGCAGTTAAGATTATCAAAGATTATTCTACTGCAAGTAATTGAATACTTGAAATAACATAAAAATAAATAAAAATAATAATAATAATAATAGTAATTTATTGTGCCTGCACTAAAATATTCTTAAATGCATATTCTTCAGCCTGTAATATACCATCAGTGTGTATATGATTCTTGATCTGCATGCCTGCCTGATGTCATTCTGTGTCCATTCATTATCCTCACTCACCGTTGTGCCTGGCATTAAACTTGATTGGCCTGAAATGCAAACCGTCTCTTCAGAATTCACCTTTAACACACAGTTTAGTTCATCACAATCATCACTTCAGTTTTCTCTTCAGCTTTCACAGAAATTATAGCATGTTCCTGCAGTCTGGATTTCTCTTTCTTGGCATGACCACTGGGTACCAGAGCCAAAAATAAGAGAGGCATTCTGAAACTACTGTCCATTCAAAACCCTCTAAAATGATGTGGCAGCATACTGTATCCCACTTAGATATTATACAGGTCTGCGTGTGTATTCCTGGCATTGTATTACACTGGTGGCTTGTCAGTCATGTTGTTCATTTTTAGGACATGTATCAATTGAATGCTATATGAAATGCCAAATACTGTGATTGGAATTATTATTTTAACTGCTCAGCAGATCAACTGGGAGTCTTAGACCAGCTTGATTGTTTTTTTTCAAAACACATCTCTGGTATTTTCATCCACTTTAAACCCTCAAAAGCACTGCTCAGATAAAATAAGGTAACTTATTGCCTTGTTTTTTTTCTTTTTTTAGTCAGATATTTTCCTAATTTGATAGCATGCGATCAAATTAGATGTTTTTACTGTTTGATTACAGTAAAAACATCTATTATGTCATCTCAATGACACCCAGGAAGCAAGTACAAGTACAACATGGTGACCAGAGGACACAGAAAACTGATAACATTCAGTGACAACGGGCAACATAACCACTAGAAACATTATGTTGCCACTTAAACATTTCTCTGCTTTGAGGCAAGCAATTGAACCTACTGCCAATTAGAGGGTTACCTAGGCAACTCGAGACAAAAATGTTCGCTAGCAACCAGCAGGTACAGAGCAATGCAAGTCAGGGAATTGAATCTGAATTGCCAACGACTCTGAAACCTGCCAGTAGGGGACATATGATAGAGTAGTATAAATTAGAGGCTTACCTAGGCAACAGGAGCCTGGGATGTCCACTAGTTACCAATCATCAGCTACAAAGTGATGCAAGTAAATCACAAGCACATCATTTCTTGCATGTACTCTCAATGATGGAGTTTTCGTAATGTCTTGCTTATTTTGTTTATGAATCACAAAAGGCAGTATATCACTGAATTGTGGTTACTTTAGTAAGGCATGTGTCATGCATCTATACAACAGCAACACAAAGCCATCTAAAAATTCATTTCAGAGAGGTTTTTTTGTGTTTCTTTTTAAACAATCAGCAGAGCAGCTTTTAAGTTTACACAGTTTACTCAGTTTAACTACCTGTATTTATTACTTCTTATTGTGCCACTTGGACTTTGTTAAAAACTCCTGATTGTTTAACAGAGAATGGGGAAAACTTGATCCTGTAAAAGGGGCGTTTGTCGTCCACAACACACCTCGGTTGCTATAACAGCAGCTTGATTTGTAGCTCTCTAGATCCCAGGTGACAGGAAAGGGGAGGAATATAATTTAAAATGTCATCAAACTCAGGGATAGTCAGTGACAACAGCTGGAGAAGGGATGTGTGTTCTTCGCGCATGACCTCAGGGCATCATCAGTCAGCATCCGGCATGTCATAGGTTGCAGCAGAGGTGACTGGGCAAGAGATGGAGGAAGATCACGTGTTTGTGTCATAAATCAAGTCAGAAAAAGGGCTGCCCCTCTAAGCAGCACAACAGACTTCAGTAATGACACCAGTCAAGTGGGGGAAAGTGTTATACTTTGATTTTTTCCCCCCTTTTTTTGTGATCTGTGTGCATTTGGTTTGGAAATTAAGTGATTTCTTATTTGGCGTTATTTGCAAAGGATCCACCTGAATTTCACTCACCAAAACTGAAGCACTCACTTCTTGAATCAGCTGTACTGTACCACGAAGCAAGTTACATTATTCAGTTCAGTTTTTGTTTGTATAGCACCAAATCACAACAACAGTTACTTCAAGGTGCTTTATATTGTAAAGTAAAGAGAGAAACATCAGACAACTCCCTTTGAGCAGTTGGTGACAGTGGGAAGGAAAAACTCCCTTTTAACAAGATAAAACCTCCGGCAGACCCAGGCCCAGGGAGGGCGATGTCTTAACATTTGGTTTGGAGCAACTCCTTCTAATTTTCTTAAAGTGCATAATGAATTATTGTTTAAAGACACACAAATAGTTTTTTTTTCTTTTTCTTTTTGTAGTTATAACACATTTGTATTTGTCTTTTATTCAAACCAAGATTGACCAATGACTTACATGAAACATGACCTGTCCAGTTTGTTATTCTATTTTTTTTAATCATATCCTCCTGAGAACCAAGGAAAAGGGAATCTCCCCATTGCACTTTTTTGTGATTTCTTTCTTCTTTTACAGCTAAAAGACGCCACTCAAACACATGCGATATCAATGGAAAGCTCCTCTATTTAGTACTTTAGGACTTAGTAGGTTACCTGAAATAAGTCAAAAGATATAGACCAAAAACAAATATCCATTACAGAGGACATAAATGAACAGCCTGGTTCTCAGGAGGATATTTAAGGGTTTCAGTTGGTATAGTCTCTAGTTAGTTGTGCATGCTTGGGTCATTTAAACAAGCTTTTCAGTAAGGTCTGGTTCATATGCCTGCCTTAAGTTCTTTGTTGTTCTGTTAGTTTATTTTGGGAAATATGTTGTCTCATGAACTCATAAAATAGCAGCTCTCTCCTAAATGACAAGCAGGGGCCTCGTGTGTTTTCTCTGTTGCATCATTTATTTAGTGCAGCTGAATATGTCAGAGCATCCAGTCAGGAGTGGCACAGCTTGGCGAGTGAGGTGACGGTGATCTGGGGCTTGTGTCTGTGTGTGACATCACATTTTGTTGTGGAAAGAAAGTGCTCAGACAGCCAGCAGACTGTGCTCACTGTCTGCCACTCTGTGACTTCACAGACTGTACGCCTGAACTCTGAGATTTACAGAAGCACATTAACTGCATGAGACACCGATGTCAGCACGCTGATTGTCTCTCCTTCTATTCACGATGAGAGAATTTTTCACACATACTGCAGAGAGGACAGTTTGGTGGAAAAGTATTCCCAGCATACTGTGATTTTACCCTCTCTGTCTGTACTTTGTGACACACACAGCTCATACAGTACATCTGTTGCATTAGACGGCTACAGTCTAGTTTCCTTCCTTTTATTTGTATTAGAGATGAAACTAAGGAATATCTTCATTATCAGTTAGTTCAGTTGGTTGTGCTCTCACTTATATTTTATGTCTGTAAATTAGACAAAACATAGAACATACAGTGGGGCAAAAAAGTATTTAGTCAGCCACCGATTGTGCAAGTTCCCCCACTTAAAATGATGACAGAGGTCAGTAATTTGCACCAGAGGTACACTTCAACTGTGAGAGACAGAATGTGAAAAAAAATCCATGAATTCACATGGTAGGATTTGTAAAGAATTTATTCGTAAATCAGGGTGGAAAATAAGTATTTGGTCACCTCAAACAAGGAAAATCTCTTGCTCTCACAGACCTGTAATGTCTCCTGTAAGAAGCTTTTCTGTCCCCCACTTGTTACCTGTATGAATGGCACCTGTTTGAACTCATCATCTGTATAAAAGACACCTGTCCACAGCCTCAAACAGTCAGACTCCAAACTCCGCCATGGCCAAGACCAAAGAGCTTTGGAAGGACACCAGGAAAAGTATTGTAGACCTGCACCAGACTGGGAAGAGTGAATCTACAATAGGCAAGCAGCTTGGTGTGAAAAAATCAACTGTGGGAGCAATCATCAGAAAATGGAAGACATACAAGACCACTGATAATCTCCCTCGATCTGGGGCTCCACGCAAGATCTCATCCCGTGGGGTCAAAATGATCATGAGAACGGTGAGCAAAGATCCCAGAACCACACGGGGGGACCTGGTGAATGACCTGCAGAGAGCTGGGACCAAAGTAACAAAGGTCACCCTCAGTAACACACTACAACGGCAGGGAATCAAATCCCGCAGTGCCAGACGTGTTCCGCTGCTGAAGCCAGTGCATGTCCAGGCCCGTCTGAAGTTTGCCAGAGAGCACATGGATGATACAGCAGAGGATTGGGAGAATGTCATGTGGTCAGATGAAACCAAAGTAGAACTTTTTGGTATAAACTCAACTCGTCGTGTTCGGAGGAAGAAGAATACTGAGTTGCATCCCAAGAACACCATACCTACTGTGAAGCATGGGGGTGGAAACATCATGCTATGGAGCTGTTTTTCTGCCAAGGGGACAGGACGACTGATCCGTGTTAAGGACAGAATGAATGGGGCCATGTATCGTGAGATTTTGAGCCAAAACCTCCTTCCATCAGTGAGAACTTTGAAGATGAAACGAGGCTGGGTCTTCCAACATGACAATGATCCACAACACACCGCCCGGGCAACAAAGGAGTGGCTCCGTAAGAAGCATTTGAAAGTCCTGGAGTGGCCTAGCCAGTCTCCAGACCTCAACCCCATAGAAAATCTGTGGCGGGAGTTGAAAGTCCGTGTTGCTCGGCGACAGCCCCAAAACATCACTGCTCTCGAGAAGATCTGCATGGAGGAATGGGCCAAAATACCAGCTACTGTGTGTGCAAACCTGGTAAAGACCTATAGTAAACGTTTGACCTCTGTTATTGCCAACAAAGGTTATGTTACAAAGTATTGAGTTGTATTTTTGTTATTGACCAAATACTTATTTTCCACCCTGATTTACGAATAAATTCTTTACAAATCCTACCATGTGAATTCATGGATTTTTTTTTCACATTCTGTCTCTCACAGTTGAAGTGTACCTCTGGTGCAAATTACTGACCTCTGTCATCATTTTAAGTGGGGGAACTTGCACAATCGGTGGCTGACTAAATACTTTTTTGCCCCACTGTATAAAGAAGTAAAAATCCAGGGTGGCATCTTTATACACCATTTTTGGTGCTGTTTTGTCTGACTTGCAGTCTAAAACTGCTTCAGTTTTCAGAAGATTATGAAAAATAAAAATATTTACATTTAAGAAGCTTTATTAAGTGGGGTTTTTTTTTTCAGTTCATGGGTTTTGTCCAGCCGGTGATGTGAAACAGAAAAAAGCAAAAAAGAATGAATCAACAACATGATTAATCCTCTTCTTTTCAGGTGCAGCTTTATTTCCACATTAGAGATCAGTGATGATTAGCTAAAGAATCTCCGGCTCCTGCAAGTCAAGTTCCACATACGTTATAATTTAGTCTAGTATATTTTGAAGTAGCCTAACAGTTGTATCAGTTTCTGTTTGTAGTCAACAAAGGCTGTTAAGTACAGTCAGTGCAGTATTTCGACATTTATAGTTTTCATTATCAACTGGAGGATACGCTAATAATAAAACAACAAAATAATGAGTCTCTTTGTCTTATTTGAATTCAAAAGTTTAAAAAGAGCTTTTGATCTTCAAATAAACTGCTTAATTTAAAAAATAATTTTAAAATGTACTCCTGTTCAGTCCTTTCAAACAGGTTCAGACACTTGGAGATTGTGCAAACCACTATTTTCCTTACATTTGTCACCTTCTATAATCATTAAAAAATAATAATAATAATAGATTTTTTTTAATTCCTTGATAATATTTCAGTAGGACCAGTTAAGTGACATTCACTCCTCTCAAATCAGCTGAATGTGGTTCACACTTGCTCTAATCTGTGCTAAAATTTAACTGACTCGGTTAAATCTTAAGGCTCGTTACATATGTCATCTTTGATCAGGAAAAAAATAAGGGATGATTATTTAATTCCTTCTTTGTGATGGTGAGCAATAGCATGGATACGTACAGAGCATGACAGTCTGAGATGGACGGACTATCTTTTCAGTTTTCTGGTAATCATGGTCATGGAGCATGTACAGCAGCATCTGTGAAGGCTTTTCCTTTTATGTTTTCTTGCTGCTCTTGTTCTGTGTTTTTTTTTTTTTTTTTTTTTTTTTTTACCTGTCGTTTGTTAAGTAGCAGTTAATTACACTTAAAACTGAACATCTAAAAATAAATATTTATTCATTTATTTTAAATCTGGTAAAACATCCCTGAATTCTGTTCAGTTTAGGAACAGTTTCACAAGTGGTCAAAAAGAGGAAAACAAAGACTATTATTAAAAACCTCTCCAGTTATCTTTGCATGAACCAGTTTGAATTTTAGACCATCCAAATAATGTAATTTTGTAAAAGTTAAAACTTCTTGGCCGGCTTTCATTCTGGCTCCCTCAGGCCAGAGTCGCTCATCCAAACAAGCTCAAACTTGGCAGTGCACTTAACTCATTTCCTTGGCAACACAGCCTGCAAGCTTGAAGTGGTTTGGATAAACAGTTGTTGAGATAGGTAAAGAACAGTTGGAAGTACGGACATGCAGAGATTTCTCAAGTTGTTAGTTAAGATTTGTCTGATTTCTTGCTTTGCTGCTATAACAGCTGTCTACTTTGTCTCTTTTGACTCTCTAAAGTGGAGAAAAAGTCAACCAGTGAAGCTGTGGCTGAGTACTTGGAGGGAAGAAAGAAATATGAAGGGCTCAAGAACCGAAAACTGAAAAAAGGCTCAAGCAGAGAAGAACAGGCAAGAGGGCACAATTTGTTGCACTAAATTACTGAAATTGAAATAGACTGTAAATTCTGTAGTTGTTAACGTGTGTTTTAATGATGTCTGATCTTTACGGTAGACGCTGGCCCTGCTCAACAGCTTCAAGTCCAAGCTGTCATCGGCCATCACTGAGGGTCCACAGGAGGACATGGAGGAGCTGGCAGAGGATGATGACAAAGGATGGTCAGTGAGCTTGACACTATTCGAGATAAATTCAATTCAATTTTCAATTCAATTTTATTTATATAGCGCCAAATCACAACAAAAGTCGCCTCAAGGCGCTTCATAGATACAGAGAAAAACCCAACAATCATATGACCCCCTATGAGCAAGCACTTTGGCGACAGTGGGAAGGAAAAACTCCCTTTTAACAGGAAGAAACCTCCGGCAGAACCAGGCTCAGGGAGGGGCGGCCATCTGCTGCGACCGGTTGGGGTGAGAGAAGGAAGACAGGATAAAGACATGCTGTGGAAGAGAGACAGAGGTTAATAACAGATATGATTCAATGCAGAGAGGTCTATTAATACATAGTGAGTGAGAAAGGTGACTGGAAAGGAAAAACTCAATGCATTATGGGAATCCCCCGGCAGCCTACATCTATTGCAGCATAACAAAGGGAGGATTCAGGGTCACCTGGTCCAGCCCTAACTATATGCTTTAGAAAAAAGGAAAGTTTTAAGCCTAATCTTAAAAGTAGAGATAGTGTCTGTCTCCCGAATCCAAACTGGAAGCTGGTTCCACAGAAGAGGGGCCTGAAAACTGAAGGCTCTGCCTCCCATTCTACTTTTAAATACTCTAGGAACAACAAGTAGGCCTGCAGAGCGAGAGCGGAGCGCTCTAATAGGGTGATATGGTACTACAAGGTCATTAAGATAAGATGGGGCCTGATTATTTAAGACCTTGTATGTGAGGAGCAGGATTTTGAATTCAATTCTGGATTTAACAGGAAGCCAATGAAGGGAAGCCAAAACAGGAGAAATATGCTCTCTCTTTCTAGTCCCTGTCAGGACTCTTGCTGCAGCATTTTGGATTAGCTGAAGGCTTTTCAGTGAGTTTTTTGGACATCCTGATAATAATGAATTACAGTAGTCCAGCCTGGAAGTAATAAATGCATGAACTAGTTTTTCAGCGTCACTCTGAGACAGGATATTTCTAATTTTAGAGATGTTGCGCAAATGGAAGAAAGCAGTCTTACATATTTGTTTAATATGTGCGTTGAAGGACATGTCCGAAATAAATGAGCGGGATATTTTCATTTTCTTCTTTCATGGTCATCTTTTAGGAAAGAATCCAGACATTGTTCATTTATTTCAATTTATGCAACTGAATAAAGCAAAGTCAAGCATGATCATGAGCCTATCCCACCTGTCTTAGGGTGAGAGGCAGGATACACCCTGGACAGGTCGCCAGTCTGTCACAGGGCTACCATTCGCACTCACATTTACTCCCGCATTGGGCAATTTAGTGTTTCCAATTAACCTAACCCCGCTAACTGCATGTTTTTGGACTGTGGGAGGAAGCTGAAGTACCTGGAGAGAACCCACACAAGCATGGGGAGAACATGCAAACTCCACACAGAAGGACCCTGGCCTGACACAATTATGTTAAAAATGACTATTTAGTTCTTTAAAATTTGAAGACATTTAAAAGATTAAATGGAAGACGGTTAAATTTTCATTTAAATGTTGCTTTTGGTTATTTTTTTAGTTAAAACTTGCTGATTATAGTGTTATACTCATAGACAGTAATAAAGTAATATGATGTCAGCCACTGGTGTCTGGATTCCCATTTTTCGAGATTACCGTTTTCCGCCATCAACATCTTGGTTGCAAGAAAAACTGATGTAAGAAGAAGAGGTGGGTCTGAGTGTAAAACCACTGACTCATCGGCAGATGGTTTGTGACTGACAAGTCAATGAGCAAAACATGGTATGAGCAAAAAGGTCAACAAAGAAAGCCTTGTCTCCGCCCACCCCCATAGCTTTCTATGGAGGGAAAAGGCTCGGGCTGGACGTTTGCAACCCCAGCTATCGCCATCTGGTGGCTTTAAGACAGAATGCAGTTTTTAAGGCACTTCCGCAGTGGCTTCATTTTTCTGACAGGGAATCTTTGTCCATGTTTTTCGTTTTCTCTGGTTAGACTACTTTAATATAATGAACAAACTTACTTGTCCAACTGTTAACAGAAATGCTGATTCTATATCAAGAAAAGAAAAGTACCACATCATTGGTCTATAACTTAAATTCACTGTTCACTGCAGTAGAATTTAAACCTACAATAGTAGAAACTCTGAGCAATACGTGAGCACATCAGTCCTCCCAGAGCCCAAGAAGCAGTCCGGCATACACACCATTTTGTGGACAGTGAAGTTTAAGCATGACAGGCTAACTAGAAAAAAGATGTTTTATTATTTCATTGATATTATGATGACTATCGCTAAAAGACAACATAATATCAGGAGCAACAAACATGAGACACTGGAAAAACAAAATCCTTCCTTGTACAGATGAACCTGAACTCTATAAGATCTAAAGCTCACTCCAAGTTCTGATAAATGTGTGTGAAAGTTCAGGTTGTGTGCTTGTGTATGTGTGTCACGTTGGGATTTCAAGCCACAGCCACCAGATTGGCCATCAGGAAATCAGGCCTGACTGTGTGTTTTCCTCTCATATTCTGTTTTTCACCAAAGATCTCAAAGTCTAACTGCACAGAGTGAGGGTTTGAAATTAATACCATGTGTTTGAACGTGAGCAAAGTGTCTGTGTGCAAGAGATTTAGAATAACAAAATCTGTAGTTCCTATTAGTCTCAAGAAGCCTCCTTGAAGTTCAGTCTGGGTGTGCGTTTGTGTGTCAGCGTGCATATGTGGGGGTCCTAATGAATTTGAGAGAAGCCTTGGCTGGCCTCTCCCGGCTGTAGACACCTCACGGTGTTGCCCCTGCCAGGTATGGTGAGAAAGGAGGGACGGGGCAGTAGCATAGCAGTCCTAGAAAAATACCAGTGGGGAAGTCTGTGCCACTCTAGGAGTACTGCGAACAGAATGTGGGTTACAACAGGTCAGACATTGGAAGTCAAGTCTGGGCCAGAGGAGGTAAACTATTCCATCTGTGTCTGTGTCTCCAAATTCTGACTCTCCCTCTACAGCCCCCTCCTCCCCCAACTCCTTCTGCTTTGCTAACACACAACCTCAGAGCCCACTCTCTCAAAGCAAAGAGCCCTCCATTGCTTTCACCATTCCTCCATATTCAGTAAATCCCACCCCCTGCTTGAGTAAAAAGAATGCAAGACAAATAAATAGAGGAAAAGCTTCTGTAGACTCGCGTTATGGCAGCACAGCGGTTTTGATAAGCCCCTAACGCTGCCTTTCCACATCATGTTTCAGAGCTGGATGACTCTGAGGCTGTATGACCGGCAGACTGTCATCACAGAGACTGCTAGACAAATTATCAGAGGCGGCATGCTCACGCAGCAGGAGTCCTCAGGGCCTGCCAGAGTCTAACCGTGGCATTCTAGATGAGCTGTCACAACTCCTGCCGATTTCAAATGAACACAGGAGAAAATCCAGATCGCACCAACATACTAAAACACCCTAACTGCACAGACACGTAGAAGAGGTCATGCACGCTAGAACAACCCTTGTTTAAGTTTACAGCATGGAGTTTTGTTTTTTTAATACAGGCATGTGGAAACACACTGAAACAATCTGTTAATCGTGAACTTTGAAGGAAACATTTAAAGATTTTCTTATTTTAGGTATGAACAAAACTACGTTTGCATTTCCTCTGGTTTGCTCTGGTTTCATACGACAAGCATAGCATGAGCTGATTGTAAATAGAATTTGGCGCCACAATTGTTCCACCATGTAATGTTGGTTGGTATTTTTCATCGAAGGATTGACTCAAATAATGCACATAATATGTGTACCAGCTCAAGTTTGGGTTTTCATACATGAATTCAGTTTATTTCCCTAATTAAATCTCAAGTTTTAAACCAGTTTTTGACAGATTTCTAAAAGTTGTGTCGTCGTCTTTTTATGACAGGTTGTCTAATAGATTTTTTTAAAAATTAAATAAAACACTAAAGCACTGTACCTATATGGTGGGTGTGTGTGGTTTATATTTTACTTTCCCTTCCCCCAATTCCAGTACCAGCACCGGGGGGAGATGGGGGGGGTAATAGTTTATAAAGGTATCTGAGTATCACACAACCAGTTCTGAACCAGTTACAGTGTAAAGCCACCTTTGCAGCAACCCTGTGAGGCCATAATTAGGCACAAGTTAACATGCTTAAAGTGATGCTTAAAATGCTTAAAACATTGTAATGATGTACTCTTGTGTGAATTCAGGTTCACAACAACAATTAAGCCAGTCATTTTAGAACTACCAGTTATCCTAAAGGTTAACTGCTGGACAAAGCTGGAGTACCTGGGGATGATGGAGACCATGAAACTCCACAGATAAAGGCCCAAAGCTTACCAGCAGGTTAAAAATGCAAACCTTGCTGCGAGGGAACTGTGCCATTCACTGCCATTGCAGCTATGCTGCAAAACTAACTGGAACCATTACCGATTAAGATAAAAATGTAGTGATTACAGTTTTGCATTTTTGCCTTTTTTACATTTTGAAAAAGACTTGAAGCTGGGAAAATTACTTCTCAGCTCAGGAAATGAGGCTAAGAAGAATGTGAATGCAAGTTAACCATGATTATTATGTCAGTTCTTTGTGTTAGAGTGCTAATGTGTGGGTCTGTGGAAAAACTGTAGCAAAGTTAGAGGACCACCAGAGTCACTAGGGTTAAGCCCCCTTGGACTTCACCTTGGTATTTTTTTTTTTGTTGGGAAATGCCCTCCTCCTTGTATCTGGTTTTTTAGAAAGCCACAGTGAGGGTAAGCCACACTAGGTAAATAAACACAATACTATAGGCTTAATGTCAAAAAACACTGGTGATTTTAGAGCATCTATTTAAGTCATTTTAGCTACCGTTTAAAGAACACTATTATATTGACAAATTAGACTCTTAGTCTTGATTTAACATTTCAACTGGGTTTAAAGGTTTATTAAGTAATCCTTTCAGATCCTTAAATAGATAAAATAATGTTGTAGTTTCAAAATATACGTTGATTAGTGTGTAATTATCTGCCAGAGAGCTCGATTTTGGTTTCATCTGACCAAAGGACGATTGATTGTCAACAGTTTGCACCTTTTCTTTTTTTTTTTTTTTTTTTTGCCTGTCCCGTTTGGCTCCTTTGCCATCAGAATTGTTGTCTAAAGGCAAAGAAAGATGCCCAACGGATTTACTTTAACAAATTGACCATCCCAGCCTTGCCGTAATGGTCCATTTGATTCACCTTTTATTGTTCATTTTATTTTCACTTACTGAATACGGGACAGACTTGACTGGGGGAAAGAAGGGGAGAAAGAAAGAGGGAAAGAGAAACAGCTGAGAAGAGGGACGGGGGAGAAGGGCAAAAGACAAAAACCAACAGAATGAGCAGAAAAAAAAAGAAGAAGAAAAAATGCATATATCAGTCACCTGCTGAGAAAGAAAAAAGAAAACAAGGAGAAGAGAACAAGAGTAATAGAATAAACAACATCACAATGATATATGGGAATATGACAGTAAATACTAGAGATGGCACGATACCACTTTTTTATGTCCGATACCGATACCGATATCATAAATTTGGATATCTGCCGATACCGATATGAATCCGATATAGTGTTTTTTAATCAACAAAACTGTTTTTTAAAATATCTTGCTGCATTTTGCAAGTCTGCAAGTTCATACTCAAGTTTAAAACAACAACTACACTAAAGCTATTCTGTTATACCTGTATACAAAAAAAATATTTCATAGTTCAGCAATACTGATCAATCTAATAAACTTAGACCTACACCATCCTCCCTATTCTGGTATTTTAAAGAGTACTTAGCGTAAATATTAAGCAACCTAACTAATAGGGTTCCAACTCCCAGCAACAACAAAAATAAATAAATAAAAAATAGGGAACCACCCTCACGCGCCACCTCATGATGCTTAATCGACGTAATCAACCTTAATTTGATGCAGTGTGAAAAAAAATGCACAGAAATCAATTATTTTTCAAGAAATATTAAATAGATTCAACATCTTTCTTCAACAAAATTGCAGACTGCACAGATGGTACCTTCCCAAAGGAAAAAGCACTATAGCTTACTAGGGTATATATATTAGACTTAATAGTCACTATATACAGTAATTGACTTCTATTCATTTTACATCAAATTAAAACTTTGTGTGTCAGATAATTATTTATTAAAAGCTAGACATTTTAAATGAGAATAAGAAAGAAAAGTATGTCTTTGTGCCCCCTTTTCCCTGTTAATGCCCTATCGGTCCCCCTGGCTAAACTTTGCTAGATCCGCCCCTGCACAGTTACGTCAGCTGTAGAAAAAGATCCTGGTGTAGAAAGTAATATTAAATAAATTCTAACAACAGCTTATCAAGCTTAAACGTGCTGCTGTTGTTCAGCCGCTGGTTTCCTCTTTCTGGTGCAAAGTGGGCCAAAAACAAAGATGGACTCACGACAGAAAAGCCGATCAGCTGATCATTTAAGCAGTTTCACGATTGAAGTAGCAGCCGGAGAGCGAGAGGCAGTCGCTCGTTAAGCTTAACGCAGGAATGCTTTACAAACATTCAGAGATGGACTTACACACTTGCTTTACTTCTCTCGGGGATAACTTTGTCGGAGATGAAATGCCGGGTTGCTAGCGAAGCTCCAAATGCTATCCAGACCACAGGTCCCGCATGCCACAGCCGCTCTATCACGTGATGCATATTGCTCCGACGTGCTAACGTTCTGAGGCGAGTTACGGCGTGTTGCAAGTTTTGTGAGGTGCTTTCGTGATATTTAATGGATCGGATTACATTTTTTATTTTTCTCCGATATCCGATCCAGTCATTTAGGTCAGTATCGGACCGATACCGATACGTAATATCGGATCGGTCCATCTCTAGTAAATACTAAATATTAAACATTATTGTGCAGCACATAAGATCAACAGAACACAGTGTGCTTTGAGGTAGGAGCCAAAAAGGGTGTAGTTTGTGGGTGTGATCACCCGTGTGTACACCTGTGAGCATGGACGCGCTTGTTTTTTTAAAAGGTTCCTTCATGTAATGATCTGCTAGAGGGTGTGGGGGGGCCACAGCCCCGTTTGCACCTTTTCAACCAGCTTCTTGATCTTGTAATCCATTCCAGTCTTGTGTAGGTCTACAGACTTGTTCCTGCCACCCTCTTTGGTTTTCCCCAATGGTGATGCCATTGCAGCTATGCTATGCAAAACACATTCATACAAGCACTATTTTCTATGCCTAAATGCTTTCTATTTAACATTCACACATTTTCACACTCCAATGATCACATTGGAGTGCAACTAAAGGTTCAGTATCTTGCCCGAAGGACTGAACCACCAACCTTCATATTGGTAGATGACCTCTGTCTACCTCCTGAGCTACAGCCACCTATCAGGAGTATCTGTAATTGATTCTTTCCCACACAGAGCCGATCTGCAGGAGCCCAAATTCTAGCTGGGTTGTATGGCATCGAGTAGTTATTTCACTCAATGAAATGTAAATCCATTTATAATTTTTATGTAATATTTTTTTCTGGATTTTTGGTTTATATCCTGTCTCTTTCCATTAAAATGAAGCAACCATAAAAATTAAAGACTGTTAATTTCTTTGTGTGAGCAAGCTTATGAATTCAGCAGGAGATCAAGTAGTTATTTTCCCCTGCTTCAACTAATTATTGGGTTTGTTGTTATGAAACTTCTCAAAGCAAAAGAGAAACTGGCCTCTAGGTAACGGTTCCACAGAGCAGTGATTTAGTGGATCCTGTCCTGCTGTTCTTTGAACTCTCTCCACCTCCTCTCTTTGTCTGATTTAGGATGGCCCATGTTCTGCAGTTTGATGAGCAAAGCAGAAAAGTCAAGGATGCCAACATGCAGGATGAGGACACCTTTGAGATCTATGACCCACGCAACCCCGTTAACAAACGCAGGAGAGAGGAGAGCAAGAAGATCCTGAAAGAAAAGAAGGCCAAGAGGTGAGGTCACAAGGTCATAGGTCGTGCCGAAGCCATGTGACTAAAACCAAAACTGGCCGTACAGCATCCTGGCAGTCTACCTTTTCATTGCTTCAAACCCGGCTTTGTTGAACCATTTCCTGGTGCGAACATTACAAATGAGGATGCTGAGCAGAAAACACGATGTCCCCGTTTTCTGTGAGGAAACGGCTTCTTCACAGCTTCACCTGAACAGTTACTCATCAGGAGAAAAAAAATAGTGAACCTTACATGTAATGTTCATTTATATGACTTTGTATTTTCTGTTTACAGTTAAATGTGAGCCTTTGTTAGAAAAATAAATACCAATCATAAACAGCCTGTAATGACTCTGTTCTGTTTGATTTTAAACAAATGTATCACTAAGGAGCCATTTTTCAGGATAAATTGATACTCTAATGCAGTTTGTGAGGCCTTTCTTGCTTACATGGAAGGGCTATAAAACCTGGTGTATGTGCCCACTCTCTTCTTTCCATCTGGCATCAACTATTCGTGTTTGGACAGCTCATCCATCCTCTGCTTGCACTGGTGCTATGGCTGACTTCCACATTCAAGTGTTTCTTCAGATTTAGTTTGAGCAAATATGCAAGTAAATCTCTTGTGTGGACACCCTACTATTCACTTAGCTTTCAGCCAGTCTGGGACAAGTAAGGCATATAGACCACAAGAATACTTGCACAAAAAATGCTTGCCTAATATCATTTAGGTCAGGGTATGGATATGGAAAAGCTGAGTGTCCTGTGGTTTCTGGCACAAGGATGTTGACAGCTTCTTTTGGCTTGACGGTGATGGTCTTTGTCATGTTACTCAAGCCTTTCCTAGATAGTTTTTGTGGTGTCTGAACCCGTTATCACTTCTGGGGAACCCTTGTGCAGTCAGGGAAGGTGTTTGATGGTCAGCATCAATGTTTAGGTGAGCGGTACATATCAAATGAATGCTATGACCTTCATGAACCTCAACAGAATATAGTATATTTATGTAAAACGTTTTAGTCAGTCAGCCTGGCTCTGGATTTAATGTTGAGGCTGATCAACGAATGCACATGCTCCAAATCAGCTATATATTATGGGTCTTTACCATTGGAATGCTGTTTCATGGTTATAGCCAGTTAAAACAGCAGAAAGTACCACATTCTGTGGGTCTTTGGATATGAAAAATGAATGAAAGAATGATTCAAACCCAAGCAACAGGGAGTAACATTTCACAGGTATCCTAATATGCAGATTTCCAAATGCTTTAAGTATGTTTGCATGAATCTGAGTTCAAATAAAATTCATCTATTTTATACTGGGCATTGGTGCAGTCCCTTAGCTCATCCTCTGTCTGGAGAAAAAAAAACATTTTAGCTCCCTTTCCCCCTGTCTTTAAGCCAGCTTTCTTGGCAGCCCTTGCTAACAGAAGATTGGCAAGGAGCAGGTAGAAGGAACAGCAGGTGGGAGGAGCTTCTGTGCTTACAACTAGAGCACCAAAGTGCTCTCACTTACCAATCAAAATCAAGAAGGGGTGGGTCTTAGAATATCAGCTCTCAACAGTTGCAAAGAAGAAACTGATTGTAGTTGTCACTGAGGAGCCAGTAAATTGCAACTTAACACTGAAGAAGTAGCCTAGCAATGATTACAGCGCTTGAGAGAAGCCCTCTAAAACTGAGGTCATGGGGGATTTCAGTTAAAAAATGGCTGGCTGTGGACACAGACCCTAGAATGGACAATTGATACCACACTTTTCCGTAAGATAAATATGAATCTACAGCTGTTAGTGGCTCAGCTTAGCTGGAACTGGCAACACTGTGCCACTAGTCTGGCACAGTCCACAGAGCAGATGTAAAAACATCATTACACATTTAATGAACAGTTACGAGAAGTATTGATTTTCTCAGTGAACTTTCTGCTATGATTGCGTACTTCACAAAATATTAAATAGAAAAACAACTTTTTAATGCTGGGGTAAAAACCAGAGACAGCTCAGTCATCCGAACACATTTCTTTTTCATTGTCCTGCTCGGGTCATCACTGGAGCAGTCAGGGCTTGTTGAAAGCAGAACTGTTCAAACACTTAACCCAAAATGATCAGCTGCCGTGTGCGACCAGGAGCCGCACACTTCTTTTTTAACTGGACTTGTGGGATTATGCTTAAATTTCAATATGAAACGAGACGTACAGTTAATGTTACATTAAGAGGCCAGCTCTGCCCAAGCTGCTGAAAATTTAAAACAGGTGATACAGTGGCCTGACCGACTCTGTGCTTCTGGGTCTTGCTCACGATTAAATGTGCCAGTGTTAATAACTGAGATATTCTGAAATGTAACGAGAGATTCACTTTTTTCTTGAGTATGTCATAAAACAAGCCTTGTAATACTTCCATGCTCTTTCGCTCTAATTTCTAATGGCCACACTGGCCTTGAAGACACTCCTCAGATAAATTAGTTCTTTACAAGGACTCTGCTTGCCAAGTAAATCGGTAATTTATGTTTGAAGGGAAGCCAGAGAGAAAGACAAGGTGGAGAATATTTAACATTTCTCTGCGTCACTGCACCCAACTTCAAGTAGAAAATACCCCTCTTTTGCTCATCATGTGATTCTGGAGGAATGAGATGGGAAGGTAATGGCATTATCATGCTCTTCCACTGCCTTCTCCTTCTGCCCTTGGGTGTATGCATTAAAAATGACAAGCTAATTCTTCTAATGTCTAAAGACATGACTAATTAAATTAAACATTCATTTTGGAACCAGGGCGTTTTGTTCTTCTCTTTCCATGTAACTTGTATTTATGACATTAAAGAAGGGATTTACCGTAAAGCCCATAAGAAAGCAAGGTTCTTTAGATTTCTAGATTGCAAAACCACTGGGGGCATCTGATCAGTCCCAAAAGTCTGTATCGAGTCTTTATTACAATGACAAATCCAGAGTCAGATAAACAGCTATCTCAAGCAATGAAAAGTACAAGGAGACCTGGTCTGGCCCCCTCAGTGCCCTTATCTCAGCTTGATGGAGTCAGTCTGGGATTACATGTGGAGACAAGACAGAAGAACTGTGGCAAGTTGTCTCAGTTGCTTTATCATATGTTGAATAGCTATGCAAGAGAACACATGTGTGTTACTGTGACCATGAGTCCTCCCTCTATAGCTAACTCCTCTGGGTGCAATGGCCAGAAGAAAAATGCAAGATCAAAGAGGAGATGGTTTGTACAGGCACAGCAGAGTGTCATTGTTAAGCTCTGGCAATTCCCAGACGTCCAAGGACAGAGCAGTGAGTTCATTTGTCTCTGCTGTCAGCTTTTTGTCTGCACCTTATTGTTGAAGGACAAATTCAAAATTTTCTCACTCTATCCTAATACAGCGCTTGCATACACATGACTACACTGAAAGATTTGCTGGTGCTCAGACTGCTCTTCTTGTCCATACATCAGATAAAGTCATTTCACTGTCAGTGATGAAAGCTTATGTTGTATCAGGACTCTGCAGTTTAAGTTAGTTTAATTAAACATGTATCATTGAAACGTGGAATATGGGGTTTAGGAACAAATTCTTTCTTCCTCCTCAGACAGGGTTTGCTTGTGAAGGTGAAATAGTGTGATAGTAGATACCAAAATGAAATTTTATCAGATGCATGAATTTAAAAGATAACCAGACAACAGCGCACAGTGCATTGGTTTACAATGCTCAGAAGCAAGATTGTGCACTTTCAGAAAACAATGTTTATTTGTGTAAAATAGTGTTTTGTTAGAATAGAATGTCCTCCATCCAGGATCCTAATTACATAACAGTTATGTTATATTAACAGCCAAATGTCTCTAGCTGTTTAAACTGCAGCATATTAGTTTTTCTAATCAACAACAAACAAATTTGATGTAAAAGAATTTCATTCATTTTGGTTATAGAACTTAAAGGCAGTCACTTCACCACATGTTTCATGCTCAGTAATGCTCAGTGGGATGCAATTTAATATCTATAACCTGGTACTGTGTGATGTTAGAATAATAAGGAAAATGCTGTTTCTGCAGTAAATCAGACACTCCAATTAAACATTATAAATTATGTAATTAATACTGATGTTGTTATAAGCAGAATTTTACTGTTTGGGAAAATGTAATGAAAAGAAGGATGAGCGCAAGTAGCAACCTTTTGAGGTTGTGATATCACAGAGAATCACTTCATCAACACTTGTGAAACAGGACAGCAGGACAGCATTACCCTGTTGTTTAAATATAGTCATGTCCTCTTTTAAGCAAGAAAACAAAATGCCAGTGCCAAAATTGCTAAATTCAAGGCTTAAATAGTAATATCATAGTGCAGCTATGCAAGGTAATAGACATGAGTATGACATCTGGCACAAACCTATTATACTACAGTGGCACTACAGAAAACGGCGACAGGACCAAAACTGTTGTGAGCATGTGCATTGGACTTGTGATCTTGTTGCTTTTGAAATGGTTGCTTGAAAGCATGGGACCACACCTGCAACCACCTGCAGTCAGCTGCCATCCTCAAAGCAACATATGTGCATCAGTTTGCGGTTGAACTAAGTAAAACTGGAAAGAAAGTACAGCAAATCTTTTGCAATTTTTGTTATGTTTCCAAATCTGTTACTGTCTTCATATACAGAACTTCACATTAATTGTTTCCTTTCCATGTCTAGCAAAACCTCAAAGAGTTTAAATATATAGTGATTGCAGTCACTTCGAGTCAGTTTGAAGTTGTTTGGAGATAGGTTGCCTCCTACCAGGCAACCTTAAGACTGAAAGTGGTCGTCCAGAGGTTGAAGGTGTTGCACGCTCAGCCTCTGGTCAATAAGTTGTTTCATCCCAACTATTTGCCGTCAGTCACTGATAGCAAAAAATTCAACACAATCACCAAGCAATTACCAATTGTTCCTAAGAGGTTCCTGTTTTAGCTTTAGTCTAACTGAGCCATTACTGGAATTGATGCTAAAATGTAAAACTATGAATCTATTAATTATTAGCTTTAGCTGTCAACTGAAGTGGTGAACACAATAAATCAGTCAGTACATGAGCAAATTAGAAAGGATTTCTACACTACACAGACAGGAGGAAGAATTACAGTCACCAATAACTCTTTTGATGTACATATGTGCATGTGGGTATTGTTTTAAGGCAGAAAAATGTGAATTGGTATTTTAACATCTGCTGAATCAGGGCTCCTTCTCCTATAATATGCTTTGCTTAGATTAAAGTCCTCATGTCACTGATCATATTTCACAGCTACTTTATAAGATTTATTTTTCATATAGGCCAAGTCTTTCTCTTCCCTATTACAGCGCTTCCTCTCTTTTTTCCCTCTGTATGAACACAATATTCTCAAAAAGTTCTTCTTGTGTTACACCAGACCAAAATTAGCAAGTGCTTTTGTTTTAACATACTAAGCTGATAAAGTAACACAGAGCAGTCTTTGTCTGGCAGTGTTGCTATGTTCTTTTTGTTGCTGGTATATTTATGGATCATAGTTGAGACTACTTAGACACACCTTGAAAATGACATGCCAGAGCAGAGATGCCAGCCAGTGCTGGGTGATGCAGAGAACTGCCCGGGTGTTGGGATATGAGCAATAACATATTCATTTTGCCAAATATTAAGTCCAACAAAGGCCTGCCTGTGAAATTTCCAATACCACAGCAATTGGACAGGGCTGAAAAGGAATGAATGCAATTCTCTAGAAACTGAGTACACTGAAGGACACCAGTGTAAACAATAAATTAAGGCCAAGACTACAACTACCACCAAGGTTAAACTAAAAAAAAAAAACCCTCAGAAAAGCTGCGTTTTACCTCAAACTGGAACGAGTCATAGAATTGAGTTACATGGGCATATATACTGACAGAGTACAGGAATATGTAAATATACCTGTATTTTGATAAGTGCCCAGAAATGTATGGCTCACATGGGCCTCAATGTGGTTTGGATTCAGCGCAGACAAGAATTCTATCCAGTCACGGTATACATGAATCCACTGTTTAATGACTGTTTCCTCAGCTTGGCCCCAACATGTGATGCAATCTGACATATTAGAAATAATGGCGTGCATGAATCATCCCAAGGTATTTAAACCCATTCACAATTTCAATCCTCTCACCTTTACTGAAGGTTTCTGCTCTAGCAGGTTGTTGTATTATTCAACCCAACCAATCAGCATTAGATCAATTCAATAGGGAAAAATGAATTTTCCCCAACCGATTGTGAGTGGTTGCTGGTAATTGCTGTGAAATCAGTTACTATTTCCCAGTATTGGTCAGTGACCCCATGGTAACCATTCGTTGCTAAAGAATAACATGTATTCCCTGACCAACTGCATGGCAGTTGTTTGCAGGAGGTTGCTTGCTACTGCCATGTGAAATTGGTTGCAAATCTGTATAAAGCACTGCACCAAAAAACCTACTTATAAATGCTTTGGGCACTAGCAGATTGAAGCGGTTGCCTGTAGTTTGTATGGAAGACACCGACTTGTTTTCCATACAAACCTGGCAACCATCAGTCCCAATAAACAAGTGGTTGCCAGAGAGTCATGGACTAAGATAAGATAAGATAAGATAAGATAAGATAAGATACCTTTATTAGTCCCACAAGGGGAAATTTCACATAGACTAGTGTCTATGCCTGTGTGACTGAGGCCTGAGGTTTTTTTTAACTCCCACAGTCCCAGATGGATGGATGGATATTTTTTAATTATATTTCTCTAGAAGTGGACATTGCTAAGTTTTTCAAGAAGTCTTACAAGAAGCACAAAGCTTATCCTCAGGCAAAGAAAAAAAAGTTACAAGCTCAGACAGGTTGTCCTTCATCTATATCTCACTGTGACTTTTACAAAAATCACACGGTACTGCTGTTGTTACTTCTGACACATACCGCTCTGTTGAGTTCAGTGCTTATTTGGTTGCTGTGTTACATTACCTAAATGAAATGTAATCACTTTTGTGCCATGACTATGTGTAGTATGTTTCCCAACTTGTTGTATGTCTTGTTGTGGTTTCTGATGGCCAGGACACTGGAGAACAATTTAATAAAATCAGAAATTATACATTCTGATTGCCTAGGGTTAGAGTTTGGGTTGGGTTTGGAGTCATCACCAATTATGATTTAGACCTCCAAAAGTTTACAGTGGCTCACAGAACCTCATAGAATACTGCAAATCCAAATATTTCCTTCTGCAACTGAAAGTTATGATAGCTGCAGTAGTTTTATGAAAATTGTGTTATCTGCACAATTTTGTTCGTAGGTGTGACTTGTCCTTTTTTTTTTTTACCATCTTAAAGACAAGAACAAGGGTGGTAATGGACTTCTGTTCTCTTATTATTACAACTTACTGATGAATCTCTTTTTCACTTAATTGAATTGCTTTCAAGCAGACCATTTCATCTTTACAGCCACTTTTTCACTGTAACGAGAGAGCGGCGAAATTACAGACACTATTAAACAGGATGACTTTTTCCTCCAGAAGACATTTTGTTACCTCATAAATTAATTACAATTACAGGCTACTAAAAGAATAGATCTTTAAAAGGTTTCACATTACTGGAGCTGTCAAACGCTTGGCGTGCCTTGACTGGATGTCCTCAACATGTCCATGTATTACAAAGAGATTCACCTTTTACTGTAGCAGTGAAGGACATGCAAAACAGAGACAGAAGCAGCATTACAATGCAACTGAATGGCCTTGTAGTTTTCTGCACTGCCTCCTCATTTGTTCTCATTAGCTTTACTCTCATTTATTAGATGTAGACAGCTGGAGCAGAAAAGGATGAATCACAACATCATTCACTCCTGATGGATTTCATAATGTCCTGAAGTGAGGATGTCCTTAAGCGTGCTGCATATAGAGTACGCAGTTCAACAGCACGCACACACACACACACACACACACACACACACACACACACACACACACACACACACACAATTATTCAGCCCCATCCACAACCAAGCAAGGGCTCTTGGCTTTATTCCACTGGCCTAAGTGATTGGCTATTGATTGCTTAAACATATAATCCACTTACCTGCTGTCTGTCCTGCTGACAGAGGACAGTAATGTAACAAAGCCGTATCCTTTAAAGACAACCCAGCTGGTAAAACAGTACACACTGCTTTTGGAGAAAGCCAAAATTGACAGTTTATTTAGCTTTCTGAAAACAGGGAGTAGTAAAAACAGCACTATGGCGCTGCTACTAGGATATCGCTTGGTAACCCTTTAAATTTTCAAAAATCTGAGTCTTCTAGCCCTGTTTTTGATTTGGTTTTGATGATGAAGAGAGAAAGATTCCAATTAAAGAATCCTTAATACCGTAGAAATCTCTGGGAGAATTCTATAATGGCAAAGATGCTGAATGCCCCACCTGTGATCCCAGTAGAGCCGGTCAAAATAGGAAAAGATGTAAGTCGATACATGCAAGTTAGAGTTTATGTCACTTTAAGCTATGTGGTGGTATTATTGTAGTAAAATTGTATATATTTATATTTACTTTCTATAACTTACACTAACATGTTTTTTCAGCAGAATAAGCTAGAGATTATCTTATTGCCACTCCAGATTGAAACATTAGACTATGTGCAGTTCTGTGAAAGGCTAAGTAAACACTTACTGTTTCCAAATTAATTAAAAGGTGCTGCTTATGAAATACCCTTGAATAACTGATTTTCAGCATGTATAATAGCATCTGCTATAAAAGCAGATGTTTTGGCAGTTTGCTGCTGTGGAGCATTCAGATGCATGAATCTGAGAAGTTCAACCCAAAAGCTACATTCAGACTCTACAGGCCTCAGTTAGCATGTTGAACACTGAAATTCATTACAGTACAATTAGAAAAAAGACTGAACAACTATGGCTTGTTTAGAAAGATTACTAAGAGACGGCCTCTTCTAAAAAAGAAGGTAGCACAGCTGAATGAATCACATGCCTTCTGGAATAATGGACAGATGAAACTGAAGCAGAGACCTTTGACCATAATGCATATCACCGCATTTGGTGAAAAGGGAACACAGCATATGTATACAAATACCTCATACCTAATGTAATGCACAGTGGTGAAAGGGTAATGAGTTAGGTTTTTTTTTTTTTTGCAGCCACATGACCTGGGCATCTTGCAGTCATTGAGTCCATCATGAGCTCCTCTGTATACCAAAGCATTCTGGAGTCAAATGTGAGGGCACCTACCTGACAGCTAAAGCTGGGTTAAAACTGGGTCGTAAAACTGGAATGGACAGTGATCCCAAACACAGCAGCAAATCTACACAAAAAATGAAAAATAAAAGACTCAAGGTGTTGCAGTAGAGCTTCAAAGGATCTGAGGTCCATAAACGCATCTCCGCAAACCTCAGTGAACTGACGCAATGGTGTAAAGAACGGTGGGCCAAAATATCTTGATGCATGCTCAATCATCCAGGTAAGTAAATCCCCAAAGTTTGATTCTGGTCATCCGGGCGTAGCATTTTCAGTGGGAGAAACGTTTCATCACTCATCCAAGTGACTTCTTCAGTCTCAGCTGACTGCAGGTTTCCCCAATCTTATAAACAGTACATTTGCATAATGACTGAAACTAGCACCACTGAAGGAACAATGGGCTGGGAGGTCAGTGGACAAGTGGGTGAAGAATTTGTCTGACAGACAGCTCGACCAAGCAGAGAAAAACATCCTTGCTAAAGGGTTGAATTTGGCGGTGAGAGACAAATCCCGCTAGTGGAACTGATCACAGCCACAAAAACAGCAATTCGAAACAACAACATTGCAGACATGGAAGCAGAGCAACTACGGACGAAAGTTTCAGCCTGTCTCAGCAATACGAAGCCCCCAGCATCCAACATGAGTATGGAGAAGAGGAAGGCACTCACATCATTTAGCAATGACAACAACATTATCATCCTTCCAGCAGACAAGGGTAGGCGCAGGGTTTTGCTAAACCAGAAAGACTATCACGAGAAAATTATGTCACTGCTCAGTGACGAAAATACTTATGAGCCCCTGAAACAAGACCGTGATAGACTGTCTGAAGCAGTTAGAACAAGACCGGACCTAATACTACAGGCTATACCCAGGGGAATCTACACCAAGTCTGTATGGTTTACCGAAGATACATAAACAGGGTGCACCTTTAAGACCAATTGTCTGCATGATCAATTCAGTCACCTCTAACATCTCTAAGTTTCTGGCTCCGATCCTCAACCTGTTGGTGGGCAGCTCTGAATATCACATCCAGAACACCTTGGCTTTTGTCGAGAAGGTGAGAGATGTCATTATGGAGGCAGATGAAACCGTGTTCTCGTACGATGTTACATCTTTCTTCACTTGCATCCCAGTCACGGAAGCGTTGGAGGTAGTCCGTAAGAGATTACAGGATGACCCCAGCCTCAGCAACAGGACCACTCTCAGCACCGACCAAGTGTGTTTGCTTTTGGAACTGTGTCTTAATTCCACCTATTTCACATACAAGGGTCATTACTACAGGCAGAAACATGGGTGTGCCATGGGTTTCCCAGTTTCACCCATCGTGGACAATTTGTACATGGAAGAAGTGGAAAAGAGGGCTTTGCTATCCTACCCTGGAACAACACCAAGTCATTGGTTCAGGTATGTGGATGACACCTGGGTGAAAATCAAATCTCAGGACGTACCACAATTCACGGATCACATTAACTCGGTGGACCGATACATCAAATACACCAGGGAGGATATGAAAAGTGGAAGGTTAGCCTTCATAGACTGTGAGATTTCCATCAGTAGTGGGGGACATCTAAAAGCTGATGTGTATAGTAAACCTACACATAAAGATCAGTATTTAAAATTTGACTCTCGTCATCCACTGGAGCATAAACTGGGTGTCATCAGGACGCTACAAGAGAGAGCGAACACCATCCCCACTGACACGGCGGCCAGGGAAGCAGAAGAACATCACATCAAGAAGGCCCTGAGTAGATGTGGTTATCCCAGCTGGACTTTTGTCAAAGCTGGAAAGGCGCCTAAAGAAAGCTCCAGCTGATCCAGGAGAGAAGGACAACCGCTGCCTAAGAGAAAACCCGTAGTGATCCCATACGTGTCAGGAGTATTGGAACAGCTGAGACACATTTTTTCTAAACACCGAGTCTCTGTGGCTTTTAAACCCCAAAACACGCTGCGCCACAGATTGGTCCACCCTAAGGACCGGGTCCCCCAACACAAACAGAGTAACATAGTGTACAGGAGGATTTGAGCGCGGAGTCAAGGAGGCCATTTATGTGAAAAGGGAAAGACCATTTCTGAATCGAAGAGAGGGCCTAAGGGTACATCTTTTGCCATCTTACAATGCTGTGATTGCAGCCATTCTCCAACTCTCTGTGAATGGTACTCATGGCCATTCATCAGTGGTCTTTGATCAATGAGCTTTGATCAGTGGTTGTTAATCAATGGTCATGAGAATTTGCATATTAATGATCAACGAACTGACCTCCCAGCCCATTGTTCCTTCAGTGGTGCTAGTGTCAGTCATTATGCAATGTACTGTTTATAAGATTGGGGAAACCTGCAGTCAGCTGAGACTGAAGAAGTCACTTGGATGAGTGATGAAACGTTTCTCCCACTGAAAACGCTACAACCAGATGAACAGAATCAAACTTTGGGGAATTACTTCAAGTATTGCTGCTAAAGCTGGTTCTTTCCTCTTTTTCACATGACTGTGAAAGTCAGTAGCTGGAAAAATATGATTTTTACATTATTTAAGATGTTTTTAAATGACAGTTTACTTTTTATGACCTGGAAACTTTATTTCACTCAATCATTTAGATAAAGGCTTTAATATGTTCCCAAACAACAGATTGGAGGTTCTACTAAAACAGCTGCCTAGTTGTGAGACTTTGGTTTAATACAGCAGTGTTCTTCTAGATGAGAAGAGCTTCCACTAAAGTTTTCCTCTTTTTTTCCATTTTCCACCAAAATAAAAATAGCCACATCATTAGCCACATTCTGCTGCACAACCCGCCAGTAACAACTCCGTTCTAGGCTTCCCGTGGTGTATACAAATACATTTCAATGTGCCATATTTTAGTTCATTCACAAACACTGCCCTGCTGAAATATAACAGTATGGCATCCATATACACATTAGTGTGTTTAGTCCACTGAGAAAGGTGTGAAGAAAAGCACATTGTCCTGGTGTATGTGATAGCATGACTGTTGCCTTCTCCTATGAAACTAGTGGCCCTCAGGCCTTTGATCTCACCCATGGCAGTTCAGTCTGGGCCTCAGCTGTGGGAAAAAGCAGCAGGGCTTAACAGGACAGAGCCCAGTAGATAGCAGGTGCTGAAGCCATGACCTTCCCATCCCAGGCCAGCATTCCTGCCTGTCAGACCCCCTGGATCCACGCATGTAGTGTCTCCAGCCACACCATCTGGAGCTGTTTGTCCTGCTGCACTGCGTTCAAATGGAAGAGTGTCCAAAACACTTCAAGCACTCATCGCACATACTGCAGTGGCACAGCTCTTCTGATTAAGATAAACCTTTACAGTGCTACTCTATGTTATTCATCACTATGCTAATCCTCACACCTCTCAGCTGGAGAATGGGCACACAAACAGAGGTATGACAGGGCCACAGGACCACAGGCAAGAGTAAATCCACAGGTATTTGGGGTTTTAAACTTCAAGGGGTGGCAGATTGTTAAGTTGGACACACAGCAGAAAACTCTCGGAGGAATTCCAGCATGTAGTCGAGCCTGAGTTCTCAACCTGGGAATTGTTGGTGTCTTATCACTGATGTATCTTTGCACAGCTTTGTTTTGTCATAGCTTGTAAGATATTGTGTTGCTGATAAAACACAGCAATGGCTTCTTTCATTGTCAGGAGTTTGCTAGAGAAATCTGATCCTCGTCCTCTCCACACCTCTTATCATAAGTAGCCTGCTAGCTCCTAGTCTTACTAAGCCGATGTACTGGGAATCACACTATCACTCCTCCATTCAAGTGTCTCCCTGCAAGTCAGAGAGACTAATTTTATCTCCTTAACTATTAAAGGTAACATATAACGGTAAAAAGATTACACTTTTCTTTCCTGTAGTCTTCATGTTATAACTAGTTGTGAGCATGCAATGAAGTGCTAGGTGGGGTACTCTTGTTTGTGTTTGTGCAGTTGAGCGATTAGCTTTTTAAAAAAAGATTTTTTACCTTCATGCTGGACTCTGCTGTTTCTATCCCCTCCACTAACTATGCATAGCATCATCACTGTCATGCTACACGTCTGTATTGGTTGCATACCCCAAAAACCAACCAACCAAGCTGCTTTTGAAGCCAGTTTCTGGAGACATTATAGCAACTGAACTGCAGTTTGTGGAACTTCTGCTTTGGCTTTGTTTTTTAATCCTGGAAGCTGCCCCTTGCTTGGTTCTTCTCCTGCTGTATTACAGTTGAATTGGAAATCAAAAAATCAGTTGAGATGTTGCACACTGGTATCCTGAAATGTTGCACAAACACAGGAGAGCTAAAACCTGTTCTTTTAAACTAACATTTAAGAGAAAATCACATAATTTATTTTTTTAAGTTATATTTGATTAGTTAAAAGTGCAGTTGTAGCTATTGTTGAATGGCCTATTGTTAGTCCTCCCAGTCAACCAAGAAACTACTTTTTCATGTCACCATCCCAGACAAATAAGTCAGCTCAATGGATTGGTGGGATTCTAAGGCCTGAACTCATGAGACTTAAGACCTGCAGCCCTGAAACCAAGAAAGGTAAATACCAGTAAATCTTGCTTTCATTGCCTGGAGCCTTCTTGTCCATGTGTACATTCACAGTATCCAGTGGATGGCTTCTGTTTCTTTCTGTTTGTGTGTTGAGTCTACAGCAAGCTCTCATGGACGTATGTGCTCACATAATCAGGTGTAAATGTTTCATGTAAGGCAGTCACCTCATGGCTGTCAGGTCATCTGCAGATACACGATCCCTCAGCTTCTTATTTTTCTCTCTCTCCTTGTCACCTTAAGCTCCACAGGTTGGGGCTAATGTAATCACAGACCCCTGCAGAAGGGCCAGTGTAAGAGACAGAAGCTGGGCCAGACATACAGGTATTCTAAACTGGTTACATTAAACCAAACAGGCCATCTGTCTCCCCCAGTAATTGGACACTGGATTAGACAGAGATGGCTGTGTTTCCCAGCCAAGTGGGCTAGTTACTGTTTATTTGGAATTAATTACCAGGGAGAGTGGAAATCTCAGAGCTTCCTACGAGTGGACCTAGACACTTTCTGATGGGGATAAGAGAACGTAAAGTCCAATAATAAAACTATATCAACAAAAATGTTTGGCAAGTTGTTTGACGCTGCTCAAACAAAGTCTTATCCTTGAATCTCAGATAATGATGTGGCTGGGGATTTCGAGTAAGGTGGATCAGAACAAAAGTCCCTTCTTTGATATGGTCACCCTAAACTGAGGCAGCAAATCAATGCACTTCTTTAAAGCTGGTAACCAATATCCTGGTGTAACACCATCAGCCGTTCTCACTCTAAGGATGTTCCAAGAGTTGAATTTAAAAAAAGAGTATACATCTCTTAAACCCTGTGAGTGGGGCATCCACCCTGGCACCATATTTCATCCTGAGTGTTTCCTTCTCACAGGAATCACTGCTGAGGTATTGCAATCCTTAACCCTAACATATAACTCCAACTCCATGCTGTTCCAGTGTGGGATTCTCTTCACAAGTATTGATAATAAGCTGGCAGAAAAAAAACACATTCTGATGAACATTAATACATTAATTGTTTTTCCCCAGTAAAAGTTCCTTTTTGACTTTTCTCTAAAACACAGGGTTAGAGAAGAAACGATAAAGATAAAATATATAACATAATAAAATAAATATAATATATAAATAATAATAATACAATAAATAAAAAGACTAAATGCTTAGTTTGAGGATGGCTATTAACATTTATACAAATAAATAATGTTGATTCCAATTCTCTGAGGCGACTGTTGTGATTTGGCGCTATATAAATAAAACTGAATTACTTTATCTCCTGCCTAGCAGCTCCATGTTCAACATCCTTTGTCTAATATAGCCACCATCCTGCCGCTGCACATCTAAACTATCTCAGCTCCACCTCTTTGTCTCCAAACCACTGAACCTGAGCAAAACCCAGTTAATGATGGAAATAACCTTGCCATGCAAGTTTAAGGTTGCACGCTCTAATATGTTTTGACAAGCATAGTAAAAATGAATGTGTTAACAGAGGATTCTGTTTAAAAGCTGCTCTTTTTATTCATTTATCTACTTAAAAAAAAAAGTTGGTGAAGGGCCGTATCATGGCATTTTTTTCACTATGCTAAATTTCAGTTTGCATGCAGTGAAATCAATGTACAAGTGACAATGCAATAAATTAGCATATAATTTACATTTGAAAAAAAAATTAGTAACAGTGTACCAACAATAATACTGAATACAAAATATATGCAGCTAATCACATGATGCTTTTCATTTCGCTTGCACTTCAGATACGTTTTGAAGCAATGTGACATTCAAACATCCAAGTTCACAGCAACGAGTACCAGTTTGATTAAGTTGTCTTTTCTTTTTCTAAATGGAGCTTCTTAATCCCACAGCCAGTAGATGAGTCAGTTCAAGCAGTTTGAATTCTGCTGTCTTTGAATGCAGCATCCACCATTTTTTCCAACAAAATCTGCTCAGCACTGTCATTCTGAAGGTGGCTACAAAACAAAACAAAACAAAACAAAACAAAAAACGTAGCAGCAGCAAAATTAGAACGTCGGTTTTAACAGCTCTGACAAGATCCTTACACACTCACTTTAATTGCTGTTCCCCTTTCACAACCCAAACGTCACCTGGGTGAAGTGATCGCTTTCGTCCGGGGGGGTGACTGTTTTGTTGGCTGCACAAGCAACAATACACAGTTGACAATGAAAATTCCCAGTGTGAGGTATAGACAGATACAAACTAAACGATAACATGACCAGCATTAAATCAACAGAAATTTTGACAAGTATATATATATTTTTTTTCATACTGTTTGGATCCAGCCTCACTTTTCTTTTCTTATTAGCACACTGGAACGGGTTTGAATGGAAGCACCCACTTGATAGCACCAGAAGCCTGGGAAGGCCGGAAGCCTCGAAGCATAGCAGGAGGAAAGAGAGGTAAACACAGTATTTCTTGGAAATTAAAAAATAAAAAAAGTACAAGAGCAGGGCAAGCACCACTGAGTATGCTGTTTTTGTTTTGTTTTTTTTATTCATTTATGGGACAAAGGTGATGATGATGATGATGATGATGATGATGATGAACATGATGGGGGTAGGAGGCAGAGTGTGGAGTCTGTGAGTAGCAGAGTGAAGCCAGCTGACATAGCCTGGTAACAAAAGTGGTGTTTGCATGTATATTTAACAGGAATATCTCAATATTTGTGAAACAGGCCTGTTCACTTCCTTGTGAATGATCCCACACGTTAGCTTAGTCTAAAAGGCTGGAAGGTTGGAGAGATGCCTTCTTATTTTGTCCCATATCACATTTTTTTTTTTTTTTTGGGGGGGGGGGGGGGTTCATTAGAACAATTTTTAAAAGTGTGTTTTTCAGTTTCAGTTTCTGATGTACATGACCAGCTCCAAAATGCCTAGTTGGTTTTATTATGTGCCAGTGGGCATCTTTGATGAGAATGAATGGGTAGGCTACATTTAGTTCATTAGTCCCCCTTAAAGCATCAACTTCACAAGTCAGGCAGCCTGTGATTAACCTCCCATAAAGCCAGAAGTGTTCAACAATATTGACAACCAAATCTTCAAATTAAGTCTTTGCTTGCATTGGTGGCTTCAAGCAGATACAGTACTGCTTATTTAAAGATCACAGAGCTAAATTAAACAGACATATTAGCTGTTGCAAACTGTTGCTGAACTGGTCTTCATACGACATTTATATGGAACTGGTTTTGTACTAAAGACAAAAGCAACATTATAAACACTTACTGATTTATGTCCTAATTTACATTTAAATGGTGACTTTTAATCATCCTTTTTTTTTTTTTTACATTAAATGTTAATTGTAAATTGGTGAGCTTTAGATGTGCTAATAGGTTGATTCATGTCACCCTAGCTAGTCAGCATTTTCCCTCCACTTTTCCTAAGGTCTTAGTCAAACAGCTGTGCACACTAGTGTGCAGACCAGTTAATGACCTCCTGCCAACCCCCATGTGTATTTTACAACTGTTTGGCAACTGATTGCTGGAGGTTGCTGGCAGTCACTAGCATAAATTGGTCGCTGCAAGGGTGCTGGACAGAAAAATTCTCTGAAATTGCTTTGGACACTGACATTTTCAGCTGTTTTTTGCATGGAAGAAGTGGACTTACCAAGCAGTAGTGAAATGGTAAGTGTAACCTAAACATATGCTTTCAAAGTAAAAGTTACACATTCCAAAATATGTAGGTTGCAGCAGTAAGACACAACTTATTCTTTAAAAGCAAATAATTAATTAAAATGTCATTAAAGCTCAAGAAATAAATGTCTGCAGATAAGTTGGCATCTTTCATGCAAACTACAGGTGACCAAGGTGGCAATCTGCTAATAACTAAAGCAATCACAGGGACCTTTGCTGAGGATCACCCTATTTGTGTTGCCAGTATTAAACTGTGACTGAGGCCTGAGCTAACGATCGTCTTGCCCAGACCTCATATATCAATCTTTTCATGTAATCATTGGTAAGAAGGCCATTTTGCAAACTGCGGGTCTATTAGTTGACCTCAAAAAGATCCTTAAAGAGAGTATGTAATGGTGACTGCACTTTGACTCAGATGAACAAAACCTATAAATCCTTTAATACTAAACTGAGTAAGATGCTAGCAAAGGTCTGGTCACTAATTTTTCATGTGGCGTAGGCACCATTTGAAAAGATGACTTTGGTGATTTTGGGTGAACTTTTACCTGACTGTTAAGAACTAAGGCACCCAGCTGGGGGAAAAAAAGATTTAAAAATCTCCAATAACCACGGTGTATTTTTTGGCCCTGGATTAACATATGTATATAATATACAAATCCTTACAGTATACAAGGGTTTAACATATGTTACAGTATGTAATATTTTCACTCAAGCAAAAAAGAAACTGAATATGAATTCAATCACATTACATTCCCTTCCATAACAATAGGCTACTATCTGGCGAAAAGATGATCAGAGGACAATATATAAGCTCTGTTTTGGATTGTACAATAAATATACAGTACACCAACAGGGATTCTCTGTTGCATTTGAGCAGTAAATTGGTATTTACATGAAAAAAGTGCACCGAAGCCAGAAGTCTGCTCTGCCAATAGCACCATCACAGTCATCCCAAAGACAGGAGTCTCCCATCCCCCCTCTTCTAATCTCCGGGGTACATCCTCTGCGAGCGATGTGTCCAGCACTTTGGATTCGTAAAAAAAACAAACACTGAGGAAGACTAACAATGATATTAATAATTATTATTATAATAAAAGATAACATCACCAACAGTTAGTCTTCCGAGTTCCACTTCACAGAAGTGAAAATGTAAAAAACAAAAAAATAATGTTTGTGTCAGCATTATTGGCTGAGCAGTGGTTTAGATTCCACCACGACAGAGGGCAGGAGTATGGGGTATGATAAACAGGGAAATCCTCGCTTTTCTCCCGTCTTCAACATTGACAACTTTTTCATTCTTCCACTGGTTCAGAGTCGGGATGCATTTTCCAGTCTGCTGTTTTCTTCTCACCCTCTTAAGCACTGTATCCCTCCATCTTTCTTGCCTTTATGACCATCTTCTTGTCTCACTCTTGTATTCAAAGGGTCAGTGCCCCTGGCAAGTCTTGCAGCACATCTGTCTGAAGTACGCTCGACTGCAGAACTTGAACTTCAGTACCAGCGGGCAATAAGCCACTTTGTTTACATCTTTGCATTCTGTGGAGAGACAGAAAAGACCTCAGATATAAAGACAGCAAAAGAAAACATATCTTTTATTAGTCTGGCTATGTTTAAGAGGAAAACTCCTCGTCGTAGGAGCTGACTAAAAAAAAGACACACACACGAGAAAGTTTTTATACCTGACATAACACAATCATCTACATATTGTCACCTTTTAAGTAAAACCACCCCTATTTCCCTAGACTATATATAAATATATCTATTACATATATCTATCTACATGGCACTGTATTAACGTATTAACTGGTTGTGCCACCCTTAGCTTAGCTGGTGTGTTTTGGATTACTATCTTGCTTGATAACCCGATTGCGCTTAAGTTTCAGGTCGTCAACTGATGGTTGGACATTCTCCTTCGGGATTTTCTGGCAGAATTCATGGTTCCATCAATTACGGCAATTCATCCAGGCCCTGAAGCAGCAAAGCAGCCCCAGACCAGTACACTACTACCACCATGTTTGACTGTGCCAAATATAACAGGACTCAAACTTTCTTCAACTTTTGTCTTGTCAGTCCACAGAATATTTTGCCAAAAGTCTTTAGAATCATCAAGATATTTTTGGCAAATGTGAAACGAGCCTTTGTGGGGTTTTTTTTTTTTTTATCAGCGGTGGTTTTTGGCTTGAAATTCTCCAATGGATGCCATTTTTCTCTTTCTTATTGTTGAATCATGAAGACTGACCTAGACTGAGACAAATGAGGCCTTCAGTTAGATGTTGTTCTGGATTCTTCTGTGACCTCTTGGAGTTGCTGATGCACTATTAGAGTATATTTAGGTAAGCTGGCCTGCCCTCCAAGTTTTCTCTATTTGTGGATAATGACTCTCAACATGGTTCACTGGAGTCCCAAAGCCTAAGAAATGGCTTTGTAACCCTGTCCAAACTGATAAATGTCAATGGCATGTTAGTTTCTCAGCTGTTTCCTTAGATCATGAAATGATGTGTTATTTCTAGAGATTTTTTAGAGATCTGCTTCACTTTGTCAGACAGGTTCTCTTTAAGTGATTTCTTGATTCAGCAGGACTGGCAGTAATCAGGCCTGGCGGTGGCTAGTGAAATTGAACTCAGCTTTCCAAAAAATGTGGTTAATCACAGTTAATTCATGACTTAACAAGAGGGAGCCATTACTTTTTCATATAGGGCCAGGTAGGCTATTTTCTCCTAATAGAGGAAACCATTATTTCAAAACTGCATTTTCACAAGTAATCTTTGACTAATATTAAAATGTGTTTGCTGATCTAAAACATTTAAGTGTAACAAATATATATATATATATATATATATATATATATATATATATAATAAAAAAAACCTAGGAAATCAGGAAAGAAGCAAATACTTTTTCACAGCACTGTGCATCTTTTATATACATCTTGTTCTCATGGAATAATATTATCAATCATTTGAAGTATTTCCGAATTGAAAATCCAGTGATAGCTGACATGCTGACTCCAAATGTGTGCTACATCAAAATTCAAATGATATCTCATCAACACTAATAATATACAGTCATTTTTCTTTGCAACATTATATTTAATAGAAATAACACATATACATCTAGCTTTTGTTTTGCAGCAAAGGCAAACTTGATAAATAGGTTAAAATAGATGGTCAGAAGAGGTTGTGTATTTATTAAATACTTTCAGAATGAAGGCAAGTCATTAAACAGCGATGTAATGATAACATATGAGATATACAAACTGGACTAAACTGCTACATGAGAGCTTGTGGATCTCCCTCAGGTCTGAATAGAATAAAACTGCAACTATACTTGGATGCAGAGACTAAGACAGATCCTGGCCTCGTTCACTAACTGGGCTGGCTGCCATCCCTACTATGCACACTCACAGATACACAAATACACACACAGACTGCTTGCTGGATGCCAGACAGGCAGTGCTCTAAATGCCTTATCATGATCAGAGTGTCTTCCCTTATTAGGCTTTGGCCCCTGCCTTCTCAGAGCCAAATGAAACGAGACATTGCCTCACTGCTGTCCGTAAAGGAACAATTAGCCTACAGCTAATCCCATTAGCCAGCCTGTAAACGCTGCTCACGTTTTCCATTCAGGCTAATCGAAGGCCCCTTCTCTACATATCTGAATAGCCATCCATCATGTGTAAGTGTATATGGAGGGTTGAGCTGCTTCACTTTGACTAGGGGCCAACCTCACTGGAAAGATTAATGTTGCTGGCAAAGTGTAGAAGAGCGTGTCATCCAACTGTGTTTAGGTCATAGTAGAACAGTGAAGATGAAGATAGAGATAGTTTATAACCTTTTCAAGTGGGGCTTTGTGTAAAAGCTGAGCACCTACAGCACAATATCTATGAGCATAAAGCAATCAACCTTTGCTTATAAAGAAACTGCAGATCAGAAATTGTCTTCTCGACCGTGACGAAAACTGCGAGAAGTAAACTTTTCGCACAAGCAAGTTCTTAACTGAACTTGCTTGTGACACGATGGCATGTTTCATCATCTCACCATCACCACTGGAGATCGGGGTGGCATCGCACTTGCTCTCACACTGCTGCATGGTGGCTGGTCGGAGGGACTCTACGCAGTCATTCGATGGCTGTCCTGTGTAGGACAGACACTGTACCGTCCTCATCTGCTGGCCCAGACCACACTGTGCTGAACACTGAAACAAAGAGCACCAGACCAAAAGTCACTGTCAGCGCAACACCATATTTAGCCAGTAAATTTAACAAGTTAAATGAGGACCATCTTTTCTCTGTGACCCTGAATACTAGGCAGGGAGTCTGCGCTCCCTCATGGACCTCCACACACATAGTAATCCCGGCACATGCACACATACACTGTACGACCTGATCCAATCAAACAATCACCGGGGCACAAAGGGAGGGAGCACACAGAGCCAACCAGAGTCACCTTCCTCAATCTGAATTCATTTTCCTAAATTTGAGCAAACAGGTCAAATGAGGTTGAAAAGGTTACCTTTTGGCATTCTCTTAACTTTATACTTGTTGTGAGTCTTGTTTTCCTTTTCTTTCCCTCTGCTCATTTCTTCTTCACCCTCTGAAGGCTTTTGCAACATCTTTTTTGAAAACTGCTTGTCAAGGGATATTTTGTGCACAAGTATATTAAGGGTTTAGACTGGTTAGTAATTCTGCTCATGATCACAAAAAGAAACGTGAAGCTCTCTTCAAGCTTTTTTTCCCCACATTTAACTATTATTACATTTATTTATTTGCTTATAATAATTTGTATCAAAAATCTTATTTGCAAAAAAACAAAATAAAGAAAGACATTCCCAAACAAAAATGTGAGAAAGATAGCAAAATTTGTTGTTTTTATGCTTGCCACGTGTGCTGAGCTTGATGTCACATCCTTTGTGACACATCATATTTGTAACGCTTCAGTCACTTGTGCACCTCTCGATTTTTGTAACCTAGCACAGGTTGCAGACACCAGTGTAAGATTGTGTCAGTTTTTACTCCATTTTATTATATTCCCGTGAATTATATGCCAGCAAAAAAATAAAAATAAAAAACCCGAAATAAACACACATTTAAACAGTCTTTGCTTCAGGTTTGGATTTCTTCTCTTCCTAGCAGTATCATCTGAGTGGGGAAACCTACTGTTCAGGAGAATGCTGCAACGGCTTCCTCCGAATGAGCGAATGAGGCGGTGCAAAAAGCGATCAATGCAGAGGGTATACTGGCACCTAGAGTGGCTTGATATAGGTTTGGGCAATAGGACAGCTGTAATGGATTTCAGCCAGTTGGTCAATTTACTTTTTTTCCTAATTTTTTCTTGTTGTTATACTGAAATAAATCTTAAAATCTGCCTTGTATCTAAAGGGCAATCAAAAACATTTGACTAACAGGAACACATCTGTTTCTGCTGCAATACTGAAATTGTTTGGAGTTTTATTGCTAAAAATTATTATTATTATTGTTGAATCATGAAGACATGAATCATGAGGCATCTTGAAGTTTTTTTGTTTTATTTTGGGTTCTTTTGTGTCACTGATGTTTTAATTTTGGTAGGCTGACCACTGCTGGGAAGATTTAGCACTGTTCCAAGTTTTCTCCATTTGTGGACAATGCCTCTCACTGTGGTTCACTGGAGTCCTAAAGCCTAAAAGCCTAACAAACAGCTTTGTAACCCTTTCCAAACAAATGCATTTCAATGTCTCTGTTTTCAGCTGTTTCTTGAGATCGTGGCATGATGTGTTGTTTTCTAAGACCTTTGAGCCTAGGTTCGATTTAAGTGATTTCTTCATTCAACAGGTCTGGCAGTGATCAGGCACGGGTTCGGCTGGTGAAACTGAGCCCAACTTTCGAAAAAAAAAAAAGAAAAAAGGGGGGGATCCAATTACTTTTTCACGCAGAGCCAGGTAGATTTGCTTAGATTTTCCCTTAATAAATAAAATCACAATTTAGAAATTATTTTGTGTTTATTTGGGTTATCTTTGACTAATATAAAATTTGTTTGACGATTTAAAACATTCAAGTGTGACAAATATGCGATAAACAAAGAAATCAGGAAGAGGGCAAATACTTATTCACAGCACTGTATGATGATGATGATGATGATTGCAGCATCCTTTCCAGTAAAAAAAAAAAAAAAAAAAAAATCCAGCCAAGTGAAGAACGCTCTTAAGAGGCAAGCATATAAGTATCCAAGTCCTCCATGATCCACAATGAAAACACTTAATGAGAGCAAATAAAAGCCATTGAACAACTGATGTTCCAAAACATATTGCATCAATGTTACGCACTGACATGCATGACTTGTCTAATGGTGCTGGGAGACTAGTTCTCATTGAATGATTTTTTTTTTTTTTTTTTTGGCAAACTTAAGATCAAATGACCCAAGAAAAAAGAGAAACTGCAGTAAAGGACTGGCAAAGTAGTCGCAAAGGACGAATCCCATTTTTTAGTGATTTCTATTAGGTTCAGGCAGGAAGCCTGAAAGATTCTCCAAGAAGTATGAGTTTTTTATTTATGAATACGGTAAATTGTCCAAATTAAAAATGGCTGCAATTCAACAAAGATTAATGTGATATTAATGTCCCACTGCTCAAACTACAGCAGAAATTCTGCACTTTAAGGCTGTACTCATAATATAACTGTAAATTTGCTTTGTTGGTGCATAAAACATTTGCTTTGGTAAACACAAAATGCGCTCCTGCCTCTTTATATGCTAGTTGTTATAAAAAGTGAGATTGGCCTTGTGGGCAGCCGCTAATCTCCTTTGTAGAAGGAAAAAAAACAGACAGAAACAAACTAGTAAAACTAATAAAAAACAAAAGGTGTAGGTGCCAGCACACTTTCGACTCTATAATGGAATTGTTCATCTGAGCTGATGCTGGAAAGGCTGAGAAAAAACACACCTGTGAGCCATAACTATGTGTGTGTGCTCATATACGAGTGTGTGAAATAAACCCAGTCACCCCCCACCTCTTTCTGTCACCTTCACAGATTCTCTCTGGCTGCCTTAGATCAGTGAGCCTGCATGTCATCCCTTCCCAATTAGAGAGTCTTTATTAGGGCCCGCTGCAAGCTATGACAGATGGCGTACGTCAGTGGTGTAACTTTAGTGGGATTTGAACTGGAGACCTTTTGGCCTGGGAGACTGGGATCTTGGTAGCTGGCAACAATCCCCCCTTTCTGGCACTTTGAGGGTCAGCTGGCCAGAGAGGGACGAGAGTAGTGGAGGCTAAGCTTGTAATTACAGCCAGAAAAACAGAATAGGTGGGGGAGAGAGCACACACACACACACACACACACACACACACACACACACACACACACACACACACACACACACACACACACACACACACACACACACACACACTTCTACAGTGTGTCAGAAAGCGCTGTGTAAGGGCAGACTCCAGCTGTTGGTCTATGAGGTATTAACTTTGGCTCAGCATGGCAAGAAGCCTGTCCTTTGATGAACTATGTTGAGGTTAACATTTTGGTCTGCTTTGTTTATGGCTCAGACTAAATTGTAAAGGTGTGTTATCGATATTTGTGTGTGTTAACGGGCATGTGGCAGATATGAAAAGAACCCAGAAAGCTATGACTTAAACTGCCAGACTCTCAACCTTTGACTTCTGACCTGATCAGCACAGCTGAAACCATGACATCACCTTCATCAGAGCGCACAATCCTTGCACAATTGCCTTCTAAACATCAGAGCACACTGTTTAAAATTCCACTTCTACACTGAGTTACTAACAAATCCTACAAAATAACAAGCCATACTTTTTGTAGATACAACTATCTCTGACGCACGACTTTTTGGCGTCCTCTCAGCAATATGAGTCAGCTGTGTTGTAAAGTGTTGAGCAGCTTTTTCAGAGCATACTAAGTCATATCAGGGTGAGCCCAAAACTTCTATTCCTCTGTCTTCCTCAAAACCCTGTTCCTGGAAGTGACAGAGAGGCCTCGTCTGGGGTGCAGATAAACTTCAAACAGCCAAGAAGATATTACTGCTGCCGATCACATACTCCAGGCCTGTTTTAACTCTTGGAATCACAAACACAAACACAGCCTCTATGCACTCACATGCGTCACAGGCCTGATTGGAATCCCCAGTATTTCATCCAGGTGTAAATGATACAAATCATTCACCTACACATGGAGTTTTATCTATGGAAACTTTGTCTTTTAAACATGCCAGTAGGATTAACCGCCATACTGTTGTGGAAGAAGTTAGAGAGAGACAAGGTCCTACCTGTCCCCATTCACCAGGGATCCAGCGGGGAGGAGGACAGCGCCCTAAAGTGCAGCGCATTCGGACTTGAGGTTTGTTATGGATCGAGCAGCGGGCAGGCGGAAAGGTCTTGGTGAGGTCGCTGCTCTTACACAAGGCAATGCGGTGCTTAAAGCCAGGACCACATTTAGGTGTGCACTACAGAGGGAAGGAAAGGTGTTAAACACATATCTTGACAGTGCAATGAGTTACAGAAAAACACTTATTATTACTGGCCTTACCTCGGACCAATCCAGAGTGACCCACTTTGGAGGACAGGACTGGTTGTTGCAGGACTCTCTCTCGATAGGCCGATGAGTCAAACAGTGAGTGTCCTCCAGTGTCTCCTCCTCAGCGGGACCAATCTTCCTGATACAGAGGACTGTCCTCGTCCTTATCCCTCCATCGCACGTCTTCGGACACTCTGACCAGTCTCCAATAAACCATCTGGAGGATGGAGCAACCAATGCTAACAGTTTTGTTGTAAAGTGATTTCACGAGGTTATACTCACTATAAACACACATTAAATAACTTTACTATAGTCACATTGCCAAAGAGGGAAAGAAGCAAACTACTCCAAGGCATCAAACATTAATACTTTGCAGTATCAAGAGTATTAATATATATATAGTAAAAAAAGGTAAATATGGCAACTGAGGGGCCTAGCCTGGCTTTTTTAAATTAATGTACAGACAAGACAGTGGTATCACTGGACAAAAAGAAAGAGCATAAAGTATTATAGGTTTTTTTTTTATAAGACTATTAAATAACCGTTTTAATATTTTGAAAGCTGTCTTTTGTAATATTTGCTGTAATATCCATTCTCATCAACATAAAAGAAAATTATATACCACAAGAAATTACACACTTTTTAAAGAAGTTTAAACTTGCTGCCTGGCTGACAGGTAACTAATGCTGGGGAGTGCATTTTAGTGCTATGCCATGTCAGGATGATTAGCTTTAGAACCTGAGAAAATTAGACCCAGTCATATTCAACCCCCTCCAGACTTTAGAATTAATATCATAAAACTGCACAGACAACAGTCCTCCAAACACATCCAGCCTGTGAGATATTACATCATCTAAAGGAATGTATACAGAATTAACGACATGTTCAAACATCTGTGTTAGCTTTCATTACCGGCGCCCATAAAACCCTGGGCTATTCTAAAACAATTGTGTTTACATGGTCTCCTGTAGTCGGCCTTTCCTGACGCTGCAAAAGGAGTGTTTGCCTTCCTAACAAACACAAATGCTGCATGAGCGCTCTAACTCCACACACACACACACACACACACACACACACACACACACACACACACACACACACACACACACACACAGCCACGGCCTTCTAGTACTAATCAAAATAAATGCGATACCACAAGTCTGCGACCACTGAATACAGATGTGAAAATAAATTACCCAAGACTGCAGTCTGAACATATGAAGACAAATTACCGCTGATACAGTAGATTTACAATACTATCAGTTTTTTTGGCTGACACCCAGCTGAAAGACACTGGCGCTCCCTCTCATATACAAATAATTGTCAGCTAGTCTGAAACTAATTAACCTGGTGCATTTAATCCCTCTTTTTCCAGACATTATTGAAGTGAGTCTGGCCATTCTTCCAGCTACAGCGAAGGGATTTACAGACATTTGGCCACCAAACACAAGTTCATATTCCACCTGTATACGTGTGTGTTACCCCTCGAGGTTTGGTAAGGATGCCAAAACAATCAAACACAGGTGGTCATTTTCAGAGCTCTTATTTCTGGCATGAAGCAGATATTGAAAATAGTTAACATATGAAGTTATAAATCACGGCTATTTTATTTTATTATTTTCTTCCAAACACATTTTACAACTAGGGCTCATTGAAGGCGAATTAATATCATGAGTCAGTCTCATTTTTATGGAGGCTTTTTCTTTTGAAAACATTAACTTAGGTTGCTATACTCTGTGTTTTCATTATTGTTTTTATATTAACAATGCATTAAATGTTAGTACATAATGCAAAAGATCCTGATCATACCAAAATGATGAACCTACAGAGAACTACCTTGTCAAAAAAGCATTATAGCATCCATCCATCCAGGATGGAACGTATTGCAGCTGCCATAGGGCGAAAGCCGGGGTACGCCCTGGACAGGTGGCCAGTCTGTTGAAGCCTAACACAGAGAGACTGACAACCATTCAAACTCACATTCATATCACCAATTAACCTAACCCTGCTAAGTGCATGTCTCTGAACAAGCTGGAGTACCCAGAGAGAACCCAAGGAGACCCATTCAGGCAACAGTGCCAACCGCCGTGCCACCACGATGCCCCTACATGTTTCAGCAAAATGTTTTGGGTTCATACCCTGTAGTGCTCCAGTTACCAACTAGTTGATCACACGAAGCATTTAGTGGGATGAGACCGAAAACAGAGCTAAAGGTAAGCAAATACATACTTAACGTTGCATTAACATCATCACAAATACAGCGATTAGCATCTATACACATTTTATGCACTCCATTTGCATTTGTTTCACATCATGACCAACATAAATTAGCAGTACGCAACTTAACAATCAATAACATTTGTATACTGGGCAGAATTTCCTTCAAGTCAGCACTAAACACAGAATGAAGAATTAGAATAAGCACCGGAGATGAGTTAACTTGAATGCTAATATGCGATCTAGCGTGGGAAAAGCCAAGGACAGAGACCAAACTGAGCACAAAAATAGCCAAGCAATGACATAATGAAGAACTCAACTTCCCAATATTTACAGTGTTTGCAGTCTTCCAATATTTCATCTTCTTTTGGCTACAGCCCACCATTGATCATCTGCCTCCATCTCACTTTTTCACTGTCCTCACTATCCTCACAACATCATCTTCTGTCCAACCAGGAAACTGCATATCCTCTCACACTACATACATACACCATCATTGTCATCTTCCTGTTTTCCTCAGCTCCATGGTCAACATCCCTTGCATTCTTAATTAACAAATTATGTAACTAATTTCAGTTATACCATTATAATTACAATTGTTATTTTTATGAATGAGTATTTATCTCTCTGCATTGTTATTAAAGCATAGTAATTCAAAGAACATATGCAATTTGACATCTTTCATTAAAGATTTTTAGAAAATAAGCAAATAGATTAATTAATTTGTTTTTGCATGCCAATTTAGTAGTTTAGGAAATATAAGAGTAAAAAATTCACACTTTGGACTTTAGCCTGGTATTCACATCTTGCTTTACATGTCTTTGTTTACAAGTTGCATCGCATAGCTGTTCCACCCAGTTCAAGATCAATAATTACTTTTCTAAACTCTCACTTCCTTATATGTGAAATATTACAATTACTAGTTTTTATGGTTTCTTTCTCTATATAAAAAACATACTGCATCAAATATACCAAGCAGCCTAGTTGGAGTAGAGCACCTAATGCTGAAACAACACTGTAAATCAAAATATTTACATTTTTTTTCCCTTTGGTTTCAAGTTTCTTTCAGGAAATTCTGTGAGGAACAACTTAGTGGAAGACTGATGGCTGGATCAGTGCAGCTGTGCAACTATCTGTTATGATGATAGGAGCTAAGCCTAAGGTCTAAGCTGTAGATTTACAATTTACCTTCTGACAGAATAAGACACAAGCAGGAGAAACAGAATTCTTCAAAAGCATTTAAAGGAGCCAGGTGAGGGAGTAAGGACATCTGTATCAGACACCTCTTGTTTCAGACTACTAACAACCTAAATATGCTGCAGGGGGTAGCGGGAGAGAAGGACGTTTCTATAGTAATGCTAGAGCCGCCGCTGCTGGCCTCATGACCCAAACCCTGATAAGCAGATAAAAACAGAAGGAATTTTATTAAGTGTAACAACTTTTCTCTGAATTTTTTATCACTGTACTGTGATTCTGAGACAAAATAAGCAATTTAGAGATGTTACCTTCTACTTGGGCCCTGTAACACTCACTCTGTTCATCATTTTTCTCTCATTTCAGTCATTTGACAGATTTTACAAAAGTAATCATCTCATAAAGAGAAGAATCATGAGTGAGTATTACGTACTCTGGAGGACACGGCTCAGTATTGCAGTCTCTCTGGTTTTCTGGAGGTTTGCTGTCTGGGTCACAGTAGTTGTTCTGTACCACTGAGTTGTCGTCCAGCCTTTTACAGGCTAACTCCTGCTTCTGAGAACCTGCAGGAGAAAACACTGATCAATAGTGCAGCATGGAGCTCAGCTGATCTGGCACATTAAAATGCCTTCGCAGACACAGAAGCCTGCCAGCCGTGGTGTCGTGCACCGTGTTAAGAGCGGAGATGGGATCATTTTCATTCTGTAGTAAATCCAGACATGTAAATTCGTGATTCTTTGCAGGATATGTTGGCAAATCACTTTTACAGAGCAGAGAGCTCTTTACCTTGGCTTCTGCCAGAAAGAGTGAGGGCTACCGTATCAGTGTCACACCTCCCACTGTGTGTGCGCGCATGCTGCATGTGTTTTGTGTGTGCGCGTGCATGCGTACCAACCAGGAAGGGGTCTGTTTGGACCCTCCTGGGACATATCCCACAGCAGACTTGTCTGGCAGATGTAATGAGATATGGATGCGTGTGTGTGTGTGTGTGTGTGTGTGTGTGTGTGTGTGTGTGTGTGTGTGTGTGTGTGTGTGTGTGTGTGTGGTACAGAAAATCCACACATCTGTGCTTGAAGTGAAATACAGTTTAGAGGAATAGTAGAAAAGTTTCACTTGAAAGGCTGTCAAAAGGTGGTTTTCACTGATTTTTTTTCACTGTGGTGATATATTGAACAATACCTTATGATTAGCTGAGCTAGCACTATTGAATAGGTGTATGATTAAATAACATTTTAATGATTTAAAGCTCTGCACGGTCAGACACACACAGTAGACACAAATTAGATCATTTGGATCAACAATGCAAAGGCATGTTTATGATGCTGGAAAGCCATGGGTACTTCCCCATCTAAGGAATAGTTTTCTGGTCTGGACTTGGAAATCCTTCCTTAGAAGAACCCACATGCTTATTCAGTCATGCTTTTACAAAATATTACAAACCCTTCCAGGCCACGCTTGACAACTGGGAAGAAACACTATTTATTGTTATATGAAACCCATGGCTTTTGGACTAAAAGGTTTGGTTTAGTCATTCTTAAGGCCATAGTCAACATTTCACTGTGGTTTCTGATTCTGAATGTTTATAGGACAGGCGACTGGGAAGAGCAGCTGCATCTCTACCCCATCACTGGTAAACCAGAAGCTATGCAGAGCAGCTCATTCACATAATTTGCGCTATATTCATTACTTTGGCTATATTATTTAAAATATACATACTGAATTTATTAGAGGGCTGAATCTCCAGGGTAATGATTCTGGCAAACCATTCTCAAATTATGATACTGGGTTTCTTCACAGCGTTCTTCAGCATTTGTGGAAATATTGGTTGGGGAAGATTTACAGAATAACACACAAGATATAAAGTTTTAAACATTTGAAAATGGTTAGAAATATTTAAAGAGAATGTAAACACCCACAGCATGTTATGGTATTTAACACCAAAATGCTTGGAGTGCTAAAAAGGCAACTGACCATCATAGCTCAGTAGAATGTCAGACATTAATCTTTTCTCCAGAATTTAATAACACAGTCTCTTATATTACTTTACATGCTTTGTGCCAATGTATGCTTAATAGCATTTTACAAAATATAATAAATTAAAAGATGCATTTGGAACCATTACAGATGCAAAACTTTAACTATTTTCCACCATGCTGTGAGCATTAAAAGAGATGAGCTATGGTCTAATTTAATATAATAAAATGTACTTAAGCTAAAGAAAAACACAAGTAAATAAGCATTTAATAGGTTAAACGGAGCACCCCGGAGCTCTTTGACACTAGTTTTACATTTGACAGAGGCCAAGCAGAGAACATAAAAAGCACAGGGGAGTTGCAATGGTACCAGCACAGACAAAAAGTCTGTCATCAAAGATTACAGGGTGGACTTGCCTCCGGCACAGGTAGCTGAGCATTCAGACCAGGGCAGGTGGTGCCAGGAGAAGCCCACCTCATTATCACCACTCCCTGTGCGCTGGATGGGGACGTTGAACTTGTAGTGTATTCCAAGGTTCTGCTCTTGAAGGAGGACCTGAAGGGGCATCAGCCAAAAAAATAAATAAAATAATTTGTGGAACCAGCTATAAGTGTTACTCACTGGTATCATGTGCTAGAAAACATCAATTCATATAGACAACAACAGATGATGAGCAGTGTAAGCATTAAACTCAAGTCACGTTTCTATTCATCTGCATATTCTTTTTTAAATAACCAAGTATCAACAGATCAGGCATCGTATTAGTTTAAGTCAGCCACAGGGTGAAGCTCAGACAGGAATCCCAGAACAATAGCTCGCCACCTTCTGCACATCCTCCTGGCCAATCTGATCTGAAATGTCCTATTTAAGTTGGTTCAGCAAACATATAGTTGTTGTTGTTGCCTCTACAAGCCACACCTCCACCTCAGTTCCTCCATTTCATGTCATTTATGTCATCTCTGCCTTAATCAGGCGCATGACCATTATCACTGATGACTTCCCTGTTTTTATGTGGACTTGCTGATATTCTCTGGAAGGGTGTAGGAGATTACTGTCTAGCTCAGAAAAGAGCCTTAAAATGGACTTGAGAGAACGAACTCTTTTTTTTTTTTTTTTTGATGTTCTATGAGGCTCATGGTGAAAAAACAGGTCATTGTAATGTTTGGTGTTCAAAAAGTGTTTTTGTCGAAGCATGTATTGTAACAGACTTTCAAAATAAAATGATGGTCATATAGATGATGTAAGAACTAGATTTGGAACAAATGAAATGTTATATTACCATGACAACCAGATTTTCAGTGGTAGCACCCAACGCTTCTAAAGACTCTGGTTCATCAGAGGGTCTCTTGTAGTGGAAGGCTGTCCCTGCAATCTCAAACTTCCTGGGCCAGTCAATGGTCCACGCTCCATTGATGTAATAATCATCCCCTTCAGATTTCAAAGCTAGGAATTCAGATGACAAGAAAAGTTTTCAGAATGCTGAAATCAAAAACAGACAGGAACAGTAGCTGGAGACAATCATTTGTTTTGATGTCACTGCCATTGTTTGTCTTCTTCATCATCCTCAACCGCACCCCAAAAAGTCACTGACAACTCGCTATTTGGACACACTCAGCAGAACCAGACTCATGCTGCCAAGAAAGACATTCACGTGCACCGACACGTATGTGCATCTAATTTAGGAAGAGAAGAAAAGCACAGTTCAGGTGAAAGCTTGGACGGATCTCATGAATACCACTCTGTCTGGTTGTCAAAACAAAAGCTGGTCTCCAAGCACAACAGATCTGAAAATATCCACTTTCTCTGCATTGAAATAGGGCCAAATTGAGGAGAAACAATCCAACCGCTCACTCTTCTGACTCCTTGGCTCACGCTCTGCAGATCTCCCCCTCTGTAGCATTCACGCAGATTCGAAGAACAATAGTTTACTGCTCTTAATCATATCACAATCTTCTGCTCCAGAAATGCGCTTTCAACACATCTGGCACTGATTGTGGGCATTGTGACATTTGCCAATTTGAACATTATATTTATATTGTTTGACTAAAACTTAATAAAGATTTTTTTTAAATGCTAACTTTGCTGACCTAAATAGCAAGGACTCAGACAATGCTACAAAAGAAAAATATTATCATTATCATTGAGGTCACAGATCAACTGCATAACAAAGTAAATAATAGATCAAGTCTAACACAACAGCCAAAACTGCACTCTTTAAACTTTGATATATAGACATCATATCCCCCATAACCCCAGGGGACCAGGCAGCTGTCACCATGGCCCTGTAAATCTGGTCTCTGGTTCAAAGTATAACTTAAGCCCTCCATTAACACCATCCCCTATAAATTCAGCACACAGTCAGATGTCTTTCTCGCTTTAATCAAAAAGTGGCTTAATTGAACAGTTTTTTTTCTGATTGTTCTGTAAGGGGTGTGTGGTCTCAGACTGTTTTTGTCTTAACATTAGGCGACAGGACATTAAATGATGGGATCATCCTTTTGTTTTTGACAAAGACACAAGGAAATTACTAGAAATGTGGTTGACACAGAACTGAACAGATAATAGGAAACAGGATGACATTGCAAAATGCCAAGTCATCACACTGCAGTGATTTATAAGGCTTAAAGTGATTGATTAAAAGTAAAACAAGATCAAGTTTCTACGTCCATACTAGGGAGGCTGTGAAACTATACTGGTGACTCTATATGGTCAGATTAGATGACTCTGAAGAAAGCCATGAGTCAATAAAATTCTCCTACATACAACAAGTTTTCTTTAGAGCTTTAACTTCTTCAGATTTCTGCACTTCTGCACACACCTTAGAAACAGGTGGAGCTGTGCCAGAAACCTGTAGTCTGTTTACAAATACAGACAGGTCACGGAGCTACCCACAGGTTTTCTAAAATTTTATGATCTTGCATTAATTTGAAGAAATTAAATTAGATCATTTGAAAAACCTTACTGTTGCTCTGAAGGTATGCCATGAAATGGTGTTGGCTCCATGAAGAGGTGATTTTCTCCATGAAAATGAACAATGATTTGAAACAGATTAAAAATCTTCTATCAGGCTAGAGGAGTCTTTAAGGACTCATTAGAAGAGCTGCTAGGTATTTTTAAATTACCTCATAGGCTTGTTAAAACATGCCCATTAATCAGCTTTTAGAGAAGCCAGGCGTTTTTTACTGTGACCCAAATGTTTGCACTGGTCAGCAACTTTTCAGAAGTTGTCTGTTAGAGAGATAAAATCTAATTTTTCTTACAATTTCTTAGTATATCCTGTCAGGCCAAGGCAAGATGTGTTAAGGTGGGATATCAGTTTCATCAGCTATCCAGAATATTATGACGTATAGGTTTTCTCGTTTCAGCATTTGAGTACATATCAATTGATGTGTCCAAAACCAAACATCTTTGATTATTTAACAATGTAGGCTACCAATAGAAGAATGGCAAAGGGTACACCTAGAAAAATGTTTGCCCCCTTCCTGATTTATTAGTTTGTTGCATATCTGTCACCGTTGAATGATTCAGATCATCAAACAAATTTTAATATAACACAAAGATAACCCAAACACATACAAAATGCAGTTATCAAATTGTGATTTTATTTATTAAAAGGGGAAAAAGCTGCCCAAACCCACTGTATGAAAGACTAATTGCCCCCTAAACTCAATAACTGAATAACTGGTATGCCACACACAAGAAATGAAATCAACCATTTGCCATTAGTAGCACTGAGTTTTTCACATTGCTGTGATATAGCCTTCATTTTTTTCTGTTTTTAGCCCTTCAGAGGTAGACTTGCTGGTGTGTTTCAGATCATGGTCCTGTTGCATAACCCAAGTGTGTTTTAGCTTCAGGGCATAAACTGATAGCCAACATTCTCTTCCAGGATTTTCTGTGGAGAGTAGAATTCATTGTTCCATCAGTTCTATCAGAAAGTTTTCCAGGTTTCGAAGCAGAAAAGTGACCCCAGATCATCGCAATACCACCACTAACCTAGTAGCATATTATGAAAAAAAGAGCCAACCAACGAGCTAACATCATTTCGGTCTCCAGAGTTAGAACTGTTGCACTGAATATATTTCAGAAACATTATGGCTGTATACCAGCAGTAAGTGTGGTGATTTTGAATCAGTGCTAACATTAAAATGCTGATGCTAACATACATGCTGTGATAGTGCTAGCAGTTAGTGATTTAGCAGGTAACTATAGGTTACCAGCATAGCTGGACTGGCCATCGTGCATACTGGGCATTTGCCCGGGCCAATGGTGATTTTTTGTTTTTATGGGCCGATGGGTTTTTTGGGTTTGTTTACATAACGGTATAAACAATGAAAGGTGGTGAATTGGCCAGATGCTGGCAGATGTGTAAAAATAACTCAATTGCTTGGTGGTGGCTATGGCAGAGCTTCCACAGATTCAGTAACATGAGCAAGTGGTGGAGGCCAGCAGGTGGATGAGGGAAAGGGAGGCAGGAGGAGGAGAGTCCCGAGGCGGCCACCGGCCGAGTATAAGAGGGACTGAACTCCAGGTGAGAAGTTATGAATTGCAGTCTATCTGGATCAGATATAAACCAAGTTTAGATATAGTTTATTTTTGTTGTGCTGACTTTTTACAGTCAGTTACAATAACTCGCACTGCGTACTAGCTAGAATGACGGAGTTTCTGGGCGGGTGTTTTATTTTATTCATAAAGTTAGTTATTAGAGAACGGAATCGTCTCGTATTCAGAGAAAATATTACGCGTTTCGTATTGAGGTGAAAAGGAACGCGATTTGTCCGATACTTCAGCTAGAATAAAAAAAAAAAGACAATGCTGGAGCTATTCTGGGTCTTTACGCTACACAGCTGCCTCTTCTTCTTTCATTCTCTCCACCTCCCTCTCCTGTTGCTTCTTCAATCATGAAACTGATCAGTGATCAGCTGATCGGCTTTTCTGACGGAAGTCCCGTCTCTCTTGCTTTTTTGTCGCCCACTTTGTGCCAGAAAGAGGAAACTAGCGGAGGTCGCGCTAAACAACAGCAGCACTTAAGCTTGATAAGCTGTTGTTAGAATTTATTTAATATTACTTTCTAGTATCAGCTGATGTTTGCTGGAGCCACAGCTGTAAACCTGCTGGTCATGATATCGGTTTGGATATGTGGTGAGAGGGAAACATGAAGATGAAACCAGGAGATGTCCTTACTGAATCATCAGAGCCGAACAGGTGATGGAGAAACAGCTTTATCTTTAGGTGACATGAATGAGTTGAAGGGAAGTTATGAACTGTTTCTGAGAGACAAATGACACCAGGATCCTTTTCTAAGTAGCTGACAGCTGGTAACTGTGCAGGGGCGGGTCTAGTAAAGTCTTGCCAGGGGGGGCAGGTAGGGCATTAACAGGGAAAGGGGGGCACAAAAAATACTTTTCTTTCTTATTCTCATTTAAAATGTCTCGCTTTTAATAAATAATTATCTGAATCTTACAACCAAAGTTTTCATTTGATGTAAACTGTATAGAAATCCATTATTGTACATAGTAATTTTTTTTCAGGGTCCCATCATAATTTCTTCAGAAGTAGCTAAGTACTGTATATGATGCCAGTATTTTCCCACATTTTCTAGATACTTTACCAGTACTGTGTGTAAAATGACATCAAAAAGTCAATTAAGTTTTATTCTTTCTCACCTGTCTTTCTGTCTCCTTTCACTTTTTAAAGGTTGCCATGTTAGAAAAAATATTTGCCTTGTTAGAAAAAATATTTGCCCTGCCATTGATGTGGTAAATAAATAGTTTATGAAAATATCACTAAATCTGTCATTTATTATTTTTTAATATTCAGTAATGATCATGTCTCACCTCTAGTCTTCTCTGTCTTAATTTCAGGTTTCCACCATGCGTTGTAGATAGTTTAGGAGGTTAACTCGACAAAGCAGTCTTTAGAATACCAGAATAGGGAGGATGGTGTAGGTTTAAGTTTATTAGATTAATACATATACAGTGGCTTGCAAAAGTATTCGGCCCCCTTGAACTTTCCCACATTTTCTCACATTACAGCCACAAACATGAATCAGTTTTATTAGAATTCCACGTGAAAGACCAACACAAAGTGGTGTACACGTGAGAAGTGGAACGAAAATCAGACATGATTCCAAACATTTTTTACAAATAAATAACTGCAAAGTGGGGTGTGCGTAATTATTCGGCCCCCTTTGGTCTGAGTGCAGTCAGTTGTCCATAGACATTGCCTGATGAGTGCTAATGACTAAATAGAGTGCACCTGTGTGTAATCTAATGTCAGTACAAATACAGCTGCTCTGTGACGGCCTCAGAGGTTGTCTAAGAGAATATTGGGAGCAACAACACCATGAAGTCCAAAGAACACACCAGACAGGTCAGGGATAAAGTTATTGAGAAATTTAAAGCAGGCTTAGGCTACAAAAAGATTTCCCAAGCCTTGAACATCCCACGGAGCACTGTTCAAGCGATCATTCAGAAATGGAAGGAGTATGGCACAACTGTAAACCAACCAAGACAAGGCCGTCCACCTAAACTCACAGGCCGAACAAGGAGAGCGCTGATCAGAAATGCAGCCAAGAGGCCCATGGTGACTCTGGACGAGCTGCAGAGATCTACAGCTCAGGTGGGGGAATCTGTCCATAGGACAACTATTAGTCATGCACTGCACAAAGTTGGCCTTTATGGAAGAGTGGCAAGAAGAAAGCCATTGTTAACAGAAAACCACAAGAAGTTCCATTTGCAGTTTGCCACAAGCCATGTGGGGGGACACAGCAAACATGTGGAAGAAGGTGCTCTGGTCAGATGAGACCAAAATGGAACTTTTTGTCCAAAATGCAAAACGCTATGTGTGGCGGAAAACTAACACTGCACATCACTCTGAACACACCATCCTCACTGTCAAATATGGTGGTGGCAGCATCGTGCTCTGGGGGTGCTTCTCTTCAGCAGGGACAGGGAAGCTGGTCAGAGTTGATGGGAAAATAGATGGAGCCAAATACAGGGCGATCTTGGAAGAAAACCTCTTGGAGTGCAAAAGACTTGAGACTGGGGCGGAGGTTCACCTTCCAGCAGGACAACGACCCTAAACATAAATCCAGGGCAACAATGAACATATCCATGTGTTAGAATGGCCCAGTCAAAGTCCAGATCTAAATCCAATCGAGAATCTGTGGCAAGATCTGAAAACTGCTGTTCACAAACGCTGTCCATCTAATCTGGCTGAGCTGGAGCTGTTTTGCAAAGAAGAATGGGCAAAGATTTCAGTCTCTACATGTGCAAAGCTGGTAGAGACATACCCTAAAAGACTGGCAGCTGTAATTGCAGCAAAAGGTGGTTCTACAAAGTATTGACTCAGGGGGCTGAATAATTATGCACACCCCACTTTTCAGTTATTTATTTGTAAAAAATGTTTGGAATCATGTATGATTTTCGTTCCACTTCTCACGTGTACACCGCTTCGTATTGGTCTTTCACGTGGAATTCCAATAAAATTGATTCATGTTTGTGGCTGTAATGTGACAAAATGTGGGAAAGTTCAAGGGGGCCGAATACTTTTGCAAGCCACTGTATACCAACAAGACAGTGTACATCACTGTCACAACAGCGTTTGTTTTCATTGAAAGGCTTTATGGTTTTTCCTATAATACCTGGTGGGCCAGTCTCTAGTCAAAATGCCCGGGCTGATTTTTTTGTCCCAGTCCAGCCCTGGTTACCAGTCTACTTATGATCATTAGCTAGACTATTTCAGAAGATTGTTGGAATCTACATCCCGTAAACCACCTTTCTCTTAATTTCAACAAAAGCAATCCAGATCCACATGTAAATTATACCTTTGCAAATGTAGGTAATAGTGTTTCCTTTTATCTCGTTGATAAAACAGATGAACAGTCACAGTTCTAGCTAACATGGAGAAATTAGTACATAAGGCAAAATACAGCTGCTTGTCATTGCAGATACAAGGACAAACTAAAGTGGACAGCATGGGCAATTTTAAGAAATTTCACAGTAGTCAATTTAATCACTCTATATGCATTTTCCTCAAATGCCAATCTTTTGAAGGCATGAGGATTTTTAAATATATTTAAAAATATAGTTTCAGTTAAATATACTTAACTTAGAATCAGAAATGTCAGGCTTATGGTGCCTGCAAGAGAAGCCAATTGGTCATGAAATCAGTGGGCTATCCAGCATTTATTAGGACCAAAGTCTCAACACCTTACACTTCTATCACTGCAGGTAATAAAAATCTAATAAAATAATTCTATACATGTGTCTTTATCATTTCAAGGGTGTTACTTACCGATGTAGTTCTTTGACATAGTCACTTCTTTGATTTCTATGTGAACAGAACCTTTTGGGATTTGAACCACCTCCATGTAGCCTGGAAGACAAGAACTAATATCGTTAAGATAGTGTTCCTCCCACTGAAACAACCGAAGTTCTCATTCCTATCTGACATGTTTTACAACACAGAGAACACACAGAGTTACATATCATACAACGTAGGAGTACATCTATAGAATAAATTCCAAATCATCCAAAATGGACAAAGCAATCTTCCAGTAGTATGAAACACTCTCCTTTTTTTAAACACTTATGCGCGCACACACACACACACACACACACACACACACACACACACACACACACACACACACACACACACACACACACACACACACACACACAGTATTTTTAGACGGTTTACTAGCCATACCATAGAAGGAGAAATATGTTTTCTCTTTTGCTCACTATAGACTACCTCAGACCACAACCAGCACCAAGTCCCTTTCTCTGCTAGTGACTCCTTCACTCCATTCCTTCACTGATTAATGAGAAAAGTATTGCATTTAGATGTGTCATCATAATTTTAGGTGGCTCAAAACATTTGCCATGTTAAAAAACAATTAAAAAAAAAAAATCACATGGTGATGAAAGATTATTTTTGTTACGTGAAGGATGTTTTGGCATTTGGACAATCTCCACTGACTTTAAATTTGTCACAGGTGGTTAGACATTTCTGCATATTCTACATGTATAAACTGCATTTTGCCCCCTTTCAGTAACTTACTGTAAAATCAATAGAGACAGAAGTGATCTGCTGGTTAAGGTAAAAGTTTGTAGCTACACAATCATCCAATGAATATTCCATATTCTTGTTTTGTTGGCTGATATGTTGAAACAATAGCTAACAATAGCTAATTTTGATTAAATATGACCAGATTTAATTAAATAAATGAAAATTAAACAACTTTAAGAGTAAAAGCTGAATTCTGTGGAACTTAGTTTTGTGGAACCTCGCTGTTTGTCCAAAATTGCTCCTTGACAAATAGTAATTGAGCCACCAAAACTGGCACACACGTACATTTATGATGACATAATGATCCCAGTTTTTTCTTGTGTATAACACCTTGTAAAAGAATGCTATCATTTTAATTTCACAACATCTAAAATACCACTTACCCATTTTTGATATCAACAAATTGTGATGTTTACAGTATCAATATTATAACACACCATTTGACTCATTAAGGTTTGAAGTTTATTGCTCTTAGAGACCTAGAGGTTCAACAAAAATAACTGTGTAAATGTATCTGAGGCTAATTAATTTTAAGCCATGTGACTTAGTCCAGCCTAAAAACGCATCTTTTCAGTCATTGCATGCATTTTTGTCAAGAACATGTTATTGAAATAATTAATGCATATAAATATGCAACCATAATGAAAGTTAAATTATAAATTAATCATTTACTTTATGGGTGTATATTCGATTGAACTTAATCTTGCATACCACTTTTTCATCACACCTATTACACTTAATGGGGGTTGATAACATCTGGGTAATGAGTCTAGCAGACAATGCACAGTTGGCATGGTCCTTTAATCGTACCAAGATACGACTGCATTTTGCTGTATAGAAACATACAGTGACTCCCATATTGTGTGTTTGCATGCAGTAACAGTCACATCAATCACCAATTTTTTTAAAATTTATTTTATTTTATTTTTTTTTACTTTTCTCAGTGTGATTAATTTTAACAGCTTAAACAGACTAAAGAACACTTTCTGGAATCAGATATGTTTTACCTCCTCTGGGTAGAGACTTGTTAAAGAGTCCTTCTGTGGCCTCGCAGGTGCTGCCATCCCCTCCACACACACGGCATCGGTCTTCTTTGGCATCTGAGCCCAGTATGTTGTCACAGCCAACATGCTTTTGAAGTTGAACAAAGTTAGAGATTGAGAATCAGCATCGTTTTAAATGAAAACTAGAAAAATGGTTAAATGTTTGCTTTATTTTGTACTATTTTACATTTAAAAAAGTTTTTTCAAAGATCAACTGGTTACATTCCAGAAAACAGGCTTTATGTCTTAAAAAAAATAGTTAAACCTTTTGTGAAATATAGCTATGTGCTAAACTATATCATGAAGGGAAATAATAGTTTATTGTGTCAGGTAATAATTAAATCATAGTTAGGTGCACTACACTAGTCCGGAGTCTGTTTATCCAGCTCTGTTCAAAGGTAACAAAATACACTAAACACTGTCCTTAAAGTTAATTTGATAAAGCTATACTGTTTATTTAAGCTCCAAAAAGTGGTGTAAAAATATTGTTTTGCAAGCATTATGTAAAGGTTAAACCAACCAGATTTAATGTGTTATTTACCAAACTACAAAGCACTACTGTGTGACTGTAGTAGGAATATTTTCATTAGTTATTACACATCCAGCGTTGTTTCTTTTTGTTTCCAGGCTTCATGCTTGGCTCAGCTAATTAGCCACCAGCTGTACAGTATCATTGTACAGTAACATCATAAGGGTAGCATCAAACGTCAGCATTTAACACTTAAGAAAAAGGCAAACAAAGAAATGTCCCCAAATGTCAAACGATTGCTTAAAAGCCAATAAAACCTTCCCTTTAAAAGAAATAGTAAGACATGACTGACATGTTCACTGTGGGGGAGTTTTTTGGAAAGAATTTGTTTGTTCCTGAAGGAAGTCCTCAGAATACAATGCCGTACTTTATTTATACAGTATTCACATAGGCCCATGCAAAGAGTAGTCCTTATTTTTAGGGAGCTTCAGTGGACACACAGTGCCTGTATACTGAGTATAAATCTTCATTCTTTACATTGAAAATCTGCCAAAATCCGTCAAAATACTTTTGACAAATCCAATTCTAAAAAATGTAAATAGATATTTAATGCAATGACTTACAAATCTTATAAACCTATTTTTTTTTTTCACAGTAGAACATAAAAAAAAACAACTCATCAAATATTTAAACTGAGACATTCTACTAGTTCATGAAAAATATTAGTTCATTTTAAATTTGATGGCAATAATACATCTCAAAGTTGGGAAGGGAGCAATGAAGGGAAGGAAAAAAAGTGGAACTAAAAGGAAACAGCTGGAGAAGCACTTCGTGACTAATGAGGTTAATTGGTAACTGGTCAGTAACATGAATACTTATAAAAAGAGCATCTTAGTCTTACTCAAAAGTAAAGATAGGCAGAGATTCCCCAATCTACAAAAAGTTATGTTGACAAATTGTGGAACAATTTAAGAATAATGCTCTTCAACATAAAATTGCTAAGACTAGCTAAATCATCAAAAGTCGCAGAGAATCTGCAGAAATCTCTGTGTGCAAGGGACAAGTCAGTACTGGACTGCTGCGATCTTTGGCCTTCAGGCAGCACTACATTAAAAACCTGATTCTGATATAGAAATTAAATCCAGAAATCATTGTCTGTTAACATAATTTGCAGTGCTGTCTACAAACGCAGGTTAAAGCTCTATCATCCATATGTGAACATGAGCTAGAAGGGCTATTGTCTTCTCTGGGCCAAAGATAATTTAAAATGGACTGTTTATATTCATTTTACTCAGTGTCCCAATCCTAGTCAAGTTAGCATTAATAGCTGTAACTTTTTTTCTATCAGAGAGAAGCTTATTAAGCTACCAGATTCAGAGTCTGAAACTAGCCAGTCTAACAGATATAAAATGTGTTGGCTCCAAATAACTTTTTATATGGAGTCCTTATGGACCCCATTAATTTTTTTTTATCTGTGCTCAATTTGCAGTGATTGCTTCATTGCTTGATTGGAAATGCCTTGGAGCTTCACAGAAGGACTGCTGGTGTTCAGTAGGTTTTGACTTAAGGTTTTCATTATGTCATTTTTTTTTTTACTATTATTTAAAGGCCTTTAAGGGCTACAGTGCCAGTAGTACTGTCTGTTGATGGTTAGTTCTAAAGCATTTCAGTATTATGCAAAGAACTGCAGGCTTACTGCTAATACTTTACATGAGAACATCAATTTTACATTTTACACGTACATTTACTTCCATAAAAATGTGAATGCAGCACTTAAACTTAGAGAACTGAGAGCACTGACAGCTTTATGAAAATTACTTTCATTTTTGTTACACACAAGGATAAAGCCATAAAGTGCAAACTGTCCACATCAGAAAGAATCCACTCGTGCTGGCAGAACATTTGCAAAGACAAAAAGACAAAGCTATTAGCGAAGAACTCTGAAGGGTGTTAGCTTAGTGATTTTGTGTTAGTGTGGTAGCCTAAAGTTTACATTAGTAACTGTAATTATGTGTCAGTGCATCAGTTCACTCATATTGCGGATTAATAAAAGAATGTCTACAGTAGATGAGCATTATCTGAAAGTCATGCCCTTAAGAAACAGGAAAAAAAAAAATCTAACAAAGACATCACATCTTTGTTGATTTATTTCTAACAGCACCTGAGAGATACATCTGGCCGTTCAGCTGACCCATCTACTGTTTGCCAAAGCGTCACTGGAAATAGTGGCTCTCAATAAGCTATTGTTGAGGAAGTGAAACATTGTGAAAATGCTAAGGTATGCTAAATTACACAAGAACTGGTCTGAAAATCTGTGAAAGTGGGCCCTATGGAGTATTGAATCCAAATTTACATTTCTTCGGTTCAAATCGATATTTACAGAGGAAGCCAGGAGAGACGTACAAATGTCTACAGCAAGGTTCAGGCTGTGTTGAAGAATAAAGGTGGTATTCCCCAAATACTCCTTGAACTGTACAAACTCTGTTTGTGCCTTACATACTGTATTTCCATTTATTTGCACATTTCAGTAAATCGCTGCAACTATCATGCAGTGGTGAATATTGTATATGTGTAGAAATGCTCTTAACTTGCACACATGCACAAGCAAGATTACTACTTGTTTGTGTGATGTTAGGGAATTAGAATCACTCTAAATTCGGCAGGCTTGCAGACATAGCACTTTCCGAGCACTCAAAGCCCTTTTTTTTTTCCCTCAAAGCACCTTTTACTAACACGTGTCATTCATCTATTCACACACAGCTTTAATCAATGCCTATCAATGCCTGAGGCAGAGCTGCCCATCATCTGCCATCTATAGTATGTCACGCCTTGATTACTCTATATAAGAAAATACATTGATCTTGAGATAAGCTGTTCTAAGAGCGAAGCCTACTCCAAAAAAAAAAAAAAAAAAAGGGAGGAGAGTTTATGACTGAAACTAAAGAAACTAAAATAATTAAGCTTCCGAGTAGGAAGCCAGAGAAGGCGTAGCTTTCCAAAGTGTTTCCTCAGGAGAGTCGACAGTTACAAAAAAAAAAAAAAAAGGAGCTCAGGCTACAATAACTAAGACAGTCAATGTTGTGTCCCATGAGACACAGACAACTAAAGAGGGAAAAATTTTGACATTCAAGTTGATTTGGAAAAAAGGAAGGAGGAAAAGAGGAAAGTGGGTGGAGGAACACCTGATCTGCCAGCTTGAGATGAGAAACCCACTGCAATTATTGAAATAACATCCACAGATGAGTTATTGGACATTTATGTTGATTAAAAAGAGGGTAAAATATCAGCTGACCAGGGTTTGAGAGCAGCAGTGACACAAAACCTGATGACTACAGACGGATTTCGTTGTCATTGACCCTTACAGTTGTCGTGTGGGTTTCCTAGGTTCTTTTTTTACTCTGTCACAATCTCCAATGTTATTCGTAATCGTTCCTCCTCCCTTTCTCTCTCTCTCCCACCACATGTGCACAGCATAGCAGTTTTGAGTGTTTCTGAGATCTTTCCAGGCAGACAGTGTTCCAGAGATTTATCACAGTGTGACAGTAAACCCACAGAGAGCCAGCCCCTGAAATAAAACGACAAGCCGGATTCAGAAAACCCACAATACTCCTTCAGTGAGGAATATTCCACCTCTTCTGAGTTTTCTTGCTATTAAAGCACACATCATGTTGTGTTTTTAATATTAGACTCGCAGTAAGGTTGTGGGCAAAGACGCTGTGCTTTTATGCCAAACAGGGATCCAGTTGTATCGGTCAGGTGGAAATCAAAGCAAATACTTTAAAGTGAGCAACCAAAAAGTTATTTCAGCTGCATCTCAGAAAATACACACTCACTACACAAAATGATTTACAGTCAGGAAAACAAAGACAGCATCAACTGCCAACCCAAATAACATTTTATTGAAAGATAAAATGTTATTTTCCTTGTTATTAAATCAGCCTTTTCAAATATATATATATATATATATATATAATCATTATTCAATAAAAAAACAAAACAATGATTTTTGTGTTTTATTTACCACAAAACAATTCTGGTGGAGGCTGCAGAGTACTGATAAGAAGCAAAAAGAGCTATTCAGCAGTCATTCGATCACAATCAGCCACAGTCAAAGACCGGATTGTTCTTCACTGGAGAATGGTGCGGTTTAGGCTCTTTTGTTTACGCAGTCAGTATCTCACTAGCAGAGTTGTTATAGATAAAAACTGGCTCACATGCTGAGCAAACTCTTACTAAGCTAAGAGATAAAATGTCATTTTAACAGGAACTTGATAAAATGTCAGGGTTAAACACCCACAAAGGACGGTGCTATAGCACAGTGTTTTATTTTATGTTATTATTGCAAATCAGCATCAGCATTAGCGTGAAACAAACATTTCTTTTTCTGGTAATTTACCTGATTTGCCTTCATCGAGCAGAAGTCGTCTCATATTTATGTATGACTACAAATATTAGAATTGCAATGAAAAGCTCTGAATGTAAAATCAAATTGAAAGGTAAAAGCTCATTCTTGACTACAACATGAAGTAATGGTAATGTTTAGAGTCAGTCTTTCTAGATTTAAACATCACTGGGTCTCAAACTCTTTCTACAGTTCAATAAAACTTGAGTTTTATTTTTATAGCTCTTGCCATAATTCCATTAAACGTACATCCAAAAAGTCTTGAAACACAAGCCAGAAGCTTTCCGCAACAATTAAAGAAATGTACAGTTTAGCCAGATTAGCTATGAGGCACAGTGAAAACATTCTGAGTTTGTGCCCCCTTCGAGGTCAACTACTTGTGCAGCCAAAAAAACCCCTCAAGTCCTCCTTCTACATTTACACTCACTTGAAATCCTCCCTGACAACTTATTAGTTCATATCTGCTGCTTTACCATGGACCTCAAAGCTTGCCAAACTGCAACCTTTAAAGGGGACATATTAAAAACATTTCTATCTCCTTGTTTTGATTCTTTGATGCTACTAGAGTAACTCCTCATGATTCACAGTACATAATCCTTATTTATCTAATAGGCGTAGGCGCAGTCTCATCATTTCATCCTTAATGGCAAATGGACTGGTTTTCTATAGCACTTTTCTACTCTACTTGAGCACTCACTTTACATAACACACACTTTACATAACATGTCTCATTAACATGAATGCATCAGGAGCTACTCAGAGTTGTACCCTCAGGTGCAAATGCTACAGCTAAGCTACCGGTATTACATCCAGTCATGAATGCACAGATTGCTGAGTATTTTCAGCGTGGCTTCAAAAATGATGAAATCCTTGTGTTATTAGCCGAATCACATGGCGTTACTATCAGCAAACATACTAGCAAAAGCGCCCATTTGATGCGATCCGGTTTTGAGTGCGCACTACTCTGCGCCATATGCTTCCGGGTAACAAGAAAGTGACCTCATTCACGTAGATTACTGATTGGCAGAGTAGGGCTGTTCGATATAACGATATATATCGGATGACGATATAAAAACGTCTATCGTTTCATTTTACGCTATCGTTTGTTTCGTGGTGACGCAAAATAAACTGTTTACGGCAACATTTTTTCATCGTTTTGATGGTCACTGTAGTGGCTATATTCATTTCTAAGTTCTCTCTTTGTCTTACATTTAATATAACCACACTACAGACGGACAAGCGCCTGTTTTTATGCGTTGTCATTAGCAACAATGACAGTAAAACCATCGTGTGTCCGCTTGTTTATTTTCTACATAAACCTTTCACAATAAAGCTCAAGATCCTGTTGAGACTTTACAGAATACTCTGCATACTCTTTCACATGATTCAGAGTATTTACAGATGAGAAGCAAAAAAGAGCCGTCAAGTGCTAAAAAATAAACCTTAGACTCAAACGTTAGAACAGGCTTTTCCCCGCAGCACGCCGTGTAATAAATACTCACAACTCATGTCTAAAAATGTATAGTTTCATGCATCGGTTAAAACACTCGACTCCAGGTACACGACGCTCAGCTGGAAACACTTCACGCAAGTCGAGCTGCCAGAGATTCACAGAATTTACAGAAAATGCAAAAATTTTGTGATTTATATCGTTATCGGACGATAGATATCTCATATCGGGATATGAGATTTTGGTCATATCGCACAGCCCTATGGCAGAGCTAACTCGAAATTTCAAGTTATGTTTCTCCAAATTTCGAGTTAATAATCAGAAAGTGAGGACAGTGAGCTAATATGGAGCGACTGTGAAGTAGAGGAGTGGATCGCTGAATAAGGTTTGAGGGACACTTAGGAGCTCAGGGGTCAGTTGGTAAAGTAATTGTGTGTGTGTGTGTGTGTGTGTGTGTGTGTGTGTGTGTGTGTGTGTGTGTGTGTGTGTGTGTATTACTTATTGTGTGGGGACACAAATTTGTTTACACACTCACATTGAGAGGTCTCGCCAACTTTATGGGGACAAATTGCAAGGCAAATCATTAAATTTTAGGGTGAAGGCTTGAGTCAGGGTTAGGGTAAGGTTAGGTTTAGGATAAGGTCAGGGTTACGGTTAGGTTCAGGCAGGGACTTGTGATGGGTAGGGTCAGGATAAGTCTCCAGGAAATGAATGTTAGTTAATGTAATGTCCCCAAAAGTGATGGAAACACAATGCGCGCGTGTGTGTGTGTACGGGGTTAGGGTCAACTGTTGGATGTATTTTGGTGTTTTATTGTTCTGTGAAATGTTTATATTGTTTATTTGTTGTTTATTTATTTTTTCATCCTTGTTGTACTAATAAAACTTATTATAGAATAACTTTGTGTTTGACTACCCTTGTCGCACAGTGTTGCCTTGAAGCAACAAACCAATATCTGTTTGGGGGGGGCAGGGTTTCAAATTTTATGATTGATATATTATTAGGGACCCCAAAGTCAAAGGAGCTTGCAAAGAAAAGCGTCTGGACTTCTTTAAGTTACTTGAAGACGTTTCATCTCTCATCCGAGAAGCTTCTTCAGTGGGAGTAACCCCCCACAGAGGGACAAAAGGACCCCCTGATGATCCTCTAATCGTCTGAGCCAAGGTGTGAAACTGGGTGTGGGTCCTTTTGTCCCTCTGTGGGGGGATACTCCCACTAGGTTTATATCTGGGACTCTCCACCATTTGACCTTAGAACTGAAGAAGCTTCTCGGATGAGAGGTGAAACGTCTTCAAGTAACTTAAAGAAGTCCAGACGCTTTTCTTTGCAAGCTCCTTTGACTACGATGACCTGGATGACTGAGAACCTTCACAGACATAGGGACCCCAAAGCTCCCCCAAAATAGGGAGAAATATTTTTTTCCCCAAAAATTAAAAAGTCATGCAGTAGAGGGCTAAATAATTCTTTTTTTTTATTCCCCTCCCTTTAAGGCACATATTTGAAATTTAATGCCGGCCAAATATGGGCTTTTGCATATTTTAATCAGGCTTGTGTATCACTTTACGTTCTCAATAAATTTCAGCCCGCCCAGTTGTACTGTGGTCTGCACAGAAACATGCATTCTGAGTAAATGCAAAACTAAACAGACACGGATTTCTACAGTAACTGCATGCTGACAAGCTAGCTAATTACAGAAGAAATAGTAAAGTGAATGCTGTAAGGCTGATCAATTCTACCAAGCTGGGAAACTGATAAGCCTAAGGCTTTACTGCATGTAAATGCAAACCTGTTAACCATTTGTTACGAGAAAATTCCTACTTTAAAAAAACAGAGGCTTCAGAATGTCACTGAATTACAAAACGGTGTGCAACTACAGCATGCTTGCGGCTAACAACTTGGTTTTGCTAATTAATCTTTAAGTCAGTGGTCTACAGAATATCAACAAATAAAAAAAAAACAACTATTTTCATAATCACATAAGACAAAAAAGTAATAACTTCTAATTAACTAGATAATAAACCTAGTGCTTAACGTTTTTCCTCAAAAATTACTTACTCAAAAAACTATTAAGAGAACAGTTGTTTGATTATGTAGTTAACTGAAAAACACAATAGACACAATAAGTCCAATAATTACAAGGCATGCTGGAGCGGTGGTTAGAGCTGTCACCTCACAGCAAGAAGGCTTTTTTACCCTGCATTGTTGATTCCTCATAGCTTCCTCATAGTTACATCAATATTTCCTCAAACTAGCCACATGAAATTTCCTGGACTGAAAACAACTTTTAAGCTCTATTTTTTATGTTTAAATAAACTCATAAGCCAAAGCCACAATCTTAGTTTTTGTCATGTGCAAAGAAAAAAACAAACAAACAAACAGCTGATTGTAAGGCAGTCAAGTTGGAGGCACTGGTTGATTTTTCATGCATGACCCTCACTGATGCGGTTAGGTAAATATAAAGATATTTAATATTTAATACATCCAGTGCCAGGAGCAACAACAGTTTGTTGTAACAACTGCATATCCTTCAATAATGAGAATCAAAAATACATTTGTAAAACACAAGAAGTGTTTGAAGATGTGGTTTTGGCTCCCTTACCTTACACTCTCCATTGATGCAAATGTCCAGCGAGTCAGCCTGACATTGGGTGCCATCTATGACAGCAGGAGACCGCTCAGTGTAGAAGTTATAGCCTTCTGCCAAGCAGTTCAGCGCACAGGGCTTCACACCACCTGGGTTACACAGCATGTACGAAAACCGAGCAGGTCATTACATCATTACCTAAAGTTCAGTTTCACACAGGGAACAGACAGCGTGACATGGCCCCTGACAGAACCCTAACAACACAGAGACCAGCAAATACCGATGCTATTCCAGGACTTGCAGCCAGCTCTGGGATCTTCTCTTAACTTGTTGACAGTAATAATCATGAGGGGGGGAAATTCAGCGGTGCTCAGATCTAAAAAAACCCAAAACTTGACGTCACTGTAACATTGACAACAACAGAGACAGCGCTGCTTGCCAAAAACAATTACACTGACATCCACGTGTAGGTTATCTCCTGTTTATACATGACGCCTCAGCCCACGGAGCGCTATAAGAGAGGAGGTGATGGATTTGACAAAACAGACTTAAGCTCTCACATCTCTGAGAGAAAACAAAAGCTGTGTTTACATGCTTCAAACTTTATCACTTTTCTCTGAGATATTTGTGGTCTTAGTTAAGTGAATATTTTCCTTGATCTGCAGACTTCAAGGAGAGACACTCCTGCCAGTACCTATGACAATACAACAGTCCTTCCACTGGTATTGGCTCAATAAAAAACTGTTGATCCAGAGAGGGGAAAAAAGGTCCAGAAAACAGACTAGCCTGCAAACTGTCATTTGAGACACAAAAGGGATGATAGGGAGGCTTTACAGCTCAGCTCTTAGAGAGTTTTGACAGAACAACAGCTTCAACTCTTAGCAAGTTCAAACTGAGAGTAAGTAATTATTAATTATTTAATAAGAATTGAGTGGGAGTGAATTTAACTCTGATCAAACTTCATCCAGACACTATTGCCTATATAGTAATTAATCGTTCATGTTATACAGTAATACTTTGAAACCATGGATGTATTATACAAACAACTGATCACAACTAGTCCTGAACTCACCCCCAGTGTAAGGCTTCCAGTTGTAGTACTTCCCACGGAAAGGGGAGTTGTCAAAATCAGCGCACTGCTTCTCTCGGAAATCACGAGATCCTGCAGGGCAGGCCTGCAAACAACAGTGAAACTGAATGTGAATACAAAGGACCAAGCTTATCGAATGTCTTATCCCAGTTCACATTAGACTGGTGCCAATGACCTTTGGAATTAAGGTCAGTAAGAGTGATCTCCAGCAGTTTGTCAATATAATAACTGTGTGATCTGCCACGTAATCGGTTCATGTCAATATTTTATCATTTAACCAGCACCATCTGCACTGCATTGAAATTCGTCTGGGGAGTGACTACACAGGTTAGTACCAACAAGCCCACAGGTCTGGTACTCTCCACCTCAACAAATTCAAATTCCTAAACCGAACCTCTGATAACAGCTAACACTTTAGCCCTCCAATCTCCTTTGACTTCTGATAAGCCAAATTGCTAAAATCAAGCTTTAAAACAGGACTTGATAAACCAATCACATCAAGAGGGGTACATTCATCTTTTACAGAGTCTATATGTAGGTTTGAGTGCTGCTGCCTTTTGAGTAAATTAATTATCTGCTCATTTTATTTTCTAAAATCCCTACTTTATTAACAATGTCACATTTAATTTTTTTACAGACTAAAGAAGATGTGTTTCTTGGCATTTCTGTCTGAGAACATTGTGTTCTGTGTGTGAAAAGGTCCTTAGGAACCGCAAAACACTCTCCCTCGGTACAAATAAAGGCTCTCGGGTCAAAGCTGTATTTCACATGCTCAAAGTGTTCCATGCTGGAGTGGGCCATAGGGAGGATAGGCCACTTTCATTACCATTCAAGTGTTTTGCCAATTTAGCCGCTTTAAACTTGCACATCAAACATGCAGATCCAGTCAGAGGAGACAGAATAATATTATTGCAAGTGTGTGTTGAAATGAAAACACAGTACCAAATGAGATTTACATGTGCTAACGTCTGTTGGAACAAAAGAAAAGCTCACTTTAATAATGTTGGGTTTTCATCAATGTTTAACTTGTTGATTATCAACTGATTAAAATAATAATAGAACAGAAGGCACAAAAAGGGAGAAAAGTCCTATCATTTAAGCAACTCGAGTCCAGTTGCTTAAATGCTTGACACTTTCCCTTCATTATCTTGACTTTAAAAATTAAAGTTCTTAAAAAGGTATCGTCTGTGCCTCTTGAGGAGCTTAATATAAAACAAAATGTGGTATTTGTAGTGGGCTTTATAAACAAATCAAATTAAATGTCAGTGCTCTACCAGTGCTTGACCAAAAATGAGAAATAAAGATTGAATTCAGAGGCTAATGCACATTAAAACTTAAAGTGAAAAAGACAACAAAAGAAGTCAGATAAGAAGACAAAATATAAATAATAAAAGGTAACAGAATTAGCACAAAAATAAAATTGTGAAATATTATGCAAAATAAATGGATTCCTATAGAATGTTAAAACAAAGTTATTATTATTAATCTCAGAGGTTTCTTCCTGTTAAAAGAGTCTTTTTTCTTCCCACTGTTGCCAAGTGCTAAGCAACCTCCTACAATCACTTGCCAACTGGTAAATTGGTAACTTCTGGTTATCATCGGGGTCACTGACAAGTCTTTAGGCGTGGATGATTGGGATTAGCAATCTATTTTACAGCAGCTGCCTCCAGCAGCTATCGCAACCAGTCAAGGAAATACTAATTTAACTGTCCTTAGAGATAACACGTTAAGTTAGATGCTAGTGGGATGGCTCTATGATTGGCATGCTCTTGGTAGTCCACCAGTTTGGTGGAATATTGCAATAATTACTGTGATAAAACCTTTATACTGAAGGTATGCATGGTAATCACAGGATGAATTCTAGTGATTTGGGGGACCATCTGATATCACCAGCACCACCAGTTTTAATTTAGGTAATGAAATATCTCAACATGTATGGCATAAGCACAGATTATGATTAAGACATATGTTTTTTAACTATGCTAAAGAGAAAAGATCCTAATGACTCTGGCAGTCATCAGACCTTTTTCCAAGGACTGCTACTACCAGTTTAACTGTTTTGAATAAATAGGCTGTCTGCCATGAAACTTGGCCCACCCATTTATATACTTTTGAGGATAATTTGTGAGTATTTGTCATTGTATCTACATTTGGCATGCTCTCTCACACACACATGCTTCTTTGGACAAGGTGTGGTTAGTGTGATGAAATAGTGGTTAGGGACATTGCTTGTTTTCCAAAGAAAACACTCAGTGCTTGCTCAGAACTGTTATTTTTAAGACTTGTGGTTAAATGTCTACTAAGGCCCTAACTATTTCAATTTTCACCTAGTGAAAAAGGCCACCTAGAAATAGTTGAACAGAGATCTTAACTTGCAGCCATGTCAAATATTTGGATAAAATATTGCTCCAGACCTCAAAAAAAAAAAAAAAAGCTTGCTTCTTATGAAATACACCCTGAACTGTCATCATCGTTTGACTCAAGTGAAATGTCACAAACAATAAATGAACTATAAAATGACAGAGGGCGCGAATAAACCCAAAGTCACCAGGGGAATATTGAATCTCTGTCTGTTCATTTTTATCATTGTCTGTCCTACGTTCCAGGAGAAAATATGTCAGAAAGCTTAAAGGCAACGTGATGCTGTGTGCTAGTGTGCAGCCTGTAAAGCCCTTTTCTAAGATAACATGTTCTGGAGGAGAGCTGTGGAAGAGCAAAGAGGTGATCCAACATTTTTTTTAAGTTGCTCGCATGCTACTTGGCAGAAAATGAAAGAGGGAGGCAAAGAAATGAAGAAACTCACGTTAGTGTTACAGGATCTGTATCGTTTCCTCTCTCCGAGACAGTACTTGCCTCCTCCAGATGGGCTGAGAGACACAACAGAAATAAATGAGGGATGGGGAAAAGAGACTCTTTACATCAAATCACATAAAGCGCCGTAAATTATATTCACAAATTCCTCTCAGAGATTATCTTTAGGGCAAACAGTACATAAGAGATTTTTTTTTCTGATGAAACAGGCGCAAAAAAGTCTCTGTGTGTCAGCATTTGCTGCTTTGTTGAGCATCTGTGCCAAGGATTCATTCAGGAAATCCAACCTGTTCTAAGAGCTCTTAAATGTGACATGACATTTCAAGTCTAATGACTCTTAACTCACGCTTTTCCTTCTTCTACTCTTCACTACACATCTACCACATCTCTGAAGGTTTTCTTTTCCTTTCCCTATCATCTCTCTGCTTTTTCTCACCTTCAGAAGCCTCCCTTCCCTTCACTTTATTGCAAAAAAAACCTGTGAGACAGGCCATGTACGTAATGAATGTGTTAGAGGCTGTGTCTGGCTGTGTTTTTTCTGCCTCCCTCCTCTTTGCACTGATGGCTGAGCAGCAGTGATCACCTTACACAGGTGTTCCACATTATGCCTGTGCCTTCACCTCCTCCCCTTTTTCTTCCTTCCCTCTGGTTCACCCTGGCTCTTTTTCTTGCCTTCCCATGACGTGTTTGACGTAATACCTAGTTTCCAAAACAAAGGAATGCGACAATGGAAGAAGGATAAAGATCCCAGATGTCTGCTTGCCCGCCAAAGATGCACTGGTCAATGATTTGTCTAGTGAGGACACATGGGAGGTTTTAAAGTAAACCTACGCATCACCATAATCTTCGAAGAAGAGTAAGCTATGTCTTAACTTAACGCACATGTCACATTAACCGAGACTGCGTGAAACTGCACAAGAACAAGGACTAAGAACCTTTACAGTCAGTTGTAATGGCTGCAAAGTATTATCTGAAACAGCTAATATTGGTCTTTGTGGTAATTTCAGGTTACTGACAGTTGCGTTGGTGTATTCCTTTCTTTCCCCATTTCAAATAACATTTGTCACTGTTGTTCAAATTTAGAAAATGGTAAAGAAGAAATCCAGACTTTCAGCTGAGCCTTGGAAAGCCAGTTACTATGGCTCATATTGCACACTTCTCTACTTAGACTCGCTGTTTTGAGTGCATAAGTGTGTTTCACAGTGACAGTGAAATACACTTATGCACAGTGCACTACGAGTACCCAGATGGTGAACTCATAACAAACAAGACGTGTGTGGAACAATGTTCACGTCATGCCATCAACGATCATCATCTTCGGTATGCAGCAGAATGGAAGGACCACCAAACAATTTTCAACCAATGGTGTCCACGCTAGTCATGGACAGTATGCCAAAAGGACTCTGGGTTTTTTTTGTTTTGTTTTTTACAGTATGAACTGAAATAAGTGACTAAGACTCATAAACTCAGCAGCCAAATATTTACAAAGGTCCTGGCAGAGGGCCATTTTCCCATAAACTTCCACAGGCCCAGGAGTCTTTTTTTTGGAAGCCCTGTGGTGGCCTTAAAAAAGAAGGCTTATGGCACTTTTGTGATGGCTTCACTTTTTAGAGCCAGAAGCCAAATCTGTATTTTTATACCTACCTTTTATACCTTACTAAGTAAAATTATTTCTTCAAAAGTACTTCATTCATTGATTCAATAGAAGTCTTGACCTACCTAGAACTCTCCTACTGAGTTTGAGACCATTTTTAAAATTTTGGTCGTTATCAGAAAGCGAGATCATCCAAGCTAACGACTTACTGCCAGTAAATGGGTGTGGGGTTACACAAGTTATTGGTCACATCCAAATGGTGACAGTAAAAACATTCATAATGAGGCTAAAAATGGGAATTCCAAAGCCAAAAACATGGTTGAAACCCCAACGTCATCTCCATGGTCAAAACTGATCACAGTACAGCAAAAATGGAACAATAGATCAATCAATCAATATTTTATTTATATAGCACATTTGAAAAGGACAGTGTCCATCAATGTGCTTCACACAAGGTAGCAAAGCAGATTACAACAAAAGCAACAAAAACAGTTAAAAACAATTAAAACCAGTTATAGTTACAGTTACACAGCACAACTGCAGACCAGGTGGAAGACCGAACTAATTTGCTTCAAACGCTAGATGGAACAGCTGAGTTTTTAAGCGGGATTTAAACGATTGAATGGAATCTGACATGCGGACATCGATAGGAAGATATTCCAGAGTTTGGGTGCGGCCATTGCAAAAGCTCGGTCCCCTCTGGTCTTTCGTCGCGGCCTTTGTTGCACTAAGAGCAGTTGGTTAGAGGATCTGAGCGCTCTCTTGGGGCTATACGCGTCGAGAAGGTCTGTTAGGAAACTGGGCGCCAGGTTATTTAAAATTTTAAAAGTACACAAAAGGATTTTAAAAATGAGAGAGAGAATTGGAGGCCCATGTACAGAGAATTGCAATAGTCTAGTCTCGAAGTAATGAAGGCATGGATAAGCTTTTCAAGGTCTTTATGTGGAATATAGGGCTTTGCCTTGGAGATTTGATGTAAAAACTCATTTTCACAACTGAGGCAACTTGTTGGTCTAACTTGAGTGAGCTGTCCAGGACCACTCCAAGATTTCTAACGGTATAAGAGAGATGGCTGGCATAGGACCCCAGTGTATTAGTTAGCTGGTCCAGGGGAATGGGACTGTCAAAAACAATAATTTCTGTTTTAATTTCATTTAGAGTTAGAGAGTTTTGTAATAGCCAATCTTTTACTTCCCGCAGACAATTGAACAAAGGCACTAATGAGGACTGGACATCCTGATTCAGGGGGAAGTAGATTTGGATGTCGTCAGCATAGTAGTGAAACGAGATATTATGCTTTTTGAAAATGAGTCCCAAAGGCAGCATGTATAAAGAAAATAACGTAGGATAGATGAACGGATATTATTTCCACACAGAACAAAGGCTGTGTCGGTCAACAATATTTTGAAGTTATTTATGGTTTTGTACATATAAATTCTATTGTTTATAGGAATGGTGAATTTAATGTATTATAAAATTACAATTACCACATTAGGTTTGAAGCTGCTTAGCTCAGTAGGGTAATTGGGGGACTTCAAAGCAGAAGGTTGCTTTGTTTATCCATACCTACTGTAAAATTTATCTTACTAGAAATTCTAACCAGGCATCCAGGCAATGTTGAACACATTACTTGAACCAATGTCACAGTAATGCCCGAGACATCGGTTCAACTTTCATTTTAGAGCCTCGACTCGACGGCAAGAAAAAAAACAACAACTAATGGTTTTCTGGGCAGTAGAGATGTTTACACGTCCAGCAAATATGCAGCAATATTCTTAAATATGTTTAATAATGACAAATGTGACTCAGATATTCACCCCTTACATTTGGCTGTCGAGCTGCTAAATCATTATTTGTTCTAAGCAGGTGGAGGATTTTAAAATGAACATTAAAATCACTGTACCACATGTCAGAATATTTACACTTGTCATAAATTAAAAGCGTCATTACCTGTAGCAGTCAACATATTTTTACTTTAGGTCTAACAGTTTACTTTTTCCACTAAAGAAGCATTTAGCCTTGTGAATATTTCAGACATGACTGCTATATAATTACTGTAGCTTGACTCGCACTACGACACACATCCGCACAGCCACGCATACACATGCACATCTACACACAAACACACACTTGTAGGCAAGGACCTGGATGTGTGTGTTCAGCTTGCTGTGGCTTACTTTGCCTACTTACGCTGGGCTGTCACAGTGCCTCATGGAGGAGGATACACCGCCCCCACAGGTCCTGCTGCACTCCCCCCAAATGGACCATGGCCCCCAGCCTCCATCCACACTCTGAGGCCAGGTACCAAACGCAACACATTCCCCCTGGTAGCACCACTGGGTGGGGAGAAGCAGAAGTATGCACAGAGTGGAAAACTTTGGTTATTACATATCTTAATAATTTCTTCAGACACACTGACCAGCTTCAAGTTAAAGAGGCCCATTCTCACTATAACATACAGCTTATTTCGTCCAATAATTAATTCTCGTGTGTCTCGTGACTCTTCTATATTTATTTAATGTTTCCATTATGGGAAGTTATTTCCAAGACAGGTGAGGCAGAGAAAGAGCTGAACTACGTTTCAGGAGTAATCATGTTAATCTGTTCAGAGTTGTGGGGGAAGAGGGGATCAGAGACTTTCCTTTGTCCCTCCAACTGTGTCAGTAGGTTAATAACCCTCTAGAGAACGGTACAGTCAAGGTGAGGGCTAGGCTGAGCTGCCGCGTTCTTTATCTCTACCTCTCATTTAATTTCTGAGATGCTGTCTAAACAAGATTAGCAGTGTGGAGAAAGAGAAATGTGGAGGACCAACTGATACGGGCACAGAACCTCAGCGTTAACTGTAAGTTTATTGGTCAATCTGAACACACAGAAGAAACGCAAAGCTCCCTTCTATTGGTTAATTCCTGGCTGTCTCCCCTCCCGCTTTCCCTTCCCCCAGTCTCTACCTCTATCTCTGTCTGGTCCTGTTGGAAGGGCCTCTCTCCATTACACGCTGGGTGAGAAATGGCTGACATTCATATTCCTTTGAAGCCGTCCCCAGCAGGGGCAGACAGAGTATGCCACTGGCTCTCCTAAAGCTGCTCCAAAAGCTGTTCTAAAGCCCCCCAGGCTCTACCTGGGGCCCCCTGTGTTGTACAGGACTCTGTCCGTGGGCCCTGGTCCTCAAAGGCTCCACTGAGCTAATGGTAATTATGGGTGACAGCTCGTGACACTCTCCTATTCTTCCCTTTTACCCCTCGGACCATCCGGTGACAATGGTTGCCTTAATCCGTGTTAAAACAGTCTCCCCTAACCTGGCTGGCATCAGCACTCGGCTGATGACCTAAAGCCTGGCCTGCTTACGTCTGTGAGTTTGTGCATGTGTGTGTGGGTGTGTGGTTGCACCAAATGCATGAGTGCACACTAGTGAGGTACCACTAGCTACACACAGAGAAGAGAATAAAAGTGCTTGTTTCACATCACAGGTCACCAGGTATTAAATATAGCCGCAGTGCTGAAAGGGCAGGTTCACCCAAATTCTAATTTAAAACATATAAACTTCTAGATGTAGCTTGGTCCATCTGGCAGCCTATTTTCACTTGGAAGAAATGTGTATTCCCTGACGGTTGCTGGCTGTCGTTGGGTGAAATCGGTCACTGCAGGCCACTGAACCAAAAACCTCCTTGTGACTGCTTTGGTCATGAGCAGATTGCCGCGGTCACCCATCGTTAACTGACTCATATACAAACACTTGCTAACTAAGCGCAGAGCGTTAGTGAAACTTGAAAAGGTGCAATGCAAAGTGCATAAAATAAAAGTTGTGTTACCTCTGAAACCAGCACATTTCAAAAGGCACAACTGTGAAGGTAAACAGTGTCAGTTTCCAATTTGTATCACACTCCTGACATTTTCACAAACACTTAGAGGCTTAGGTGAGTGTGTGCAGACAAGTTGGCAACTTCCATGCAAACTACGGCTGACAACAGTAACCTGCTGGCGACCAAAGCAATCGCAAACAGGTTTTCAGTCAGACATCATGTACTTCATTGTGACCAATTTCACCCACCTACAGCAAACAGTTGCCACAACTCACTAAGCAGGCAAGCAACTCATAAGTATTTTAACTGTCAATCTCTGGTGACAGGCAACTTGTCTCCAAAGAATTACAGTCAAAATTGGATTTCCCACAATCACTCTCAGACATAGTGGCAAAGGTTTGCAAGTAACTGCAATCTATTTTATAAACACAGTCAGTGTTGTAACCAATCTGAATCAGTCTGTGCTGATGAGCGCAATTCATCTGCGATGTGGCTCTTTCTAATAGAGTCCTTGACTTGACTGGTTACCAGCTGGTTGTATTCTGGTTATATTCCAATATAAAAGGGACAGCTCAGATTGAGCAATATGGAGACAAAGTTGAGATCATTTGGACATGTGCAGAGGATGGATAGTGGATATACTGGACAAAAATGTGGAATATGGAGCTGCCAGGCACGAGGAAAAGAGGAAGACCTCAGAGGACACTCATGGATGTAGTGAAGTGAAGGAGGACATGCAGAAGTTTAGTATGCTAGAGGAGGATTCCAGAGATAGAAACAGATTGTCCACTGTGGTGATCCCAAAAAAGGAGTATGTGAAAACCAAAAGAAGATAAGAGTCAAGTTGCCTAGTGCAGGCCATTTGTATTTAAATAACTATCCCACAGTAACTATCACTATTTCAGGAGGGATTTCTGAATTTCTGAACTTTCATGTCAATGAGCTTCTGGCTATACTGAAAATGCAAGTAGTTAATGTGAATTTCTCTTTAGTTTCAAATTTCTGTGCATGTAGATGGCAAAAGATTTGCAAGAGACCGTAACACATTTATGGCTTCCTTCACTCTTTCTGAAATGGAGGAATTTTAGACCACTCTTCTTTGCAGAATTGTTTTAATTCGGCTACACTGAAGGGTTTTCAAGCATAAATGACCTGCTAAAGGTTAAACCAAAGCATCTCAATTTAATTTGAGACCAGACTTTGGTTAGGCCATTGTAAAACCTGTAGTTCTCTTGTTCTGGATTCATCTTTGACCTACTAGATGAGGATTTTTGGAGTATTATGCTTTGTCCATTTGTGGATAATGCTTCTCATCATGGTTCACTGGACTCCCAAAGCCTTAGAAATGGCTTTGCAATCCATCCCAGAGTGATAGATGTTAATGATTTTCTCTCTTTATTCAGACAGGTTCAATTTAGGTGATTTCTTGATTCATTGGGTCTGGCAGTAATCACAACTAGGTGTGTCTAGTGAAACTGAGCTCAGATTTCCACAAAATGTGGTGAATCGCAGTTAATTAATGATTGAACAAGTTTGGGCAATTACTTTTTCACACAGGGTTGGAGGGTTTTTTTTTTATCTCTTTTTCTTTCCTGTTAATAAATGAGATCATTTAAAAATAGCATTTTTGTATTTATTTGAGTCATCATCTTCTAATATTAAAAATTGTGTATCTGGAAAAAAACTTTAACCTTTAAATGTCTGAGAAACACTAGATGACTTACCCCTTTTTCAATGTTGCCTGTCTGGCACAGGGTCCCCTCTGCAGCAGGAATACTGTTAGTTACACAACGGTTGCTTTTGCTAAGGCACCAGAGCTCTCTACACACTTCCTAGGAAAGAAGGCAAAAGCAAGTTGGTCAGAATAAATCAATTCAGCAAGCTGGGGGTGGATTTGTTAAATAAGGCTAAAAATGATTTATCAGTGGCCTTTTACTGGTTTTCCCTTTTAGTATTTTTTGTGCAGTCTGACAGCTGTGAGAACAACAAAAAAGAATGGCATGGAAATGTGTCTATAAATCCATACAATTCCAGATCAAATCAGAGGATCAGAGATGATGAGACCACATCAAGACTGCTATCTTCAAGAGCCCATATGCTTTGGATCATAGTGTATTTTGAGCAACATGCTAAGGGTCACTGCGTGTTTTTAATGCTCTCTTATGAGAAATGAAGAGTCAGCTAGATCAACACCATGACTAACGTTTGCTCATGTTCATCTCAGGACCACATGGGACCGTGACATCAGTTCAAGAAATCCAACTTTGGCTTCTTAGGGGAAATAAAGAGTGAGCAATAGGCCTCCCAAGTCTTAGATAAAGATGGCTTGTAGCCTAACAAATATCCTTAGTATTACTGATTTGTCTGCGTAAACATCATCACTCTTCAGTACAGAACGGAGAAACCATTTAGATTATTGAAAGAGAAGAAATACACTGTTAAGTTGCCCCCAAATAAATAACTGGATAAAGTGAGCACATGATGTGCTGCACAACCAAGACTGGATTTCCTGTTTAAGTAAACTGGGAAGTCTTAACTTCAAAGGTTTTTATAACACAACTGAGTAGAGCAGAAGAGCAAGCTCATGAAAAAGAATAACGAGCCAACACGTAGATTCTGAGCCCAAAGGTCAGTAAATATCCCACAGCTCTTCAGCTCCTTGAGCCTATCCAGATTCAATAATGCAGCTAACTGCCAGTCTCTGGTTGCACCGACTCCCCTATGCCAGCTGGTTTTAATATGCCACCCCTACTGCTCCAGTCACTATCTCAGCCATGGTAAAAGGTCACTGACCGGGCCTCAACAAACATGGATGCGGGGCTGATAGATTTATGTCAAACGAGAACAAGCGGTCAGAGACACTCAGTAAGAGCCCCACTAATATCAAAAGATTGTTTGTTTTTCATATGTTTCATAAATTTTATGACAACCCTTGGTTCAAGGATTTTTATAATCTATAAATTAAGCCTAACCCCCTGAAGGCATTGTGGTCCTTAACCCTGGGAGGCATATAGACATATATATATATATTGTGAACTGTTGAAGTACAGTGATTTTGTATATACAACTCCCTTCTTAGATTGTCTGAAGTGACTTCATCTTGTCCATGTTTCCAGATTTGTAAATAGGATAGAATTAAAGTGGTTGTATACAGTAATATAATGATATACCATTCAAACAATTCAAAACAAACATCAACCTCCAAAATAATCACAAGTTTTAATCTTACCTCTCCAAAACTGTGTGAGAAAAACCAGACAAGTTTAAGCATCATAAAGAATTTTTTTAAAATTAGGAATACCTAATAAGCTGTTTGTTCATATATACTGTATACATGATCCGCATGCAGTGTATGGAAGCAGTGCATTTTTCTGGCTGCTTCTTACTAAGTCAGTGTCACAACTTTTGTCAGTGATAGCTGCCCTGTGCTGTTCTTGTGTTTTGCTGCCGCTCTTCCCAGCTCTGACTCATATATGCACATGCAAAGAAAGATCCCAAAACTGAGGCAATTCCTGAAAATGGAAATATCAGTTTCTTTTGATATTGTTGAGCCTCTGTGAATCATGACACAAGAATTGCCTGAGGACAGATACGGAGTAATAGCATTTTCAAAGCTTTTTCCAAACATGGGACAAAAAAAGCAAACCAAAAACTTGAGGAAAATAGTAAAAGCTAGCATTTTACAGGCATGCTAGACTACCTGGAGACAGCAACATTTTGAGCATGGTCACATGCTAACAACAACAATGTACATACAATAGCTTAGCTTTGCGTAGCAAAAAAATCTTGAGATAACAAAAGACCTTGAAATTTGTCTCTTGGTACAAATATCAATGAATATCTGAGGTTTTTTTAAGATATTTCAAACTGGACCATGGTGGTTTCCCCAGACAACTATCAGTGCCATCCTTACAGCCGTGTAGCTAAAATGATTTAAAATAGTTTGAGACTGTTGGTTTTTGATATTGCTGGTCATAGAAAATGTTATGCCTTTTAAACCTAAGCAAGTTTGTTGAAGCAGGCGCCAGGTCACAAGAAGGAAGCCAAACATATCGCTTGGGTAAAATCCCAAATAGTATGTCGTGGAAACGTTTGGTACATTCTGGGTAAGAATTGGCTTAAGAAACCAGATTCTTCCATTTATTAAAGCTTTGATCTTTTTCTGTGGTTACATCCATCCTCTCACTGAGGGCATCGATTTCAAAGTATGAAATAAATCTGATCGTCAGACGAAAAACTCCAATCGAGCTCTGATAAATCAGCGCCGGAATTCCACCCTTTCATAAATGGGTGTCTTTCTTGGCAATCTAAAACCACAATTATGAGCTTAGGAGCCAAAATAACTGAGCGTTGATTTGGGCCTTGTTGTAATCTTCTGTCAGATATTTCTTTCAATGAAAAGAAATAACTCTGTGATCTCAACTAATCTGTCCTCTCTTCCATCATGTGCCCAATTTTCTATGTGATGCAGAGCAATATTACATTACTGTCCATTAGATATCAGAGGAATCTTTCAGCTGCTCATTTAAATGTGTGGTTGGTTCTTGTCTTTCACTGCCTGTGTCGCCTTGATATTAATAAAAGTATTGTCTTCCTCTTCACCCCCATCCATCCATCTTCATCCGCTTTATCCGAGGCCGGGTCGCGGGGGCAGCAGCCTAACCAAAGAGGCCCAGACCTCCCTCTCCCCAGCCACCTCCTCCAGCTTATCCGGGGGAATACCCCAGGCCAGCTGAGAGATATAATCTCTCCAGCGTGTCCTGGGTCTGCCCCAGGGCCTCCTCCCGGTGGGACATGCCTGGAACACCTCACCCAGGAGGCGCCCAGGGGACATCCTTGTCAGATGCCCGAACCACCTCAGCTGGCTCCTTTCGATGTGGAGCAGCAGCGGCTCTACTCTGAGCCCCTCCCGGATGGCCGAACTTCTCACCCTATCTCTAAGGGAGAGGCCAGCCACCCTTCGGAGGAAGCTCATTTCTGCCGCTTGTATCCGCGATCTCGTTCTTTCGGTCACTACCCACAGCTCATGGCCATAGGTGAGGGTAGGGACGTAGATCGACCGGTAAATTGAGAGCTTTGGTTTTACACTCAGCTCCCTCTTCACCACGACGGACCAGTGCAGCGTCCGCATTACTGCAGCTGCAGCTGCAGCTGCAGCCCCAATCCGTCTGTCGATCTCCGGCTCCCTTCTCCCATCACTCGCGAACAAGACCCCGAGATACTTGAACTCCTCCACTTGGGGCAGGAACTCATCCCCGACCCGGAGTGGGCACTCCACCCTTTTCCGGCTGAGAACCATGGCCTCAGATTTGGAGGTGCTGATCCTCATTCCTGCTGCTTCACACTCGGCTGCGAACCGTTCCAGTGTGAGCAGGAGGCCATCACCCGATGAAGCCAACAGAACCACATCATCTGCAAAAATCAGAGATGAGATTCTGAGGCCACCAAAGCGAAAGCCCTCCGCCACTTGGCTGCGCCTAGAAATCCTGTCCATAACCTCTTCACCCCCTTTTAATCTAAATGAGGAAATAATGAAAAAACGAGTTTTTCTCTTACTTTTTTTTTTTAACTTAACACTTAAGGTTAACCACACTCAAAGGCATGGTAAGACACAATATGGTTAGTAAACTGGGATGATGAAGTACATTTGTACATTTTCACACACTCATTTAACCCTCTGCAGGAGTTTCCTCAGGACCTTGGACTAAATCAGTCTGTTTTTACCACAGGGAGCAGGGTTTAAATGAAGTTCTGTGTTCCATTCTATTTATCTATTTTCCAGTTTCAGTGCCCAGGTTGGAAAGCTGTAAACCACAATCAGAGGCAGCAGTACTGAAAACCCACCCGTGCTAACTGTTGTTGCAGTTGTCTGTCATTTGCTTTACATAGCGCAATCTTTGCTGCAAACTCTTCTGCATTACAACCACCTAATGCACTGCAGTCCGGAGTATGTCAGTGGACTCATTTGGTCCAATGAAAATGACCAACCATCTCAAACAACTTTTTTATTTCCTTGTGAAAGTGTAATTTGGTTACTTGGTAGTTTCAGTGTCCAGATAAATTAGATAGTTATTAAAAATAAGAGAGTGTGTAGGGATATATTGCATGTTTTTTTATATTGCAGTTAAAAGAAATCAAAATGTCAAGAAAACCAATAAGTGCTAAAGAGATTGGCATTTCTGCATTTACTTTTCAGACAGCTCAGCCCTTTCCAGATGGGGATATAATATGGGGGCTATAAGGTCAGATAACAAATGTGCAGTACAATTCTACAGACCTGATGGAAAGTTATTGACATCACAGGTCCATTTTGACAAATCGCCAACATGGAAAGACATGTTACAGTAGATACTAGCACTTCCTGTTCGCACTGTAGCCACATAAAAGTTTTTAACAATGATAATTACACAACATTAAATTCTGAAGGACTTTTTTCTTAGTTATCTTTAATTACTTGTTCTACAAATTTTATAACTTTCTCGTTCTACAAAATCTTTAACTTTAAGTGATCCCTTAAGAGTCTAAAATCTGAAGATGCTCAGGTTTGCTATGACAGAGCAGTCATGTACTGTTAGTTACACAACATTTGCTTTTGCTAAGGCACATCCTAGGAAAGAAGGCAAAAGCAAGTTGGTCAGAATAAATTAATTCAGCAGGCTGAGGGTGGATTTGTTAAATAGAGGCAAAAATGATTTATCAGTTGCTCTTTGCTGCTTTTTCTTTGAGTGTTTTTCTTGGTGTTGTCTAACAGTTGTGAGAACAAGAGAAAAGAAGGCAAATGACATGAAAATGTGTCTATAAATCTACACAATTCCAGATCAAATCAGAGGATCAGAGCTGACGAGACAACAATGAGACTGCAAGCTTTAAGACCCCATATGCTTTGCATCATAGTGTGAAGATGCTCAGGTTTACTATGACAGAGCAATTTTAATGATTCCAATGATTATATTCATTCTTAATGGACACTGAAGATCACACCAATATATGCATAATATTTCTATGTACAATACTAAGCAAAACGTCTTGAGTCACCCATCTTTATTTCTTCTGTTTCTTTTTTCCTCTTTCTTTGTTTCCCTTCTTTATTTCTTCTATTTTCCTTCCAGGGAGCCGACTGGCTTGTAATATTTTTTAAAAAGGTCTTGAGCAATAATTCTTCAGTTGTCTTCCAGTGTCCTTTTTTTTCTTCATTTAGACATTGGTTGCTTTTTCACTCATTTTTTAATCATTCAAGCATAAACAGCCTCCTGATTCAAGGGATGAACAGTTGCTATGTCTACACATAACAGAAAACTTAGGAGAGAGATACAGCAGTCTGCTGCTGTGTTAAAACCCGATGGAGGCTCTGTCATGGTCTGGGTGTACATTTCAGGGAATTATGTTTATTATTTCTTGTCAACATTGTTAGAATTCTAAATACAGAAAAAGGTGGTTATAGCAAATATCGACTTTCTAGCTCATTAGAATTCTACAAACTGTGTTTTTACCTTATATTACATTTCTATGTACGTTTGCACATTTAATAAATTACTGTGCCTGTTTCTAATTACTGCAAATATTCAAGGGGTTGTTTATATCCTTATTCCACTTTGAAAGTAAAGTCTAGCAATGTTTGGGTATTGTACCTACTGTGATATATATTTCACTGTGAACTCTGCGTTCCAAAACTTGCGTTTGGGAACTAGAAAATTTTATTTTAACTGCCCTAGACATAATATAGGAGAGAGATCCCATTTTCTCAGTGTAAAGAGGAAGAATCAGGAGGAGAGTAGTCTGAAAGATGCTGGTTTCTTACCCCATACTTGCACTGGCGTGAAGAGGTTCCATACTGGAAGCGACACTGCTCATCTGCATCATACACCTGCCCCGGGGCCACTGTTGGGTACAGGAAGTCTCGTTTCAGAGGTTCATTGTCCAGACACGTCCCCCGACCTGAGCTGTCAAAAAAACAAACCTACAATAGGATTGTTTCTTACACAAAGAAACCTTTCTACACTTGCATAATAGCCGAGTTAGAGATGCCAAGACCAGAACAATTAGAGTCAATCCCCTCTGAGACCTTTGCTAGTTTTCTGTGACTCCTTTAATTTTAGTACCAAACTACTGTTATAGGACGCTTTGACAAAGATCTGAAAAGTCATGTAATTAATGCTGATATTAGACATCAACGCCTCTTCATCAAATGAAGTGTTGAAGCACAAGCAGACATTTTACCCAAGGCAATAGGGTGCAGGCTGTCAGCCTAGAATGGCCAGCCCTCCCTGATTATATGGCTACGTGCTCCACTATTGTGTGTATGACTCCTTAGACTGAGCCCACCGACTGCCAATTAAATGACAGTTGAGGAAAATAAAGAAAGAAATCTGGAGTTAGATTTGGATCTTATGTCCAGACCTAGGATTGTTTAGTCTGTTTTGTCAAATAAAAATATGTACAACATGTACACCACCAAAAGCAGACACACACACGTACACACACACTGCAATTTTGTATTCTAGGAGTTAAAACAATGAAAATACTTTTACCAGCACAGACACTTGCTGCCATGAGGTTATAAAAGATTTTTTTTTATGAAAGACTACATCCACTGGTCTTCCCTGAGTCAGAGGATTATCTCGAGGCAAAGTATTACCATGACTGTTTACTATAAGATAAGATAAGATAAGATAACCTTTATTAGTCCCACACGTGGGAAATTTGTTTTGTCACAGCAGGAAGTGGACAGTGCAAAAGTTATGAGGCAAAAATTAGAATACAATAAGAATAAATACAGTACACAACTGTACAGAATAGAATAAAATAAAATACTATATACAGTAGAATAAAATAAAATAAATATACAATAAGATAAAAATAGAATACAAATACAAATACTATATACAACTGAGTAAAAATACAACGATGACAGAAAGGATTATTGCACTTGGTATTATTGCATATGTATGGATGTGTGTGCTTGATCAGTTAAAGTCTTTATTATGGAGTCTGACAGCAGTGGGGAGGAAAGACCTGCGAAATCTCTCCGTCCCACACCGTGGGTGCCGCAGTCTCCCACATAAGAACTATGTGTTCCTTCCAGATGTGGCAGCTGTAGCATGCAATGGAATGCTTCTCATCCCTTTAAAGGCAAAGTGGGCTTGGTGACAACAACATTGTAAGTGCTACACATTATGACTGATCAAACTACAACTTGGGCCCAGAATGAAAATGAGGGGAAGAGTCAACAATAATATTAAGATAAATTAAATACCCGGATATGATTAGCACAACACAAAATTTGGTAATTTGGTTTTCAAGATTAAATCTCTCCAGTTATTTTTGTAGACAGCATTTTGACTGACGTATAAATTTATGTAAAAATCATCATAAAAATTCATTTAATTGACTTTCACATTGTAACTACCTGTCTAAACTCAGACTCCTGGTGCTTGAACAAGAATGCATAAACAAAATATATTATATATAATCTTTGTTTACATACCAAATAGAACTTATTGTGTATGTTTTATTTTCAGCGCTGAAGACCAAGAAGAGCAAGTTATCCTTCTTTTCTATCTTTTCTAATCTCTTCTGTTTCTTGCATTTTTAATGCTCTATTCTCTGTTACTGAAAGGAATAATGTTTTTTCTTTACTCTTGTCCCTCGGAGGACCCTCTCATCACAGGCAGAGGCAGAAAAGCCAGACTATGAGGCCCCCAGACACCCTGTGTACTAAGGGCAAGCCTCAGTATTTATTAGTTTGGAGAGAGACAAAATAGTCAAAGTTTAAACATAGAGACTATTATTTGACATCGTCGCAAAGGCTTCCTGTCCAGTGGATTTAGCCAAATTCATTATGCTGAGCGGAAACGTCTTCTAGCAAGCAGGAACTTCAGCTATCCCTGTACTCTGGGACTAGTCATTCACGAAGATATTAAGCCTGCTGAGTGCATCCAATAAGTTGTGAGGCAGCAGTATGTTTAAATCAGTATAACCTAACAATTATTAACAAAAGGTACACGTTTAATATGAAATTCATTGCAGTATGTGGTCTCGGAGAGTTTAATGAAGCCAAACTGCTTTCCTTTTAACATTTAGAACAAACTGGCACGCAAACTCTGGAGAATAAACTATGACTGAACTGTGAGCGCATTCATAAACCATTCGTAAAAAACCCAAACAAAGCACCACATATTGCTCGAGCAAGATGGTGAATCTAGGCCAATACCACAGCCAAAGTTGTTTACTTGGCAGGGAGATGCATGTGCAATATCCAAAATTCTGATTGAGGGGGAGAAAGGGAGGATAATTTGAGTTTACAGACAAAACACTTTTGTAAAAGCAAAAGGCAATAAAACTAAAACCTAAAACGCAGATCGATACAAATATGCATATAATATAAGTTAAGCAATAGTCTATTCTGCTCAAAGGTGAAGTAAAAAAAAGCTTTGTCTCTTTTGGGTACTTCTTTTTTTTTTTTTTTTAAATAGTGATTCTCGGATACACGAGCCAGAAATCGTTAGGAACCCGGCAGCGCAGAGTAGAAGCAGCTCTTTGTGTCCCATTTGGAAGCTGGCATTTAATACTGTCATCTCTGTCACAAGTGCTGTTCACTACCCTCCTCTAACAGCTTTCAGCCGGAAACATCATCTGACAACCACAGCAGCTATTATCCGCTTTCTTGGAGGGCCTCGCTAACTAAACATGAATACACAAACAGAGGAACACACAGACACACCGCAGACTTGTAACCAATACTTCACCACAAGGTTGCAGTTATGAATTTGCTCTCATGGTCTTAATACTGAGAAATGAAGCTGAACTGCAGAGAAAAAAAAAGTGTGGTGTCTATGACTGCAAAGAAAAGCTGTTAGTACTGAAACATTTACGGCCCCTTTGGTTTCATTACAGGAACAGACTTAAAATGGACTTTTAATCTTCTCATGGACCTTAAATTGGAGGCTTTTTCTTATTTTCTGTCAAATGTACAGTACTATGCAAAAGTCTTGAGTCACATCTCCTTTCTTCATATTTTGCTAGTAAAATGGGGAATAGGTGAAGCAATTTATTGAAAACAATTGCAAACAAAAATGAAATATAGTATTTAGGAAAAATCTAAAAGTTTATAAGTCTCTCTTGGGAGTTTGCCTGAGAGAGTGTGTTTTCTTATGAACATCTTCTGGACAGCCACCCTTCCATTAAAACCATTTCAGAAAACACTAGAGGGGTCAGATGCATCTCTTAGGTCCTGTGTCAAGTCTTTTACGTGTCAGTCAGTTACATGGACTAGACTGAAAATAAGTGAAAAAGCAGCCAGCTGGAGAATGATTGCTCAAGACAACTCACAAATGGAAGCAAAAGACAAAGAAATGACAAGTGACTCAAGACTCTTGCACAGTACTGAATACTGCAACAATAACAGATTTGCATCTGAAACATTGCTGAAATTTCAATCAACAAGGTCAGCATGTTTGTGCAATTAAGCAGCATCATAAAGACAGGATATATCCAATATGATTATCTCAAACATACAGCAATAAAGACATAAACATAAAAGACATAATTTTCTGCTTCTAAACTCTGAGGTTATTGCACTCGGCTCTGAAAATATTGGAAATATGGTATCTAACCAGATTCTTACTTTGGACGGCAATACCTTGCCATCCAGTAACACTGTGAGGAACCTTGGAGTCATTTTTGATCAGGATATGTCCTTCAATGTACATATTAAACAAATATGTAGGACTGCTTTCTTACATTTGTGCAATATCTCAAAATAAGAAATATCCTGTCACAGAGTGACGCTGAAAAACTAATTCATGCATTTATTACTTCTAGGCTTCTTCTAGGCTATATTTCTCCTATATTTGCTTCCCTTCAGTGGCTCCCTATTAAATCCAGAATTGAATTCAAAATCCTGCTCCTCACATACAAGGCCTTGAATAATCAGGCCCCATCTTATCTTAATGACCTTGTAGTACCATATCACCCCATTAGAGCACTTCGCTCTCACACTGCAGGCTTACTTGTTGTTCCTAGAGTATTTAAGTAGTAGAATGGGAATCAGAGCCTTCAGTTTTCAGGCCCCTCTTCTGTGCAATTAGGCTTAAAACTTTCCTTTTTGCTAAAGCATACAGTTCGGGCTGGATCAGGTGACCTTGAATTCTCCCTTAGTTAAGCTGCAGTAGTGTAGGCTGCTGGGAGATTCCCATGATGCATCGAGAATTTCTTCTTCAGTCACATTTCTCACTCACTATGTGTTAATAGACCTCACTGCATTGAATCATACTTGTCTGGCTCTTATCTGTCTCTCTTCCACAGCATGTCTTTTATCCTGTCTTCCTCCCCTCTCCACAACCGGTCGCAGCAGATGGCCGCCCCTCCCTGAGCCTGGTTCTGCCGGAGGTTTCTTCCTGTTAAAAGGGAGGTTTTCCCTTCCCACTGTCGCCAGTGCTTGCTCATAGGGGGTCATATGATTGTTGGTTTTACTCTGTATGTATTATTGTAGGATCTACCTTACAATGTAAAGCGCCTTGAGATGACTGTTGTTGTGATTTGGTGTTGTGTAAATAAAACTGAATTGAATTGAGTTGAAATATACAAACCTGTTTACAAACGGCAACCAATCAAAAGAAGTATAGCTTAAAGGGAATGTAACTACAAAAGCTTTTTTCAGAGAGTACATAAACTAAAGGGCAACACCCCGGGCTAATATGAGATAAATAAGGATTACTTAAACCTGAAAAGTATCTAAAGAATAAAAATAGGGAGTTGAAAATTAGCATAACAGGCCCATTTTTCAAAAATGATCTCTATTATCTAGGGTAAACTAAAAAAAAAAAAAAAACATACTAATGTTTTAATGTTTTTCTGTGTTGTTATCTCAAGTCAGATGAAGCATTTAAAAAAAATCAGCATAAAAATGAATTTGCACATAAACCAAACAATAAACCAGACAGCAGAAGCACCAGATACAAAGTTTCTTAGTGTTAGAACTCAAAGGTAAAAATATACCCTGACCTCTTGCTCGCTGTCTAAGGCAGGTGACATTGCAGAGATAATGTTACCAGCTATGGACAAGGTAGTTTACAAGGTATAGACTTACTTAGGTTCAGGGAGGGGCACAGAGGGGAAAAGACAAAAGAGGAAAGAGGAGAAACGAGACACCACAAACAGACAGGACAAAACAGACTATGGGGGACAGCAAACAAAGATTAGTGGCATTGGAAGTGAAAAGAAGTCATTGAAGAAGAAATGCTCAGGGTGTTGTGAGTTCCACTGCAGTTTTAGCCAACAGCGGTATAACTAAGGGATGATTTAGCGTCACCTGTTCTAAAGGTAGTAGCTTTTAAAAAATAAATAAATAATCTTAAATGTAGAGAAGGTGTACGTCTGCTGAATCCAAACTGGTAGCTGGTTCCACAAGACAGTGGCCTGATAGTCACCACCCATTCTACTTTTGGAAAAGCTTATAACTACAATTAAGCCAGCACTCTGAGAGGAAAGTGGTCTATTGAGATAACACAATACAATAAGGTGTTTATGATGGATCCTGATTTTCTACATCTTGTACATGAGGAGAAGGATTATAAATGAATAAAATGCTGCTGTATGAATCTAAATATCCATCAGAATAAACCCTGTCGACTAATTGTTTATGGGAGTATAAGATAAAACAACATAAACAGCAAAGCAACACATCAAATTAGATTAGAAATCATTCATAACCTTTGGCCCATTTTATACTTTCCTCCATTGTTGTCAGTTTCTTTCCTGTTTCCGTGGTGGTCTTGTGCTACTAGCTCTGCACGGTCAGCACTATTCCATTTTTGCAAACAAGCACTTTGAGTTTCGCAATTTTTTTGTGCAGCAATAAAGCTACACGAGAATCTTATCACTCCCACAAATGCTACAAAGTTAAGGGGGTCCTTGACCTCATTCTATGATCATTAAAAAGGCATTAGCAGCTCCATGCTACAATAGCCGTTACTAGTATAACACAGCTGGATTTCTGACAGAAGTCTGCTGCCGGCTGAGTTGCTCTGTGCTGCTATAGGCTTAAATATGGAAAAAGAATTTGTGGAGCAAAAAAGATCATGACTGTAGTTATATTGCACTGATGTTAGACATTCAGAGTCTCTGCCATCTAATAAAAAGACAAAAGTGCCAGAAAAAAAAAAATCAGGGATTCGCAAGCGTGAAGAGCAGTAGAATTTCAAGTAAGGCTTCAAATTGACACGCCTCCTCTAAATCATGCTGTGCAGAAATAGGTGTAGAAGTCTGTCATTGTAACGATTATCTGTTTGTTCTGTTACTCCAGATGTTTTGTCTAGCCTCTGGAAAAGAAACATTGGTGTGTCCTCTACTATGCCAGGCTGGCAAGACTCAAATATCACTGCCTCGTTTATTTATGTGCTCCAATTCTTTCTCCTTTTTTTGCCTCCTTTGGCCAATATATAAAACAGCAGAGCAGTGGTTTAAGGCAGCTGGCCTACACATCACCACCGAGAACCCACATGAGCTCTAACATCACCCGCCTTGTGGTGCAAGGATGCAGGGGTGGAAAGCACTCAGTTATCATACGCAGCCACAAGGAGGTCTGGCAAAAGTCTCAGTGATGAAGTGGATGTGAATAAGTAGGGGAAGGCCTCGTGTACAAAGCAGCCTAGCGGGTCCAGCCACATGGACCAGCCAGTGGCAGCGGGTTGTAAAGAGAGACAGCTGTGGAAGGAAAACAGGAATGCACCTTTTTCTCTATTGCACACACACACACACACACTCCATGTTTGCCCCCCACCCGAACACACACACACACACACACACACACACACACACACACACACACACACACAGGCCCACAGGGAACAACCACCACCCATATCACCCACTTACTCGAGAAAGCTGGTGATGTAGTCTTTGCTGCAGGCAGACCAGGAGAAAGGGTTGGTGTTGGCTGTTATATGAGCAGCCATCAGTTTGGCTGTCTCGTGACCTTTGGTACCGCAAGAATTCCCAATCCCATCATGGTTCATCCCAAAACTAAAACAGAAAAAAATAAATAAGAAGAGGAATTAATGCAGCTGGGAGAAATGACCATCTGGTCTGAAAGTGGTAGTTAATTGCACAGTTTAGATGGGATCTCGCTGGACAGTTAAGGCTGCTGGATTCTGGATGTCAACCTCTGTGGCTGTAAAGATTGAGCTCATTGGCTCTAAAACAGCTGTGTGGAGGGGTCAAGGGTCAAACTCTGTCTGGGGCTCTGCAGGAAAGAAGTTCTAATCACCACTCGGATGCCTGTCTGTCAATCACTGCCTGCAGGTCTGAGCAAGCCAGGGAAGGAAAGTCAGCACAGACTGGAGCGAGGAGTCAAGACCCTTTAGATCATTACAATGAGCAGCTCCAAACTTTGAACACTGTTCTGAAAGCTACGAAATAGTTTTTTTTCCCACTGAATTCATGTTGGCTATCAATGGTTGCAACAATTCATTTTCAGAAAAACTTCATCTGTCATTTGAGAGAAAAGTTTCTCATTACAGCAGGATATCAAAGCTTAACTTTCCCTCACAGTCTAGTGGTGCGAATCAGGTCTAATGTATATAACAAATCCAACCACATTGCACAGACTGAACCTGTTTTTCTAAGGCTGGCGTTTATGACATTTTACCCTACTCGGGAAATAAATCAGGCCAGTCGAAACCCCGCTGTAGTGTGTTTTTTTATACATCCTCTAGAAGCAGAGACTATTTTTACAACTGCCCCACAACAGAAGCAGACATGAGACATAATAAAGGAAATCGCCATCTTGCCTAACTCTCGAGAGAGGAATACACAGACTAATACATCATCATTATTTTGCTTTATATTCAGGAAGAAAGAGGCCGAGGTATGCGGACACTGACATTTGCATGAGGAAATATGTGCAGTTACAGTCTGCAAGGGGGGGAAAAAAGACTATATGCAAGTCCGGCAAAACCAGGCAGTAAATAATGTTTGTTTAAGAACAGGTCGTGAAAGTGATAAAAGGTTTGAAGACGACCTTAAGGAAAAAGAGGGCATTTGCCAACACCTAAAACTGCTATAAAAGGTGCTACATTTGTGGAAAGTTTCATTCCCAAAAATGTAAAAGGAAGAACTTCAAGTCCTGCTTAGAAATCTGCTGATATCAGCAGTGCCAATACTCATATTGAGGGATTTTATGCCACCAGAGAAGTTTAAGTTCTGAATTAAAAAAGGTCTTTTCAGTCATGACGTCATCAAAAGGATCCATGAATGAATATTGTCGGGGTGTAAGTTCATTGTGGATGTGCGTAAGGTGCCACGGCAAATTATGCTATAATCATGAAAAAGTATAAAGACAAAAAAGGAAAACTTTTACAAGCCATGATAAGGATTAACTAAGGGATAATAATTCTCAAGTCAAAGTAGACAGAGCTGCACCACTTTAAATTAATGAGACAAGTTCTGTTAAGTAATTTAAATGTGTGCCTTCAAAACCAAGCCATTTAAGGCCCTCTGACTTGGTCCCACCACCTCTGCAATACGCATCAGGGAGTAATGTCAAGTTTTATATTTTATATTAGGATCCTAAAAACTCTTAAAACTCACTTGTGGCCAATCTCGTGCGCAATGGTGAAAGCAGAACCGAGGCCGATGTCTTCATTGATGCTGCAGCTCCTCTCTGGCTCACACATTCCAGCCACTGAGGCCAGACCTAGACATACACACATAAACACACATGCCAGACAAACATACAAACACAAGGTTGAGGCAAAGCATTCTTAGGACTCGCTGTCATAAAACTGGGATTCCATACATAAGCTACTGTTTGCAGCAGTGCTGAGAGTCAGCTAGTCATGGCTATAGATTCACCAGGACAAGTCAAGCTTAGCATTTGCTCCTAAATGTTTGTTGTTTTTTACTTAAACGGGGATATTGCTGGAAAAGGTTTATACACTGGATTTCATGTAACTAGTATTCTGACAAAAAACTGACAGAAAATAGAGTTGTTTTTTCTCATTCCAAAAGCAAGACTTGGAGAAAGAGGCCGAGAGAAAAGAGGGAAAAGGGAGAGGAGAGGGCGTTTCAAGTTAAAAACGCTCCACAATCCAGGTGTCGCAGGTTCTTTTTCCCCTAAAGCCTGACAGGTCAGATAGGGAGACTGCTGGCGATCCTTCACAGATTACATCTACAGGTGACTGGAGAGTGGATCATATGACACTGCAAAGCAGGTGTGTGTGCGCCTGTGTGCGTGCGTGTGAGAGAGAGAGAGAGAAGTACTTTCTATTTATTTCATGTTGGGTTGAGGAGTTTTTCCCAGGTTTTCATATATTTGAGAATAAATTTAAGGGGAATCCTGTCACTCTGGATAATCTCAGTCATTTCTGTTAAGTTTTACTTGACATTTTAAGTAAATTTGTAAAAAAAAAAAAAAAAAAAAAAATGCAATTAAATGCTGTTCAACAATGGCAGGAGAGGGTGCAACAAGATGAAAAATTAAAAGTGCACCAGTTATAGAAATATGATATGCTTTAAGCTTCCTCATTAGTTTGAAACAGCTCAGGTATTTCCATTGCAATTTAGAGAAATTACTTTTTTTTTTTACCATCACATCTTTTCTACTTATCATTACTGTCATTTAAAAAGGACACTTTTTAAATGACAGTAAAGCTAGTTGGATTCCGCTTTAGGATGATAAATGACAATAAAATACAGAAAAGCAAATACACATCACCCCATTCTGATGGAGAGCAGCATTACAGTTTGCATAGAGTAATAAATACACTATACTGATGCTCCACAGTGTGCAAGTTGTTGATATTTTACATTATTTTACAGCGTACCTACTGAAATGTAAAACAACACTTTCATATAGTAAAAGATATGACACTACTGTGCTGCATAATATAGATTTTAAAAACAAAGTCACTTGTTTGGTTGCCATTATAATGTTTAATGTACCTTCTGTAATCACCATAAAAATGGAAAATGTCTCTGTACCCTCACCAATGTACCCTGAAATCAGTTTCTTTAAATTTCCATTCTCTTTATTCACCACACGGTTATCCAAAAGCTCCTGTATTTAACACCCTGAAGATACACGCTGAATGGACATGACTCATCACTACCAAGGAAGAACGTCAAAGGCTGAAAAGTGAGGCTGGTGTGTAAGTGCCAAAAACTGCAGTTGTGTATTGGCAACTTGGGCCTGGCTCCAAAAGCAAGTCAGGCTCCACAGAGTCCCAAAAATGAAAATACCCAACTTTACAACACAAAGCACATTTTTTTATAGCCGAATACATAGCAGTTTTGGCCTTATTGATAGTTCATATCTTAATAGCAACTTGGGGTTGCTATGAAGGGTGGTGAAGGGGTGTGCCATCCAGTCATCCACATAGATGGCAGGTGGAGCTGTACCCACTGGTGTCTTCTGAGTCTTACCTCTGCTAAATATTGTCCCTTCACTGGATCTTTCTGCCATGTTCGTGCTGTTGGTGCATTTTGGATCAAGTTATGTCCAAGGAAGTTGTGCCTTAGCTTTGAGGAGTGACATTCTACTTTATTAGTCTGTTATGCAACATTAATTAACCGATACTGTGTTTGTCTGTGCCTTACAGTTTATAAATGTAGCTTGTAAGCATTAGCTGATAATTTAGCAGGCCACCCTTTCCTCTCAATAACAATGTGATGGCCAAAACACTAACAGTGAGGCTTCAAAAAACCCCAAATCAATGGGTGACATCACGGTGGCTGAGTCCATCTTTGATTTAGTCAGCAATCTTGGTCATCATGGTGGTCCACTGCTAGTTAAACCTTAACATTACACTTAGCCACACACAAGCTGGAAACCACATCACACGCCCACAATAATTAAAGTCTAAATGCAAAATAGCTAAAATAAACATCACAGCACTACATAATTAATGATTTGAGCCTAAGCATGTACATTCCCATGAGTCTTTGAACTTGCCACTGTAAATAACCCAAGCTACCACCACCTTGGGTTGCTACAATTTCAACTCACGTTGCTACTCTTTCTTTTTAATTTCTTTATTTTGACTATGTGCATTTAAGAGTTAAGTTGTGGACGTACTAAAGCAGCGGTATCCAACCTTTTTTGCGCCACGGCCTTTAAGGTGTCGCGGATAAATACAACAAAATAAAACTAGTACCTGTACCGAAAAAAAGAAGATTTATTCATAACACACGTGAAAAGAGCAAGGAAAGCCGAGTAAACGATAAAAACGATAACAAAATAACGCTGAAAACCGATAAAAACCCTGAAAACTATACATTTCACACCTGAGCCTCAACACTCACGGTCCGAGGCCCGGGGTTTGGGGACCGCTGTACTAAAGCATCACAGTGAGACTCAACTCTGACTTAACTAAAAATTAGAAAATAGGGTATTAATATTTATATATTGATATGAATGAATATTTTTTCCTGAAAGGTATTAGCATTTAAAGTACCAAACTGTATTTACAAAAGACGGTACATTACTGTTTACTGTACTGTACATTCCTTGTATATTTTTTTAGCAGTTGATACAAAAACATCTTGCAATACAGTTGTGGGGATTTGTTTGGACTTTCATTCAAGAATTTTTCAAGTGCTTAACATGTGCATAAATCATGTAGATAGGAGCACAGTTACTGTCAACAGCTTTCAATTTTCTTTCTCTTGCGAATAAGCAGTTACCTCTGAATTTAGACAAATCAAACCAAAACTAAATGTCTGAATGGCTTCATGCAACGAACGTGAGCAAGAAAATATGTTTATTTTTATTCAGCTCGCATGCACCAGAGCGTTTTCCAACTTGCAGAAGAAACTTTTGCAAAATGTTCTAATGATAAACTTTGCACACCTCTTTTTACACTGTTCATTAGCTACATAACATGTCGTTTGGCAACCAATGCAGCTTCACATCTTCCTGTAGCGCATGCATGGACTCCTCGCTTGCCTGCTAAAAGTGGCATGGCCTTTGTGTCCTCTTTACTAAGAGGCTAAACAAGAATAGACTCGCAAATCAGGAGGCCACTGAAACCATTACTGCAGGAAAAGAGGGAGCCTGAAGGTGAAGAGAAAAGGAGGAGAGGGAGGGAAAAGAAGAAAGGTGTGTGTGTGTGTGTGTGTGTGTGTGTGTGTGTGTGTGTGTGTGTGTGTGTGTGTGTGTGTGTGTGTGTGTGTGTTCGGGTGGGGGGCAAACATGGAGTGTAAGCTGTTTTCTTAACTCCAGGGTGGACTGTGCATTATCTCCACGCCCATGATTACTCTGCGACCCTAAATGCCAGCAGTCTGACCCGAGAGCATGATCCCTGGGAGGAAAAGGAGGAGGAGCAGAGAGGGAGGTGGGGGTGAGACAACAAGGAAGCCAAGCAGATGCCAGGGCAATTAAAAAGACCAGGGAATGTGACGAATGCGGTCAATCTGTCAAACCACCCCTGAAGTCACGATATTACCTCCAAGATATACTGTGGTGCCTGCAGGCTCCAAAAAAGATAAGATGGGGAAAAAAAGAGCTGGGTGGGTAGGAAGGTTTGAGGTGGAACTGAACAACTTGAGACAGAATTTTTTTTTTTTTTTTTTTTTTGGGGGGGGGGGGGGGGGGGGTGATCTGCCACCACTTGCTGTCCTTTTTCCACCCCCAGTAACACCAGAGCGTGCATATCACCCACTCCATCTCCCTCCTGCATACTCTAACACCCCCTATAATTGTCCTTTTCCATTTTCCTTTCAACCCCTCCTCTTCTTCTTCTCCATCTCCCCCATCTGCCACTAATCTCGTCTCTTCTTCATCCCACATTTCTCCTCCCCCCTTTTAAGTCTTTGCCCTCCTTAACTTTCCTGCACTTCCTTTCTCCCTTTCAACCCCCAGTGGAAGTGTAAACACTTTAGACAAACTGAGGTTGGAGGCAGAGGACAGAGACAGAGGAGATTTATAAACTAGAGGTGACCACAGCTGTCCAGGTTCAGGGCTCCTGGCCTCAACAAACAGAGGAGAAGCCACTGAGGAGCTATAATAACACAATGGAAAATATCCTTCTTATTATGTCTCACCGGATTTGTCGGATTTGTGTTCTTCTACACAAGATTGCGAAGGCTGCTAAATAAGGTTTTCTTGAGGACACGTTGAATGGGAAAATAAAAACCTCTCCAAAGAGCAGGAAAGGATAAACTCCAAAACTAGACATTTAATGTAGTCAGCATCACATAAGATTACAAAGGAAACCTAACTTAACATATATGAAATTTATATCAGCCTTTTTCACTCACCTAAGGTACCACAAGGTTTGTTCTTGTAGGTGCAGATGTCATACCTAAGAACAGGCAAAAAGAAGAAGAAGAAGGTCAGAATACTCAAACTGTTTATGTTTAATCACAGTCTGGTCAGGTATAATGTCACCTTTAAATCTTTCCCTTGTAAAGACAACCTCCCCTGTACCCTAATGGCTAGTTTTGACCCTCAGTATATGTTTGTTGACTATTAGAATAGCTTCTGGGTTTTTCCGAACATAGCTGCATAAGCAGAGACCCTCACTAACTTCTGTTATACACCCAGTCATTTTGTTTTATAAGCAGCCCTAAATATGACTGAAACTGCTCAGTCCAGAAAAGAGCTTCAAGTGTTACTCCTAACAATATCATATACTAGCTTGGGTTGTCAAGTCAATGGATATCCACTGATTGCACTAAATTTTTTTCCCATTCAGCAAGTGATTTCAAGTGGTCACGAGAACCTGGTCGTCAATAGGTTAAGCGCACAACACGCTCAATGGGCGATCGTGGCTCAAAAGTTGGGTGTTCGTCTTGTAATTGAAAGGTTGCCGGTTCAAGCCCCGGCTCGGAGAGTCTCGGTCGTTGTGTCCTTGGGCAAGACACTTCACCTACCGCCTACTGGTGATGGCCAGAGGGGCCGATGGCGCGATATGGCAGCCTCGCCTCTGTCAGTCTGCCCCAGGGCAGCTGTGGCTACAACTGTAGCGTGCCTTCACCAGTGTATGAATGTGTGTGTGTGTGTGTGTGTGTGTGTGTATATATATATATTCCATTATTATTAACCTCTGGCTGACCACTTTTAATTGTAAAAACTATAGGACAGGTTACCTGGTAGGAGGTAACCTGTATCTAAACAACAGTGGCCTGACTCAGACTGATTGCAATCACTCGCAGACAGATTGCTAAATGTTTGCAAATAACTGTTGTCTAATATTTAGGCGCAGAAATATTGCTAATATGTTTCAAGAAATCTGGGTCAATCTGTCCTGATGAACGCCACTCGTTCCTGACAGTCTATTGGTAAAGGTTATATTTTAGTTACATGCCGTGGGCTCTTTCACAGTTAATACAATAGAGCAAAAAAAAAAAAAAAAAAAGGAGGTCAGAACACTCAGACCCACAGTGCCCAAGGAAATTTTTACAGGATTGCATTCAAATTAATGAGACAATCATACCAAAAGCTTTTAATCTATTAAAACCAAGAGCACAGCAACTTAAATTTTACCCTCCCACCACCTCCACCTACCACCCTCACTCCTTTGTCTTTGAATCACTCCTCTCTCTCTCTCTCTCTCTCTCTCTGTTCTCTTTTAAGTGACCCTACTTGTGACTTTTCTAATCCATTTTTGATTTATTCCCCCAATTTTTCAAAGGTTTTGACACCACCCATTTCAAAACAAAGGCTGGACAATGACATCCTTGTTTTATGCTAACAAGAACTTTCAATCATTCATTCACACTGATCCATGTTACCAAAGATCTGCAGGAAAAGTGTTTGTGGCTAATTTCATCACAGCTATAGAAGTGGTGTATTTTTATAAACCAAATTCATTTAAACAAGCCCATCCATCCATCGATTCATCCATTCTCTATATTATAATATAGAGAATGGATGAATCAATGGATGGATGGATATAATATTCTAATCCCCAAGAAAAACAATGTGAATATCGTATTTATTACTTGGATTTTGCTGTGAACAAACTGTGACAGATGATAGATTTGTAGACCAATGTTTGTTTGCAATGACCATCAGGTATAACAACCTAATGGGCCTTTTATATGTCAGAGCATTGGGTCTGTCAGCTTCCTTAGAGCTCATCTGTAACCAAGTATCTAAGTTAATTCATGCCCTCAAACTGAAATGTTTTAAAAAAAATAGTTTGTGAGTTAAAAGCCCTTTCCATGATTTTTTTGGTTTATGAAAACAATAACATTTCTCAGCTTCCTGCTAAAAAGGGAAGGCCAAAAAGGCAAACTCCATGACCACTGCAGGCAGGCTCTATTAAGCAGCCTTTGCTGTTTGTGCAAAGTGAAGCTAAAACCAATAATAAAGCCAACAGCCAAAGAAGCTGGAGGATATCAACTGGCAGACAACACGCTAGCACTAATGATAAAAAGGCTGTTTTATGCAAACTAGAGAATCAAAAACTTTGCCTTTGGCAATGTCAATCACAGAACCCCATCCTGCTTCTAGATAGAAGCAGCTGGAGGAGTATACACATCAGTTGCCAGGTTAAGTAGCCAAAACAGTTCTGGCAACAATAAAGTCTATTCCAGGTAATGACAGAGTTTTATTATTTTATGACATAAATTGCGGGATGACAGGTACATTACGTCCGTAACAGCACATTTTACTTTCAAAACGATGGCATTTATTCCCGTGAGCTATTACAGGTAAAGTGTGCACACAAGACCTGGACTTTTGGATTTTCCAGTGCTGTAGCTGTCGGCATTTGCTGAAGGCACACCACAGAAAATAACCTGTATTTGCTCAAGATGAGAAAATTACAAATAAAGTAAGAACTGAAAAATTGTATTTCAACACTGGACTATTATAATGGTGTGTGAGCAACATGTTGTCCTGTTCTGTAGCTGTTAGCCAACTCTTACCGGGTGATTAGGACAGCATTGTCATGATGAGCCATCCCATTCTCTGGAATACTGTTTCCATCGCTGTGATGAGACAGGATGGACTTCTGCCACTTACAGAAACTGTCCAGAGACTTGTCAGCATGATGATTAATTTCCAGATTTGGCTGCAAAAAACAGACATGAAAAACAAAGTGATAGAAGAAAACGCAATTTCCATCAGCACCAAAAAATATTGGGTGATGCTAGATACGTGCGGTTCGTAATTATCCTCTGCAAATTTGAACTAAAATATTTACCATAGTTGGCAGTATTTTACCAGCAGGCATGTTCAAAAGGTTCTTCCAAATTTTGATATTTCATTTAAGCCCTACATTCATTTTCTCAACAGGCTTTGCTTTTTTTGCAGGTAAGAATGTGTTATTAACGACTTAAAGCTGAGGTTCACTCACTTCACCATCTCATGGTACAAACTGGTACCTTACAAAAGTACAGCCAGCTCCTACTTTTAACTTAAGTTGACATCTCTTCATCACAAACACAGATGTCAAGTCTTACCATCTTTCTTCATATTCCACTTTGGAAGGTTTTATACTACTTTTAAATAAAGGACTTTACAAGAGATACCTTTAATGTATCATGATGTTTTTCCCATGTTGTGTTGTGGCCATAGACATTATAAAGGATGGATGCAGCTACCATGAACTCATCCATTGGTTTATTATGTCAAGATGAGCAATTTTGCCTTCATCGACTTCCTGTTTTAAAATGAGTAACGTGATCAGCAGTAAAATTGCATCCTCGTTGGCCAATGACTTTTTAATCACAAGTCGAGCATACTTTGGGTAATCCTCCTTTGTGAAACACAGAATAAGCTAAATTTACAACTCAATGTTTTACTCAGCATGACTCAAAATGAGTGACTGAGCCCATATATACATCAACAAGGTTTTTAACAAGGTCAGGTCCAAGAGCAGGTTTAACTTAGAATTTTATAGGAATGCAAGTTTTTTTTAAACCACAGTTATTGCCCCCTTTATTTGCTTAAAAGAACGGAGGTTTAAGGCACTTCTCCATTTGATTTACGATTGATTAGCACCTACGTCCTGCTGTTTAAATGCAGGTTGATTGATCATTGGCAAGAGTGAGCACCTCTATAGCGGCAATTGGCAGTTTGCTGGCCTGGAGTATTTTGTTGTATGTTAACATTACACCACAATCAGCCCAGTGGATATCCCAGCTAATTCACCCTAAGATCAGATTGTGCAATCCTCAGAGAAATTGTAAAAAACCCAAGAGCTACATTTCAGACTCTACAGGTCTCAGTCCTTTGGACAGATGAGCCCAAATCTGAGACATTTGACCATAATGCACAATCCATCACTGGGTGTCAAACACAATAGAGATTTGACAGTGAAAAACTTTCTTTTCACATGACTTTATACCCAGAAACCTGGAGGCCTATTGCCTGCTGTCCAAAAAATAGCATTCACGCAAAACAAAAATGTAAAAAAAAAAAAAAAAAAAAAAAAGCTCAAAACAAAAAAAGGGCACTGAATTTATTGTCATGCATTGACAGCTCTAAACACTGAGCCAAAGTAGAACGATTATCTGAATGAATTATTGGAGGAGTACTGTTAGGGGATCAGAGGGATGTTAGAGGACCAGATTTTGCAGAAGACATGGGTTTTGTCTTTGATTTAGGAGACGATGCAGTTGTAGTAAAGGTAAAACCATTTACAGCAGGAAGAAAAAGATGAGTCATAGGAGGAGCAGAGGACTTGCACTATTGGAAAACAGGGAGGAAAAGTAGCTAATGTAGAAGGACAACTGGGGACGTTATAGTGGAGTTTGGTAAATGCTTCCACTTCCATGCAAAGGGTAATTAAACTGTGCTGATGTCAGCTTACCCACCAAATAATTAGAAAACATTCTGCATGCAATGTGAATTTTCATAATGACTGATATACTAGTGCTGCTTCATATAATTTAAAGTTTGATTCCACTTGACATCATTTTTAGAACTGATGCTACAAAAAGAGTTGCTACACCCTTTCAGAAAAACAGATGGTAGGAAGACCCTCTGTTTCTCTCATCACACATACATGCACATGTATAGTACATGTACAAATGCTCAATAGAAGCTCCCTGAGGGAAGATACCTGAGCACGGCTTTCATGTGAAGTGGTGTCCATATGGTGAAGAGTCTTTCTACTCTCTACCCTTTCTACACAGAAGTTGCGTTATACAGTTATACACTCAATACAGGTGAGGATATAGATACTAGAAGACGTGGCTTAAAACAGAAAAAAAGAGACTTTCTCTTACCTGATCTTCAGTCAGAACAATCAGCCGGGTCACAATAATGTTCACAACATTTCCTAGGCTGGCATCACGGTAAAGTTTGGCAACCTGACCTCCAGAAAAGAAGAAAAGACACAAAGTCAGACAACTGTGCCACACTACTCTGCCTGTCCACGAATAACATGAGCAACAATGGAGAAATCATGAGTGTAGACTTGACCGAAAAAGTAGGCTCAAACTTACAATATTCATTACGGACAGGATGTAGTGCTCAATGTCTTTGCGTCCGTGGTAACCGACCATCATTTTATCAGCGACCACAAGCGTCTCCACAAAGCGCTCAGTGCTGATGGATCGCTTCTGTCTGTGGGTGCTGTTTGACAGCTTGCTGTAGTTTTGGGGCAAAGGCGTGCTAAGCTGGCAAGGTGCACTGGTTTTAATGAGGTCTGTGAATGACAGGGAGACAAAGACAGGTAAGAGTGAGGTAACAATCAGAAGCGTGACACATTATCTGTTTGAGAGAGAGCTGGTTTGTGTGTGATAGGTGCAGATATGGAATTTGCCACTTTGAACCTAGCAGCTAAAGTCTTTGTTTTATGGCCCAGCAGATGCTCTGGGAAAAAGCTATAAGATGCTGCATGTTAGGACATGCTGGCTTCCTGGTGATGACAGTCTTTGCTCTTTCTCATAAGACCCTGGCCGAATACCTAAATATCCACCTGGTTATTTTTGGTTCTAACTCAACGTATCTCAGCAAACAGAGCATTGGTGAAACTGAGAATTTTTAATTCTCAAGATGATTATTGGTCCTATAAATAGAATTTGTTCTTGTGTAAAGTCTTCTTTATGCACTGAAGGGCGTTATATGAAAGCTGGAGCAAGACTTTCTGTCACAGGTTGAAAGGTGTCCAGGCCAGGAGCAACTATAGCACACAAGAGGCCCGGTCATGTCTAACAGAACCTGGGCCTAGAACCAAACCAGCACTTCCTCTAACTTGCTATGTATAGTTATTCCTTTACGTCAGTTCCACCCACACAGAGTCCAACCCAGATGGAGGTTCACCAACCTGAAATGCCACAGCTGAACTCCTGGCTATGCTCTTGTGGTGAGGGAATGGCAGACATTTTATAAATAACATGCTGCTGTGCTTCTTCCAGGTTCCATTCACCAGAGGTGGTTGAGGATATGTTCTTTAAAGGCTCTATTAAATACTGTTCTTCCTCTGTTGTAATAACACCGTGCTTGTTGGGGAAGAAAATCAATGAAAAAAGCAGGTTAAAAACAGGAAACATTGGTACTAAAAGTACAGTCTTAAGAAAAAGCACTGTATTTCATAATCATTTTATTAAAGGAGCAATCCTAGTTTAGACACTTGTTACTCTTGTCTGTGCTCAGACAGGTGGACATGAAGGAAACTCAGGCATCCTTTGTTTCAACAGGTGAACATTTTCAAAATCTGCTTTTATGAATATATATGAAAAAAAAAGAACAAACATTCAAGCTATATTAGAGTTATTGGTGAGTTCTGAAATCCAAGGGAGATAGTTTGAACCAAGCAGCCATGTCTCAAGGGAAAACTCAACTAAATGCCAAAAACTGCTTTTCATCTAATGACCACTTGAGGCTGGCTCAAAAAGTGACGTGCATAAAATGGTTTGGTTTTGTGAATAGTTTCCCACCATAACAAGTCTATGGTGGGACATTTTGTAATATAAATTAATCACTCTTGGTAATGGAATTATGGCCATGGCCACCTTAATTGACAAGTGTCTACTTTGCTATATTCCGTCACTCTTTTGTAGGCCTTACTTCTTTTAAGAGAAGTCACTGAATTGGACCTTTGGAGGTTCTGTGTTGGTGGCTTTTGGGAAATTTTAATGATGAAATTATATTGTAATTATCTGATAAACAATAAAGCTTGCTGTGAGGTGCACACTGTCCAAGATGTTTGGGCTTCAGTTATGAATGGAGATAGATAATCAAGCTAGCTAGCGTTAGCTCATAACTTGGACCTCCACCCAGTCATCCAAATTTGGTCGTTTCTGACTACAAAGAACGAACACAGCAGCTAAAACGCCAACACTCAAGCTTGACACTGATGTCATAGTGCCTGATTCCATCTTTTATTTACAGTGGACAGTTTGAACACAATGATTATTGGAAGCCATATCACAACTAAAGCCTACACACCTCCAACAGCCCTATTGTTTTCCACTTCTGACTGACGGATTGTCATGCTGACATCATAACAAAGTCACGTCAGTTTGAATCTGGATAGCAGGTGTTCCAAACCCTAATTTTTAAAGTCTGAAAATACTGGGCACATGTCAGGTGGGGAACATGTGAAAAAGATTTTGCTTTGTAGCAAGTTGTAAAAAAGTACAATCCAGAATTTGGGCAGCTAATTAAAAAAAACAAAAACAAAACAAGATAGTCATTTTGGAGTGTCCCTTTAAACAACTAATACATCCCCTTATGTGACCTCTTGCTTCTCATTAGGGACATGTTTTCACATATACAATGCATTAGTCACTAATCTGCAGTAAAATTTAAGAACCCCAAACAATCAGTTACATCCAGACCAGCATTAAAACATTCTTCTCCCCCTGTCAATGCCCCCTCTGGAGCATAACCTAGGAGAAGTCCTTCAGAGTGGGTTTATAGGAAACACTGGCTTGGCTTTGTAAAACCCACAATAAAAGCAATTAACCACATATCACACTAGCCTACAGAAACATTTTTGATGTAGGGTTTTAATAGTGTGTGATGTCAAGATCTCAAAATGTCCAGACAGCTGATTACATTAAAGTACAGACACAGTTTTGTCCATTTTTGGTGATGTAAGAAAAAAAGGGCAAACACTAATTCAATTTATGATACTCAGTGCTATGTCTTGCCAACACATTTGGCTAAGCGTTTCCCCCACATGATTACATTTGCCAATAAGAAGCAGGGCCTTTTTCTTTTTTTAACTTCTTTAGAGTTACTCTCGAGCATGGAGGGATAACAGCTTTTAAAATTTGGCACAATTCCGTGATTAGTTAAGAGGTACTGAACAGTCACACAGTCTGTGCTTAGACAGGATAATTAGATGCCTTATTAGAGCTGCTCAGTTTTGTTTTTGAACTGAAACCTGCACATTTATAGGCATATCATTTAAAGATCACACAAGGATCTGCTTAAGAAATGTGATCTCAACTACTCAAGTGTGACATCCAGCGCACAAGTGAGAAGAAAAGCACTGATGGTTATCACAATCAGATCACTGAGATGATGTGATTTTTTTCAACATAAACCTCAAGTCACTCCAAGCTGCCTGCAGGCTCAGTGCACCATGCGGAAAAAAAGCCAAGATTCTCTTAAGCAAACTGCAATAATCTTGTGATAATATTCTGCCGAATCTACCAAAAATCTACCAGAACCACAACCTAGTTATATCTGACATAAACATGGGGGGGGGGGGCACTTTGTACTCACCAGGCCTTTGCAGTTGCTGAGTGCCACTCTAGTTGTACTGTGCTGATTTTGCAAGAATCCAATATAGTGACAGTTATCTACCATATTATGCCGCCACTCCAGCCCTTCTTTACCCCAGTACTCCACTGTAAAATGTTTTGACACCAAGTGGGGGTTGAGAGTCAGGTTTAAGTGAAAGTGCTTTCCATAGGCTGACAGTCTGTAGAACAGTCGGGGCTCCAGTGGGTCTAACGCGGGCTGGGCTCCCATCATCGGATCCACCGCCCCCCGTCTCCGTCGGCCTGGCCGGTGGTGCTTCACAGTGTAGCTCAGGAATTCTCCATTCTCATCCACCCGCACCGGGACAGTCAACTGGTAGTGCTGCAGGTAGGACAGGAACTCCTCTTTTACCAGGAAAAGAAGAGAATGGAACAGAAATAAGAAGATGTTATGAAAATAAGCTGTTGAGTACAGCAGAATTTTTTTTGTCCATGTGTCACCACCATACCTTGGGAGTTGTGTGAGAGTTTGCTGATACTTTGAAATTCAGAAGCAGTCATCACCACCAGGCTCAGTGTCCAAGTCAGCGTCTTCCACAAAATTTCCATAATTCAGGGAAAGATGTGACATGGGGTAGGGGTAGAGGGTGCTACAAATGGGTTAAAAGGACATAATGGGTCTGATGGCAGACCACAACAAGTCCATGGTGCGCCTCCTTCAATTAAAATGCTCTCACCGTGCTTGAAGGCTCATTCAGGTCTCAGATTTCTCCTGAAGATGAGCACTCCCACATCTCACCAGCCTCTGAATTCATGTCAGCAGCTCATACAAAACACTGTAATCCATCAGACGCAAACAGGAAGCTCTGTATCTTTGTCTTGACCAATCCATCTGCACTGCTGTGGAGAAAATTAAGCAGCGATTACCCAACGATAGCCCACTCTGTTAGTTGATTTATTGGTCGTCAAGTGCTAGATCAATTGGCTACTGACTATTCTAAAACTTTGTACTTATTTAATATCTGCATTTATATGCTTATACTGAGCAACTAACTATAGCAGGCTTGATGGCAAGCTTTGACTCCATCTGTGGTTTGTAATCAATGAATGAAAACGTAAGGCAACGCTGAACACCCCATATTACAGATTTCCACGAGGAGCACTGGTGTCGGTTCCATTTGTGCCAGTACCTCTTTAAATACACGGATGGCCGTTTAATGGCTGATACGCCGTGACAAAAACGTGGCAATACAATACAAATGACGTGTAAAACCCGCGCTGGAACGGACGCATACATGTCAGCTGTGCAAGCTGATATTTCTGCAGATTAGTTTTACTCACTGACGCGCTTGAAAGCAACATGTGCAAACTACAAACTGCAGCACACAAGCGGATCCAGGTGACACAGCGGTGACGATCCGAGGAAGAGACCGGACTCCAAACACGGGTGGTAGCCTTTTTGGAAAGGAGGGCTTTTCGCAAATGTTTCTTCAGCTGTAGCGCTCCTGCGGTCCAGACAGACAGACAACGCTACCTACTTGGCCACTCTGACCCAGACAGTTGGCAGCCAGCCCGCATGCATTACACCGGTACCGCAAACGCAACCCTCAAGGAGCGTCTGCAAGTCAAAATAGACCGCAGCTTTTGTTGCTCAGGGGAAGTTTGTTTTCAGCAGCCGGATAGGCAAACTTTTGCAGATGTGGACCTGTAACGCTGCGAACTTACTGTGCGTAAATGCTGCCTAAAGTACGCCTTTTCCACGCAACGACCCCCCCTTAAACTCTCTCTCAGCTCTTAGTGGTAAAATAGCTATTTTAACATTTGAAATGTTCACACGAATCATCTCCGATTATTTTAAAGAGAAAAAGTAGAAAAAACATATAGTCTTATTTTCTTGACAGAGTAGATTTGAGCCCATTTACCATGTTCATCTTCATTGTCAGCTCCAATCCGAGTGTGCAGACAGAGCCCAGGACCAAATCACTTCTGCAGCTCTCAAGTTCCGCACACAGACCTCCTTTGCTCTCCTCTTTTCATCTCCTTTTGAACTCTGCCATCCTGTGAAGCCTCACTGAGATTCTCCCCTTCAGCCCAGACACCCGAGCAGCAACAGCAGCGGTGGTATCCCAGCCCAAGACTGTCTCACACACACACACACAAAAAAGCAGCTTTTCCAAGTTTTGGATTTCCTTCCGCAGAAGGTTTTATATGTTCAGTCTATCTTTATAAAATAAAGTTTGTGTTCATTGTGGTCGCTCTTAAAACCTTAAATATGTTTTTAAAAAAAAGTTTAGAGAAGCTGTGCATCCATGCAAACACCAGAAAAAGTTGGCTTACAATTCTGGAGCTGCTCCTCCTCACTACTACACTGCAGAGAAACCGGGTATGTCCCAGCTCCGGGACATTTTTTTTTTTTTTTTTTTTTTGGGGGGGGGGGGGGGGGTGACGTCAGTGCAGAGGTGCCTCTCTTCCATCCCATCAGTGTGCGCATGTCCATCACTGAAACAGCGAATTTACAGAGCCGTCTTCAATTTCCGCACGTTAAAGTCACCTGTTTTATTAACCAACTCTGTTCCACTGCATTACTTCACAGCTATAACTAGCTGTCACACAAAGCACACAAAATTATCATTAAAGATCAAACGTGTGGAGGACAACCCATTTTAAAGTATTCTGTTCATTATTAACTGAATACTTAATGTTTTCATTATGAACTTCAGGTAAGAGGATACAGAATTATGAATCAAACTTTCAAACAGGAAATGTCGTCCCTGCAATTGTAGAAAAACCAAGCACATGCATATATATTTCCATGTTATTGTACACCAAAACCTCTTTGAAATACTTTTTACTCCAGTAGATTTAGTTTGACACCCCTGTCAGATTATGATATTACATCAAACACTCATGATAATATGATACATTACAGACAGCATATTTTTAGAGGACCAGTGGGGCTCTTTGGCGCAAGAAGCCAAAGTATTCAATTACTTTCTTTAAGTAAAAAACAAGGAAACTATTAAAAGTCGATTCATTGATAGCCCATAATTCAAAAACAATGAATATGTACACTTTCACATTTCGCATTAACTTTGAACAAAGAATTAATCAAATAAACACGATTCTCTGGCTTTGCCTGTGTTAACCCTGCAGTTTGCTGTGTATTCCTCCTCAGATTACACTCAGCAGTTTGTAAGACATCATAGAATTTAATGTCTGAATCAGAGGATGTGGTCTGTTTGGTATTTTTTTAGGGTCTTCTGTGCAGGTTAATAGTATCCTGTGAGCTTTGTTGTAATTACGACCGCGTCTATCTTTAGCCTGTCGGAAATTGGAAATCATGCCTCTTCCAGAGTTTCAGTTACAGCTGCTCATTATGTACGAGCATGTATCATTACAGTCAGGTCGTCATTACATGCCGTCATTCACAGATGGAGTCGGTGTTATTCTGTTTTTTGGGGAGTAGCGCCATCGTGTGTTGAAAAGACCAAGGCAGGTTGGAAAGTGTAAATGCCGGCGTGGACCTGTCAGGTAGATCACTTCGTGGAATTTAATTGCAAATAATTTATTTTTGTTAAACTATTTAACTATTTATGCACACACTGTTTGACAGTCTGAACCCCCTGATTATGGTACATATTTGTTGCCAGTTGACCAAATTTTTTTGTGGAGTGTACCATCACCGTTTTAAATATATGTACACTCAACAAAAATATAAACGCAACACCTTTGTTACTGCTCCCATTCCCCATGGGATGGACGTAGAGACCTAAAATTCATTCCAGATACACAATATAACCATCCCTCCCAAACAGTGGTCACAAATCAGTCCAAATGTGTGGTAGTGGGCACATCTGCTGTATTGAGATAATCCATCCCACCCACCTCACAGGTGTGCCACATCAGGATGCTGATCTGACATCATGAGTAGTGCACAGGTGTACCTCAGACTGCCCACAACAAAAGGCCACCCTGGAATGTGCAGTTTTGTCTCACAGCAAAATGCCACAGATGCCACAAGCAATGAGGGAGCGTGCAATTGGCATGCTGACAGCAGGAATGTCAACCAGATCTGTCGCCCGTGCATTGAATGTTCATTTCTCAACCATAAGCCGTCTCCACAGGCGTTTCAGAGAATATGGGAGCACATCCAACCGGCCTCACAACCGCAGACCTCGTGTAACCACACCAGCCCAGGACCTCCACATCCAGCAGGTTCACCTCCAAGATCGTCTGAGACCAGCCACCCAGACAGCTGCTGGAACAATTGGTTTGCACAACCAAACAATTTCTGCACAAACTGTCAGAAACCGTCTCAGGGACGCTCAACTGCATGCCCGTCGTCCTCATCGGGGTCTTGACCTGACTCCAGCTCGTCGCCGTAACAGACTTGTGTGGGCAAATGCTCACATTCGATGCCGTCTGGCACGTTGGAGAGGTGTGCGCTTCACGGATGAATCATGGTTCACATTGTTCAGGGCAGATGGCAGCTGAGAATGTCCCAGTTCTTGCATGGCCAGCATACTCACCGGACATGTCACCCATTGAGCATGTTCGGGATGTGCTTGACCGGTGTATACGACAGCGTGTACCAGTTCCCACGAATATCCAACAACCTCGCACAGCCATTGAAGTGGAGTGGACCAACATTCCACAGGCCACAATTGACAATCTGATAGACTCCATGCGACGATGTGTTGCACTGCATGAGGCAAATGGTGGTCACACCAGATACTGACCGGTTCTGGGTCCCCAGACCCCCAATAGCGCAAAAAACTACACATTCCAGGGTGGCCTTTTGTTGTGGGCAGTCTGAGGTACACCTGTGCACTACTCATGATGTCAGATCAGCATCCTGATGTGGCACACCTGTGAGGTGGGATGGATTATCTCAATATAGCAGATGTGCCCACTACCACACATTTGGACTGATTTGTGACCACTGTTTGGGAGGGATGGTTATATTGTGTATCTGGAATGAATTTTAGGTCTCTACGTCCATCCCATGGGGAATGGGAGCAGTAACAAAGGTGTTGCGTTTATATTTTTGTTGAGTGTATTTATTAAAGTATTACACATTTGCAGAGATGTTGTTTTATTTCCACACTTACACTACACTTGTTATAGAGTCAGCTGTTTTTATGTTTTTATTTTTTATTTTAGGAATCTGGTTAAAAACTATATGAGTCCACTTAAAATGTTATAATTTTCTTTGACTTGGCAGTCTTCACAGGGATTTTTCTCCCTGAAGTTTTAAAGCTTGCGCCTATATTTTTCAAGAGAAAAGATGGAAATTATAAAATCAGTTCACCTTGACAGTAAGTTTCCCTTTTCTACTACACTTTATTGTATTGCCAGCTGCCACTTAGATGCACTGGATACTTAGTTAGGTACAGTTCAATTGAACTCTTTTTTAATATTCAGAATTGCCTTAATTCTTCAAGGCACAGATTCAACAAGCTTGTGAGCAATGGAAACATTCCTCAGACCTTTTGCGCCACACTGACATAATATCATCACACAGTTGCTGTAGATTTGTCCATCCATGATTCAAATCTTTGGTTTCACCACATCCAAAAGGTGCTTCATTGGACTGAGGTCTGATGCTTGTGGAGGACATTCAACAACAGTCATTGTCACGGTCAAGAAACCATTTTGAGATGATCTGAGCTTTGTGACATGGTATATTACAGTGTTGGAAGCAGCTGTTGAAAGATGGGTACACTGTGGTCATAAAAGGATGGGCATGGTCAGCAACACTACTCAGGTAGCACCCTACCTTTCCCCCCCATGATAAATGAGATAGGCTTTAGTCACACCACCAATCCCTCATTACCTCGAACTTGAAAAGCATTACCGGAAATGGATGGAAATTAAAATATGGCTAAACACCTGAGAGACCACATCTAAAATAATTTTCTCCACCCTATATTTTTTTTCCCAAATAATCACTTATTTTTGAATGTAGTAACATTGAACAAGAACATTTTAAACATTTATTTCCTGGACAAAATTTAAACTTATCCACAAAAAAGTTGTATCCAAAGCCTGTTGACACAGTCCAAATGTGAGTATGCCATTACTAAGGTTTGTTCACCAACACAGCAAAATCTCCAGTGTTAAATTAACACTAGAGAGTGTCTATATGGGTCCACACCTCTGAGTGTTAAATACAACACTGTTTAGTGTTAAATTAACACTTTTGACAGTGTTATATGTTTAAAAGTAACCTAGTCAGACTGGAATATTTAGTTATTTTCCAGTGTTAGAAAATCAGCACTGCTCAGTGTTAGCCATTGTTAATCTTCAAAACTGACTAGGTTACTTTTAAACATATAACACTGTCAAAAGTGTTAATTTAACACTCAACAGCGTTGTATTTAACACTCAGAGGTGTGGACCCATATAGACATGTCTATAAACACACTCTCTAGTGTTAATTTAACACTGGAGATTTTGCTGTGAAGAGACAGAAAAGCAACTTCCTTAAAAATAGAAAAATAAGCTAATAAAAACAGCTACAATCAGCAAAACTTAAATAATAATAATAATAACAAGTATAGTCTGGTCTTAGCAGTTTATGGGGAAAGAAGGAGGGAGCAAACATGATATGGTAGTGTTTGACTGATTTAAGTCTGTACAGCATTTTATAGAAAGATCTATTTGCATTAGGTTAAAGTAAAAAGCAAGGGACTTCATAGTCATTTAGAGCATTCGTCCCAACCAGAGACTTTGAGTAAACCATTACATGCAGGCCCCTGATCCCAACCGCAAAAAAACTGACAAATAGGAAAAGAGCTTCTTTGAACTTTTTACTGTTGTTTTTTTCAAACATTTGCTGGAAGCAGCAAGGGGCAGAAGATCATTTTTCCAGAAAAGATCTTACTTTAGCTCAACAAAAGGCCTGTATAAATCATTTTTACTTCTATATAAGTTGATTTGCTTGTAAAAACGTTGTATTTTGTTATACATTAGTTACAGTATTAGCTATCGGTGCTAGTAGGCTGTTAGCTAACAGTGGTTAGCTAGTAATGGTTAGCTAATACTCGAACACTTAGCAATATATTTTCCTTAATATTGTTTATGTATAACAAATTTTTGTTAAATATCAATAAAATATAATTGTAGCGTTATATGAAACAACGAAAAATTCATAAGTACCCCAAGAAATCTGGGCGAATTTAAAGAGGAAATTAGCATTTGCATGGGCGGGGGTGTAAAAGGTCTTCTTTACTAGTATTTAATTACTTTTATTTTTAAAAAGCTTTTTTTTTTAAATAAATAAATAAATAAATAAAATAAAAATCTGTCTCTCTTTTAAGTTTTAAACTTTTGGTGTGAGTTTGGCTCCTTTTTTGAGTTGGTCAAACAGTAAGTTAACCTCAACCAAGTTAGCCAAATTAAACAGTTAAATGGACAAGTATAAGATATTCCTCTGCCTCCTAAAAAATTACTCACTAGGGAGAAGTGAACTTCTTCTTCTTCTGGTTCACCCGAAAGACAAAACGCCAAAACACAAACTTAACAATGTGGTGTATGCTGTACAGTGCAGCAAGGAATGCTCAGACCTCTACATTGGAGAGACCAAACAGCCACTTCACAAGCGCATGGCACAACACAGAAGAGCCACCTCCACAGGACAAGACTCAGCAGTCCATCTGCATCTTAAGGATAAAGGACACTCTTTCGAGGATGCCAATGTTCACATTTTGGACAGAGAGGACAGATGGTTTGAAAGAGGAGTGAAAGAAGCCATCTATGTCCACTGTGAGCGACCATCTTTGAACAGAGGCGGGGGTTTACGACACCAACTCTCTGCCATCTATAATCCAGTTTTGAGATCCCTTCCCAGACGCCTTAATGCCCACTCACATCCTGGGCCATCTGACCTCAGGAATTCGCATGATAAGGTGGGGCCAGGTTTCACAATGAACACACCCGAAACTCTGGCTGATTGGGACCCACGCCCAGTTACACACCTTGGCTCAGGCGATTAGAGGATCATCAGGGGGTCCTTTTGTCCCTCTGTGGGGGGTCACTCCTACTAGGTTTATATCTGGGACTCTCCACCATTTGACCTTAGAACTGAAGAAGCTTCTCGGATGAGAGGTGAAACGTCTTCAAGCAACTTAAAGAAGTCCAGACACTTTTCTTTGCAAGCTCCTTTGAGAACTTCTTAGAGGTTTCTGCTGACACCATTTCTGTTTTGCAGTGGGCATAAAATTTGCCTAGTAAATATAATAACATGATTTTAAAAGACAACTAAAACATTTAGGCTCATAGATGCTTATGAATCTACTTAATTCTTGGTGAACTTTTCTGACACTGACATGCATGTATCTGCAATGATGTGTGTTGGAAGCACACACAGGATTTTCTTTGCTTATATGTATGCAGTGCTTTGTGAGGCTGGGAGATGGCAGCATACATTGCATAGATCTCCCTATTTGTTCAGCTAGTATGAGTATTAAAAATAATGCATAGAAGAGTTCTGTTTTGTTTCATTAGATTTTTTCCACCATTAACAGCCGTAACAATGATAATAAACAGACTAAACAGTAATATTACTGACTGCATATACAATATAAGTACTGTAAAAGAAAATACAACAATATTCCTTTAAATCCTTTACACAGACTTATACTTTCTAAATTGAAAACAAATACGTGGCAACTGTGTAGCCTAATTTAAGAGTAGCTCTGGAGATTTTCCTTTTTCCTTCTGTCTATTTGAGAAACAAAAGTGTATGTTATGAATACAACAAACCTCCCTTTAAAAAAATATATATATCACAGTCTCTTGACTGAAAGCCGAAAACCTCTTTGGTGGGAGCCAACATATTTTTTACATGCAAGAAAATTACAAATGTTTTCATTATTGGCTTTTGAAACCTGAAAAGAAAAAAATATGGCTGCTAAACAAAAGAACAATGAAAGTATAAAGTAGCATATGGTTTTAATACTCTGGAAGAGTACAAATATAATTCTACAGAATTGTACCAAAGCAAAGTACAGGAAATAGGCACTACTATATGTTGTTTACTCTTTAGTTGGTGGTAACGATATAATTGAGCTTAACAACACTGATATGATGTATTGTTAACACAGAAACAAGGTCAGGTGAGATAAGTCTTTATTCCGTGCACTAAATATCTTCATGCTTACAGTAACTGTTATCCGGCCAAAGATATGGCTACTCGTTAAAAGGCTACTGGAGAAAAGATGATAAAAATAAAGCCCTTAAAACATATTTTCATTCACAAATTATTCAAAAGATAATATTAATACAGTTTCAGAGCCTGTAAATATATTGTTCTGAATGATTTTTTATTACATGAAATTTTCTAAATGTTCATCCTGAAATTAAAAAAAAGCAAACTATAAAAAAGATTACATTTTAAATTTATTATATGATCCACGTGGGACATCCCACTTGTCTATGACTTTGACTTAACCACGCAGTGCAGTTAAGTTTTATTACCATAACATAAAGATATAGGGCTGATTTGTGGCTGTTGTTATCTCGTCACAGCAGCAAAGGTGATTGAGTCACCTGCTCTTATATGTTATAAAGGCTCAAGCTGCTTCATGGTCTGGACAATCCTTCTTGGTCAGAATCCTTCAACTGTCCAACCAGCTGGTAAGATTAATCTCCTTAAAACAAATCCATGAGGAATGAAAAAAGTAACTAGAAAAATTTGCATTTCCTGCAAAAATGCAGTGTGAATGCTGTGTAGCTAAAATATTCAGCTGGAGAAGCTAAAGTCAATATTAGAAAATTTGCTGAATTGTAATAACTTAGCAGAAACTAATTTAGCAAAAATATTGGAAGAGCAAAACTGCCAACTGAAAACAGCTGAACAAGCTGAAGTTATGTCAAAACTACTTGTTGTCCAAGTGTGAAAAATTGGCAGAAAATTTAGAAAAGCAAGAAAGAACAGCCTGTAGACAAACTAAAGCAGCACAAAACTAAGGTAAAAAAGTGCATACCTAACAATTTTTACAAATTTGGACACACACTCACACAGCATGGAGTGAACAGCGATTGTGAGAGCGTGGCCTCTGTGTTTCTGCAGCAGTCACAGTCTGTGCCTTCTGTACAGTCATTGGGCTAAATCTGTTCAGTTTTAATCTACCATCAGAGGCAGCCTGTGTATGCTTTCTCAGGCTATTTAATTTTGATCAGAACAGAGAAGGGACTCTGAGTGTTGACAGTGTATAATTAAAAAATGAATTATTAAAGATATATGACCTGTGAAGTACGGCAACTAAATAGCTGAGAAAGGAAAACTGCCTTGACTTGCTCTCAAACATTTTGTAACTCAGAAGCCATGTTACAAAACATATGACGCCTTTTGTATGGCCTGCTTTAACAACGTGCTAACCCGATGCTTCTGTCTGTAGGCTTCTGTCACATTTTCTGAATCCAAATACAAAATCCATTGTTTTGATATATAATATGTGTGGGAAGACTGAAAATCGAGCCAGTAAGAAGAATCTGTTCAGACCAGGTGGGCAATCGTGGCTCAAGAGTTGGCAGTTCGTCTTGTAATCGGAAGGTTGCTAGTTCGAGCCCCGGCTTGGACAGTCTCGGTCGTTGTGTCCTTGGGCAAGACACTTCACCCGTTGCCTACTGGTGGTGGTCAGAGGGCCCGGTGGCGCCAGTGTCTTGTAGCTACATTGTAGCTACAAGACATTCGGCAGCTGTGGCTACAACTGTAGCTTGCCTCCACCAGTGTGTGAATGTGTGTGTGAATGGGTGGATGACTGGGTGTGTAAAGCGCTTTGGGGTCCCTAGGAGTTACTAATAAAAGCGCTGTACAACTACAGGCCATTTACCATTTACAATGTAGCTTGCCATCACCAGTGTGTGAATGGGTGGATGACTGAATGTAGCGCTTTGGGGTCCTTAGGGACTAAGTAAAGCGCTATACAAATACAGGCCATTTACATGAGGAACAGATTCAAAAGGCTAGAGTGGTACACTGTAGCTTAATTGCATAGCAGCACATGTATTTTCTAAAAGAATCATCATAATGCGATAAAAGTTAAACAGGGATTTTATCAAAATGGTCAAGATGAAAAAGCTAAATTATAGTAATATCCCAATAATTTGAGAGCATTTTATAGTTTGAATGCTGTTTGAAGTATGTGTATGTGAAGTATGTGGAAGTAGTAAAGCCAAAACATATATGGAAGCACCGAGAATAATAAAGAGAAATATGAACCAGTAGGAACACTACTGTGTAGTGTTCCTCTTCCTCACATACAATATTCAAACAATAACTATAACCCCTTTTCATCCCACAGAAAGAAGATTTTAACGTGATCATGGCTGTGGTCAACCAACCAGGCAAATATGAAACTTCTGAATTCCAGACAGGCGTGTTAGATTGCTGTGATGACATTGGAATTTGTGAGTAACCTTCTTTACTGGTTCTGTAGCTCAAAATATGCACAAAGTTGAGACAGCATTTGCAGCAAGATATAATTGGATACACTTTTTTTTCAAACCTAAGAAAAGAACAGTTAAAGCAGGTTTTCTTTCTGTTCATACTGGCCTTTGTAATGCTCCATCTACATGTTCGTGTGGTGGAAACAAACCCTCAGTCCTTATTTTAAGTAAATATATTATGTTCAAATGTCTATCTGAATGTATGAATGTAGGTTTCAGGGCTGTTAAGGAACTGACAAGAAATGGATACCAAACCACTGAAACTTGGTGAAACTTGAATGCATTTTCTCATGTAAAATAAGGACTGTGGATCTTTTTCCCTTATCAGTTATATTAAAAATTAACTGGGAATGGATATTTTAATGGAATGTATGAAGAGCGGCTATACTTATAATAATAACAATAACAATAACAATAATAATGGATTTAAGTTGTAAGTGCTTCCTTTAACACACTTTCTCCCTGCCTTAGGCTGCTTTGGCTATTGGTGCTACTGCTGCCTCGGCTGTACCATTGCCAGTGACATGGGCGAGTGTTGCCTGTGTGGTCTGGGCATGCCCATCCGTAGCGTCTACAGGACCAAATACAACATCAAGGTAAGTTTTCAGTGGACAACAGGAACAGTAGCCAAGCTTTCTGCAGGATTCGCCAATTTAAGTCTATTTGAGGCCTTTTTAGAACCAAAGAAGTGGTCTTTTAGTTACCTGTTTCACTGTGAGTGAAAACAGCCTATTTCCTGCTGTATGTAACTAATAATTAAGTTGTTACCATCATGTTGTAAGTCAAATATGTTCCTCCTATATTATAAAAAGAGAAAAACTGAAAATGCTGTCAGAGTCAAATTACTAAATGTCTGAAAATGATCATGTAAAAAGTACAAGTACTTTTAACATGTTACCCAAGATTAATCAAAATATATTCGAAGATTAAGAGAAACAAAGGTTAAAAACAATAATGTGGTTCTGTCCAATTATGTTTTTTTTTCCTTCCCTGTTTAAGCCATAGTATTGCAATGTAGATTCATTTAGGTCATGGATGTCAAACTCACTGTACATTGTGGGCCACAGACAGCTCACATTTATCTTAATACTGTAATAGAAAATGTCCTGATTAAAAAACAACAACACTGGAATAAGCACAGAAATTTCTAGTAGTGCATAGCAGTGAAAATAGGATGTTTAGGGTTAACTCTAACCCTTTGGTGTTGTATAAATTGCCATGTGGGAGATCTTTATTAGCAGGAAAAGTTATGAAAACACAGTTAAAAGTCCAAAAATTTTGCCAGATTGGAGTCTTTGCTGTTTCAATTTTGGCCCCTGGGTCTTGAGTTTGATGCTTCTGATATAGGCTCTGAAGCAGGAATGTCATATAATTTAGTGCATTGATCAATTTTCCATTGCTTGTATACTTATTCAACTTTCTGCTTGATGCAAACACAGCATGATAGCATGTGTACACTTACATTTTGATCAAGTCTGTAATCCAACCCTGGTTTTTCATATAAATAAATTCTGGTCGTGTCATTAGCCTAATTCCCTTCCCTTCACTGAGGTTGAGGCTGCACCTTCTAAGAGTTACTGCGTGTGTTTCCAGGGCTCCATGTGTAACGATTTTATGATGGCCATGTGCTGCCCCGTCTGCACCACCTGCCAGCTGAAGAGAGATATCAACCGGCGCAAGGAGCAGGGCATTTTCTGAAAGAGTAACAGTCTTGTAAACTCTCTAAAATGTATTTTACAAAATATTAATGGCATTGATGTTCTGATGGAAAAGCTACTGTTATCTCTATATACTCCAGATAAAGTGCTGGTGAAGCATTAACCCATCCCTTTCCAATAAAAATGTTAAATACTTTGAAAAGTATGGTGCACACCTCAGTGCTGTTTGTTGTAAAATGATTACCCTCCTGTGTATCAGCTGCCCCAGTCACAGGGAAAATCACATGAACCTCTTCTAGTCAGTTAATCATTAGTCAGCTGCAGCACAGCATTTCTTTTATCACTACTGTTCCTTCAGAATTTGTACTGTTTTAATGAAATTGTTTACATTTTGAACGGTGCTGTTTTGTTTTCTTTTTTCCATCTATTTGTATGAATGTATTTGTACACTTCATATCCAGTTTCATTTCTATTCGATTAAGTCTGCTGTTAGTGGAGCCTGTTCCAGACAACAAGTTCAACAAAGCAGAAAGACAATGAATCACGAATCAAACAGTTAAGACTTGTTATACTAGTTGTATCTGGTTAAGCAGATCTTGATCATTTAGAAAGATGTCAAACAAAATGTTGCTGTTTCAAGTAATTTCCGTCATATATTCACTCAAATATTCACATACATTCATAGTAAAGCAGAAGTACATGTATTCAAGTACACCCCATAATTCAGTAGCTAATAGAAACACTTTTAACAGCAGTAACTTGAATTCTGTGTTCAGTGTGTTCAGTGTTGCTTCACTTCATTGAGCGTTGCCCTCTTAAGGTTCTACCACAGCTGCTATTTTAATTAGGTTGAGATGTGAACTTTCATTGGCACATTGCAACACATTGCATTTTTTGTTTTAGGCACTGTGTTGTAGATTCACTGCTGTGCTTGGAATCATTGTAGTGTTACGTGTTACATGACCTAACTTCATCCAAGCTTTAGCTGTTGGACAGATGGCCTCACATTTGATTCTAGAATATGTTTGCATTTAAGAGTTCATGATCAGATTACTGATTGCAAGGTTCCCGGGTCCTTTGGCTGTAAAACAAGCCCAAATCATCATCATCATCTCTCCACCACTGTGCTTGACAGTTGGTTTGAAGTGTTTGTGCTGATATGCTGTGTTTGGTTTTTACCAAACATGGTGCTATGCGTTATGGTCAAACATTTCTACTTTTTTCTCCTCTGTCCAAAAAACATTGTTCAAGAAGTCAGCAAGTAATTTTGCAGTCATGTTCTTTTTAGATGGAAGAGTCTTTCTCCTGACAACACTCCCAAACACGTCATATGTATTCAGTCTTTTTGTTTAATAGTACTGTCATGAACTTTAGCATTCAATGTGCCTATGGAGACCGAGATATAGAATACACACAAAGAATACACACCTTAATGTACCAAACCAGCAAGCTTCTGCTTTTATACAGGTGGTCAAACTGAGTGATGATCAGTTTATCAGATACATTTGTTAAGCAGAACCTGGCTGCTACTTACCCTATGAAAACAGTGAGAGTGCACTAAGGTTTTCACCACACACTGCTTCTGCATTTTAGCTTAATTTTTGTTAAATTAACAATGACACGGTATAATAAGCCATTTTGTAGTTCATCTGAGGCCACACCAGGACACGCTGGAAAGATTATATCTCGGCTGGCCTGGGAAGAACTTGGTGCTCCCCCAGATAAGCTAGAGGAGATGGCTAGAGAGAGGGTGGTCTGAGCTTTTCTGCTTAGGCTGCTGGGCCTGTGGCCCAGCCACGGATAACCAGAAGAAAATAACTGGATGGATTCTGTTTTATCAGGACTGTTTGAGATCAGACTCTTTGACATCATCCCATACCAAAGGAAATCATAATTAATATCCCCAATCATAATGAATAATGAAATAAGACCTTTCTTTACAGTATTTTCAAATCTGTTGTAAATTTTGTTTCTTGTGGCTCAGACCTAGGACAGTTTCCACAAAAAATTTAAATATTATACTAACACAACAATGTCTACAATATTTGATCTGCTTTATGAAGTTTATAAAAGGTGAAACTAGCAATTTTCTAGGGGGTAAAATCCCTATAGAAAATGACTTATTTTGTCTATGATGTCAGTAATCTGCAAAGTGATATTTTTTTAACGGCACTGTGTCGGGGGGGAAAAAACAATAAAGCAGAGTAAGCTTTAGGACAGGCCTACCATATGGGTGTACAGTATCATCTGACTCTTTGTAATGGCTAGATTTAAAAACCAAGACTTGTGCTTTAAAAATACGACTTCCCAAAGTCGATTTATCGTCAGTAGCATCTTGAAAATATGTCTGAAGGTTCTCAGTCGTCCAGGTCAACGTAGTCTAAGGAGCTAGGAAAGAAAAGTGTCTGGACTTCTTTAGGTTTCTTGAAGATGTTTCACTTCTCATCTGAGAAGCTTCTTCAGTTCTAAGAGCAATAGGTTAGGAGTCCCAGATTTTAAACCCTAAGAGGGTCAGGGACCCCCTATTGATCCCTACCTAATCACACGAGCCAAGGTTTGAAAACGGGTGTAGGTCACGATCACCCAGGGTTTCGGGTTAACCTATTGTGAAATCTAGCCCCACCCTATCGTGTAATTTACTGAGGTCAAATGGCCCAAGATGCGAGTGGGCGTTAATGGATCTCAAAACTGGATTATAGATGGCAGACGGTCGGTGTCGTAAGCCACCGCCTCTGTTCACCACCTTTGTCATTCTTTCCAGAATGCGAATGTTCACATTTTAGAAAGAGAGGACAGATGGCGTCAAAGAGGAGTGAAAGAAGCCATCTATGTCCACTGTGAACGACCATCTTTGAACAGAGGCGGTGGCCCCATGCTGCTTGGGGCCAGCATGAGTACACTACCGCATTTCTCCCACAAGCTGGATTTATATCTCCTCCTGTTGAACCAGCGATCTTTCAAATGTGGTAACCACTATACCACTGAATCTCCATAAAACATTTTTGTCTCAAAAACTGTCTGTATCATTCAGTATAGCGATATCTACTCCTAAACTTTTGTTAAAATGCTTCCAGAACATGTATCCTGAGTAGAAAATTGGTACAGATGCTGAAAAGTGAACTCAAATAGCATTTCATCAATTTGGTCTTCATATTTAAACTGTCAATGACAAAAAGGAAAATCCACTGAGGCAGACAGCGACCTTGAATCAAACGATGATCCTGAGCAGTTTCTTTCAGCTCCAAGTTTAATACTCTGTTGAAATTCATTCAGTGTGGGCCAAGTGATAAATCAAGAAGTACTTGACAGATATAGCTGTATTATCAAGATAAAAACAGAATGCGTTTGTTGTGCGCATCTTATTTTTGACCCTATAACATGTCAACAACCTGAATATAATATCCAAATTTTTAACATGTAAACAACATGAAATTACACCTGAATGTACAGTACAGCCCTATAAATACATGGATGCCACATCTCAAACAAGTCATGCTGGTACCAGAAGGATCTCCACAGTGCTTTTACTACTTAAACTGCAGGTGTTTTTTAATGTCTTTTTGGGGAGAAGCAAGACAAAACTTTCAGGGTGGGCTGACGGATCCTATTAGGAATACTACTGGGTCATCTGGGTTTCCATAGCCTGAGCGGCCCACTCTGGAGCAGCCTGACGGATCTTCTCTAGCAGGTTGTTGACTTGGAAACATAAAGACTGGATCTGTTTATCCCAGGTAGGAAGGGGTTCACGGGCTGCCAGAGACAGAAGAAAAAAATTAGAAGGTGCATTTTCCTTTCAAAACAAAGACTATTTGCATGTGAACCATGGTGAAAACCACAATACGTGTTCCCCTTTGGCCACAGGCCAACTATCTTTTTGTTAGTGCCACTGTCACAAACCCCTACAGAGAATACAATAGAATAGAATAATCCTTTAATTGTCCAAAAAGGGGAAATTTGGTTGTAAAAGCAGCAGAATAAAAGCACATATTCAAACCGAACAGGACACAGAACAGAAACACACAAAATTTTTACAGAAAAAAATATTTACATCATGGACAATAGTTACAAAAACAGAGTACTGTACAGTTATTAAGATTAAAGTATAGGTTTTTTATATATAAACTGAGAAAAGTAATGTGCAAGTTATAACAGTTGTTTGGTCGATTAGTGCAAATTACAGCACTGATGTAAATATCTATGTTTGTTGGGAGCAGTTTTGATTGTACAGTCTGACAGCTGCAGGGAGGAAGGACCTGCGGAAACGCTCCTTCATCCATCTAGGATCCAGCAGTCTGCCACTGAAGGAGCTCTGCGGTTCAGCAACACTTACATGCATGGGGTGGGAGACTCCATCAGAGATGTTATTTTGGCTAGAGTCCTTCTGTCTCCCACCAACCTCATCCAACCTCTTCCTCTCAGCTGCCGTTAAACTGCTATTCCAACATACAACATATCATGGCAGTGTCTCACTACCATCTTGTAAAGATTCATTCCTCACACCCATCAGCCTACACTCTCTTCGGCACTGTCCATTGCTCTGAATAATTGACCCAAGGTATTTAAACTCATCCATCTTCACTATCTGAACCCATCTGTAACTCCCACTCCTACTACCTCACCACTGTCTCGCTGTCCCCACACATGTCTAGCATCACCCTCATGTACTGCTCTGCCACTCCTGAGTTCCTTATACCACTGTTCCTCCCTTGAATCCCGTCACAGACTTTTCTAGAGCCACACAAATACAGTGCAACTCGTTCTCTATACTTCTCAATCAACACTGTCAAAGCTTCTATAATGCCATTTCTGAACATGAAGCAATACTGCTGCTCACTGATCGTCACCCCACTCCTTAACCTTGCTTCAGAAACTCTTTCCCATAGCTTCATGATATGGCTCTTTAACTTTATGTCTCTATGGTTGCTACACCTCTGCACATTATCCTTGTTCTTAAAATGTGTCTGTGTATTTAATGTTAGTGAGCTCAATTTTAACCACTCCCACTGTGTGCCCTTAGGTTTAGACTAGCCAACTAATCTGTGTTTTATTCCTCCTGTTTAAATAAGTAGTAATTAATTCACCAGAAACATACTTAAAGTGTTTTACTTACCTTTACTTAAAACGTACACTAATTTCTGTCCACTTATGTGCGCAGTTTATTATATCCAAGTCATTTATTGTTTGTGAATACAGATAACAGTGATTCAGTTCATTTTGGCTAGAGTTAGAATCTCTTCCTCTCTAACCCATTGTGTCTGCACAGAGCTGTGGGGCAGCGACCTAAACCAGTGTTCTTATTCTGTAAATGCTGCAAAATAATGTCACAGGGATTAATGTAGCTAGTGCTACATTAATTAAGTGCACCATCCTCCTGCCACAGCAACACCTTTTCCGGCCACAGCTCTCCACAATAAGCAATGTTAGACAGTTGGCACATAGCAAAAAGAACAAAACAAAAAACAACAAACTGATTGCTTCCACTTCTTCCTCTGATGTTGGGCAGTACATTGACTCACCATACCATCCTGAGGTAGATATTGGTATTACATGAAAGCCTGCTCTACTGTGGCTAAGGATTAGCTTTCAATTGTAAAAAACACACAGACTGACACAAATTGTTCTGGAATAATTTTACAGCAATTTTATCCATATCTTCTGTTTATAAAATCTGCTAATCTGTAATTTTTTATTTACAATGAATAAACAATGAGTTAATATATAAATAATTATACATTTCAACTTTAAATTACTTTTATCAAGTGTTTTGGTTCCTAAAAATCTCATGGTCAAATCCTTATACCTATATAAACCTATATAAAAATTTGTAAAACATACAAATAAACAATTTCATCACTTACTTTCAAAATGTACAATGCCATCAATCTGGTCAATGAAACCATTCATACGTCCCTCAGTGATCATCTGAGAAGCAATCTTTTCAGCCTACAGATACAAAGAAGAAACTAGAGTTTGTGTGTACCACTATGGAAAACAGGAACTTATTATCAACAGTAGTTCTATAACTTCCCAATGAAGCATAAAACTAAAACTGTGGCTCTTATACAAGTTTAGCATTAATCCAATTCATATCTCACCTTTGCAGGGGGGATTTCCAGCAATGCTCCTAGCTCTTCAAAAGTGATGTTGTTGTAGAGTTTACTGGCAGATAGGAGGTTGTGTTCAATCACAGCTCTGTCAAGGATGCTGGAGCCTGAAACAGATCAAAGTTAAGAAAGTATAGGTGTTGTGTTGCAACACCTAAGTGTAGAGTGCCCCTCAAGCACCAGCATAAATGGTTACAGCCCTGTGCTGACCTCAGTTATCATGAGCAATGACCAAGTCAACTATAGCATTGGCATTATAGCTGCAGTTAAGAGTGTGTCTAGAAATATGTTTCACAGTACGAAGGGAGCACAAAACCAGAAAGAATATCAGCTGGTTCACCAGCTGATTCAATGAGGGTGGAGAAAATAAGGATTTCTCTCACTGTGTAAAACCCAGTATCTCAGCTTACCATCTGCTGTGGTGGCTTTCTGGTGAGGCATCAGCATGGCAGCAAACTCCTGTAGTTGGTTACCTCTAATGATGCGGTCCAGGTACATCTTCTCCAGGATACCATAAGCAGCCAGCTGCTGACAGCGCTCATCCTTAAAGAGAGTAGCCAACATACGGGAACGTTGCTGTCCTAAAAAATATTGCACCATTTTTGGTTAAGAGTGTGAAAACCGCAAATCAGTAGTATGCCTTTATATGTTTTCCATTAGTTCTCATTACATTATTTCTGAAAATGTAACACCTGCTTATACCTGCAGAGGCCAATATAGTGCAGTTCAGAGCATGCTTCAGTGCCTCCAGGCGTTCACTTTCATGAACAATTGACTTATAAGACAGCTCGTTGTATCTTTGTGCAGCTTCAATAAACTTCCTTCTGAAGTCTAGTACTCTGGCATAGCACACCTAATGAGAGCAGCAGAAGCACTTATCCACACAGCTTCACTGAAACAACAGATAAGACTATGTAACTATGAAATCACTAAGAGATCATGTACCTTATAGTGTATCTGTAGCTGTTCATTAGAGGACTCATTCTGAAGCAATGAGGCTCTGTTGATGTAGGCCTCTGCCTGAACCGGATCATCATCTTCTAAGTAAAGTCGGGCAATTTTCAGATATGTATCCAACTTATAGTCAACATTATATTGCCTGAAGGGGATATTTTAAAAAACAAACAAAAGAAACAGGGATTTAAAGACACAATTACCATCAAGACTTGCGTGTGACAATGGTTTACTTACTTCTGTCCTGTTTCGAGGGGAATGCCAACTAAAACTTGGGCAGCATTTCTCCAGTCTCCCTCCTTTTCATAAATGGTCGCTAAGTGCTGTCTGATTGAGGCTACCTAAGGCGATGGAGGAACATTACTCAGTTAAGCGCTGCAGTGACAATACTCAAGCTTAACTGCCTGAATGGTTACCTCCATTTACACTGCGTCAGAGAGCTGGAGCAAATTTACCTGTTCCTCGAAGGAAATGACCCTCGGCTGGATCTTTTCCAAGGTGAAGTGATACACTGCTTTTGCTGTGGCGTCAGGCAGGTTGGGCAGATGTGTGCAGAAATCAGTGAGCAGCTGTCTTGAAATGACGAGACTGACATTTTCATTGACCACTGCAAGAATGTAAAATATAATAGTAAGACATGCTCCTGAAAAATGAACCAAGGACGTAGAATAAGCAGATATTACAGAAGAATACAGGCACACCATACTTGCTTCTACAAAGGCCTTCAAGGATTCCAGTTGATCAGCATCTGTAAACTGAATGGCCTTTTCCAGAATTTGTCGATATCTGCAAAAGATTTCACCGGTCTGAAACCTTCCAACTTTGCTGGTAAGTTTAAAATGTTTACATAGAAAACCGAAGGATTAAAACTTAAATATGAAACACAAATACATTTTAGCTTATTGGATGAAACCCAGTGTTTTCCCACAGATTAACTTTACTTGGGCAAGGTATATTAATGGCTGCCCATGTGATGCTACAATGAGCTCACTAAGGCTACAGAGCAGAACAAGGCCCGCTGACACCCAAATAATCTCCAGGATGACATAACTAAAAGTCATTTGCAGTATAAGAGACTCACTGATGAAGCAGCCAATAATATTTATATTCATCAATTATTTATTGTTAAAGCACATCTAAAACCCTCCCTCACCAGAAACAGATTGTAAATCTGTGGGAGAAATTACATAATCCCATGTATACTGTATTCCCTTATGATATAACAAACATCATATATTATTATGAATTAAAAAAATAGTTTAACAAAAAACCCCTGACTGCTTGGTTGTAAAAGACTGAACAGTCATTTGTCAACTGCACCATCTAACAGATGTTGTGGCACAACCTATAAGAGTCTACAATTAATATTTAATATTGTAGAACACTATGACAGAACATCACAGACACTATGATGACACTGTGACACAACTAAAATGTTGTAAGTAGGAAATTTTGAATTTATTATTTTGAAATGAGTACCAAAAAAAGTACCAAAATTGAGGGAAAAGTACCCAATCCATTCAGTAAATATCATTTCATAAATAAATCTGTAATCAACATGTCACTAAAGTGCTGTGAACATAACAGAACTATGCACACACCAGTTCACATATAATTACAGCAATCAGTCTGTGGTCCCTTACTTAAGAGAAGTTGATGCATTTGATTGTGACTTCTGTGAAAAACAAGTGTATTTAAGCTTGAGTGAATTAAACCTCCCTTTATTAAACAGGTATTTAAATATTTTCACTTTAATTAACTATCAGCATATACTGTGGATACAGTAAACAATTTCTTCTTATACAAACACGTATATAACAGGACCTAAAAGATTTTTAAATAGATTTATCACCTTTTGGACAATGCTGACGAAAACTGAAATTGCAAAAGTAGACTTTACAGTACAGTTGTACTTAATAAAATGCACAGGTGTTCCTAATAAAATGGTTGTTTATAGGATGGTAAGAACGTACGCAAAGGGTGTCCTGGCAGTTTTCTAGTCAAGTATCACTTTGTTCAAACTGTATTAAAGCTATGTTGTGCTCTGCACCAAATATGTAGCTAAAGAGCAGCAAGTTAGCTAGTTAGCTTTGGTGATAAAATATACAGTTCTCATAATTATTTTACCAACAATTAATGTGGGTAGTCACTCCTTTTATGTTCCTTGCACTTTGGATAAAACCTAAAAGCAAACATTGACAGACTGATTGCATTTCTATCTGAATGTTTGGCTAATGCAGCTAACATTAGCTTAGCTTTGTGCAGACCAGCTGCTAGCTAGCAGTTTCTGTTGCAGTTTTTAACGAGTGATGTTCTCCGTAACTAACGTTACATACTTGGCAGCAAGATCTTTATGAGATCCACTTGAGTTCATCAGTTGTGTAAGCTCCTGCCTCACTTCGGTCGCCATTGTAGCCTGCGTCGAAGTGTCAACACCGGTTTCATCTGCCGAGACAGGGGAGAGCCTTCCGTCTGCAGTCAGAGCGCAGAGCTCGGCCAGGAAGTGACGCAGCCAGCGATGGGAGCGGAAGAGGGAAAAGAATGATTATAATTATTTTAGGCCAGGCTTAAATGTTGAACTATTGTATTGTTTTAATTTTATGTATTAATATATGTTTTTAAACAAAACTTGGTGAGTATTATAAACTATCCATCCCTTTCCTGAAAACAATCATAGCTATATTTGGTTGCATTTTTTTCTGCTAATTTTGTAATTAACCTAAAAAAGGGTCAATCTATTGTTAACACTAGTATCATCTGAAATATGAAGGGCTTTCTTGTTTTTGCGCAATAAAATATCCTGTCTCACAGACATGCTGAACAACTAGATTCTGTATTTAATGCATCTAGGCTGGGCTGTTGTAAAGCATTATTATCAGGTTGTTCTAAAAGCTCCCCGAAAAGCCTTCAATTGATACAGAATGCTACAGTAACAGTAGTGACGGGGACTAGAAAGGCCTTTTCTCCTTCACTGGCTTCCTGTTAAATCCAGAATCCCATTTAAATTCTACACCTCACATACAAGGTATTGAATAATCAAGCCCTATCTTATCTTAAAGACCTCATAATACCATATCACCCTAACAAAGAATTTCTCGCACGAGTTGCTGGCTTACTTGTGTTTCCTAGAGCATTTATAAGTAAAATGGAAAGCAGAGCCTTCAGCTTTCAGGCCCCTCTTCTGAGAAACCAGCTACCAGATTGCATTCAGGAGACAGACACCCTCTCTACTTTTATGAATAGCATTTCCTTATCACTTACTTCTTCTTACTTTCTGTGTATTTATACACCACTTTACATATAATCATTAGTTACAGCCAATCTCTGGTGGACTTCCACAGCATGCCTTTTGCCTTGTCTCTCTCTCTGCTCTCTTCTCTTTCAACACACTCCAAACCAGTTGTAGTGGATGGCTGCCCCTGTACCCTCTGGCACGTTCTTCCTGTTAAAAAGGAGTTTTTCCTTTCCACTGTTTCCAAGTGTTTGTTCTTAGGGATTAATTTGACTGTCTGGGTTTTCTTTTTATTACTTTTTAAATGCTATGTAAATAAAATTGAATTGAGCTGACATTTTTATCAAACCAGTCAAAAGTATGTGTAAAGTTTAAGTAAAATATAACTAAAATATATAGCCTAACTAAATAATGTTGAATAATAGTAATAGTAATAAAATAGATACAACACCAGAGGCCAAGTTATATACAAGTGGTATCAGTTAAAAACTAAATATCTATATTCAACATCAGTCAAAAAGTATATAAGTATATGCAAAATACATAAAGAAATGTCTGATGTATCGACTTTTGTACAAGAAAAAGTTAGCACCTTAAGAGCTCAATGACTATCAATTTGACCTCATGTCCCTTATGATGAATGTACTGGAGAGACTACGCTGGCCTACCTAAGACCTTAGGCGAAAACATCTCTTGACACTCTGTAGTATGCAAGCAGCTCAAATCTGGGATTGAATCATGCAGTACTCTCCCTGGTGAAGACATTTTACTCCCATCTTGGCAGTAAAAACTGCAGGTTGAAGTCTATCTTGTCTGTTTTTCTGAAGTGCATTTCATGTGTTTTACCACTCTTATAGTAAGAGAAACTACAGGACATGTAAGTAAACATGTCCACCATCTTATTATTTATTGACTACCTGACAGTGGTACGTGAGACTGGGCACTTAGTGAGGCTACTGGGTAGTGCTCTGTCAGATTTCGGTAAATATCCAGCACACGAGCTCCAAGGCTGACTGTGTTGTTTGTTTTTTTATTAACTAATAATAGTTTTTATTTTCAAAAAAATATTTTGTAAAAAAAGAAGAAGAAGAAAAAAAAGCATTAAATAGTTTTGTAGAAACAGTCATAACTTTGATAATGCAATTGTGCTGTAGCTTTAAGTGTTACGTCAGTGTTTCGTATCGCATGGAGGGCGTGGCCGGCCTGTGAAATGTCAGGGAGGAATGGCGCTCGGCGCGGTATTTTGAACAATCGTCTTTTCCTTTTATCTGGAAACGCTGCTTAGCTTAAAAAATTGGGGTAAGCCTGACTATGCAATGGCCCTTTCTAGGATTTAACACACCATATTCAACATAAAGACTCACATTAAAGAATGTATTCAATGTTGAGATATAATGTTGTGCTAGCTAGCTCGGGTTAGCAAGCTCTGCAAGTTTGCTAGTACAGTTGTTCTGCCCGCTGGGCTGTCTAGATGAGACTGCTGTTGCTGTCTTTGATGATAACGATATTTAAGGATACACTCTGGTGAAAAAGCAGCATAATATTCCCAGGATTTGGTTTGGCAGAGTATTTTCAGCGCTGAAGGAAAGTTTCTCGTGCACAAAACTGGGACTTTAATAACATGGTGTAAATATCATGTGAGCCGGCCGCTAAGTTTACTTACTGCAACGGCAAATGAAAAGTAAAAGCTAAGTTAGCTGCACATCGAGTTGTTTTGACATACTGGCGAAACGTCTAAAGGATCATAGATATTTTTATATGTATGTAAAATATTAGAAGGCATAAGTCAGCAGTTGCATTTGCTGTTTGTTGGTTTCATATTACTTTAGCTGTTGACCCCGTAACATTCTTGGAATTTACGCTTTTCTGGTACTATAACTCAGTCAAAATATGACTTTCTTGAGGTTAAACTAAAACATCACTTTGAACTGGTTAGGCCACGCTAACTCCAGCCCTAAAACACAGACTGTAAATGCTGTTAAGGAGATCTATAATAGCAATCGCAATAATTGCATTGTGGAATTAAAATGATGTATTTCCTCCTATGTCAAGTGACAGGAGAAATTATTGAAAGCAAGCATTGTTTACGTTGTCAGAGTCTGCAGAGTTTTGTTGTTGTTATTTGTGGGTTGTTTTTTTTTATTCGCTAGCAGCACCCTGTTAACATCAAGTCTTATCTTGATTGTTTAGTTATGCTTGTTTTGCAGTGAACTGTCAGTGTAAGTGTCTCTGCTTGTTACCAATATTTATAAACGCTTCCCCTCAGCATAGCTTAGCGTTAGCCGGGCAGCTAACTAAGCTGATGACGAGGTAAAAATGGCGGATCTTTCGAAATCCAACCCCGGCCTGAAATAGTAACGCAGCCAGCAAAACAGCTTGTCGCTTTTTTTTTCTCGCTCTTTGCCCCAGTCAGGACCACTTCTGGGCATTTTTAAAATAAACGAGTGCAACTCAGCACAGTTTTCTTTTGATGGCTTTCACCTGGGGACGTGAAGAGATTCAGCTCAGTCAGCTCTGCGTGTGAATGTGGTATGGAGTGGGTAGGGTTCATATGTGCGTTTCGGTGGCTTAATGTTGAGTAGAGTGCAGCAGGACAAAGATACGGCAGAGATGATCGTTGCGGCCTAGCATCAGCTGTCTGCTTCAGTCAAAATCAGCACAAGTCAAACGTTACTCATTCCCACCTCCTTATTTATTACATCTCACGTAATTACTGAAGTCATTTACAGGTAAAGTTATGACAATCTGGCACTTCTACTGCACCTACATGGCTAGCTCGCTAGCTTGAACTATCTTGCTCTATATTCTCAGCACAGCTTTTAGCTGTCTGTCTGTATTATAATCCAGTTATGTATATTGTATAAATGAGTAGAGGAATACATTTTTTTAATGAATTGCAAACACTGACTGCAATTAAATGCAACAGCTCTCTAAAACGATGAATGTATATCCTCAGAATTTTAAAATTGTATTATCTTTGTCTGTCTCTCCCTGTTCATGGTGTATCTAGTGCAGTAAATGTAAGCTTCTAGGTCTTTCAAATAATATAAAAGTGATCAAATACAACAGAAAACCCTCCTGCCTAATATAATAGCCAGAAAAACAGATTTGACCTGCTGGAGTTTGAACATGTGTGCCTGTATTATAAGTTAAACTGACAGTGGTGTTAATGTAGTGGCTTACTAGTGTTTGTGATGTATTTTGCAATGACAATTAAATTGTATTGGTTTTTCAGGATTAACAGAAAGCTGAGAGTTTGCAAGCATGGATGTAGTGTCACCAGAGCTCAACAGCCTCCTCCCAGATGAGATCATGGATACTGAGGATATAGAGGATGTTCCTCACTCTCAACCTGGCACCACTGCAGTCCACTCAGAGCCCAGTGATGATGCATCGGTCCCAATGGAAACTGATACACCCGTGGCTTCAGAGAACGTGAGCCTCTGTTCAGATGCCGTTTTAACCGAACCCACTAAGGCTATGACCACCTCCACGGCCACAGACTCCATGCTTAGTGCCAGCCCCAGAAGTCCGCCTCCTGTCTCAAATTCCAGCACATCGTCTCCTCTTCTTACCATCAAACCAGCCTTGGCTACTTCGACAACCACAACCAAAACCACAGACAGTGTTACTGGAACTAGTGTGACTACAAGTGGATTACAGAAGCTCACAACTCCATTTACAATCTCTCCTGCAAATCGCCAGATTATTCTCAATAAGGTGGCTTCTCAAGCCTCAGAAGCAGCAAAGTCTGCAGGTAATCCACCCCAGGTCATCAAGCAGGATGGACAGAAACTTTTGGTTACAGCTATAGGAAAATCGGGGCAGCCTATAGTGCTTCAGTTACCCCACACAGGCAGCAAGCCTGGCATTTCACAGACTGCCGGAGACACCAAGTCTCAAGCGCCGCAGTTTAAAGTGGTGACTATAGGTGGGAGGTCAGACCTGAAGCCAGTGGTGGGCAACCAGGTGACCACATTACAGACCCAGCAGCTGAAGACTGTCCAGGTAACAATAACCTTTTGTATTATTAATACATTTTTACAAAAATATTGCTTGTCATGTTCCACATGTTACTGTTAAATTAAACATAATTACTACTGTAAATGATTGCCTCAATATTAATTGAACATACTGTGTACAAAGTTTTTCAAGTTATTAGATAAGATCTGCTTTGACCTTGATCTAGGCTGCCAGTAAATGTAAGCTAACAACAGTGTACTGACTAAGTACAGTTTGGTGTTTCAGAGAAGATGGAGTGGGACTGTGTCTCAGTAACCACTAGAACCACTAGGAATCTAGTGTGGAACTATAACGCGCAGAGCTCAATTAAATGTTATTTATACAATTCCAGTCACCTCAAGGGACTTTCTATTGCAAGTTAAAGGCTTCTACAGCATTAGTGAGAGAATCCTGATGACATGATGATCACTTAGCACATGACAATGGTAAAGTAGAAAGTCTTTTTCTGAATAGAAAGAACCTGCTGGTAGAACCAGGCTCATGGAAAGCCTAATATGGGCTTTGACTGGTTGGGAGATGAAGGGAAGAGAAGATAAAAAAAAAAAAAAAAAAAAAAAGGAGCATAGAGAGAGAACCACTTTGGTGAAGATTAAGAGGTTCATCCATGTAGTTTGAATGTGGAATGTAAAGATTCCTTGGTGTTTAGATTTGTAATTTCAGGGTATTTTTTGTTAGGATCTGGTTAAAACCTCTTGGCAGGGGGTGGGAGTTGTCTGACTCATAAAGTACAGACGTAACAGGTTTACATTACAGGTTACAAACAAATTGGTAAATCTCCCCATTCAACTGTTCTTCGCCTGTCTGGACGTTGTTTAAATGAGCAGTTTTCATATTTGGATTAAAAATTGTTACGAGTGACTGTTTCACTCTGTGTATAAGGGGTAGAGCAAGCATATACACTCGGGCATGTTTGTTTGGGAGTTTTTATCCTCTTAAATAATTAAAAAATTTGTAGGGAAACAAGCACACTCACACTCAGGGTTTAGATGAACATTATTAGTGCGCTATTTATTTAAGAACTGAAGTCAGATCATCTTAACAAGCATAAAAATAATATTTTTGTCTAAAATCATAGTTCAGAAGAGAAGGAAATGTATATCCTCTTTTTATCCTACATGTAGGAGAATGATTGCAATAATTTACCCCCAGTAAGATATTCAGATTTAAATATGTTTTTTTTTTAAAAAGCCACCGATGTTGCTGTGAAATGAATACCTCAGCTGGCCTGTCTGGCTGCATAAAGTCATGTTGCAGAAGTGCTGACATTGTGTGTACATTGGAAAAAAAAAAGTGTCATAATTTCACAGTTGCTATATCAGAGCACTGACAAAGAATTGTCTTAATACTGCACATTGACCAGCTCAGTATGTAATCTTACAATATCACTGATGACCTTTTTCCCTACGAATATAAATTCAGTTATCACCCTCATAAATCCAGTATCAATTAAGTTGTACAACTAGAGCTCAGGTATCAACATCAGTATCAGTAAATGAAAATGCAACAGAACTGACCAAGCTAGGACACGCCAGTAGTCGTCATCTGCAGAAAGAGGCAATGTTTGGATATTGAATGAATACGTTTAAACATTTCTGGCTAATTGTCTTTTCAGATTGCCAAGAAGACACCAGCATCCTCAGCTGCACCGATCAAGTTTATCATCACAAAAACTGTTAACAGCAAAGGTATAAGTGCCCAGACATCAATGCCTCCTGTGATCACAGGTAAGTCTAAGTAATAACTTTTTGAGACTATTTTGTTGTTTCAGTTTTTAAATAATTATCAAACCACATAGTTTATTGCTGTTTGTTTTCTAATTATGTTGTAATTAGCTTTGTCATTAAACCTTGCACTGTCTGTTCATAGGACGGGTTCTGACCCAGAGTTCACCAGTGATGCCCCCGAGGACCATTACTCTCTCTGAGCCCCACAACACTAATTTACAAAGTATCCCTGGCAAAAAGATTGCCATTTCCCCTCTCAAGACTCCCAGCAAGGTGATATTATATTTTTCTATATTTACTTTAACTGAATATGATCAAGTGGCTAGAGACTAAAACTAATAAGTCTATAGTTTAATTGTCACATAATTACAACCTGTTACTGCAGGTAAAGCACGAGTGTAATAAATCACCTCGAAACCCCCTGCAATGTTTACTCAAAAATGTTTGGAATCACAATGATATAATAATGGTACTTTGATCAGAGAAGGATGTTTGCTAGCCATTCTTCTTTAAGGGCTTATCTGTTTACCCTCAGTTCAATTGAGAACCAAAGACCTTAGTGTAAAACACTTTTCAAAATATTAAAACATTTAATAACACTTTGAAAACACATCAGATCTTAACTGGAAAAAAAATCATGCTGAAGACCCACTGTCAGACCAGGTAGAGAGTATTTTGTATGGGCCCCTACATGCTTGCATTCATGACTGACAACATTGAGGAATTAACCATAATGAGACGATAGATGGTATACTGGTTGATATCATCTTAGATGTGAACCAGTGCATCACTGAGCTCCTGGAAAGGAGGCAACATCGGATGGACAGAAACGTGATGTCCCAGAGATGCTCTGTTGATTTCAGGCGAGGATGGGGTCTAGTTAATGGTATCAGGGTATTGTCTGACAGTGGGTCTGGGGATTTTCTCCCAGTATGTAGTCACACTCAGGGTGTGATGCCTAGCCTGTAGAGGTTTGTGCGTCCCTCCATTCCTTCTCAGACCATCACTGGGCCACTACCAAACTATGCTGAATGATGTTATTGGCAGCACAATGTTCTCCATGGCTTCTCCAGACCCTTTCACATCTGTCACATGAGCTCAGGGTGTTCTCACCTGTGAAAAGCACAGGATGCCAGTGCTGGACCTGCCAATTCTGGTATTCTATGGCAGTCGGGCTTCATGATGCCAGGCAGAGAGCACAGAGCACAGAGGCAGAGGAACTGCCTGTCAGTGGCCTCCATCCAATTTGGTTGCACATGTGACCTAATTTCTCAATGGTGCAACTTAAAAAAAATCATAGGTCACACCGGTATGACCAGCCGTTTGAGTGGGGGGGGGAGTCTTTGCAACTCTGAAAGCCTTCGTGTGGTCAACAACAGACATGTTATGCCCATATCGTGGTCTAAACCAATTAGAGAGAGAGATACTCAGTTAGAGGCGGGACCTCTCTGATTGGCCGTGGTCCAGATATTCCTGTAGGCCTACGTTTGAAAGTGCAGGCAGATAGAGAGAGAGAGAGAGAGGTGCGTTGCCTAGGCCTGATAGTGGATGTAGCTGTGGGTAATGAGAAAAGATAAAAAGATAACTTTTTTGTTAAGTTAAGGCCTGATCTGTTGAAATTCATAGCCAGTGCTCTGACAACCTCTCAGGTTACGTCTAACACTGGTCCAGAGACGGCATCGACCTCTGAGCCAGAGCACACTGAAAGTAAAAGGGGGAAAGTGCATACATTTCGAAGAGAGTGGCTTGACCAGTTTTCCTGGCTAAGATACAGTAAAGCTGCCAACATTATGCACTGCATTTACTGTCGTGCGTGTAGAAAGACCATGCCCGGCAATACTGCATTTGTGACTGGTGCAAATACATTTCGAATTGAAACGCTGAAAAAGCACAGTGTATCTAGAAAACACATTATATGACACAATATAAATGCACTGCCCAAGTGTCCCCTCTCTCCACTGCCTTTCAGCGGCAGGCAGCAGCAAACAGGTCATCAGAGGAGGCCAAATGATGATTAAGTTTAACAGTGCCTACAATATTGCAAAGAAGAATTTCCATTCTCTAAGTTGAAGTCCGAAATAATTCTTCACAAGAAAAATGGCTTGAACGTCAACTCCACATACAGTAATGATGTCACGTGCGCCCAGTTTTTGTGAACCTAACTTTTGTGCTGATGCACAGGCGCACCAATGCAACCATGGCGAAAAGTTAGTCTAGAGCCCTGGGGTATTATCGTCACCCTACTGGGCAGGGGGGTGGCATGGACACCTACATTTGTGAATGGGATAACGTAGACACTTCAAGCTAATACTATAGGTGTATGTACTAAAAATCTCAGAAGAGTTCAAATCTCAGTGACTTTGACCTTAAGGTCAAAGGTGAAGTTTTATGAAAATCTTGTGACTGCGTAAACTGGAGAATAAAATTACATAGAATTTTGAAATTGATCCCATAGGTGTGTCTGCTAGGAAGCTGAGAGGTAGCGTTGGTGGTTGGGCCGATACTGTTGTTTAAAATAACAATTTGATTGTCTTTGTTTTTTGGAAATGTAGTTATTAAAAATGCAGTAGATGTATTCACACTCTTTGAATATTTAGACAGCCCACAACGGATTGATGTGTCACAGTACATAAACATCAGCCTCTGGCACTAGTAATCATCATCGTATTTGCAGACAGGAGTTTATATTGTATTATATTGTATTATATTATATTATATTATATTATATTTAGTGCTGTCAGTGTTAATCTCGTTAAAATGACGAGTTATCGCGAATCGCCCTGTGCGTGGGGCTGGACGGCGTTAACGAGCTAACCGTGCTCACGCGTTGATGCTGTGTAGCCCCACGCACAGAGCGATTCATGAGATTAACACTGACAGCACTAATTATATTAGATATTTCTTTCACTCCTACTAATTAATGAATATGTATACATAGTGTTTGCAATTGACTTGTTATAGAATGTTGGTTTATGTGACATTCCTGTTACCATACGTAATGGCAGCTATATTGCCATCCAACTCGGGTCTTTGTTTAATCAGGTGAAATTTTCACAGCTCATGCCGCTTGTCTGTTCCTGCCAGGTGACTGTGGTGTCTGTGGCTTCCCCGACCTCCGGTGCTTCTCAGAAGTCTGTAGCACTGCCTGTGAATGTAGCACTTGGCCAGCAGATCCTGACAGTCCAGCAGTCAACATCTGTATCTCCAGTCAAGGTGGCCACTAGCCAATCAACAACGCAGGTAACATGAAAGCACAGAACAGTCAGTTGTAGTTGATACCATTTGATCTGAGGGGAGAAAAGGAATTAAAAAACAAAAAAAAAACATATTCACCTTGTTTGTGCATAAGTGTCATTTCAGCTCCGTATGAGAGTCAAGGAGTTGCAGCATACTGCTGTGATGTGCAGTCATGCTATTTTCCTCCTCTCTTCTTTCTTGCTCTTGAGTGCACCTCATTTTACTGCTACACACAAACAGGCCGCATTTAGGATTGAGCTGACAGGAAGCAGGTGAAGACGGAGACAACTCACTGTTACTGCAAGTGCAGTTTTACAAAAACAGAACAAAACCTCCCAAACTTCCAAATAAGCATTACACTGATGAATGAAAACAAACATGGAGCAAACATGCAGTTAAAAGCTGTGGAAAGATAAAAATAGAGTGAAATGGCTTCTTCTGTGCTATGTTAGCTCTTGAAATAATAATTGCTGCTGTGTAGTGAACACAGAAAGGAAGTGAATAGATTTAATCACTTATATCCGATCCAACCTTTTTGGGTCAAAATGGAGGAAATCCGTTCCAAATATCAGATTGATACATCTGCAGTTGGTGGGATTGTTGTTTATAGTCTGACACAGTTTGTAGTAAACAGACTGCTCATTACTCAAAATGACTGGCTCAGTTGTGCACTGCATGCTTTGATTTAAAAAAAAAAAAATTTTCTCTCAAATTTGTACCATTATGGAAATATTTCACTTTTTCTGGTAATAAAGTTCCATCTGTGAATCTCCACCTTATCGTGGTAGAGCAGCGGTCCCCAACCTTTTTTGCGCCACGGACCGGTTTATGCCCGACAATATTTTCACTGACCGGCCTTTAAGGTGTCGCGGATAAATACAACAAAATAGAACTAGTACCGGTACCGAAAAAAAGATTTATTCATAACACATGTGAAAAGACCCAGGAAAACCGAGTTAACGATAAAAACGATAACAAAATAACGCTGAAAACTGATTAAAAACCCTGAAAACCATACATTTCACACCTGAGCCTCAACTCTCGCGGCCCGGTACCAAACGACTCACGGACCGGTACCTGTCCGAGGCCCGGGGGTTGGGAACCGGTGTGGTAGAGGATTCGCGTGGCCCAGGGATCCCAGCAGCTATGTTATTGGGTGGTCTTTCGCCCCCTGGCAGGATCTCCCAAGGCAAATTGGTCCTGGGTGAGGGACCAGACAACGGGCAATTCAAAAACCCCTATGAGTGAAACTGAGGAGGGTGCCCGAGGGCGAGCGCCTGTACATTGGAGTCCGGTTTTTCCCACTGCAATTTCTAGAGAAACTGAATTTTCTTCTTTGTATATAAAACAATAAGTTGTGCAGTTGTTTTTGTTCAACTGTCTGCATTGCTAAAGCCATGGCCATCTGATGCAGAAAAGGCAGGACAGACCGTGTCATGTTTATCTCAGTGCACTATGTGGGGCACCAATGATGATGACTTACTTCGCATGTAAATTTTACCTCCATAGCAATATACATTTTTGCCAGAAATAAAATGGTTGTGTAAGATTGTTTCCAAGCAGATAGAAAGATAATTAATACTCAAAACAATTAAATGTTTTCATGTGACCACCTGCCCCAACTATGATATAAGATTGTTTTTATGCATTTTACATGTATAACAATAGATCAGCATTTGGGGAGCTTAATCCTGGCCTGCAAAAAAGAAACTGAAGTGCACTTTGAAGATTGTATTGCCAGTAAAACGGGCAGCTCTTAACAAACTGTTTTCAGGATGAGGTTCTTTAGGTTTTGTTGTTGTTGTTGTTGTTGTTGTTTGTTTTGTTTTGTTTTTAAATTTTCTCTTCTATTACTGGCTTCAGTCTGTTTCTCCGTTTGATGTGAATGTTTTCAGAACATTAAACCTGTGGCTGTTGGAGGAGTGGGAGGTTCCCAGTTTAAAACAATCATACCCCTGGCCACCCAGCCCAACGTGCAGCAGATCCAGGTGCCTGGCAGCAGGTTCCACTACGTTCGCCTCGTCACAGCAACGACAGCGAGCAGCACAGGACAGCCCAGTGGTCCCAGTACCAGCTCTATACAGACAGGTGACCTATGAACTTGTTTTGTTTCCTCTGCTAACAAATACAGGCAGCACTTAGTAATTGCGCTGTACCAACTCGTGATGGTGCTTATCCCACAGCTAAACCTATGGTGGTCAGTACAGCAGCGGTCAGGATGTCTGTCCCAGTTGTCCCAGCACAGACCATGAAACAGGTAACCTGGGTGTCCAAGTTCATTCAAAGAGAACTTTCTCTGAAATGTCCCTTGAGCTGCATTCATGGTTTTTATTCCCCGTAGGTGGCACCTAAGCCCTTAACATCAGGACCACAAGTAGTAACCACCACTCAGACTCAGCAACGTTTGATCATGCCTGCGACTCCACTACCCCAAATCCAGCCCAACTTCACCAACCTCCCTCCAGGCACCGTCCTGACACCAGCTCCAGGAGGAGGGAATGTGGGTTACGCGGTTGTGCCAGCACAATATGTCACACAGGTTAGCGAATTATCTTTGTGTGCTTTTTGGTTTGACGGGGTTTTTTTTTTATTTTTTTGTTTTTTATAATTCAAGTATTTATTAGATTTTGCATTTTATAACAGCAAATACAGAGATGCAGCAACCAAAAGCAAGAAGCAAACAAACAAAAACAAACAAACAATTTTTTTTAAATAAATAAATAAAAACAAAAAACCCCACAACAAAACAAAACAAGTGAGGTTTTAACATATGTTGTATTAAGCTCAAATGTCCAAGTCAGGTAGACATGTAGGTGCAAAAATTGTCCCACTGTTCCAGCGCAGCTTCCGTCACATGATGTATTTTTCCCAGCATCTTTTCGCATGCAACATTCCCAATCATTCTGTCTTTCCACATTTTAAGCGTTGGAGTATGGGAGTCCTTCCAGTGTTCCAAAATGACACGGGTACATGTTACCAATGCAGTACTTAACACTCTAAACTGGTGTTTATTTAATTGCAGCACCTCTCCTTTGTCTCCTAGTAAACATAATTTAGGTGATCTGGGTAGGTTACAAAGTGTCCACCCCTGCAAATAATTCAGTACAGTGTTCCAAACTGGAAAAACCAGCGGGCATTCCCAGAGTACATGTATCAGAGTACCTTTGGCTTGTTGGCATTTCCAACACAAGTCATCTCTACCAATCCCCATTCTATACAGCCTTGAAGGAGTATAATAGTATCTGTTAAGAATTTTGTATTGAATAAATTTCCCCCTGGCTTCCCTAATGTATAATCCATTGTTCGACAATATAGAATCCCATGTACCTTCATCCATTGTACGCCCTGGTTTGAAGGGTTTTTTTGTTTTGTTTTGGGTTTTGTTTTTTTGTTTTTTGTTTTTAAAAGATTGATTTCCTTTTCCTGAGTGAGTTTCAATATCGTGTTTCTGCTTTTCTCATAGATCCAGCAGCCACCATTTGTGACACTTGCCAGCAGCTCTAGTTTTTCTGCATCCACTGGTATCCAGACTCAGGCCAGATTGCCTCTTAATGGGTAAGAAATGGTAGAAGCCATCTTACTATGACTTTTGTTTTTATATATATTGCATTGAAAGACCAACTAAATGATATCTGTTCTATTTAAAAAGATGTTTACCAAAATATTAAAGTGATTTTCTTCATTTGTTCTCGTGACTGTCTATAGTTTAATCTAATTAATGTTCATTGGTTCAGTTTGTCAGCAGCAGAAACAACCTCAAGACCAAGAAAACCATGTAACTGTACCAAGTCACAGTGCCTCAAACTGTAAGTGTAACGGTCACTGATAATGTTTATCCATTGGATAAATCTGTCCAGGTGTAGCTCAATAATTAATACATGTTTGTATACAAACTATATGTTTGTAATTTCAGCTGAATATTTTGTAAAGTCATCTGTGACATTATATTTTAGCTTTTTGTCTCTGAGTCAGAAAGAAGAAACCAAGTTCCTGTTTACGCTCCATAAATATTGATGCATATTTTTAATATTGTAAATATTTTTTTGCTCATCTGGCAGAGGGACAAGTCTCTTTCTTAAAAAACATTAAGACAAAAGTTCAGTGGACTTGAGCTTAATTTGATTTGTTGGTCAAAGTAGGGCTGGGTTTTTATTAATGAACCTGTAGAAGGATTATCAGTTGCCTGCAGCTGCCTTTGTCTCCAGATTGCTCAGGTTCTCTAACCTGGTATGCTTTCAGTATTTGTGACAGTTGGCTTTCTGCGTTGGCTCTCTCTTGTCTGCTTCCAGCTGCTGTGTAGGTCTCCTGAGGCTCACAAGCCCACTGCCACTTGCGGCTAGCTGTGTCCTTACCTGCACCCACAGCCGTCTTACAGTGGAGGCCAAAGGCTGGCAGGGAATCACGTGTGCCCTTGCAAAATGAGATTTATGGTCATAAACACCCCATGGTGTTTTTAACCCTCATTGTATTTAAAGTTCAATAAAATCTCAGTTCAGTGACTTTATTATGTTTACTTTAAGGAATAATCATTGTTAATAATATAGATAACAGTAATCAGTATTATTATGTTTGCACTAATCTAGCAGCTTGCAGTCATATTAATCTCATACAAATGCCTGGGTAAAACTCTAAATTCATGACCTTTATTTCCAGGAGGTCAAAGAACAACTTTGCTATGAAATCGCCATGGTAAATGATAAATGGACTGGTATTTATGGTTTTTATAAGTGCTTTATACAACATGCCTAATTCACCCTTTCACACAAGCACTTCTTTCTACACCTAAGTGCTCTCTGATGTGTTTCTTATTAACACTTGGAGCATAACTTGGGGTTCAGTATCTTGCCTAAGGATACTTTGGCATGCAGACTGGAGCAGCAAGAGATTTAACAAACAAACTTCCAATTAGCTGACCTGCTTAGCTGGTAATGGCTAGTTTAAAAAAAATCCTAATACAGTATTATTTTGCGGTGGAAACCATTTTTCCTTTTTATCAGAGTTTAGGAAGCACTGAGAGACTTAATGTTGCTGAATCAAATTACAGTTGACATGGTTTTATTAAATGGTGGGTTTTTTTGTTTGCCTTCCTATAGCTACTGTGACTGTTTTGCAAATGGAGAGTTCTGCAATAACTGTAACTGCAATAACTGCTTCAATAACCTGGAACATGAAACTGAACGTCTCAAAGCTATAAAGGTGAGGCAGAAGTCCACTTTCTGAATTCTGTTTTTGGGCTGAACTGCATCCTGTTTGACTCATAAATTGCTGCACAAACATGTTTTCACAGACTTGTCTGGACCGAAACCCAGAGGCCTTTAAACCTAAAATTGGTAAAGGCAAGGAGGGAGAGTCGGACCGTCGACACAGCAAGGGCTGCAACTGCAAACGCTCAGGCTGCCTGAAGAACTACTGCGAGTGCTACGAGGTAAGCTCTCCAGTTTTCTTTTTTTACAGATGGCGTCACCTCCATTCATTCGTCTCTTATTGGCATTTATTTCCTTCATTTTTGTTTCTCTTCACAGGCGAAGATCATGTGTTCGTCCATTTGTAAATGCATCGGCTGCAAAAACTTTGAGGAGAGCCCGGAGAGGAAGACGCTAATGCATTTGGCAGATGCAGCAGAAGTGAGAGTTCAGCAGCAAACGGCAGCCAAGACCAAACTATCCTCACAGATCTCAGATTTGCTCATGCGGACGACGCCTGTGATTTCAAGTGGAAGTGGCAGGTACCTGAAACACAGTTCACACATTTTTCAACATAAAATCAAATCTGCAAAGAGCTTCTTTTACAGTAAGCATATGATATGTACTTTTGTAGAATCTTTAGCTTTAGCTAAAGTGTTGCACAAGTAAGGGCTGCAGGAGATTGACTGACAGATTGATACAGCATCTGCAGTGATGCGGACACAGTACCGCAAGAATTAGAAATGATCTTCCAGTGAAGGGTGGCTGGACACTCCTTTAGAGAGAGGGTGAGGAGCTCAGTCATTTGGGAGGGACTGGAGTTGCATCTTTTGATGGCTTAAGAAGGCCTTTATGTCACCCTGAAAGAGGTGTCCAGGAAGAGGGAGGTTTGGGTGAATCTGGATCCTGATACTCAGGAGAGATGAGTGAATAAAGCACTTATCTTTTATTTTATTTCAACAATAATGGCTACATCCCAGATACATTGTAAGGAAGTCTTCTTTTCTTGCAAGGACCAACTAATGTCTAGGCATGCACCCTGGGCACCAAACCAATACCAGTGTTAAATTAATAAGCTGTATAGAAGAAGACACTCAGAATCTCTGTCATCTGCAATGCAACATCAAATTTGACCTAAACTACCTAAACTTTAAAACTTTAAGTAGAGACGTACGCGCTTTCAGAAACGGTGCAAAATGTGTGTGTTTCCTGTACAAGCTGCAGGAGTTGTCAGCACATCTATATGAAGCTATGGAGGGGGTCATTAAAACTCACTTGTGTCTGATTGACATGGAGTCTCCACGATCCATCTGCTTACTACTGCTGAGACCAGATAATGATGGCTTTGTTGTCAATACTCAGACTTTTATTTTGCTTTTCCCCCAGGCTCCCGTATACGTTTGTAACAAAGGAAGTGCTTGAAGCAACATGCGAGTGTCTGCTGGAGCAGGCCAAAAAAGCAGAACAGACTCACCAGCCTCAAGTTGAGGCAGAGAGGATGATTCTGGAGGAGTTTGGACACTGCCTCATGAGGATAATCAGCTCGGCAGGGAAAGCCAAATCAGACTGTGCCTCCATCAACTGCTAGGCCGAGGCCTGTAAAGGCTCTCCACCCTTAACCCTCCTACCAGCTGTGGAGGCTAAGAGAATGGATTACTTTTTGCACTCTGTCCTAGACCCCAGGGTTTCTGGCCTGCAGGGAAACGGGTTGTCTCCTTCATCAAAAGGCAGAACAATGAACTGAAGGCAGGCAGATCCCACCCCCACCCCCCTGCCTTAGCCAAGCTGAGGCCAGCTGGAATAATAAAAAACATGGAGCAGTTGTTTGCACTGTTCACCTATGCTAACAGAAGGAGAAATGGACTGACTTTGAAGACGTTACCATACTTGTCCACCTGAGTGTGATGCACACAAATGACTGAACAGGAATACAAATGTTCTTTCACTTGATTTTCTTTTTTTTTTCTTCCCCCCCCCCCCCCCAAATTTCCCTTCCAAACCTCTATCAAATGTTTCCTTCACATTTGCTCTTCCATTTCACTCTGGGGTTTTTTAGGTTTGTTTTGAGGTTTAAAAAAATGCCTGTAATTTTATGTAATCCGTATATTTGTGCTTTCAGTAGACAAAAAAAGAATATGTATCTTTTGATATTTATTTTCACAGGTATTTGTAATCATTGTCAGCGCTAATATTGTGTGGCTTCAAATGCTACAACATGTTAATTATTAACCAAGGCTAGGCTAAATTGTTTTAATGAGAAATAAGTAGATGCAATCTTTGGTTTTATCCTAAATCCAAATGTAAGATGAATACGCACACACACACACACACACACACACACACAGTACAGAATAGTTGTAACTTGGTTACACTGACAGAGGTTCACATTTTTCCTGGTGCTGTTTTGTTTTCTTAGTTACATGCTTACTGTACATTAAAGACCAATTACACCCACGTGACTTGTTTAGTGTTCTTTCAGATATCTGGACACGATAGCCTGAGTGTTAGTGTTTTCCAGCCCTGTCCACACCTGTGTACCTTTAGACCCTCTGTCTCAGTTTTAGTCTGGCCTAAGCTATAAAGCTGAGACTTGTGAACAAGGGCTGGAAGAGCTGCTTGTTGTGCTTTTAAGTAAACAAATGTGGGCAAAGCTTCTTTTTATGTTTGTTTGTTTTTTTTTCTATTTAGGTTATAAACTTCAAACAGAAAAGTTATTCACGGAGTTCCACGGGAGCACTGTCCCAGTACTGTCAATGAAGCTAGATGACACAAATCAATTAAAATACAGGACACTCTGAGAAACAAGTGTTGTAAAACCCATTTAAAAAGCATTCAGCTGATCCAAAAAACTATATCAAGTATGCTAACAGGAAAAGAGATCATATTTCTCTTATATTGTTTTCTCTTTCTTGTTCTGCCTTTGAGCACCATTACAGACCTGCTAGTTCTATTATTTTTCATTAGTTCTCTCATGTACACATTCATATACAGACATGATATATCTGTCAGCATACATTCAAGTAATCACTTCAGTCTGCTGAAGAAGGCTCATTAACCAAAGCATGCTACAGCATCTGCCAAACATGCTGGAGGTGGAAGCATTGCTATGGCAACTCTGTATACCTGCCATTGGAACTAAGTCACTGGTGTATATTGATTATGTGACTGCAGATAGAAGAATTCCTCACTCTCTGCTCAGACTCAGCCAAAACTGACCAGATGGAGTTTCACAGTGTAAATGGATAATTTCTTTGCAAAGAAATGGGCTGTCCTTCAAAGGATAGGTCAGTCGTCTGATCATACAGGTTACTGAAGAAAAAGGGGAAGGCAGAGAGACGTTACTGTGTGCTGTGTTTTTTAAGAAAAAGAAAAGAAGAAATGTCAATTACTTCTAGACTTCAGGCAGTTGTTGACTGCAAAAGATCTTCATGCAACTAAAGAGTCCTTAAATTTGAAATGATGTCAATTTGTCCAATAACCTTTGAACATATAAAAATAGGCAACTTTGCATAGAAATATTTGTAATTCCTAAAAAGTTAGCAGAAAATTGTTTTACAAGTCACTGAATTAAAGCTAAAAGTCTTATTATTAGGTAGACATGGTACATGCAGGTGCGATTACTGAGATAAAACAGTGCAACGTGTCGGATGTGTGAGGCAGAAAGAAAGAAGGTTGAGTAGATTTTAACTGGGTCTATTACAAATATAAAGCAACGGGGGTTATCAAGTTGTATCTCTTTATGTTGATTTTCTGTACCACTTGGTGGCGACAGTCATTGGTGGTGGCAATCCACCACTTCGTTGTTTGACCGTCGAAGAAGAAGAACAGCAAGAAGAAGACACGCAAAGAAGAAAAAGAAGCCGAAGGAGAACCATGAGTGTTGGTGTTGGCGGTCAGTATCATGGCTGGGAAAATAAGGCTCTCAGAGAAAATTAGTTTCTGAAATGCGAATTGTTATATGTACCTTAAATTGCATTATCTACACCATTCCTCTAGGTTAAATGTGTAGACGGTTTGGGGAGTTAGCTCACTTCTGAACGTGATTTGAAACGAGGTGTGCCATTGAACGTTAGCCCAACTAACCCCTCTGCACGTGTGGAGAGAGACTAGGTTGCAAACTTTGCTGGTTTGGTGAAAAAGTAAAATGTTGATCAAGAGTCGCCGCCAGCAAAATAAGCCAACATTTTCTGAAATTGGAGTAAACGCGTAAAAAAAAATCGGCGCACATCCCATAATTGTAATTCAAATTTTTTTTTTTTGCAAAATACAACTGTACGATAATCGTATTTTGCAGGCAACTTATGTTCTGATTCGTGTGCTGGTTTATATAGAAACTAATTGATTTTGTTTTCACAGGTTCGCTGCAGAAAAGTTCCCTTGAAGTGAGCCACGTGTGGATGTGACTTGCATGTATGTATGTCTTCATGCCCTATTGTGAAATAAATATCCTTCCCAATGATTATACCAATCACTACCCATCTGACCCATTCATATGTCTGGGGAAGATTATACACACGCTTTCAAATGAGGGTGTTATCTTATATTTTCTTAACTAAAGTGCACCTCTACTGTTAAATTTAACAGTTTATTTTATTACTCCGATTGTTTTTACAGGGTTCAACTGCTGAAATGTTTCCCCGAGTTCAGGTGATGTATTGATATAGATGCATAATGACCTGACTGCTTTGCCTTCATGTTACTTTAAATTTGTTGTCAAATAAAATCAACTTGTCAAGAAAGTTTTGTTTTGTGACATTCATTGGCTGTTGCTACTTTTTTAGTACATATATTAAAACAATGCAGAAAAATACATTGCCTCTGATTCTCTTTACTGTTAGCATTGATAGAGTCAGACGGCTAATGTTGTAGATAAACTATAGTTACTCTGGTTCTATAGTTATGATTTTGTCCTACTGCTTTATCGCTATTTGGTGCTAATTTGTTTTAAAAAATTGGATTAATCCCTCCCCAAGATATTTGAACAGTTGTTAAGTAGGTAACTGAACAAGATTTAATGACAATTTGAGTCAAAACAGGCAAAAATATTTTATAAAATGTTATTTTTGGCCTGTGAGACTTCTTTTGTAGACTCAGCAAATCTGGACCTTTTTCTTAATAGTCACTCTGTTAGTAACCAAGTTTCTAAAGATAGAATTTAAAATGTGTTTTATGTTATGTGCAAAAAATTAAATTCCATGTAGTTTTTATGTATAAAGCACCAAAAGATACACCTGTTATTTATTCCTATCGCTTAGGTGCCCTTTTTATGAGTGTCAAGTGGCTTAAACAAACAAAAAGGAATCACTCCTTTCAAAATGGTGCCGTACAAGAACTGAATGTGACTGAAAAAATAAAACCCTAAAAGAACAGCAAGAATGCCGAGAAAACTACAGCTCGAGTCACTGGGAGCAAAATATAAATGAATGAGGGGTGGCTAAAGATTTTTGCATATTACTGTAAATGAAATGCTGAAATACTTTAAATGATATAAAGACCGGTTCGTTACTATTCCTACTCCTTAATAAAGAAACACTTTAAAATGATAAATGCTCACATAAAATAGTTATTACTAATATTTTTAGCGTTTATTATAAAAATCTTAACATTAGCATAAGTTAGCAAACAGGGAGAAGCTCCCCCGGAAGTCGTTCTTCTTCGTGGCAGGAGGAGGCTGTTGCTTAGTGCCACGTTGATGGAGACCAGTGGGGACGTGGAAATCTGTCTCGAGTCCGCAGCCGGGACCCGGTAGCCTCTTCTTCTGTTTCTACAGCTGTAAATCCCTGAGCAGAATCGAAAGGGGAACCTGTACGGGCGGAGACAGTTAGTGTTTGCCTACTCTTTTTTTAATGTGTGCGTTCATGTGAAAAGAAGAGAAGAAGAGAAGGTAAGCTGCTTTAGTGAAGTAATAAGATCTGTGTGCGGGTTTGTGTGAGTGTGTAACTGTTTCTTCTCTCATGTCCCTGCAGGTAGCTAGCAGGCTTCTAAACACAATATCTCATTGCAGCTGCATTAGTCCAAGCTGAACCATGTCGTAGTAAACATGTACAAGAAGTGACAATAAATTTACGCGCATTTCTCGTATTATTCGAGGCTCATAAACGACACGGCTGTGTGGCTTTTAATTGGTCCACCAGCTGTTAGCTTGCTGCTAGCAAGGACTTTTATTTTGTAATTTTAACCAAACGACTGCAAAACTTCTTTTAAAGCTAAATGTAGCATTTCTGATGTCCTTTCCCGACACAGCCCCGAGCTACACAAAGCGTGTGATAATTAGTGCCAGTCAGAGCAGGCCTTTGTTACTCTGTAACTAGTGTATTTATTACAGCAGCAAGATGAATGGGAAAGCGTGTGTAAAACTGTAACTACTTGTTTATTAAGCGGTCCGCTCCCCTCGATGTAAAAGAGACAGATTCACACTTTTGAAAGTCGTTATTAATATGGTATTAAAATTCTTTGATATTGTTAGCACACCTAACGGAAAATAATCCATAGCAGTCCTGCAATAAATGCAACTCCATGAAGATGTTGTGTTGTGGTTGAACTGATAGAAAAGTCAACACATAAAAAGTTATCAATATTGATTTTTGTTTCCACAGCAGATTTCTGCTTATATATCCAGCCTGTCATAAGTGTCTAATGAACACTTAACAGTGTTTACAATGTGGTAAACGATGCTATAACTCAAATAAACAATTCAGTAAGATTCAGCTGGAACCTCTAAAGTGATCATACCTTGGGGAAACGCTAAGAAAAAACTGCACATGTTAACCTTTATAAAGCTACCATTAAAAAGCATTGTATTTAGCCACTTCATTTGAAACTGATCGTTTAAGCTCTTTTTTATTGTCATAGAAACGAAACTACATGAAAGGATTCAATATCTGGTTATTCTGAACGCTAAAGTGAGAGAAAAGTGTCATAAATAAATTGTAATAATCACTGCACAGTCGTTCAAACTATGCCCTTATTTCTCAAGGATGAAACTTAAAGTGATCAACCGCACAGCCATCCAGAGCTGGAGTCCTGCACAGCACCACCCCATCTACCTGGCAACAGGTATGAGCATGCAGAGAGCATCAGTACAGGCGTGCATCTGCTGCCGTCTGTCACTTTGACATGAAATTACATCATTTATGTCAGTTACTTCAGCCATTTTCACAGCCTCTTTAAGTGGAAAATGACATGTTTAGTGTTGTATATTTAGGGCTGCAAGCATGTGGGACATTTAATCATGTGAAGACGATGCAGGCTTCAGAATTCTCTATGAAGTTGTCCTTATTATGAAAATAGCAGGAGGCCAGGGCAAATATTTGTAAAAGTGGGTGCTATCAGTGAACTTTTAACCCATATTCACTAAATAAGAATGAATGATAAATCAACTCCGCACCTCTGGAGACAGAGTTGTTATGGTGTGACTGTACAAACTGTAGTTGGTGTTAATGAATAGAGTATTTTATCTGTAATTTACACTTAATGTGATGCTACCACATTTTCTGTTGTCAGGACTGTAAGGCACATGAACTAATACAGTCTCTCACCATCCATTTCCATAGTCTTTAAAATGCTCCGCAGCTCTCGTCAGGTTTTTTTTGAATGTACACCAACAGAAAATGTTCTGTCCCATTTCAGCTGGGTTTTCTTCTGTTTCAATTTTAGCCATCATACTGTTGTTTAATCCCTGTTTTACATATTTGACATGATATAGTAAATGTATTAGATAGTAATTGATCATATGAGCTATTCTTATTAGTAAAATACACTTTTAAAAGAATTTATTTAACTTATTTTTGCAGAAATAGCTGGAAGGTTTTTTTTCCTCAAATAATGAGCAGTACCATGCAGATATGTAATATCACAGTTTAAGAATGGATGGATACTAGAAAGGCAAAATTTGCCAAATAAATGATGCTGCACATCCCCAAGAATCAGTTGTATGAGGGATAAAATGCTCTGGACTGATGATATAAATAGAGCATTTATCTTAACAGCTTGTTTTGTTTCCTTGTTTGCATATTATTTTTCACACTTGATGATGTTTCAGATCATCAAACAGGTTTTAATATTAGATAAAGATAACTCAAGTAAATACAAAATGCAGTTTTTAAATGATACAAAAACATTATCCAAACCTACCTGGCCCTTATCAACCGGGTTATGCAGCAGGACAATTTTCGAAAACATACCACAAAGTCCACTTCTGAAAGTCTGATTCAGATGGCAAGGAATCGGCTTGTTTAGTGACCTTAAGTACACAGTGAGATTAGGAACGCCTCAATCGCTACAAATAAATCTGGTAAAAGCCAGCACGTCTCTGGTAAACCACTTAGTATTAGTGTTACAGTTAGGCTGAATTTTATCTACATGCTGAACAAGCATAGTTTCTGTTACCTTTCACATCTAATTTCTTACATACATTTTGACTTTAGAATCCATTTGTTAGAATATTCCCCTACAGATGAAAATGAACGGTCGAAAAATAAACAAGAAAACAAAAAAATAAAAAACAAGTGAAAAGCTAACTTGCTTACCTAAGCATGGGTTCTCAGAAAGCTATGAGACACAGGAATGGAGATTTCCTCACTACTGCAAAAAACCTTTCTACATAGTATAAGAGTTTGAAAAAACAAGACAACTGCACTTAAAGTTTTGTGAAGATGTTTCATCTCTCATCCAACAGGCTTGTTCAGTTCTGTGCTTTGTGAGTTCATTATTAGGGAAGTAAAAAGAGGAAGAATGCTAAATGATCACAATAACAATCCCCTTCACAAATATTGAGTGATAGTGGCTATATTCATCCAGTGGTGCAGCTATTGTTGAAGATCAGAAAGCAGTGACAAATATCCATAACAATTTTTAATAAAAAATGGGACTTAAAGGCTTTATTGTTTTTATTTTTATGTGATATTCTTCTAATTTCAATGTAGGACAAGAAAAAATGCAGATTTTTACAGCAAACCAAAGATTGTAAATTGTTTGGATTATGTGTTGGAAAAACGGCTTAATCTATAAACATAGCTGCATATAGAGTTTCTGTTGCTTTATTAATTGTTGATGTTTGATACCTGTATTCCTGCAGGAACATCAGCTCAGCAGCTGGATGCCTCCTTCAGTACCAATGCCTCCTTGGAGTTTTTTGAGCTGGATTTGGCTGAGCCATCTCTGGATATGAAATCATGTGGCAGCCTCTCCTCCAGTCACAGGTAGAATAAAGAACTCTCCACAGTAATATTACTGATTTTCTATTTTTCGTCCTGCTGTTAATCAGGGCTTCTTCTTCTTCTTCCTCCTCACAGATACCACAAGTTGGCGTGGGGTCCATATGGTATGGACTCCCAGGGTCATCCCTCTGGTGTTCTCATCGCAGGTGGGGAGAATGGCAATGTTATCCTGTACGACACTGCAAAGATAATGAGCGGAGAGAGCGACGCCATCATCGTTGAGAGCGACAAGCATACAGGGCCAGTGAGAGCTCTGGATGTCAACCCTTTCCAAGTATGGTGCTTTTCACCTTGTGCAAAGGATTTCAGCTTGAAGCTGGGTTTAAACTCAAGGCAGTGACTCATTTGGTGTTTTGTGTCCTTTTTTCCTGCAGACAAACCTTGTTGCATCAGGTGGAAATGAGTCTGAAATCTATATCTGGGACATGAATAACTTTGGCTCTCCAATGACACCAGGACCTAAAACACAAGTATGAAGAATTTTAGCCCTTTTAGTCTAGAACTTACTCAGCTTGACTCGGCTCAGCTGAACTTGGTTTTTAGGGTTTTTTGATAGGTGGTAGTATCTCTTACTAAGTGCTTTTTTAGCACCTACTCGGCCGGGGTCTGAAGCGATCTGAATCAGTCCGAAAGTGTAACGTCAACAGATTGCACGCCACTGATTGGCCAGTCAGGGGCATCACTCGATGAGTCATAAGAATGACTCCTTCACAACAATCAAAACTGCCATTTTTTAAAACCTTCTAACAAGGGAAATGGCTACACAAAAACCAACACCGTGGTGCTCAGTTGTTTTAGAAAACAACCAAAACTGAGTTGAGCCGAGTAAGTATTAGTGGAAAAGGGCCATTACATAACAACAAAATAAATATCTACTAATGGCATTTTCCATTTTCACCCAGTTGCATTTTTAACCAATGTCGGTCTTCTAATGATCAAATATGACTAAAATGTTTTCCTTTTCAGAACTTTAACTCTTTAAATGTCAGTTTGTTTACAACATGCCATGGTTAATTTTCACTATACTAAATGTGAGGCTGAACATTTTGGGAGAATTACTACAGTTAGTGATAAATCCATAACTAGAATCAGCATTAATTTGGATGCTTTTTTGTTGTAAGGACTACACAGTACCTTTCCACTGTCATTTGTACATTTCGTATACTTAAATGTACCATTTAGTGCTTTTTTGGTATTACTCTGCTATTATATCATCATCTTTCAAATATTTTAAGTGTCAGTTTTATGTTGGGCACAGTTTTTCTCAATTCATGTATCTAATTAACATTTGTATATGACACTAATGAATGAACAGTCCATATGAATGGTTTATGTTTTTCTCTTAAAGCCAATGGAAGACATCAGCTGTGTGGCTTGGAACAAACAGGTCCAACACATCTTGGCCTCAGCCAGCCCGGGGGGTCGAGCTTCAGTGTGGGACCTCCGCAAAAATGACCTCATTATCAAAGTTAGCGACCACAGCAACAGAGTACGTTGTCAGAGAAACCCTCAACATGCTGCATTTTCTCCCAGTCCTTTGGCTCTGTCTACTCAACTTAAACAGTCTAAGATCACTGTTGCGTGTTTCTTTCCAGATGCATTGTTCTGGCTTGGCTTGGAACCCAGAGGTGGCCACTCAGCTGGTCTTGGCTTCGGAGGACGACAGGATGCCCGTCATCCAGATGTGGGACTTACGATTTGCTACCTCTCCTCTCAAGATTCTAGAGCATCACTCAAGGTAAGCACTGATAAATCAGTCTAAATCTAATCTGTTTTATACTTTTTCTTACTGATAACAAGTCTCCCTAAAGACCAAAGCAGACTAAATGTATCTTTATAACAAGCTTTATCTGCGTATCCAGAGCCCGATATATCATATTCCTTTGATCCATAAGCTAATATAATTCTAAGATATAGCAAACACTTGAGCCCACTTACTCTTTCTTGCTGCTGGAATACTCAATGTAGCATCATTGTTAAACTGCTGCCGACTAGTCCATAAAATACAGTTTCCTCCTGTCTGAGCTATGTTTGCGAAAACCTGCAGTGCTCAGCTGTACCATTAGAACCATTAGACCTTTAAATAGTGTTGATAATGTGGAATAAAAGATTGTAACTGTGCTCTTTTTCATCTGACGGTTCATTTGACAGGGGTATCCTGGCCATTGCCTGGAGCTTAGCAGATCCTGAGCTGCTTCTGAGCTGTGGGAAGGATAGCAGGATTTTGTGCTGGAATCCAAACACAGCAGAGGTGAAAATTCTGTGTGTGTGTGTGTGTATGTTTGTGAACTGACAGTTATCATTTCATGATTGCCACTGAGGTTGGAAAGTCATTTTCTTGAATCCTCAGGTTCTGTACGAGTTGCCCACCAGCAGCCAGTGGTGTTTTGACATCCAGTGGTGTCCCAGAAACCCCGCTGTGTTGTCAGCCGCGGGCTTCGACGGACACATCGACATCTACTCCATCATGGGAGGGAGCAGCCAGGCACAGAGCCAGAGGCACGCTGACCAGGTAAGATTAAGTCTCCTGAAATAAAAGTATTGTTTGGGGTTTTTTTGGCATTTCGCCTTTATTGGATAGCAGTAGTGAAGATATCTCCAAAAGTTGATTCTGTTCATCTGGACGTAGCGTTTTCAGTGGGAGAAACGTTTCGTCACTCATCCAAGTGACTTCTTCAGTCTCAGCTGACTGCAGGTTTCCCCAATCTTATAAACAGTACATTTGCATAATGACTGAAACCAGCCCACTGAAAGGACAGTGGGCTGGGAGTGAATAGTGAAGATAGACAGGGAAGCGGAGAGGGAGGGAGAGTGGGGAAGACACGCAGCAAAAGGCTGCAAGTCAGACTCAAAAGCTCCCAGACTGAGCTAAACCGACGACTGTTAAAGTATTGTTTTAAAAACAACATTTAAACATTTAAAACAACTATAAGAGTAGCATCATTTATATTAGACTTACAGTTGGGTCCCTGAATATTTGGAAAATGACACAGTTTTTTATAGCAGCTTTGCCTTTGTACACCACCAGGGGGATTTTAAATAGTCCAGAGCAAACTTTCAGTTTAATGTCAGCTTGAAATTAACCACACTTATCCTTTCTCTCTTTTTTCAGAGCTGTGAATTATTTATTTTTGTTCATATTAATTTGTCTACCTCGACTCTGTGTGTTTCTTACAGATTAGCAACTCGTTTGGGAACATGGATCCATTTGGGACAGGGCAAACATTGCCTCCCCTGCAGCTGCCTCAGACTCCAGCTACTCCAGCTGCAGTCAACCCCCTGAAGAAGCCACCCAAGTGGATTCGCCGACCTGTGGGAGCCTCGTTTGCAGTGAGTTCTGTTTCTTTAAGCTTTGATCAAAAGTACGGTGAGACTGCTTTTCTTTTTTTAAGCACACTTGAAATCTTTTTTGATTTGTTTCCTTTTAGTTTGGTGGGAAGCTGATATCTTTGGAGAATACAAAACCAAACCCCCAGCAGCCTCAGCAGCCCACTTCTCACGTTGTGCACATGAGCCAGGTTGTTACAGAAACAGCTTTTCTGAAGCGCTCCGACCAGCTGCAGGCCACTCTGAGTTCAGGTAACTTCGTGGACTTCTGCCAGGAAAAGATCGACGTGGCTGAAAATGAGTTTGAAAAAACTGTTTGGTCTTTCCTTAAGGTATGAGGAAGCATTAAAAAACACAATTTTTAATCAATAATGTTTTTGCTGAAATTTGTGTGGATAATGCTAATGTGGATGTTATGTGTTTTAAGGTTAATTTTGAAAGTGACATCCGTAGCAAGTACCTGGAACTTCTGGGGTACAACAAAGAGGAGCTGGCTTTAAAGGTGCGACATGTTATCTGTTCATCTGCATGTGAAATATGATGCTACGCATGTTTTTCAGTTGAACTTGTGATTAATTTATCCATTTGTTGTCAGATTTCAGCAGCACTAGAGGAGCAGTCTGCCAATCCCCTGAAGGTAAGCTTGTCAAAGCAGCTAATCTTATATTGTGAATTTTAAAGGAGTATCTCAGCATTAAATCTCTTTATGGGGTATCAGAGATAAAGGATGCCACTCTGATGTGTGTCCTTTAAAAGTGAATAAAGATGAATGTGACAGTCAATACTTAGTGTGATCACCTTTATCCTTTAACATAGCCTGAAGTTTGTTAGCAAGCTTTCTTGTCATTTTTTTAACTGCTCTTAGTAGTTTTTTTCTGTTCTTAGTTAAGATGATCCCACACTCCGCCAATAATGTTGAGATCTAGGTTCTAGGAATGCCAAACAACACTGATACTGATAGTGTTTTTCTATCCAGGTTTGCTTTTACTGCACTGGCAGTGTGTTTGGGATCATTGTTATGGTGAAAAATAAAGCTGGTGCAAATCAGATGCTTTCCAGGTGGTATTGCATTGTGAATCAGAATCTGATAGTACTTTTCTGTGTTCATAATTCCATCAGTTTTGACAAAATCCCCAGCACCACTCAGTGAAATGCAGGTCTAAACCATAACATATCCTCCTCCATGTTTTACAAAGGGCTGTAGACACTCTCTCCTAACCTCCTCTGTACAAATTGATAATGATGTGAGCCAAAGATTTTAAATTCAGTTCTTGTGTAATTTGGCATACCTCAGCCTTTTCTCCCTGTTTCCCCGCCTTTCTGATGAAGCTTTGTCAAACAGTAGACGGATTAACTGAAGGGCCAGATGTGTCTCTCAGGACCTGTATCAGGTCTTTGCTGGATTTATTTCTAATTCTTATTAGTTTTTTTAGATCTTCTTCTTTTGTCCTCCACTCTTCAGTTTCCTCAGTCTTTTAAAGGATACACTACACACAACCTGTGTAAAAAATACTGTTTTATTCTTGTCAAACTGTAATATCTTTGACATTTTTCATAGATTTAACTTAAATATGAAATGGGAACAAATGATATGTTTTTGTGATGGGCTGCTAGTAACAAAGTGCATATGCATGTAGACAACACCCTGAATGAAAAGGAAGCAAAAAGTTTTTCTGGTACAAGGACTGATAATGTGTGAAAAAGCAGCCAATGTCCAAAGACATAGAGAAGCCGGGAGAAGTACTTCTCAAGGCCACTCATTGGAGAGCCAATGAGAGACTTTTGCACAGTACTGCATGCACAGGAAAGTAGTGGGAAACACACTAACTAGTCAGCTAGCATCCTCCTTCAGATATTTTTATGTCTGTGCTTTCTGAGCTGTGCTTTCTGAGCAGTCCAGGTTTGAAGTTTTCCTTTGGTGTAAAATTGCTGGAAAAGGACTATTGGCTTGCCACATCAGATTTTCTTATTTAAACAAGCGTCATGGAGATTTGTAATTTTTAAGTCTCTCCTGAGACTCAGCCTATTCATTTATGTCCTCTGTAATGGACATTTGTTTTTGGTCTATATCTTTTGACTTAAGTCCCAGTGTGCTTGAAATAGGACATCCTGGCCTTTACAATTATATCTCATCTGTTTGCTCCAAATAGGCAGGAAATCACCAAAAAGTTAAACTGAAAGATATTTTTTCCCCTCAATCCTCACAAACAAAAGCAACTCAAAAAAGTCGAACCCTAATCCAACAAGAACTCCTGCTTTTTCAACTTTGGAATGAAACCTTTCCAGGCTTTTCCTAGTAGCAAGAAAGAAATATGGATATCAAAACATTATTGACATGATTCTGGCTCATCTGACATTTCATTCTGTGGGTAAAGCAGCAAAATTATATCTCAATCGGTGAAGTTAATAACAATTTGTAAAAAAATCATTAAACATAATGTTTGCAGTCTAATGATGAATAGTAGCAGTTTTATACTGGAAAATGTATCACTAAACCGCTGTTCAGGTTTCCAGACAAGGACTACACACACAGTGTCACCACTTTCATAGCAGGAAGACTTAGCAGCTCAATAATGTAACATTTCCTTCAGGTTTTGTTGGACTCCAAAAACTGAACTGAAAGACCGTATCCCATCACGCTCACATTTATCAGGTGCACACAAATGCAACACTACATGCAACATTAAACATAATGAAAAGCTGCTACAAGGGTCAGCCTGCCTCTTTAAAAGGATGTAGCTGTTACCTTCTAAAAAACTTCCTATGGTCTTGAAATGTTTGTCTTTCCATTCCAAGACCATTTCTTAAATGAGCAAAGTTTTACATTGATGTAAACTTTTTATTTGCTCCTCACGTGTATTTTCACGACACTGCTATGCTATGCAGTCCATATTTCACCCCACATTGGTCTCCATTCAACTCAGCCTGTTCTGATCTGTTCGCATTTGTTCACTGACAGAAGAATAAAAAAGTCTGACTGATTGCTGCTGGCAGTAATTACAGCTTGTCAAAGCCTCAGTTCACGGCGGAAAAGATGTTTGTCTCTGTCTTATGTTTTGCAATATGGGAAGTGTTGTAAGCAACAAAGTCGTGTTTCAATGCTATAAACTCAACTTCGCTTTTTGACATTACTCAGAGGAAGCTCGACATTTGAAAGTCACAATCACAGCAAAAAAGTGGAAATTCTTGAGTCTGCAGTGCCGCACACTTTAGGAAAGCACTCTGTCACACGCGCTTGTATGCACTGCTCACTTTCTGTATAAATGTATTGCAGTGTTTATGCATCTGCTTCCACCAGTGACCTCAAATAGGAGCTTTACTCCAGTGCTAAATCTAGTGATTTTGCTTTTGTCTTCATTCTCTGACATATGGAAAATAATATTGGTCTGACTTAGGTTCTGATCCCAGTTTGAAATTCACATTTCCCTAAATGTTGATTTAAATCCACTTTTTTTTTTTTTTTTTTAGCTGAAACCAATTAAATAATATATGCCTGACCTGACTGCCCCAGTAAGCTGAATCCATACTGTTTCTGGTGATGCACACATCCCAGCCTCAGCCTGATGTGGCAGATCATATTATGCAGTTGACTCTGAATCCATCTCCGCCTCTTCTGTTCAGGTGGATGTGCCCGCTCCAGCCACGCTGCAGCCATTAGCAGACCTCAGCTTCATGCCGCCTGCTGACACTCCAGAGGCAGCATTTGACATGATTGCTGCTGTAAACCTTCAGCCTGCAGCCATGCTTGATCTCAATTCCACTCCTGAAGCAGAGGATGAGGATACAGCAGCACCAGCGGCAGATCCAGAAGATGCTCTTCGCAGTGAGCCATATGCAAATTTGGATCAGGTTCTCCCAGAGTTGGAGGTGGATGAGAATGAGAATGAGGAGGAAGAGGAGGAAGAGATCCCCTTAGATCAGGTACACCTTTGTTTCCCCATTAAAAAGAGCTGAGCAGCAAAGTTACAGGAGTGCAAATTTTTTAGCTGTTTTCAGTAATGAACTTCAGATAATTTGAGGAGAATCAATACAGCATTATTTCCACAGCTGTCCATGAATTAGTAATAAAATGTGATTAAGATAATACATTGTTTAAATTTATAATAGAGAAAACTCAATGAACAAAAAATACTCCAAAATCATTTTGGCTGTAATGTGGAGCTGTCACCAAATATTAAAACAACCTATTGGAAACTGATTGAACACTACGGAAAGCTGAAAACACCTGTCTGGGTGTGCATATTTTTTTTATAATTAATGAACCATGTAATCTGATTACTAACACTGTTTGACTCTTCATGCAGGAATAGATGGATTCTGGGTTGGTTTTAGGCATGCTCAAGGGGTTAGTCCAAACTGAAATATCTCAGAAAAAACTATGAATTGTTATAAAGTTTGGTACGTATACCCTTGTTGCTATGGCAACATTTACTTGATTGAAATAGCAAAAATTTGGCACAGGTATCCACTGTGCCAGGAAGGTGGAGGGCTCACTAAAGTTATCATGAGACTGGCAGTTGTTGTTTTAAATGAAATATCTCAGCATCTTTGGGGTGGCCTGTCATGAAGTTGTTGATCCCATGACTTTGCATAATCTTACATTTCTGAAATTTACAAAACTAAGGACATTTCAGTGAGTCTCAGCTGCACTTTATAATGCTAGTGAGCAAGTGTTGGCATGGTAACCTGCTAAATTATGATTATGAAACTGTACTGTTACTAAGTTTAGCCTCAGGGCCTTTCATTATGTTAGAAAATCTTTAGTATCCTGGAACACTTGAAGGCTGGAGAAAAGATTGAAGCATCATTACATGTTTCTGTTGTTACAGGAGATGACAGCATCAGTTGATGAGGAGCCCATTCCTGCTGAGACATTAGCCCCTATTGAGGTCCGAGCTCCAGCTCCAACACCAGCAGGAGGGGTCAATCTCAGCATTAGTCAAGGTAACAGCACTATCAGTGTTTCAACACATTAACTCAGTAATTTGTTGTTTGCCCTGGGATTTTAACCATCATCAAATTGTAACGGGTATGGATATGTGGCAGGATAAATCCAAAGGTGTGTATAGCAAGACACCAGAGAGTTGAAAAAGAAATCCACTAGGAGGTGGATTTAAGTGGAAACTTATACTCTTCTGACTCATTATTGCTAGTATTTTCTTCAGTATTAAATGAATCTAGTTAGAGATGTCTGAACTTTTAACAGCTAAGTCTGCTGCTTTTGAGGATTTACTTTTCTTTCAGTAGAGGAAGAAAAAGCAGCTCTTTATAAAAGAAAAGCTCAGACATACATTTAAAGCAGACAGCTGTTATATGATTATAAATTGGTTGAAGGTCTCACACCAGTAAAGACAGAAGCCATTCGAGGAGGGCTTTGTTTGTTGGACATGAAGATGTCACACTTATGAAGCTCACACCTGCCACTGGGTTTTTTCCTAAACATAATGGGGTTTTTTATTTCTTGCCAGATGTGGATGGGCTCATCACACAAGCTCTGCTGACTGGAGACTTTGAGGGAGCTGTGGAGCTTTGTCTCCATGACAACCGATTGGCGGACAGCATCATATTGGCCATTGCTGGAGGGCCAGAACTTTTAGAAAAAACCCAGAAGAAGTATTTTACAAAATCACACAGCAAGATAACCAAGGTGACAACTGGGGGAAACTTCCTTGAGTGTTTTTTGATTAAGAACGTGTTACTGGTGTTGTAATTGTGTATTTGTCCTGCAGCTGATCAATGCAGTGGTAATGAAAGACTGGCACGACATCCTGAAGACGTGTGACCTTCAGAACTGGAAGGAGGCTCTGGCAGCCGTCATGACCTACGCTCAGCCTGAGGAGTTCTCTTCCCTCTGCGGTTAGTTCACATGTATTTTGTTGTTGGATATCAGGGGGTCGATCACCTTTTTTAAGGTGAAGACTTACTGTTTGAATTTAGTATTTAGATTTTCTTCTCTATCCAGGCATTTTGTAAATTCTATATAAATAAATCTATTTTCTTTACTTACATTCAGTCCATCCTGATTTTCAATTTTTTAAGACCTTCTCGGGGACAGACTGGAGGCATCAGAAGATGCTAACCTACAATCCCAAGCCTGTTTGTGCTACATCTGTGCTGGCAATGTGGAGAAACTTGTCTCTTGCTGGACCAGAGTGCAGAACGGACACTTTCCTCTCTCACTGCAGGTATAGAAGCTCTGCTGCTCATGTTTTGTTTTTTAAATGTGTAGTGGCACATGTTTAGCTGCTTTGTAGGTGGCAGAAACAAGCTTATTAATGCTTTTCCTTTGATTGAACAAATTTGTCTTTTATCTTTCAGTTTTGTTTCTTCCAGGAATATGTCTGGCTTTTTAGCTGCTAAACACTCCTCTATGTTCACTAGCTCTCTCCAGCTGTGTCTTTCTACTCTTTGTTGATTAGCAGGAATTAAACAGTGGCTTATTAGAGCTTTTACAGTGGGAATGAACCAAAACAATCCTATTTTGAGCTTAGGACAGTCACTACCTTTCATTTCGTCATTTTGCGTTATATTATGAACAAAAATATTCATTTTACTTTAAATCTGTGTTAACCAATATTTTTTGTATTAGTAATGGCTCAAGTGATAAGTCATTGCAAAGAAATTCTGAGGAAAATCTTCACCTAACCCTGCAGTGTCCCTGCATTTCCATTCCAGGACAAAACTATATGCTACCATTCCAGCACCAAAGAGCACACAGACACAAGTAGCAACTGGCTGGTGAAGACTGTGAAGTGTTTAGCAGCTAAAGAGACAGTTTTCTGGAGACAAAAATAGAAAGCACGTCCTAAACATGAAGCCAAATTAAAGTAGATAAAGTTGCTGGTTAAGTAAACAGGGAGCTTGTGGATTATGAACTGTTTATAGTTGGCAATAAGCCAATATTTCTCGAAGTGACCATTGACATATTTAATTAATGATGTTGTCGTGCTCATATATTGTGCCTCTGTGCCTCAGGACCTGGTGGAGAAAGTGGTGGTGCTGCGGCGTGCAGTAGAGCAGACCCAGCGCTCTGGCCCCGCTGCTATCGGCATCCTGCTAGCTGAGAAGATGAGCCAGTATGCCAACCTGCTGGCCTCCCAGGGCAGTTTGGCCACTGCCATCACCTATCTGCCTGACAACAGCAACCAGGTATGTACACAGCTGCTGTTTGTTGCACCTGCTCTCTGAAAAGTGTGTGTGTGTGTTTTTTTAATATTTTAATATTTGGGAGTATTTGTCCTTAATGAGATATAAATTTCCATGAATACACTCGGCCTAATCATCCCTGCTGTTTTTCATTGTTACTGGTTATAAGTTTGTTTTCATGACCATGAACAGAGTCTATGGTATTAATTAAAAGCATCAGTTTAAACGAAGCATCACTGAACTGGACTGCTCCACCATTTTAGTGCTGTTCTTACTTAGGATTACATGTCTGTCTGTGCAGTGCACCTGTACAGGTTGAAATGCTGCTTGCTCACCAAGCTTGTTAGTGTTGCTGTTAACAGGACTCTAACAGTTTTACATTAATAAAGTTCTTCTCCATGCAAACATCCAGACATTTAAATGACAGTAAATGACCTTTTTCACGTTCAACAATAGAAATTTAGATTTTTATATAGTCAGTTTATATATATTTTTTGTCAGTTCTTATATTAAGACATCTGAGGGATTCAATGTGTTGTTAAACCTCTTTACATTGACAGGTTTGGTTCATTTAAGGTTAAAGGGGGCTCTATGAGACCCACAATGTGAAATGAGTTTGACATCACAGGTTTGGACCATCAGACCCCAGACAGACATGGTCAAATAGAGGGACTTAAGCGAAAAACCTTACTAAGCTCATTTCTTTTTTACTTAAATAACAAATGGAGTTATTTAATTTGTCTGTGTGCAAAGCAATAAAAATGTATAATGTTTTTCAGTCTGTTTAGTTTCATAATTCTTAATCTAACCGCATGGGGCGATCGTGGCTCAAGAGTTGGGAGTTCGTTGTGTCCTTGGATGAGACACTTCACCTGTTGCCTACTGGTGGTGGTCAGAGGGCCCAGGGTGGCTGTGGCTACAACGTAGCTTGCCATCACCAGTGTGTGAATGGGTGAATGACTGGATATGTAAAGCGCTTTGGGGTCCTTAGGGACTAGTAAAGCGCTATATAAATACAGGCCATCTTATTTTTTTTTCTTAAATAATAACAGAGGTACCAAACATACAAACAGTAAAAACCATTTTATTCCAGTATTTTTTTGATGGCATGCACACTTTTTATTGTGCTCAGTTATTGGAAACTACAGAAGGAAAAAAAAATGAAGTGATCAGTTGAGAAGTATTGCTGTTACTGGTGTTTTTTGAAATCATTTATTATCATTTAATATGCAATGTAGCTTTCCTGATCAAGAATGACAGGCTCTAACCAGGTCTTTTGCTCCATTCAGGTTGCCATTCAGCAGCTTCGTGACCGTCTCACTCGGGCTCTTGGGCAGCAGGGGTCGGCTCCTGGAGCTTCAGTGCAAACCCAGAGAGCTCCATCTCAGCTGCCTGCCCCTCGGGCTCAGCTTCGGCATCCTTACACCCAGGTCCATCCCACCATGGTGCCTCAGCCCACCCCAGCAGCACCAGTCCCCATGCCTACATCCGCCTCCGCCCCAGCACAGCCACAGTATTACCAGCCAGTATGTTCCGCAGAGCTGCCACTACATCTCATAACAGTGTTTACACACAGATCTGATTTTCTTGGTTCTTATCTCTCTATCATTTACTCTGATTTGCATTTGTTATGATTTTATTGACAAATTTTTTATACAAATGTATAAACTACCCAAGAATAAGATTCTGAAATCCAGCATAAACATACACAGTCTTAACTACACTGTAATAAAAAATTGGATTTAAAAAAGAGATACTGCAAGTAAGTGATCGCCACATTTTCCCACATTAATGAAAACAGATGTATAACCATTTTCATACAATATAATACAATTTCATAGAATATAGTTAACATAGTTTCTTTTCTTGGGAGTTTTGTTTATTCAACAATGTCTGTCTTTAAATCTAGGAAATGAGAAGATCTCTCTCTCTTAGCCTTAATTTACAATTCCAGTTCATGTGTGTGGATTAATCTGTTCTTTGATGTGTTCATGTTGAATCTTGCTTTAAGTTTATATCAGACCTGAGGGCAGACTGGTCTATTTCCTGTTCTTCCTCTAAATTTGACATCTCCACACTTACTAACTACCTGACAAAGTGCTCATTTTAATTTCCTGATGTGTTGTAGTCATTTCATCATTTGCCAGTCCATTCTTGCCAGGGTTTAAATGACAAGCTGTGGGTACTTTTATCAGCATCTGGGCAATTTTGTTACTGTGTCTAAACTTTCTTTCAGGATGTTGTGTTCTTGTAATTTGAACCTTGGCTCGTATAAAGTCCTCTCTTATGTCCACCCGTCCAATGTTTGTGCATTGTGGCGTTGTTTGGTGTGTGCTCCCCTCCCATGCTGCGGCCATCATTGGTATGTGCCGTGTGTTTCTGTGTGCTTCAGATGAGGGCAGCCTCCACTGTCACCTCCTGGAGTAACCAAACTCCCACAGCCCTCCCCAATGTCCCTCCTCCTCTTCAAGTAGGCAGCGCCTCTGACCAGAAGGTATACTGAGCATTACCGCCCATTCAACCTTGACACACACTTCTTTTTGCAATTTAAAAAGCTTCACTGAGCAGGCCAAAGGTCCACATCCCAAACCTTCCCATGGCTTCCAACCCTCATTGCTAGCTACCATCACTGAACTTCCTGTTAGTACTTCCGTGGCTACAGTGCATTCAAAAGCTTCATTCAATCTGTTTCTGCTGCCGCCTCATAATTAATGTGAATCACTGCATGATTTATAGCTTACTCTTCATGGTTTAAAACAAAATGCATGCCCTTCTGCACAAATTAAGCTTCACTGAAGTGCGGTTATTGCATCACTTTTATCTGTGAAAGTTCTTTTAACATAAGACTATTCTGCCCTCTAGCAAAACTAAGCTTTATTATAATCACTACATAACTTGCTTTTGTAGAGCACAGTGTTGATTCTCAGTGGACAGAGGAGGAAGAGTTCAGATTTGTTGTCCCTGCTTTTTCAGGTGGAGCCTTCAAACCCGATGTACGGCATTCCAGCCTCAGGCACGGCTGCAGCTCCTCCAGTCTCCTCCCCTCCTGCCTACATGTATTCTCATCAGTACCAGCGTAAGTGTTTTCACTTCCAGAACTTAGCTGTCTATCATGAGGGGCATTGGCTTACGAAAAAAATAGATTTCATTTTAGTAGAACAACCTTGTCTTGCACATTAGGCCCAAATTTATCAATATGTATATATTTTTTTTTTCTGTATTACTACATTAATACACACACATACCCTTGACAATACAATGCACAGTTTGTGCTTCATTTGGTGGTTTCAGTAAGAAACAGTTTACCAGCTTGCACATTTCAAACACATTTGATACAGTTTTATTCAAGTTTTTTTTTTTTTGACCTAACAAACAGGAATATTCCTACAATATGATCCAGTTAGATGATCATGGGCTACGAAATTATATTTGTTGATAAAAGTTCATCAAATGGGCTCAATGTAATACCCGTTTTCAACTACAGATACTAGAAATCTAATTACTATTTATCTTTATAAGCCCCGAGTCATCTATCTGCAGTTCCGGCCTGCAGTGTAATCATCAGTGTACAGACAGTTATCTCTGGGTTACTGAAACCATGAGGAAAACTTCAAAACGTGATGATTATATAAAAGTTGCTTTTATTGTCTCCTTTCTGTGATTTCTGGCTACAGAAGCTATTATTCATTGATGATGCACACTGAGCTAATTTCATTGAACCAAATCAGACCAACATAATGAACACACAAGTTTGAGCTGTGCAGGTTTGATCATTTTTGGCATATTTTAAAGCTGCACTTACAAGAAAAAAAAACTGGTGTTGAAGCACTGTACTTGTGAACGAGGTTAGGTGGAGCATGCGCTCCTCCTTCAGGCTGCAGTGATGTATGGGGAAATGAATCAACAGTATCTAAATGTTGTATAAAGGAGACAGGATTCCACCAGTTAATCTATTTGTGTATTCTTTGAAACACTAACAAGTATTTTGCTGTTTAACGCTAATGTCGGATCTCTTCTGTGCTGTCATACTTAATCTTAGTTACTAACAGGAAGTGAGAATGTTCAGTTTGTATATCTCTTTGTCAAAACATTGAGTACTTCAGCATGCTCTGCACTGTAACCATCCTGTTGCATGGTGCACTTGGTTTAACATGCAACAGTTTTTTCACTAACAGAACATCCTCTGTGTGACTCCCAGCTTACCCCCAGGTCAACCAGTACCAGCATGGAGCTGGTGGCATGCCTCTCTTTCAGCCTCTTCAGTACTCCTCTGTTCCTCCTCATCCACCTCCTTCAGTAGAGCCATCCTCCCCTCCTCAGCCCCCTGGCTTTCTTTCTGAGTACACACAGCCCGTCCAGTCTCAGCCAATATCTTCAGTCTATCCTGGACAGCCTCCCATCAACCAGTGCCTGTCCTCCTCTCCTCCTTCCCAGCCTCTTTTCTTTCCTAGCTCTTCTTCCTACTCCACTCCTCCGTCCTCTGGAGTTTCTTTCCAGCATGGCGGGCCAGGATCTCCTGTGTCGTACATGCCTCCTCCACCGAGTGGAGTCTCAGGTACAAAGATAGACAACAAGCTGATCCCCGCCTCTCAGAGAACAGGTCTGCATGCCTCTAATCACCCTCACTGTCACTGTGCTCCTTACAAATTCTCTCAGCCTTTAAAACTAGTAGGATTCCAGTTTCCTTTGTTTACCTACACTAACAGTTAATATCATATCTAGTTACTAAATGAATTCATTTCATTAGTGTTAACCTGTAGTGCAGGTTATTACATCTTACCTGCTATAATGTGAATAATAACAGACTTTTTCTGGTCACTATTAAATTAAATCTTAATTATCAAAGCAATTTGCATTTAAATGGTGCACTGGTTATACAATAGTAAATATGTTTTCTGTTACTGTTTACAAAAAGGGAACATATTGGGTGTCTGAAGGTCATTTCTCACAATAAAAGCACTCAGAATGTATTATCCACATAGACAGTAACTTTAAACCCTAAATGGCAGATGTTTATGTTGTAAATGTAAATCTTACAATACTTACATGTCCCATACAATTATGGGTAGGTTTCATATTTAGCAATGATTTTCAATTTGCTTCTATTTACCTGTGTCATCTTAGTATATATGGCAGGAAGGTATGCACAAAAATCAATTAAATAGTACTACAATGGAAATTGAATATGCTTTCTGCATTAAGCTAATATTACGCCTATACTTATTCCGGTGACATAGCACAACCAGATGATATTTTATTCAGACAGCAGTTCAAGTGTGAATCAATAGTGTCCTGCTCTAAAAGACTGCAAAAAGCAACAATGTCACAGGTTTTCAGCAAGACAGTGATAATCGAGACTGTCCTTTTCTGATTTGTAGGGAGAATTCACCAACTATGAACACGTAAACAAACCAGACTACTTTTTTTCCCCATAGATAATAGTAATCATACAGTTTAAACTGTGTAAAAATCAGTGTTGTCCTATGGCTGAAAACATTTCCAACTGAAGCTGAGAGAAATGCTAAATGCTCAGATGACAGAGTTGTTATGGACACATACTTTTTACAGTTTGCATGGCTCCACAGAGTATGAGAAAATCACGGGTATAATTGTGACCTGCTTACAATCACACGTGTAATAAAATCCATCTATTCTGGAAGAAATTTGCACAACATTTTTTTTGATACGATGCAATCATCTTTAACATTCACAATAATTAATTAAAACCACAGTGAATACTCACTCTTTTAAACATAACAGAATCTAATGATTATACAAATCAAAGTTTGGTTAACAGTGTGTTTTTGCACCTGTTTAGCATTTATAAGCAGTTTAATTCATGGTATGTAACACAAAATAATGTCACTTTTAAATGATAAAAGTTTAATTTTATTGAACAATGTCATAATAGGTGGCAGCTGTTTAAACATTTAAGGAATGGCACCGTAAAGCAGTGATAAGTGATTGTTTTCATTGCTGAAAAAAAGAATTAATGATAAATGCTGCGCATTAATAAAGAACTAAAAAAATGTTTATAGCTCCTTAGAGATATATCATAGTCTGTTATCAATAACCAATTAATGTGGTTATATTTTTTAAACTTCTTATAAATGCTAATAGGGGGACTTGTAATAAAAATTCAAAACATCAGACAGATTTGTTTTCCATTATAGGGCCTCAGAACGGCTGGAATGATCCTCCAGCCCTGACCCGAGCCCCTAAAAAGAAGGTAGGTTTCATTAATCAGAGTTTGAGTGACACATTTTAGAATTAAGACACATTTATATTACTCTGTTGCTGCTGTTCGACAGGCAGTTTGAGGAGGTAAATTGATTTATTTGTAGTTATTGAAATTGTTGGATGAGAAATGCCGTTTTGTGGTCTGTTTATACCTGATTCTGCCTAAATAATGTGAACATTTTGCCTGTCGTTGTTCCTCTGGACAAAGGTACCATTATCTGAAATATAGAGTGAAAATTGAAAAAACGCAATGCAAGCTGAAAACTGAGGCAGTTTTAGTTTTTATGGTAATATGAAACATTTTGAGGTAACTCAAGTTATGTATATATATGTGTGTGTGTGTGTGTGTGTGTGTGTGTGTGTGTGTGTGTGTGTGTGTGTGTGTGTGTGTGTGTGTGTGTGTGTGTGTGTGTATATATATATGTTTTAACACATAAAAGATCTTTGACAATTAGCTATTTTGAAGTATGTGCTATCATTGTATTGTTTGGCTCTATATTTTCTGTTAATACATAATAAGATTCATTATTTATTTTACCTATGACGACTGGCCTTGTATGGAGAATTATTGTTATGACAACAGACCCAGTACTGAAGTAAAGTCAGTAACAGAAAAGGAGTCTTTGTCAAAGAAATCATTTGAATGAAGCCAACACATTTCAAAAGAGGCAACTTTTCCTTTGAACTCCCTCTTTTCTGGCTTATGCCAAGCTTCTTTAGAGTTCATTATGGATAATAGTACAAACTGATGTTTTGGTGTGCTGAATTTGCTTTGTCCAAAACAAAATAAGACAGGCAGAGTTTTTATATCATTTAGGCAGCATTAGCTGCTGATGAACAAGCTCACACGTGCTGATCTGTATTTGCATTTACACAAGTAGAACAGTGAAAGTATGAAAATATGTCCGATGCTGTCAGTTCTAATTATAAAACTGCAACAACTGCAAAATAATTATACTTTAAACATGGCGTGGGTACAACATTTGGCTAGCTAACTACTAGAACAGTTTGAGAATTGAAGGATGGATTTCTGGACAGTAAGGAATTCCACATCTGTAAAGTTTACATCTATGTCTGTGTTTAAGTTACAGACAGACAGCCATGACAGAGTTTAAACAAACTGTGCTTACTTCTATTCAGCAGGTTCCACAGAGCTACAACCCTCCTATCCCCATCACTGCTCCCATAATGACCCCGCTGGGCACTGACCCTCAGGCACAGCCAATGTCCTCTGGGGCTCCTTCGGCCATGATGCAGGGCCAACCCGGTGTCCAGGTCCCCTACTCAGGCATGCAGCAGCAGCAGCTCTCCCCTCCACCTATGAACCCTGCAATGCCAAAGACCAGCATGGAGGGTGCACCAGGAGCACCCACTGGAGATGTGATCCAAGTAAATAACTCTCAGGTTTAACTAAATGTTAAACCATAGATTGTATATGATATACTGCAGATGGTTGTCTGGAGGAAATGATATATCTGTGTGTTTGTTTTTAATTGTCTAGCACTGCTGCTTCTTACCAGATTTTCATTGCCCCAATAGACATACCTTAGAATCAACTGTATTACATTATACATGCCCCAAAATGTATTTTGTAACGTATTCCGTTACGTTACTCAATGAGAGTAACGTATTCTGAATACTTTGGATTACTTAATATATTATCATGCTTTTTACAACTACATGAATGTACTATTGTTGTGTGAATTATTACTTTTACTGAAGGTTACTCGCCATACCAATAGCAACTAGATTTTTAAATCTTAATATAAAATGAGTAACAGTAGGGTGGACATTAGGTAAGGCTGCACTTTTTTCAGCGATCTTCCGCGCGTATATAAGACAGGTAAAGGGACCTCTGGCTAATACGTCGGGCTCCGTGTCGGGCTCGTAGCCGAAAACTAGCTTTACTTTCTTGTCTGGGTCAACTTTCTATACATATATTATATATTTACATGCTTCTATCTCCCGTTTCTGGTGGGTGACGTCTCTTACTTTTCGACTCTTTTTCTCCCTCCTCGCGCTCACAGACACATAACGGGTATGGCAGTCCATTCTCCCTGCAGCATGGACTACACTGCCCATGAGGCTACATTCTTTAGGGCGATGCCTGTAACACTCTGCCTGTTGCCTTCATATTAAATCATTTTTGTGAATAAGTTTTTGAAATTTATTCTTTTAATGATGAATGATTCACATTTTTATATTTTTGGTAAATACTAGTTGACACGCCTCTTACTTTACCCTTCAGCCTCTGCAGTCCATCCCTGCTGAGAAGATCATGAAGAAACCCATACCTGACGAGCACCTCGTCCTAAAGACTACATTCGAGGGGCTGATCCAGAAATGCTTGGCTGTAGCTACTGACCCTGTGAGTCTATGTAATGAAATTAACAGTGCAGTTCAACAAAGTGAGCCCTTAGATGAGTAACTGAGTGTTCTTTGATCTTTTCACAGCAAACTAAGAGGAAGCTTGATGATGCGAACAAACGTTTGGAGGCACTCTATGACAAACTCAGAGAGCAGACAGTGAGTATCCAGCACACCACTGCAGAGGTCAACAGTGAATCTTGCCTTTAACAAGAGTGTGAAATGGTTGTTTGATCTGTAAAATGTAAAGAAAATAGTGAAAAATTTCTCACAGCCTAAAATCATTTTCTGTATTTAAATTTAGTCATCATAAGGTTAGTGTGATACTCCATGCACACATCTGCAAGTGCCTTGATATGCTGTGAATTTACAATGTGCACATTGTCTCTAAGCAGACTAGAAAGATAATGAGAACCACTTAGTGGTGAAAGTAAATTCTGATGTTTTGCCCAATAGTCAAAACATGAAGAAATTTGACCTCCGGAGTTTAAACAACTCAGCAGATTTTCACATGAGAAGCTCCTTCTAAAAAGAGGTGTTTCATGTATAAAGAAATAAACATATTATAAAATGTAGTCTCAGTCAAAAATTCATGCCATCAACTGCCTTATAATGACTGTTTCCCAATTGGTGTTTTGCATTGATTTGCTACAGTTGGCCATTCTACTGACGTAACTCTGCTGTTCCTCTGTGCAGCTCTCCCCTGCCATTGTAGGAGGACTGCACAACATAGCCAGGAGCATAGAGTCCCGATCCTACACAGAGGGCCTCAACATCCACACCCACATAGTGAGCAACAGCAACTTCAGCGAGACTTCAGCGTTCATGCCTGTACTCAAGGTGGTGCTGACGCAAGCCAACAAACTCGGTATCTGATGAGGCTGAAAGTGCCAGCAGCTCATTTGAGTGCTGGACCACAGGTGGAGAGAGGCCGGACATGGGTCGATCTGAGTATTAAAAAAATAGTTTAACGGGAAGCTTGTTCAATGCAAGCAATGAAGAATTATGTATGAAAATACTGTTAAATTCTTCTTTGTGCCATTCACGTTTCTCAAACAGAAGCCATGCTGTCAGTTGCACTCAGTGGTGAAAGTAAATTCTGAGCCAGTTAAGGGGCTACCTATCGACTGGCTGACAAGCAGACACTAAGCATTTATTTTTAAATCAGTCAACAATTAATACACAAATGTGAAAGATATGAATCAGGAATAAAAAGTGGATAAAGCAAAATAAAGATAATGAATTTTAAGGGCATTCCTGTCTGTTGATAATCAGCGAATCGTGGCAGACTCCTGATGCATGCTGTTGGCTCAAAATTTATGCAGCTGTATCGGCCTGTTCATCTTTAAAGTCTTTGAACTTTTGTGCACTACACTAATGCATATATACCTTTAATTCATAAATATATCTAAATTTTTCTCAAAACTACAAAGTAACACTTTAGTTGTACATACAAATGCATCATTACTTGCATGCATTTTGCAGTTGACCTGCAAATAAGATTGCAGATATAATCACTCATTTTACCAGATAGAACATGAATTTGTTAAAAACATGGCATTATAGTGACAGTTAGGGTTAAAGCAATACTACGTGCCACATGTATTTGGAGTAAAATCAGTGCGTATCAAATGCCAGTTATTTTTAATGCATCTACTATGACTTTTGTTTAAACTTTAAACCCTTTTTTCTGCTTTCACTGACTCACTTTCACCACGAGTGTTACTACATACAACACATTGGACCAAGATACAGTAAGTGTGTGGGATATTTCAGTGCAGAGCAGTGTAATCCCAGGTGTTGAGGACATTGATGTTTTACTTCTTTTGTTTGTTTGTTTTTCAGTGTAATAATAAAGCTCAGCAGAGTGCAATGGACCTTTCAAAAACAGGCTGTGCTTTTATTGAGTTTTTAAGTATGCATGCGTAAACAAATGCTAGCAATCGCCTTCCCTGACATTGGAATTAATTATCTGCTAATTAATCAGACCTCAAACGAAACTGGAAGGAGACTTGTACTTGATTTTCATTCCAATTTTGATGAGGGCTGAAGTCTGAGTGGTCAAGCTCACGTTTATGTTGTTGATAAAACGAAAACAAGTCTTTGTTTTTGATTGACGACATGCAATATTTTCAATAAATAGTATTTATTTACAGTTTGCATTGTTTTTTATTTTGTTTGTGAAATGAAAGATCATTAGTGAAACGGCTGCAGAAATTCTGGTCATTTATATGTGTTTGTGTTTATAACACAATCAGAGTTTAAAATATAATGCACTGTTACACATGCAACTTATTGTTAATGCAGTTGTTTTTTGGAACACTTCGGGCCCCTTATTACCAACTGACTATCTTTTAAACATCACAGCCTAGCTGAGTATTGTTACTAACAATATTCATTTCTTTATGCCCACAGTGTACTGATCTTTACATTATACTGCCGGTGCCACGTCACAAAGCTCAAATCATCTCAAACAGTTTAAGACAAGCTGCAGAACACAGGTCATTCTTAAATGTCCTCCATACAATGTACAAAAGACTTTCATGATAATACACCAAACTTTATTTATTTATTCATCAAAGGCTTATCCAGTCCAAAAAAAACAATAAGAGCTCAAATAAAAAAAAAAAACAAAACACTGCTGAGTGAAATTTTAGCTGTACAAACTGACACAATTACAATCAATAAGAAAACTCTCGTCTCTCCAACAGGGTACTAAAGAACACGTTATTGTTCACACACTGTTTACATTCATTTAAAGCCAGAGCTGGAAGGAAAATGAAGAGGAGGCAGGGACAGAGTGAGCAGCACAGAGACTGCAGGACCACGACAGTATCCCCCTCTTAACTGGAGCATTTTTTTTTACCAAGAAGCTGGGAGCTAGAGTCTGATGATGGTCAGCAAGGTCCTTTGTCCTGAGGAGGGTGGTCCAAGGGGCCTTCCAGATGCATAGACAGCGACAGAACTCTCACCTTCGAGAGAACAGAGGAGGTTGATTGCCCAGTTCATTTAGTCTGCCTGTTAGTCTACAGATGGAAGCCAAATAATAGACTAACCTGGACCGTGATGCAGACAGACAGAAAGCTCTCGAGGTTGGTGAGTATTCGGGAGTCCGTGCCAAACAGCATGAAGTTAGTAATTCAATTTAAACTTATCAAAAAAATAAATAAAGTGAGCGCTTGGACCAAAATCAACATGATGAAACAAACTAATAATGGCAGAGAGATGCAGCTGATGTGCACTCCTATCCACCAGAGGGCGGTGGATGTGGTACAACCAGTCTGTGCTTGCCTAGGTAACGCCCTTCTTCGCGGCTCTTGTGGCTCACTGACGACAGCACAGACGCCCACAGACCGGTTGTACCACATACTTTGCACACTGCCCCCATGCGACAGCAGGGCGCTCTGCGGGCACACAGACAGCACCTCGGGCGGACAGTCCCGGGACTGCCAGCGGACTGTGAACACGATATACCTGCGGGACCTTCAAGTCCGCTCCTCGGTGCGCTGTTTCGGGGATTATCCGCCACAGAGACAGGTATGCTCCACAGTTTGATATGCGCTAACCGATCAGAACAGCCTGCTATCTGCTTGTAATGTTTGTGTGCAGATGTCCTAACTCTATCTGACAGTACTACACAACTCGCTTCCTGATGGTCCTAAAATACGTATACAGTGTTTCTTCTTCTGTCTTCCCACTGAGAGACACGTCGCAAGGAAAAGGGAGATTTAAGAATTTAGAAATAGTTAAAATGACTTCTTCATCGCCTTCCTCGTGAATATAAAAGTATACTTTACATGTCTCAAACAACCCTGGTCACAAGTTGCACATTTGCTACAAGGAAATTAAAATGAGATCCTACGGACTTAAGTTACGGTACTGTGTCTGAAAGTCTGATTCCAAATAACTTGTTATTGTCCTCATAAGATTTTCCAAAAAAAGATGACCTAACCCCCCCCCCCAACAGTCGTGTGTGGATGGGTCAGGGATTCGTGAAATCTAACTGTGCTCCTTCCAGCGCTCGCTCACATGTCACACACATTTAAGGTTTAGATCTACTATGTAAATTTAAAATTTATTTTGATGTTAAACATTTGTAAATGCTGTGAAAAATATAACATCGCATTTTTTTAAAATGTTGTTTGGAGCTAAATTTGCTAATATGTCGCTTTAAAGGGTGCATTTGTAGTGCACAAAAGCTTAACAGCTATATGTATTTATGACAGCATATCATGATTTCCCACGCGTCCTGTTAACGGTTTTCCTTGTCCCTCCTGTGTCACCCCATCATAACATAATAATAAACATACCTCCGGTCGGTAGGTCACATGGGTCCAGCTGTAGATTCTTAATGGAGTTAGCAAAAAAAGTCATTTCAGGAAATCTAATACAAAAGCATTGTGTAGCCAGGCTGGATCTGTAATTTAGCTGCTTCTTCCGCTTTCAGGTAATACAAGCTAAAGTAAGAAAACGCAAAATTAATGCAAGAGGTAACTCAGAAGTAGTTCTTGAAAGTATTTCCTGCTGTATCCCTTCTGGACCCTGCTATTGTCTCCACCTGAACGATTTGTCTATTAATCTCCATCTCCTTTACACTTCAAATATATTAAACAAATACATGTTATCATGCAGACTAACACAGCATCTTCATCTGTGGATTGAGAGAGGGCAAGATGGTGAATTTCAGCCTGTGGGCTCTTCTGCCTCCCATCTACTCTGTTTGTACTGCTGCTGGACTGTTGATGGTGTAAGTTTTGTTCTTTTTAGGAACACATTAACCTCATATATACACTCAGAGAGGTATATGAACAGTTAAAAAGAGCCAAAAAAGCAACAAAGATAACCAGATTAACTGGTTATTATCTGTGTACACTCTGTACTATTCAATTCAATTCAATGAAATTCAATTTTATTTATATAGCGCCAAATCACAACAACAGTCGCCTCAAGGCACTTATACTATACAGATACCCAATAAAAGAAAACCATGAAGACACCAAAAAGGATCATTGCAACACAAAACAGCACTGACACAAATATCTATGTCTGATAAGCAACTAAAAAAACACAATATCAACACAGAGACATAACGACTAGAAAGAAATGTGTAAAATGAGCAACAGGAAGTCAAATATTAGGGACGAATAAGATTAACCAAAGAGAGATTAAAAATGATAAGAAAAACATGTGACACACAAATCAGAAACTAACAAGAAGCACTCCGACAGCCCAAACCTGCACCAAGGCAGCTCACTCTCTGAGGAGTATTTACTTTTAACAGAACCGCTTTGTATTTTGGTTTTCTTTGTTCTTTTTAAATGGACTTGAAGAAGTTTGTAGTGCAATAAAAATGCATTTTGGTTTCAACTTGAACGAAAGGCAAATTTTCTATATGTTGACAATAGACACCACACGTATAAGAGTCATAGTTTTGAAGTTATAAGGCTTTTTGTCACTTTCCAACCAATAATTCTCGGTGGATGTAAGTCAAATTTCATTGGATTGTTACCATCACCCCACCCTACACCTACAAAGTTTTATCAGGATTCATTCAAAACGTTTTGAGCGATCATGTTCCCAGACAGAATGACACACGTGTGCACACCCAACCTGCTAGGGAGGGTGGGTTATGTTTACCAGTAGGTTACCAGTGAAAGACTACAAGAAAGGGAACAAAAATGGGAAATGAAGATGAAAACCAGATGATAAGAGACTATGAACGCTGGCGTTACATGAAAGTATGTATGTAGACGAGCAGTTCATGATCGAAATATTTCAAACCAGAGTAGTTAAAAAAACAAACAAACACACACACCTCAGTATTGCTTCCACTTTTGCTACAGAATGTTTTATTCATTATGTTTCTTTCTGTGTTGCTGCCTTTAAACAGGTACTTCATAGCTGTTTACAATAAGAACATAACGCCGCTGGGTTCACAATACAGGTTTGAATTCATATATTTTATATACTGCAGGTATTTCTTTTGATGTATCTGTGGATTCATGCTGTTCATTTGCTTTAGGAGAAGAAATGGCTCCCTTTATCCCCCCTACATGAGGTGTGTGCTGTGCTCTCCGTTTCATATCATATTAACAATAAAAAACGTTTAATTTAAGAATAGCAAATATGATTTTTCTCCTGCTTCCTGTCTCAGTATTGCAGGCAACTTTCCTCCAGCCAGCTGTGTCTTCAGTGAAGTCATGAACCTAGCAGCATTTGTAGGTAATGGAAACATTGCTCTAGAGCTTTCATTAAAAGACAGCGATGGAGCTCATAAGAAAAAACGTATATCAAGCTTTGGATACATAGACAGTACATTAGTTTGCTGTTTTCATTGATTCAGAACATCTTTCAGCTCATTTAAAAAAAAAGAAAGAAAAATAAATCTTGTTTTTAAACTACTCGCTGTGTGCTGAGAGGTTTGTTTTTAGATCCGTAATGGTTCTTCTCCTGTTTTCAGGGTTTTTTATTGCCGTTTTCAGATACCTGCAGCTGAAGGGCAAAATTGACAAACCTTGGCTGAACATTTCTAGTTTGGTGGTTTTTTCTATTAGCTCCTTTGGAATGACCATTGTAGGGAATTTTCAGGTAGTTACACACAAACATACACATGCTCATACATACACCACGTCATCTGGTGGTTAATTTTCCAACTTAATAACTGAAGTCTGGGTTTACTGACTGACTGGTTTTTGTGTTAGGTATTCACTGAGACAAACATTCACAATGTTGGCGCCGTATTGGTGTTTGGACTTGGAACCTTGTCCTGCTGGCTGCAGTCCTATATCACCCTGAGAGTTAACCTGAAGAATGAGGGGAAGATGGCTGCCATCGCTCGATTCCTGTTGTCTGGATCCATCACTCTTTGCATGATACTTTGTATCCTTTTACTTGGTATAAAGAGAAGAATACACTCATTTGAGTGAGATGCCCATTTTTCACATGAAATGCAAAAGAGCAAAAACGCTCCCTTACTGGCATTCAAGAACGAATTACAACTCCAGGTCCCACAGAGTTTTGCACCTTTTGTGTAAAAGGTAAATGAAAACAGTATGCAATGATTTGCAAATCTCAGAAACCCATATTCTATTTACAGAAGAACACAGAAACATAACAAGTGTTTAAGCTCATTTTGACATTTAATGGCAGCGACAGGTCCCAAAAAAAGGGCAACAAGAGGCTGGAAAAGTAAGAGGTACTAAAAAGAAGCAGCTCCAGGAACTTTTGCAACTAATACAGTGAACTGGCAACAGGTCAGTAACATGACTGGGTATACTGTAAGAGGCAGAGATTCTTGGAAGTAAAAACTGGCAGAGGTTCAGCAGTCTGTGGAAAAAACTGTCTAAAGTTGTGGAGTATTTTCAGAATAATATATCTAAACACAAAGTTGCAAAGACTTTGATCTCATCATCAACATATGTATTATTTAAAGATTTGAAGAAAATAGAGAAATGTCTGTGCATAAGAGGAAAGGCTGAAATTCAGTACTGGATACCCATGCTCTTTATGCCTTTAAGCAGCACTGCATAAAAAACAGCCATGATTCTGCATTGATAATCGCATGCATGGCCTCAGAAACACTTTCAGGAAGTTTGTTATTGTCTGTGGACAAAGCCATGCCATCCATAAATGCAGGTAAAAGCTCTGTCGTGCAAAGAAGAAGCCATAAGTGAGAATGATCCGGAAACCCTGCAGACTTTAAAATGGACTGAGGCCCTGTCCACTGTTCTGTGGTCAGGGGAATCGAAATTTGAGTCTCATGGACACTGCGCTCTCCAGACTAAAGAGAAGTGATATCACCATAATATATAATACATACTTTATCTGATATTTGTTTGATGCCCGGAAACATGTAAGTGTGACACATATGCAAAAAAAAGAGAAGGGGGGGCACTCTGTTTATTTGAAATGACAGTTTATTTGGGTTTGTATCGTTAATGCTTCATCTTTAGAATTTCCTGATATAGGCTACATATATTCTAAAATTTAATGTTTTAATTTGATAGATTTTGTATTTTCTCTTGGCTTTGGTCTTTAAACCTTTTATGTTTTTTTATCAAATTGATCTGATTATGATCTGATTATGATTATGATCTATTACTGATCTCTTTATCTGATCTCTTTATCTGATTCTCTACCTAATAAGGAGCTATAAAAATACTTTCAGACCGTCTCTCTGCTCTTAGTTTGGATGGAGTTTATTTTCTACCCAGCTCAGCAGATGAATAGCACATAATTCTGGTAGAGAACTGTAACAATATAATGTGATGTTCATTTTTCATGTGCTCACACCTTCACTCTCTGAACCCTTAACTCCATCGACACAGACTTCTCCCTGATGTCTCAACGCCTTCATATGCATGCAAGTCAATGCCAGTGGGCACTCGTCATGATGTTGCTCATCTTCATCAGCACTTTTGCCATTGAGTTTCGTCACAGCAGCTTCAGTATTCTGTGCACAGACAGACCAGGGTATCCCTTCCATCACTCAGAAACCTCTGAAGGGCCTATGTAGCTGCTCAGTGAGCTGTACACAGGCTAATGTATAAGGTCTGATGTTGCATTTACAAGTACATACTTATTACTCAGTTACAGCTCTCTTTCAGGGGCGGATCTAGAGAAATTTTCTTAGGGTGGCATGAGGGTGAAATCAAATGGGGTGGCAAAATTACACGTTACATTCTGTAATACGCATTATATATGGGTGTAATACATCAAATGCAGTAAGTACACACGTTTCATATAAATATACATATTTTCTTTAAATTAAACGTTTCAGTTATGTAAAAAACATGCAAATTTTGATTTATTGTACTGTATATACTAAATAAGTATGCAGTCCAGTAAGTGTAAAATCCAGAGAGCTACGCAACATGAGGTGGTTCATTTCCACACACAAGTCTAACTTCAGTTTCACACTCTTTTTGTTTATTAGAAATACTGTAATCAAATTGTGAAATGCTTAAATTTACACAAAATGCCAGAAATCTGCAATGTCTCAAACACCAACATCTCAAAAATATTGAAGATAAAAGGTGAGTGGATGGAATGGCCACTACATTAAACAGTTTAAAGGTAATGTTTGAAAAGCACGTCACCTGAGAGTGTAATGAACAAAACAAAACCTTAAACACTGCATTCTTGGTGGATTTTAATTGACTTGGTACTAGCAATCATTGCCAGTATGATTATTTGTGTTATTATGCACTCTGTGTGTTAATGTGTTTTATCATCTTTTATAGGTTTCCTATTCATTTTCAGTTATATGAAATACATAAATAAAAAAATTCAGTGAAGTAATAAAACTGATGTTTCTGACAGTATTCATCTTTGCTGAGGCTCCACATAACTGCACTGTAGCACAGCTGTGTACATACAGATGTCACTGTATCTGTAAGCCTCAATAATGTGGTCAGGGGATTCTCTGAACATTCCAACAACCAATAAACACAAAATATAAAAACTTTGAATTGGCCATCATCTTCCAAGGTGGATGGCACTATTCCCACTATAGCTGGTTAAACCATTAAAATTGTGTAATTGTAGCAGTGTAGCCATGTGAAGAAAATACAGGCAGAACTACGTAGATCCAGTTTTTCTGTGAAAAAAAACAAAAAAAACAAACAAACATTGGGCCTCGTTCAGTATGTGTATGGAAACGTTGTTATCCTGAGCAAAAAACACAAGCGCACACAGAATTACAGAAAACCTGTGCAAATTTTGTTCATGCCACTGTGTTTGTTAGAGACTCTGAATCATCCATATAGTGCCATGCTTCTACTACTCTTTGCAAAGAAGCAAGTTTACCTCAAGGTGAAGTGGAGAAAGTGATGATAGTGTAAGCCTGCATCATTAAAGCAAGAAAACAGGAGGAGATATAACTAAAGAAACTGAAACAGTCTCACAAGTCAGTGATTCATGTATATTTTAATGAATCTGTTGGTGTTCTACACACAGAAGAAATGAAGGTCTATAACTCTTAGTAACATTATTATTAATGCCGCTGTTGTAGTTATCATTTGATCATTATTTACATTTCCAAAACACCATGTGCCAAACGATTCTTAGAATTACAATTTAAAAAAAGTTCTGAAAATGGCCTTAAGGCTCTTGTGCTTTCCTGGTTTGCACATCTCTGCAACATAGTTTGGAAGTCTGGTGGTGGAACACGGCACCAGCACTTTATCCTCTGAAGAACAGTGTCGACAAGTTTGCCCAACTGTATGATATGTGTGCGGTTTTTTGGACTTTGAGGCCACATTTAACTGCATCTCTTAGGGCTGTTTTGTAGCATGAGGCATCATGTCTGTTGTTACAAACTGGGCATTAGTAGAGTTGCAGTGACAGCTTCAGGTTCACATTGTTGGAATGATTCTGTTGATGGTTTTTGAACAGAACTTTTACGTACATACATTGGTGTAAAAAAGTGTTTCAGATCATTGAACAAATTTAAATATTAGACAATGATAACACAACTAAACACAAAATGCAGTTTCTAAACCAAAGTGTTTATTATTTATGTCAAGGTGCGTGGTGAGAACAGGACCCAAATAACTAACTCGATAACTCAACGATCCAGCGTTGACTCAAGCTCAGTCAAACAGTTTAGTAACCACTTTGCGAAAGTGATCAGCAGCACCTGGAATCTAGATGGAAGACAGGTGTGGCTGGCTTCAGCGTGGGAAAGACCTTCTGGCCTGATGACGCCCATAAACTGGCACACTGGAAAACACACATACAGGAGAAGGCAGGGGAGCCAAAACAAAACAGAAAAACATACACTCAGGCAGATCGACCGGCGGAGACTGCCAGACGATCAGTTTAGGAGAGAAAATCCAAACCCTACATCGTAGAGAGAAATTTGAGCTAGACAGCTAAAGCCCCTATGTAGCACTTATGTTACTGTAAGACACAAGTTACTAGACCAGTTCTAGGTTGCAGGAGTGGTGGAGCACAGCACAGTGAAGAGACCAGAACCGGAAATGAAAAATGAAAAGCTGGCATCTTTAATAAAAAAAAAATATAAAAAAAAAAATCAGTGTAATTTAATGAGAGAAATTCTTTTGTGTGGTTTCTCTTTTTTCCCCCTTCTGACTTTTAAAAGCAAAAAGCGGAAAAGCAACAATAAAAGTTAAAATTTAAAGATGTTTTCTAACATTTTGGGACATTTTAGAGACAACATTAAACATTACTTATTCCTCACCACTTTCTTGATTCTTGCCGATCCACTTGGCACTGTCTTTATGGATCCTTACTTCATTTTGCACCGATTTACAGTTGGCTCTACAATAGATGTCCCTGGTTCAACATCCAGTCACAGCCCTGCCATATGTCCAACGCAGTTGATGGAATCAATGCCAAAGTCTTAAAACTTAAAGAGTCTTGAGAAAATAAGTTCTCCAGGGAAGGCTTCGGTTTCCTTGGTGGAGTGGGGCTCCTGCTCTCGTCCTCTGTCTAAACGTCTTTAGAAACTGGCAGAACTCCGACATGATAACTCTGCCTCTGAGCTGTAGTCCGTGACTCTCCAGTGGTTTGTCATCTCACTGTCTTCTGTGCGATCAAGAGCAGAGATTACTCTAGTGACGATGAGGCCGTCACCAAGGTGTGGACACAGTTCCTCCGGTCTGTATTCAGTGCATAAATATCCACCTTGTCTGGAAGTACAGGAGTCAGGATCTGAGAATGTAAGTGGCACCCTGCAGGCAGCACCATCATACCAGCTGGTGAGCTTGTAGAAGGAGATGGAGTGGTGTTCTCCCTCTGACTTTTCAGCACAGCAGTAAAAGTTGTCGTCATCTGCTCTGAGTGAAACAATCCCCTGACTGCAATATGAGGAAACTCCTTGGACCCCGTAACCAGGTCATGGTAAAGGGAGAGGATTTGATTGTTTATAGAGTCCAAATGGCTGCTGCTTAAAGGCTGGTTCCTCAAATTTGTGACGACCATCTGACGTAGACTGACTGGACTCACCAGCTCAGCTATGAGAAATAAAAATGTCATCCATGTTAATCATGACATAATCAGATAAATTAAGAATTTAAAATGTCAAGACATGGCTTTAGTTCATCATTTGTTATTTCCACAAACAGGCAATGAGAGGCCCACAGCAGAACTCATTCTTTATAAAACCCTTACAGGCTGTACACTCTGCAATGACCTAATTAAAGTACCCCCTCCTAAAAAAAAATGCTTAAATGTGTTAATTAATGCATAAAAACATGAATTTAGTTCTATTAAGTTATTTAACTGTATTTAGGAGGAGGTAAGACAAGTAAACAGGTGGAAACAAGTTTCTGCCTTACTTGTGAGCAGGTCGGAGGAAGCGTGGGGGGGAAACTGCCAGCGGGTTCGGGGTGAGTGTCTGTTTGGCTGTGATCCAGAGAGTTCAGAGTTCCACAGTGTTCCAAGACCAGAGGTGACAGCAGGGGGGGCAGGCAGGTGGAGCAGGTTATCTGAATGACGGAGTGACCAGCAATGAAAAGGTAGGTGAGGAACTGCACAGATGAGTGAATGGTCTGAGAGGTACTTTGACACAAGAAACGATAAGTTAACGCAACAAGAATGAATAACGACAAGTACACAAATTGAAGGCCCAGCACTAGCTAATGTTAGCAGACATTCTGGTGAAGACTCACTGAGAGCGCTGGTCTTAAATACCGTCAGCTGAATTGCCAACAGGTGTGGAGAATAGTTGGGCTAATATGGCTCCACATGGGGGAGGATACCTAGAGCTGCTGGAGAAGCACTGCAACTCACCCAGACATGACGCCATTTTTATTTTTCCCCCTTCCCTGACTGACATAAAACAAAAACCTCATATGAACAATTTGAAAGCTGCTAAAACATATTCAGACATAGTTTCCAAAGACCATTAGTAGCTCAATGTCTGGATCAAAAACATTCCAGTTCTGTTGATGGTTGCGGACAAAAACCCTTGTTCCAAGTGTTCTGCAGTTCCATTTCAAAGTTACACTTAACAGTCTTTCAGTGCTCCTCTGTTTTCTTGCAATTTCTTGTCTGAACTCAAGTAGCTCAACTGTAGCTCAAGACCAGTGAGTAAATGAGGCCAAACAAAATGGCAACTGGAATTGCAATGTTACCAAGGTCATGGAGCACTTCAACACTTTCAATGATTAGCCCAACATTTTCAAGTTTGTCTGTGGGTTCTGGACCTGGTGCATTCCCTAATGGTTGTTCTCAAAATAAAAAGAAATTAATCTTTAGCCAGAACACAAACCTGCAAAAACATTCTCTTTGCTTCCACAAAGCAAATTTGTGGAAAGCAGAGGCCACTAAACTTATCATGTTCTCCTTTATGAGGGTTTCTGGGTCGTCACTGAGATAAACAATTAGCACCTTCAGTACACAAGCTCTTTTAGTTTAAATGGCATCTTACTGCCGCAAAGAAGAGGGCGATGTGTAAGATTATTGTTGTATTATGCAGTAAACAACACTAGTAAAAAAAACAACTACAGTAAGAAACACAAAAAGTAATCACTGAAAAGTCCACAATACCCAAAACTTTTAATAGTTTCTGCAGCTGAAAGTATCACTTTAAACAGTTTAAATCTTAGGTTTAGGGAGATTTTTCCAAATCTACTTACTTTGTAAACAAAATCTTGTGAGAAAAGGTTATTATAAAAAGAATAACAGGAAGAAACACCAAAAGTTATAGCACCCAAAAATAACCCGCACAGAATTCTAGCTGCTGCATGAATTTGGATGTAGGACAGTGGTGATGCAGGCAAACTCTGCTTCCACCTGCAAACATTTAAGAATTACAGTAAAATGTGAAAAAAGTATTTGGTGGACCACAACAATATGATGTAGGAAAATAATAACAACAATGAAATCCATGAAATGCATTTTTATTTTCTGATTCATTTTAGTTAAAACAATGTGAAATAATCAGAAGTGGGAGTGGTGCGCTTTCTTAACTGCAGATCCAATTTGAAAATTGCAATTTCCAGCTCTGGGTGAATATTCATGAAAAATTTGAACACTTTACAATTTTTTATTTATTTATTTTTTTAATGGAGTAATCAAGACAATATAATGATAACAATATCTCACGCTCAGAAAAGAGAGCTGGCCACCTTCTTTTGAAATCAGCAATGAAAAGCTTGTCTTTAATCACCCTGCCAGGAATCTACTGATCTCTGCAATGTCTGATCAACATGTGATCTACATAGGTAACTTTGGAGTGCATTTCAAGCTTTAAAGGTGCATGGAAAGTTTAAACATGTGCATGGATAAGGGTGTCTGTGGCCAAAGTGGCCGTGGTTTAACCTGCAGTGCTTCAATAACTGAGATCTTGTAGTCTCTTGTGCTGCACACTCTTTACACTTCCACATTCATGTTAGTGAAATTGAAACAAAACAAAAAGACACTACATCATATATTACTTATTACTTAAAATATCCTCACAGAAAGTGTAAAGATACACTCTGACCCTTCATCATGATCTTGAAGATGAATACTTCTAAACATTTAATGGTGATGGAATTTTACTTGCACTATGTAAGTGTCACCAATAAATTGAATTGTTCCTGTCCAGCCTTTAAGTTTGGAGATGCTTTTCAAAAAAGAGATGTGTTGTAATAACATATTAACCAAACTTGTGGCTATAAAATAGAAAATGTACAACAAGTCCTATTTTAGTTTTACAGTACTAACTACATTAAAACATTACAATAATAGCTGATTCATTACATGTCAAACTCAAGACCACCATCACAGTATTTAGTTATAAGACTGGTGAAAGTGTATATGAGTTGAAAAGTTTCATAGAGACTTAAAATCAGCTCATCAGCTCTGTGCAGACTTATTCACCTTTGTTCACTCATGTTTGGTTTATTTAAGATAGCCCTTTTATAGCCCTGTAATTTTTTATCTTGAAAGGGGCTATACAAATAAAATTTTAGTTTACTTACTTGTCTAATTAGATATTTGTGTTAATGATCAGTTAACAGGTGTACCTTATACTACTACCTCTGCATTACAGTGTTGCTCTGGCATAGTTTCAGTATTGCTGTTGTAGGACAAATAAAACACTTTCATATAAAATAGTCCCCTGTTGTCTTCGCACATTTCTTTATACTGACATAAATGTTAACCAATAAATAATACCAAATGCAAAACATGCTTTCATTTAATAAAATGGCACAGACAAGTAAACTGAGTGTTGGAATATCGATTTTAAATAACGTTTTAAACAAATGAACAAATTCTTATTGTTGTTTTACTTGTTGTTCATTAAGGTACCGCCGCCTACTGGCGTGGAGTCTGAACTGACGGAGCTGGCCATGTGTGCATATTACTGCCCTGTTTGTTAGCTGTGAAGTGATTGCTAGTTAGTGGCTTACCACCAGATATATTTGTTAGCGCGTGCATAATCTGTAGTCTGCTTGATCTGTTAGTCTTGTAAAAACAGCGAGGACCGGGTCCAGCCTGGTTCTTCCGCCGCGGTGCTGCTAATTAGTAAGCTAACGTCAGCTAACAAGAGCCGTTGCAGACTCACCCAGTAAAAATGGCCACTGTTTCTATTCCTGCCTGCAGTAGTGCCCTGCTGCTCGACATTGAAGGCACCACCACACCGATTACATTTGTGAAGGTAAGCAGCGTGAAATGCAAACGAAGTCTGCACGGTTGTGCGGCTATGCTAACAGCTGCCTGTCACCGGTAGCACACATCTAAACCAACAAAACTTCACAGGGTCTCTCTATCTCCTGAATATAATGCAATTTTATTGATTTGCTTCTACAAATGTCTATATTTGCTTTATATAACCAGAAATGCCGTTTGACAACGAACACACCTAACGCTGCGTTCATGTCACACAAGAAGTGTTGTAATTAGCAGTTTCATGTAATGTTTTTACTTTCATGGAAGCCTCTTTGCTTTGTGTCTTAGAATACGGAAGTGCGTTAGAAATAGACATGGACATGTGAAGTCACCATTCACAATGCTCATCAACATTGAGCTACACACTGTTGGGTTTTTCAAGAGCTACATTGAACCACATTTGCGTAGGTTAAAAAAAACTCTTCTCTGGGTAGGCAAATGTCTGTGCAAACAGACACAACAGCTGTACCATAAATGAAGGAAAAGGCTTTTAAAACAGGAATCAATAAACATTGTTCTGTTGGTATTTTCCAACTAGAGAGACTGAATTAGAGCCCAAGCATAAGATCTCTAAGAAAAACATGGTGATTTAACAATCCCATTTTCAAGTTCATCGGCTTTCCAACACGGGAAACAATCACATTTCTCTAACGTTTGTTGTATGTTGTTATTTATTTACTCATGTATGCTGCCTGACTGCTCGGATCAGCTGGTTGTTGTTTGTTTGTAAGTCTTTGTAAGGCCCCCTGGTGGACAAACTATGGACATCAACTCTGGTTGAAGGATGTTTCTCCCATCTCTTCTGTAGTTTCTGTTATTAAAATTAAAATTTATTCGCTGCTATAAATACGGATTGGCAGATAGGTGATCTCGATCTGCTGACAAATCACTCAGGCTCTAGTGTGGGTTTTATGTTTTATTTATTTATTTTTGCTGTCACGTGTCCATATTTTCATTTCTAGGATATCCTTTTTCCGTACATCAAAGAGCATCTTGAGGATTACCTGTCCACTCACTGGGAAGAAGACGAGTGCAAACAAGATGTTCATCTACTAAAGAAACAGGTAGCTAGCAAACATGTTTTTAAGTGTGATTCCCTACTGGAAGAATGAAATCCAGGCTGTTACTCAGCCTGGCAGGAATGCAGTTTGTTATTTATCAGCAGCTAGTGAACAAAGGAGGGAAAACCTTTATTTGGGTACTGAAGAATTCTTACATATTCAGCTTCTATCCTTTATTTTCTGAATTGCTTGCCTTTTTTTTTTTTTTTTTTTTTTTTTTTTTTTTAATGAATATTGACATACCTGTTTTAATCCACCAAGTAAACCAGGGAACATCCCTTAGTGCTCTTTTAACAAAAAGGCTAACTGTCACGGCAGATTGAAGAGGACATGAAACAGAACCGGGCGTGTCCTGTGCACACTGTGGACCAGACAGTTCACACAGATGAGGAGAAGGCCATTAGGGAAGTAGTAGAAAATGTTCTGTGGCAGATGGCAGCAGACAGGAAGTCCACAGCGCTCAAACAGTTTCAGGGTCACATGTGGAGGTCAGCTTATGCATCTGGGAGAATCAAAGGCGAGTAAGTACACTGATCATTTTCCTCACTTTTGAAATTCATATACGCTTTTACTCGGGTTTGGGTCATAATTTGGTTTGTTTGTCAGAAGTAGAGATAACCCGCCACCGCCACCCCACAAAAACATAATAATAAGCTGCTTTTTTTCCCCCATCCCTTTTTAAAATCAGGGTCTATCAGGATGTAGTTCCATCTATCAGAACATGGAGAGCACGTGGCCTGAAAGTCTACATCTACTCTTCTGGAAGCGTGGAGGCACAGAAACTTCTATTTGGATACTCTGTTGAAGGAGATCTTCTAGAAGTTTGTTCCCCTTTCCTACTTTAGTGCAAACACAACCTTTGCTTACACATAGTTTCTATTTTTATTTTATTTAATTTTGTTTATTATTTTTTTATAAGAAGGTAACATTTTTGTATTGGAGGAGCTGTTAATGGCTAAAACAAATTTTAAGCTCTTGTTGTTTTTGTTATTGATATTGTCTAATCTGATGGTTTGATTTTTTTTTTCTTTTCAGTTATTTGACGGTCACTTTGACACCAGTATAGGGGCTAAAGTGGACGCAAAGAGCTATGAGAGAATTGCAGAGAGGATTGGCTGTCAGCCTGAGGAAATCACATTCCTGACAGACGTCACCCGGGGTAAGTATGTTAGCAATGATAATATTCTCCGTTTGGTCTGGTGTTTGTCTGCTAGTAAGATAACATAAAGACTACCAGGATGAATAGATCGGTGGGACGAAGGCAGTGATCGGCAAAGTGAGGCTTTGTGAAACACTGAAATGTTCAAAGTAGTCGTTTTGTGTTGAGGTTTTGAATCCGTCTTCAAAGAGACTCCTATTGGCCACTTCTGTTTATTGTCACGTCTTGATAATAATATTCTGTTAAGGGCAAAAAACTGTGTACTTTTTTTTTTAACGTGACTGCATTTGTCATTGCAGAGGCCAAAGCTGCAGAAGAAGCCGGCATTAATGTTGTGGTGGTGGTCAGGCCTGGAAACATGGAGCTGACAGATGAGGAGAGGGGCCATTATAACCTCATTACCTCCTTTAGCCAACTTCAGCTTACAGGACATGCTTAACAAAGTGCGTAGACAGATGACTTCGTGATGACCTCTCCTCTTATTTTGCCCCCACCTTTTTTGCAATTCTAGTGTTTTATTGTTTTGGGGGGGTTTTTTCTTCCACATTGATGGGTGACGAGGGACTGGCGATGCTGCTGGGACTGCTGGCAATCAATGGGGCTGATTATGAAATTCCAGTCTTTAAAGGTGGCTCACTATCCAGTTCTTTCAGGATGCTTTTCTCATCAATAGAAACGGATGCACCAAGCATTATAGGAACACAAATGGGACTTCAATGTCATTGGACCATTTGATTGAATGGGAAGCTGTTGCTTTACATTTACAAGCCTGAAGGAAACTGCACATGACATGTGAGACTAGCTTTTTACCTTTTAGATGAACTGTATTTGACTGCCACTCTCCAAATGTATATGCGTGAACTGTATTTCTTAACCATTTTGTAAATGTTCATGTACCATTTTCCTTCCTCTCTACCCAAACAAATGTGTCGCAGACGTATGAAGTCCTGTGCAGTGAGTGAACTGTCTCGTTTTAGAAAGTATAATTACAGTATAGATGCACTCAGCAGAATGAGAGTCTTCATTTGAAACTTTGTTTGAATGTCTTAATTAATCCCCCTCACAGGTGATGGTGTCTATTTAAATGTGCCATACTTGTTGTTCATTTGTAATGTTGATCTTGGGAAGTGAAAATACTGAAACATTGCCAGACTTTGTGTGAAACATTGTTGGTATTATTCAGGAAATGGACTTCTAATAAATGCCTTGTCTCCCCCAGAAGCCTGACTACTTCTTCTTCAGTCCAAACTGTTTTTAAAAAGTGCTTCCAAATTGAACAGTAAGGATTACAAATGGCTAAACCACAAAAAAGAAAGGAAAACAAAAAACCCTTAAAGGTGCAATTTAAAATTGGTGCTTTGATAAGTAGCTTGTGTCAACATAACACTGGTTTGTCCCAATAGGTAAGTGATTTTAACAAGCAGCAGAAACATGCGTCTTCAGAAAACCTTCAAGTTTTGCTCAAGATTACTTAAAGAATGACAAAAGTCTGGCTCCTTGGAAGAAAAATATAAATAAATGAGGGGTGAGACTTTTGCACAGTACTGCAGTCATGACATTAATTAATTAATCAATTTTAGGACTGTTAGATTCTGCATCTTATGATATTCTTTAACATGCTGATGGGTGGGTTGGTTATTTGATTCATCAATCATGATGAATCTACTTTTTGTCTTTGGTGTATTATTGACCAAAAATTTGTTCAGAGTATAAATTACTAACTGAAAAATGTCTTTTACATAATTCTGCTTTTTGGTTTGCTCTGTTCCTTACTTTTTGCCTCAATTATTTCCTTTTTTTCATCTGTATTTTTGCAAACGGCTCTACAAAAAAGAGGGAATTAAGCCCAAAATGTACTATTTGTTACATAAAGAAGGGGGCGCGGTCTAGCTTTCACGTCGGTTTGACAGCCGTTTTTAACCGACGAAGAAGAAGATGACGGCGACGAAAACAAAGCGACGCTCATAAGTCACCTCTCAATATTATCGTAACTTCAACCTAATTTTTTTTCATACCGAGCGTTGTTTTCTCCAAATTCATACTAACCCCACATTGGATTCACGTAACCCAACCAGTTAGCTTGTTCTAACTAGCGACGGACATTTTATTTAACAGCATATGATATCAAAATATTAGCCAGCGACTAGCCTGTCATCAGTTAGCTGACAGAAGCCAGACAGTTAGCTTAGCTCCAGCAGAGATATCTGACGTAGCTTTGAGTTCAGAGCCCTTTAGGGGTGAAGCTTTAGTTTAAGTCTTGTTCCAGAAAAACCCGAAACATGTCGGATGATTATGAATTAAGCGACGACCCGAACATGATGAGAATGGAGGAGGATGGAGAGGCGAACAGTGACGACCCGATGTCAGCAGCGGGGGACTGTGGCCTTATGGGGGGCGAGGCCGAAGGATCAAGGATCGACGCCAGTAAAAACGAGGAGGATGAAGGGTATGGTGATGGTGAAGGGTGGATAGACTCAGGTTCACTGTTGATAATCGAAAAGATGCTGTAGCTGCAGGACCGGATTTTTGCAGGACCTGGCATTGTTATTGTTGGGTACTACTTTATTCATTAGGAGGGGTGATTATTTTAACAAGCATTCATAAACTAAACATTACACTAGAACGATTTCCGAGGTGTTTGAGTGTTACCGGTTTGCTATTTTAAAAGTTTGGGTTTTAAAAGGAAATGTTAGACTAAAGTAAGTGATATTTTCAAATATCATTTACTTTTGAATGTTTGTTATTATTTTCAGTTTTCTGTTTAGAAAAACAGCTTTGCCTGTTGTTCAGAAAATCAAAGGAGCTTGCAAAGAAAAGCGTCTTGACTTCTTTAAGTTGCTTGAAGACGTTTCACCTCTCATCCGTGAAGCTTCTTCAGTTCTAAGGTCAAATGGTGGAGAGTCCCAGATATAAATCTAGTGGGAGTAACCCCCCACAGAGGGACAAAAGGACCCCCTGATGATCCTCTAATCGCCTGAGCCAAGGTGTGAAACTGGGTGTGGGTCCCAATCAGCCAGAGTTTCGGGTGAGTTCATTGTGAAACCTGGCCCCACCTTATGCGAATTCCTGAGATCAGATGGCCCAGGATGTGAGTGGGCGTTAAGGCGTCTGGGAAGGGATCTCAAAACTGGATTATAGATGGCAGAGAGTTGGTGTCGTAAACCCCCGCCTCTGTTCAAAGATGGTCGCTCACAGTGGACATAGATGGCTTCTTTCACTCCTCTTTCAAACCATCTGTCCTCTCTGTCCAAAATGTGAACATTGGCATCCTCGAAAGAGTGTCCTTTATCCTTAAGATGCAGATGGACTGCTGAGTCTTGTCCTGTGGAGGTGGCTCTTCTGTGTTGTGCCATGCGCTTGTGAAGTGGCTGTTTGGTCTCTCCAATGTAGAGGTCTGGGCATTCCTCGCTGCACTGTACAGCATACACCACATTGTTAAGTTTGTGTTTTGGCGTTTTGTCTTTCGGGTGAACCAGTTTCTGTCTGAGCGTGTTGCTGGGTCTGAAATGCACCGGGATGTCATGCTTGGAGAAAACTCTCCTGAGTTTTTCTGATACACCGGCTACATAGGGGATGACAATGTTCAGACAGACGCAACAACAACCGCTGTACAGTGCAGCGAGAAATGCCCAGACCTCGCATAAGGTGGGGCCAGGTTTCACAATGAACTCACCCGAAACTCTGGCTGATTGGGACCCACACCCAGTTTCACACCTTGGCTCAGGCGATTAGAGGATCATCAGGGGGTCCTTTTGTCCCTCTGTGGGGGGTTACTCCCACTAGGTTTATATCTGGGACTCTCCACCATTTGACCTTAGAACTGAAGAAGCTTCTCGGATGAGAGGTGAAACGTCTTCAAGTAACTTAAAGAAGTCCAGACGCTTTTCTTTGCAAGCTCCTTTGACTACGATGACCTGGATGACTGAGAACCTTCACAAAGTATGGATGCATATACAGAGTATTGGTTTGTTATTGTCCTGTGGTGTGACAGAAAATGATGCAAAGAATAGGGTGAAGTATAGGCAAATTATCTGTTTTAGCGACGTCCAATGGGAGCACTAAAAAGAAGAAGATTGCATTAGATTACCAATCATTGATATTGGCTAATAATTAGCAAATGTTTAAGTGTTGGCAATATCAATCAAAAGTGGAGCTAATGGTTCCAAAATTGTATGAAGAGCATACATTACAGTGCAGGATTTTTGTTTCCCTTTTTAGGAAAGGTGGGAAATAAAACCCAAAATAAAGTCACAAGACTTACAAAATATATATATCGCCATCAGCTGTGAGTCACAGTCCTTTTATATCAACCTGGTCACTGAATCCCTTAATTAAAAAGAATTAGAACAGGTTCAATTTAGGGAATATCTTAACATTTTATCACTGCAGTTGTAAACAAAACCATCTTTCTTGATAATAACACTGCACTGGTTGGTTGCAGGTCTACAGTACTTCACTGGTGGATTTATATGCATGGTTTTCCTTGCAATAAAGTGATTGATTCTGATATAGAAAGGGGTTTTGGACTTACACCATTTAAAAATCACCATCACTTTAAAATAACAAAACAATTACCCCACGTTTCATGATTATAGTTGAATTTACTCAAGAATAAATACATTTCTCTTTATCAAATGGTCATAAACAACAGAAAGATGTTAACAGGCTTCTGTTAAGAAAGGGAACAGATTCTTTGCCCTATTTTAATATGGACAAAACATGTTTATATGTGAAGGCCCATTTTGAGCTAAGAAAAACCCTTGTATGTGTTCACATTTTGATTGCACATAAAAGATTAAATCAGGTCCTCATTAGTCACCTAATGAATGGAGAATCTGCTGTGTTTGATATTGTATTGTCTGGATGTAAATTGATGATAAATTACTTACTAAGCAAGTTACATAGATTACTTGTAGCAAATGAGGGGACCTTTGAGCAGCCCAGCTGTTTAAAGAAGCTTGCATACAGTGGGGCAAAAAAGTACTTAGTCAGCCACCGATTGTGCAAGTTCCCCCACTTAAAATGATGACAGAGGTCAGTAATTTGCACCAGAGGTACACTTCAACTGTGAGAGACAGAATGTGAAAAAAAATCCATGAATTCACATGGTAGGATTTGTAAAGAATTTATTCGTAAATTAGGGTGGAAAATAAGTATTTGGTCACCTCAAACAAGGAAAATCTCTGGCTCTCACAGACCTGTAACGTCTTCTGTAAGAAACTTTTCTGTCCCCCACTTGTTACCTGTATGAATGGCACCTGTTTGAACTCATCATCTGTATAAAAGACACCTGTCCACAGCCTCAAACAGTCAGACTCCAAACTCCGCCATGGCCAAGACCAAAGAGCTTTGGAAGGACACCAGGAAAAGTATTGTAGACCTGCACCAGACTGGGAAGAGTGAATCTACAATAGGCAAGCAGCTTGGTGTGAAAAAATCAACTGTGGGAGCAATCATCAGAAAATGGAAGACATACAAGACCACTGATAATCTCCCTCGATCTGGGGCTCCACGCAAGATCTCATCCCGTGGGGTCAAAATGATCATGAGAACGGTGAGCAAAGATCCCAGAACCACACGGGGGGACCTGGTGAATGACCTGCAGAGAGCTGGGACCAAAGTAACAAAGGTCACCATCAGTAACACACTACAACGGCAGGGAATCAAATCCCGCAGTGCCAGACGTGTTCCGCTGCTGAAGCCAGTGCATGTCCAGGCCCGTCTGAAGTTTGCCAGAGAGCACATGGATGATACAGCAGAGGATTGGGAGAATGTCATGTGGTCAGATGAAACCAAAGTAGAACTTTTTGGTATAAACTCAACTCGTCGTGTTTGGAGGAAGAAGAATACTGAGTTGCATCCCAAGAACACCATACCTACTGTGAAGCATGGGGGTGGAAACATCATGCTATGGGGCTGTTTTTCTGCCAAGGGGACAGGACGACTGATCCGTGTTAAGGACAGAATGAATGGGGCCATGTATCGTGAGATTTTGAGCCAAAACCTCCTTCCATCAGTGAGAACTTTGAAGATGAAATGAGGCTGGGTCTTCCAACATGACAATGATCCAAAACACACCGCCCGGGCAACAAAGGAGTGGCTCCGTAAGAAGCATTTGAAAGTCCTGGAGTGGCCTAGCCAGTCTCCAGACCTCAACCCCATAGAAAATCTGTGGCGGGAGTTGAAAGTCTGTGTTGCTTGGCGACAGCCCCAAAACATCACTGCTCTCGAGAAGATCTGCATGGAGGAATGGGCCAAAATACCAGCTACTGTGTGTGCAAACCTGGTAAAGACCTATAGTAAACGTTTGACCTCTGTTATTGCCAACAAAGGTTATGTTACAAAGTATTGAGTTGTATTTTTGTTATTGACCAAATACTTATTTTCCACCCTGATTTACGAATAAATTCTTTACAAATCCTACCATGTGGATTCATGGATTTTTTTTTTCACATTCTGTCTCTCACAGTTGAAGTGTACCTCTGGTGCAAATTACTGACCTCTGTCATCATTTTAGGTGGGGGAACTTGCACAATCGGTGGCTGACTAAATACTTTTTTGCCCCACTGTAGAGATCTTATAAAGCAGTCTCAACACATAGACACCACCTGCTTATTTTTGTGTGATTTGTCAACAGGAAGATGTTTGTTGGAGGCCTCAGCTGGGACACGACTAAGAAGGACCTGAAAGATTACTTTTCAAAGTTTGGGGAAGTGGTAGACTGCACGTTAAAGCTGGACCCCATGACTGGACGGTCAAGGGGTTTTGGGTTTGTGCTCTTCAAAGAACCTGAAAGTGTTGATAAGGTATTATCCTGTTCACATAAGGGGATGTGTGTGGTTTTTTTTTTTAATTACCAGTAAATTTGCTTTTCTAACAGACATGAACTTGCTGTGATTGTGCAGTTTCATGTCTGTGTGGGTGGCTTTTTTTTTTTTCAGTTTTATTTAATGATTAGCAGAAAATTTTAATATTTGGCCTTTTTTGGCAATTTGGATTTAAATTAGAATGAATGTAACTATACTACTGCGCGGTTTATGAATACAACCTATAAAGTTTGAGCTCAATGATGCCCAAACAATCAAACATCCGTTCCGCTAAATCAAAATGAAAGATGAAATATTCACGTATGTACATTTTTGTCAATGGTCTATATTGCTTTACAGGTTGCCTCACAGAAAGAACATAAACTTAATGGGAAGGTGATTGACCCCAAAAAAGCCAAGGCCATGAAGAGCAAGGAGCCAGTAAAGAAGATCTTTGTTGGTGGTCTCTCTCCTGACACTCCTGAAGAGAAAGTCAGAGAGTATTTTGGTGCCTTCGGAGAGGTGAGTGACTTGTGAAAATTAGATTTTGTTTGATCTTTTTCCCCACTTGTTCTGTGTGGCTCTGCAGGGCTCCTATTTGCCCATTAAATTATGTCTTAATGTGAACAGGTGGAGTCCGTTGAGCTTCCCATGGAGAACAAAACAAACAAAAGGAGAGGCTTCTGTTTCATCACATTCAAGGAGGAGGAGCCAGTAAAGAAGATTATGGAAAAAAAGTACCACAATATTGGATTAAGCAAGGTACAGTCCTTTTCTTTTAGGTCCTATATTATGTGTTTTTATTTTTCAGAATTTCCCCCCTTTTTATATGTAGAAAAAAGTCTGCGATGCATATGTTGAAAAGCTGTATGTCTTCTCTCACTCAGTCTCTCCCTACCGTTCTGTCTCTATTACAAATAAATAAATGAAACATTAATACATTAATTTTAAAAAACCCCGTTAGTTTACCTGAACTGAGGCCACTCTCATTGTCTTATCAAAGCAGCCAGACTCCACTTATAAATTTTATAGCTGATCAACCTGTTGCTTTACTGCTGCATCAAAAGGTTCGTTTATGTGACTTTGGTGTTTTAACATGATAATTATGAATCAAACTAAGGTGTTAAACACCAGAGCCACACAGCAGCGACGTGACAGCAACTAAAGCAGCCCTGTTCTTTTCAAATGTAGATAATGTGGCTAACATAATTGTTAGCTTTGACTGTATACACAGTCAAAGCGTGTCAAAGCTCTGGGGAAAAAGAAATGCTGAGGATAGTGACTTTGTGGAATTATTACAGACAGATTAGTAACCTTTTAAAAAGTACTGTGTGGGTGTTACTTTATATGCTTCAGTGCACTTAAACTCATCTGGCTTTCTGTTAGCATTTACATCTGTTTGCTTCTTTTCTAATCTCTGTACTCATTCAAATTTACAATAACTGTGCACTCATGGGTATATTTTTTGGATTCTGTTGTAAGACAAGAGAACTACTTTGAAACATTGACTTTAATGTGGTCCATTACTAACGGAGAGCTGTTTACCAAGAGGCTGCTCCCCACCAATGAAATTTAGATTTTTGTAACTGCAGCACTTTGTTGGACAAACTTTGCATTTATATATGTGAAAAAACAAAGATCGTGCAGACAATTTGGCTGTATTTTAAAGTAAGAGTGGTGTGCAGGGAGAAAGTTGGAAGCTACAGTGTGTCTCATTCTGGTCTGTTTGACAGCAGTATAGTGTAAATGAGCTGGGCTGCTCCTATTGGCTGCTTCTAACTGTCACTCACAGACCCTTCATTAAAGGGGCGGATGCACAACCAATCCTAATTTAATTTAAAGCTACAGACACTGAAATTGAAATGTGTGTGTGTGTATACATACCTGCAAGAGGTATGTATATGTGTATGTATATATATATATATATATATATATATATATATATATATATATATAGATATAGATATATATATATATATATATATATATATATATATATATATATATATATATATATATATATATATATATATATATATATATATATATATAGATAGATAGATAGATATGGAGAGAGAGAGATTTATGTATATATATACATATAAAATGTGTACGAACATGGAAGACTTGTGTGAATTTGTGGTGAATTATGGGACCTTAATTTGACTTAATCTGGTAATTTCTTATAGTGTGAAATAAAAGTGGCGATGTCTAAGGAGCAGTACCAACAGCAGCAGTATTGGGGTGGCAGAGGAGGATATTCATCTAGGTCTCGGGGAAGAGGTGGTGAGTGTAGACTGTTTTGCATAACTTCTTGCAGGTAAAGATATTTATAAAGCTTACTTGTACAAACTGTGCAAAAAAGTGTTTTCTGTTCTTAAAGATAACAAAGCTTTCTCCTCTGCTAGGCTTGTTATGTAAATGTGATGGTAAAACAGTAATTAAAAAACAAACAAACTAAAAACACACACATACAAAATTCTTAACTGTTTTACATTTCTGGGATGTAAATCACAAAATTAGCAGTTAAGTCTGCTCTCAATCTAACAGTCTGATTTAATAATAGAAGATGAGGTTTGACAGTTTCATTTTTAGTTTGAAACACAGGTCAGTTTATGTCAACTTGGTGTCTGTTTTTTGTTTCAGGCCCAAATCAAAATTGGAACCAGGGTTATGGCAACTACTGGAATCAAGGCTATGGAAATTATGGCAACTATGGTTACGGTAATCAAGGCTATGGAGGATATGGTGGCTATGATTACTCTGGTTACAACAACTATTATGGCTATGGTGACTACAACAGTGAGTATAGTTTTACGGCCAGTTTTTTTTCTACTTTTGAAACAATACAAACGTGTGAAATTTCCACTTTGTTCACATGTGCAGATCAATCTGGTGGTTATGGCAAGTCGCCACGACGTGGTGGTCACACGAACAGTTACAAGCCGTATTAATAGGGGAAACCCTCCTCTTGAAATAGGTATGTAATAGTACATATATACTTTTTTGCTTTTAAACTTAAAGTAGTTTTATATTTACTTTGATGTTTGGTAACATTATGCATAATTTCCTCCATAAATTTCTTTTTCTCAGCACCCTGAAGTGCTTTACAGTAGTGGTAACATAGAGGCTACGCTCTTGTGGCGATTATTTTAACAGCCGGCTTCTGCTGCCTCTTTTGCATCTTCTCTTTTTTTTTTAAACTGTAAAGTTAACAGGTAATGTACTGCTACTACAGTAAATGGATGCCAAAGTTAAGGATGTGCAAGGAAACAGAAGGAAGTATGTTGTCTCCTAACTCTGACATACCTTGTTTGTACCTGCCAGCGGAGCTTCCTTGCAGGCCATGAGCTGACTCCCAGATACTCTCAGGGCCCGCTCAATGCGGACCGGGTATGAGAAGCATACGCTCTCGAATGCTGCCATTTGGTATGGTCTTCCAACATCCTGTATCAGCATTTCTAAACTAAACAATATGGGACACGTCCAGCTTTGTCATCTTTCTTTCAATTTTTTAATTTCTTTGCAATTGTTTGTAATGTAAAACGTAAAATATACATATGTAATTGTCATTTTTTACAGGCCCTTACTCCCCCACAAGTAATAATTATAAATCTGAAAAAATAACTTTGTTTTTTAAAGGATACATACAGCTTTCTCTGGACTTTCCAGTTCCTAATGTTAATATATGCATCCCTAATCTTAATTAAAATGCTTGTTTCTTTATTTAGCTCTTGTAGCCAGTAGTCCATGAGCTAAAACCTGGTTCGTATTTGGACTCTACTGTGCTGGGGGATAAAGTGCTTTAATTTGTGTACATGTATTGTTCTGTTTTGTGTTACTCACAGCGATGGAAAAGGCTCCTCCTTTTGTTAATTTTCCTGTAACAAATTTTCCTCTTATAACCTTTGGTAAAATGAGAAGAATCAAAGTGTCACTACATCTCCAGAAAATTTGCATGTAATGCTTTCTTTAATGTGTATTTTTGACCAATCTGAACATTTCTTCCATTTAGTATTTTGGCTTTGACTTCTTCAATTTAATGCACTTCAAGATCTCTAGCTTAACTTTCTAACTTTTTATGTAATATGTTAAAATAATCAGTTTGGTTTTTTTCTTATAGTTTTTTTTATTACATTGGACATTATAAACACAGGGGATTCCTATTGTTTTGCAATCTTACCCTCTTTGTTTGTCTATAGCTGATTTATTGTTGTTTGTTTTTCATAGGTTTCAGAGTGATGAAAGTCTACCGTGCGCTGTTGGAGCGTTGGCCAGAGAGATGATGGCATCCAGCAAAGATTACTTAGCTAGTTGTAAGACAGTAATTGAAGAACACCGAGACCTACAGTACATTTTCTCCTATACCTACTGAGTATTTCATTGTTATGCATTTATTTGGATTGCTGCAATGTTTGATCAGTTTGCTTTCCTCATCCCTTCGTTTTTTGTACTTATGTCCAAATGCTAACTTGTGAACTGCTTCATATATTCCATGACTGAAATGTAACATTGGTTGGAACAAATCACTCACATATTCAGTAATGTGGTAGCAAAGATACAAAATGTGTTATTACAATTCATTATCTTTATCATATTCATCAATCATATATTAAATATGTTATTACAGAGTTTGACAGTCATAAACATACAATATATATACAGTGTATTGGACATGAAGAAATGCGACAAATAAAAATAAACACATTTGAATTTCTGTTCCATTAATAGAGTGGTTTTATGTCACACACGTAAGACTGTTGGAGTGTTAAAGTATTTCAGCTAACTTCATATCACTTCAATCTCTGCTGCTCTCAATTTCTTTTTCACATTATGTTGTCACAAAATAACATAATCAACAATCATTAGCCCTTTAAATTTACATGTCTTTGCTTAAGCTGAAGTGATCACTTGCAAGAGTAATTCAAATGCCGGTAAGCGCCATGTTTGTAGCTTTCAGCCTTGAGTAGGTAAACGTGGAATTTATATAACTTTTGTGGCAGCAAGGATGATGAGGATGATGATGATCAGCACAATCACACCGATTAGGATCATCATTTTAACATTTTTCCACCAGTATTTTCTGGCCACCCTTGTGGATGTTCTCTGGAATGAGTCAGCCTGAAAAGAAAAATTAAACCCTGATATTTGAGGAAGCACATGCGTCGTTTAAAGACAAGCAATCTCCAGAAGCCCTATAAAGCATCAACCATTTGCAAGCTTTAGAGATGAACACGAAGGTTTCTGATTGAGTGATTACAAAGTGATGAAGAATGATGAATGGATAATTAAAACAGGGACCCTAAAATACTAGAAGAACAAACTGAGTTTTTGTTTCCCAAGGATGGTTACATGTATTGCAAAGATGTAAATGTGCATGAAATACTGAAATATTAAGTATCTAGTGAGAACAAGTTACCATACATATATAAATAATTGAGATGAAATAGATACTAAACTAAAGGGGTGACCGCAGTAGTGTATAACTGTTTAAACATCCTAGCTAAAAGTAACAATAAAACATTTAAAAGTGGGTGAGCGGTAAAAAAGAAATGTAGTTGAATAGCTGAAACAGGTAGCAATGTGTGGGTTATTTTACAAATTTGGTCTGTAAATGAAAGCAAAAGAAAACAAAGGTTTATAGGGGAACTGGAAACTGCTAGGGACGTTTCCCTAATCAGACAAACTGTAAAGGTTAGGAAACTGCTTTAGTGTCAAATAAGGCATTTTATTATGACTATATGTATCAGGAGCAGGATTTTCTTTTTAAATCTCAACCCGTCTAGTTACAAACATACCATACTATCCCCAGAAATCATGAAATCACTCAAAGTATCTGAAAGCTTTACTTTATGAACAAAAAGTATAAATATGCTTTGTAGCACAGCTAAACATAATATCTTCATATATGATAAAAGATAAAATGGATTCAAGCTTCTTCCTAAAAGGCCCACGATCGGATACTTACAGACGCCTGCAGGTCATCCGTCTTGCCAATCAGATCATCTAATCTGTCGCCTCTCTCCAGCACTTTGTTGATGTTGTCTGTCAGAATAACTTTAACCTCATTTACCTGACCTTGCACTTGGTCAAGCTTAGAGGCTGGAACAGCGGGAGTTGGCTGAGAATGTTGGTCAGCCTGTGAAAAATGGTGGAAATTGATTCACTTTTAGTGCTGTTGGTCCCTTATCCAAACATTTACTACCATGTGTATGCCACTACAGGTCTGCCGGGCAAATGGCGGTGCTACAGTCCCTGTATAAGTTATTTCTAAGAATCAAACCTTACTTCCTGCAACTGTGCTAACAGGAAAAAGTGCTGTCAAGTGTCAGTAAGTTTACCAAGGCCTGTGTCACTACCAGATGAGCACCATTGTCACAAAGTAAATTTTACTTTCAAAATTTTGATACGGGATTGTTCAATAATGTCAAGATTGACATCAAGTCACCCTCAGTCATCAATAGAAGAGCAGTATATTAGGCAAAAATGAAGTTATAGTCTAAAAATAACATCGACTTACCATAGCAACACTGTTTCCTGGTCAAAACAGCAAAATCCAGCTTCGAACAAAAAAAGGAAATCTTCAGACGAGTTCAGTCCAACTAATTTAATAAACAAACATAGAGATCTGTGTTTCGGGTCATACAGCAAAAGCTGGACAAACGTTTCCTGAAGGTTGCACCTCTTCACAGTTACTTATTAACTAACAGTTGCCGCAATCAAAGTCTCACTGTTTTACCAGAACAAGTCGCCATCACCAGAGAGAACTAAATTTAGTCGAACATGAACATGCAGTACTTTCATTTCCTGCTTTTGAGGAACTAGGCCGCTATATGATCACTACATAAGAGCAAAAACAGCCACCCTGTTTAGTTATTACAGACAAAGAAGATTGAAGTTAAGCTGGTAAATAAGTGTCTACTGGTTTTAGTTCTGTGTGGTTTACATACCATCAGCTGTCAGAGTGGTAAATGCAGGCCAGTGTTGAGCTGATATGTCTGGGCAAAGTACTCTGTGTTTGCGGCAGAGGGATATTTGCAAGGCAATAAAGGGGTGTATTCACTCGGCTGCTCCACTTCATTTCCTCATCCTGTGTTGTGCAGTTTGTTATTTCACCAGTGTAGCAGCCCACACATGACAGTTTGAAAGTTCTGTTGTGAAATTATGCTTCATTCTAACATATTCAAGCGTCGGTTTAGTGCAGGTTAGCCCCTTTTTATGTAATTACTAGAAAACTTTTGAAAATATGTTATATAAAACAGGTCACAAGACGCACTATTTACCAGTGTCTGTAAGCTGTCTCATCAATGTATCATATCTATTTCTGGTCATTTTTGCATGGCCTTTGCCTTTTTAAATTGTCTTCGGTGATTCAGAAATAAAGCTGCAATATGGGATACAAGTTGAATATTATTTTAACAATATAACCGTTAGATTAACACAGTGGGTTAGCCTGCGGGGCCTGGATATGTTATGTGTGTAGGTTTTGTATGTCTTGTTTTCACACCAAATTGTGCTTCATTTACAGTTTTTTTTCTTTTTTGCTGTTTCAGCTTTCTTCCCCCACAGTGCAACACAGTAGTGTTTGTGTGCATGTGTGTTCATTTGTGTGTCATTTTTCTGCTGTGTAGCAGTCAAAGAAAAATAAAGCATTAGTAACACATAAATACTGAAGCCATTCAACCATTAATTCTATTTACTGAGCTCAGGATGTACTTCTCTAATAAAGAGGATCTGGGTGTGAGTTGTGGGAACTGATCATTGAGAGGGAGAATGCTTGCCAAATACTAACAGTAGCTGTGGATTACTGAAGTGGAAATAATAAAGACAAATCTTTAAGTGTGCATCAATGCTGGCTTGCTTGAAGTCACTGGTACAAAAAAGGTAGCCTTAGGCTGAAAGGGAGAGGACAGATACAGGTTGGTTACTTGCCAGATGAAGTAATGGGTAGGACTGCAAACTGAGGGGTAAAGGGAAGCAGGTGTGTGAATGGGTGTGGCTACAGATCATGGGTTAGTGCAGATAAGTGAATCAGGTGACTGGGTGAGGAGCAAAGTCTGATGGCATCTGGTGGACAGATGGAGAAGCTAAAAGAGTGAATACTGAACAGCTAAATCACAGAAGAAACTAATATTACAAGTCTTTGCATCACTAAACATTATGTTTCTTTTCTTTAATATGAAGCATTAAAAAAAGTTGTATCCATGGTCTTAATAGGCTTATCCAGCTACAATCACAATGCAAGCAAGTATTCATAATTAGTTGAGTTACACACAGTAAGAGATTTGAGTAAATTGCCTCTGTGTATTTCTCTTTGGAGCGCATGCTTTTATAGAACCAGTGTTTTGTCTGTAGTTTTATTATTACATGATGAACAATTAATCTAGAAAACGTGGCTCTAGAAAACTTTACATTGGGGGCAAAGAGGTCTAGGCAGTGTCGCACATGTCTCTTCAGTGAAGTAGTAAAAATCCCCTTTATGCAAGTGGAGTCAACAAAATATCCACAAAAACACTTTAAAACGATTTATTCTAATATAATCTCTTCTAAGAAGACAAACCCGATTTTTTAGGTAGGTAAGTTAAAACAGTTAGTTTTTTAAAGTAACTTTTAAGGACATAAAACTGTAAGTGGGGGGTGGGTTCAGCTGGTGGGCACCTGTAGATCCGCCCCTGCCCTGTTAAGTGGCTCAGTCTAAATATATTCCATATAATTTTAGAAGCTGGGAATGTGTTTTCTAGAAAAGTCTTCATTTGTTAGCCCAAAGCTGTGAGATACATGGAGTGGGAGTGACAAGTTCAATATAAAAAAGAAAATGCATCCCAACAGTGCCATCTTGAGGCTGCCCGAGCTTGCAAACATTCCTTCTTCAGCCATTACAGCTGTTTGCAGATCCTGAAACGGAAATTACTTCTACGGTGTGCTGATGTATCGTGTTTTCCTGCACGACTACTGATGAAAGGTTTCATCAGTTGCTTTCTGGAGTTTCTAAATCACAGTTATCTTCAACCTTCAGAGTTAATCATTGCTTTATATAATCGGCGCCGGCGAACATCACAGGCAGCTTTCACTTTATAAAGCAAACCTACATCGGTACGATTGCCCTTTGCTTCATTTTGACCCGCTGAATTCAACTTTTCTGCAGCGACTGTCGACGAGCAGAAGATGAACCAAGGTAGCGGAACCCGCAGCGGGAAGACTTTCCTGTTCACGTCGGAGTCTGTTGGAGAAGGACACTCCGGTAGGCTAGTGCTGTACTCATGTCTCACAGTGTAACGAACAGTGTCCAGCTAGACATCCACACATGGATGTATCAGAGACACTTGGACATGTCTGGACATGCACACATACATTGTCTGTCCTTGTAACTCACCACAGCCGTGATGTTAGCAAACTACACAAGTGTATGGAAGATCATTTTACTCAAAACTGATATTGGGGGCAAATAATGATGGTCAATTAACACTTCAGTTATTTCCGTTAAATGAGAATATGAATGTTAAAATATTCAAAAATTTATTTTTGCGGCAGAATAATTAAATGTTATATCCTAAATTCATTTTTTTTTAAATATAAATAAAATGAGAACCTTAAATAATTAAGATGTTTTTTATAACTAACACTAGAGCGTGAAATATAATTTAAACCAAAATTGAAATTAAATATGCAAATTGCCAAAAATGTGACATAAAAATTTATTTAAAGTAGTTTTAATATTTAAACAAGATTGAAGCTTCAATACTAAACATACTTTAAACATCTTTGAAAAGAAAGCATGATAATCTCAAAAGGTGGGAGGAGAAAAATATTTATTGGAAAAGTTCAGCATTTTAGAAAATATGTTAAGTGGTTTTCTTGGTATGATTAAGTATACAATTATGATGCAAACTAAGTAGCTTGTAGAATCGCCTTTATTAGTAGTGACTTGAAATAATCTATGACTTAATTTTTCATCATTGTGGAGGAATTTTGACCCACACTTCTTTAATACATCGCTTAGTAAAAATAAACATTGTATGCACACGGGTGTTCACTGCTCGTAGACCCAAATTACACCTTTCTTGGCTGCTACTTCGAAGCACATCTGTCCTGCGTGCTGCACAACAACATTGAATATTTAGTATTTACTGCTGTTTACACTTAGCTAGATTAATGTGATGGTGTTGTGTTTAGTATGTTGCTTTGTTTTGGGGTTTTTTTGTCTTTTTTTGCTTGTTTTCTATTCTTCTCTCAACAGGTGATCCAGGAGATTTTTATTTTTTTTCTCCCCCCCTTTCTCACTGTCCCTCTCCCCTTCTGTTTTTCCTTTCCTTCCTCTTTCTTTCTCCCTTTCCTATCTCTCACTCATGTCTGTCCCGTCTGTAACATCTGAAAATAAAATATAATAAATAATAAAAACAAAGATCGACCAAATGGACCAATACGGCAATGCCACGATGATCCATTTGGCAAAGTAAATCCATTGGGTATCCTTGTTGGTCTTCAGACAACAATTCTGATGGCTAAAGAACCAAATGGGACAGGCGAAATAAAAAAAAAAAAAAAAAAAAAAAAGTAAAAATAAACATTGTTATCATATTTTATATATTATTATCCTTCTACAACATATCAGGATTCAAATTGAATACAAATCTGCAGAATGTATTTATTTTATTTCACTTTACTTTATTGTTGCCCAATTAGAATTTTTTACATACTGATTTTGTGTTCACAGATAAAATGTGTGATCAGATTAGTGATGCTGTGCTCGATGCGTACCTAAGTCAAGACCCTGACTCTAAAGTGGCCTGTGGTAAGTTTCCAGTTTTATTAGATTGGCGTGATAACGTTTTCACTACTTAGTAAGATTTCCCTCAGGAATTCAACACAGAAATTCCAAATCATCTGCTATTGTTATGTGAACGATGAGAGTTGTTGGTGGAGAATGGAGCATGGATCGTGGTGTGTCAGAACTAATAGTACTAACAGATCTTTAGAGTGAATAAAGTTCAATTAGTTTTGAATGTAGCTGCAAAGGTAGGCTAATTTGGTAACTAATAATTAAACAGTGTTTGCCTTTTAGATCAAAGTTCAGGTCAGCATTTTTCTTCTGGGTTCCTCTTGGATGACGAAATAAATGCAGTTTCAGATAACAAACCATCTTCTTCCTCTCTTCCTGAGACTCGCTCACAGTATTCGTTTCAATTTTTTACAGAATGTGTGGCAAAGACTGGCATGATTTTACTAGTTGGAGAAGTAACATCCAAAGCCACGGTAGACCTCCAGACAGTCGTGCGAAACACCGTTAAGAAGATTGGCTATGATGACTCCTCAAAAGGTAAACTATGGATGAAATTGGTATTCTTTTGATTACGTGGTTTTACAGAAAGTCAGAGTCAAAGAGTGTTGCTGATATTTTTTCAACTGTGATGTGCAGGCTTTGACTACAAGACCTGCAATGTACTAGTGGCTCTGGAGCCGCAGTGTGCGGAGATCTCAGACTGTGTGTTCGAAGGCAGGGATCAGGAGGATATCGGTGCAGGGGACCAGGTTCAGTATTTGATTTTCAGCCACCATGTTTGAATAAGTATTTTGGAGTTGGGGCTAGGATTAGGAGGCCAATAATAAACACATTAATCCTTTTTTTATGTTTTTGGTTCAGCAGCAAAGGCATAGGAAATTCATAAATCAACAATTTTGTAATTTAAAGATGAAAATATTGAAAAAAGTCATAATTCTGATTGTAACTCTTTTGACATTCAAATACTGAAAACTACCCATAAGAAACGACGTCACAACTTTCATACATATTTTTGTGTAACTCTTACTGTCTCTGATCTCTTTAATGAAGTAGAACTATTTCTTCCCAAGTAAATTATTATTTACATTTTTTTGCTATAATATTCATAAAAGATTAATGTGTGTGTGTGTGTGTGTGTGTGTGTGTGTGTGTATATCATGTAACCACAAGGAATTTCCAGTTTTTCAGAAATCGTGAATAAACTGATGATTGGCGCTACTCCCTCGCCTCCCTTTAGAATTTTTAAATGGTGTATTCACCGAAGGACTGTTTGAAAAACTTGATTTTTAGCACTAAATAAAAAATATGGGAAAAGGGGGTCAAGGCATTACCTTCACTACAGGGTTTCATTTACTTGGAATGACTGTGTAAGCTTATTTGTTGAGATATTCAAGTGGCAAACCAAGCAACAACTTATTTGCAAAACACTTCATATTTTTCAGAGACATAATTTGTAAATATTTGCAATTAAAGATTTAAATACAAACTGTTATGTAACTGGCCTTTCACCCTTAAGGGCTTGATGTTTGGCTATGCCACGGATGAGACTGAGGAGTGCATGCCGTTGACCCTGCTTCTGGCTCATAAACTAAACTACAGGATGAAGGAGCTGTCGCGGAATGGAGAGTGTCCTTGGATACAGCCAGACTCCAAATCACAGGTAAGCTTTTTCACAAGGAAAATCTTGCACACTTCATCTTTTTTGTGTTTTTCCTTTAATATTATGGATGAAACTATACCCTCTCTGCTTTTTGGTTTCTCTTCTGTAGGTCACCGTGGAGTATCGAGACAACATGGGAGCCATGGAGCCCCTGCGTGTCCACACTGTGGTGATCTCAGTACAGCACAGTCCTGACATCACCCTGGAGGAGATCAGATGCAACCTAATGGAGAAGGTGGTGAAGGCTGTCATTCCTGCCAAGTACCTGGATGATAACACCATCTACCATCTGCTGCCGAGTGGGAAATTCCTTTTTGGGGGTCCACAGGTTAGGAATGACTAAAGCCTGTAGTAAATTGTGATTTTCATCCGATGTGAGGGCATGAATGATATGCCTTTGACATTTTTTATACATCAACAGGGAGATGCGGGACTCACAGGACGTAAAATCATAGTGGATACCTACGGAGGATGGGGTGGGCACGGAGGAGGGGCTTTCTCTGGAAAGGACTATTCCAAAGTAGATCGGTCTGGAGCTTATGCAGCACGTTGGGTAGCCAAGTCACTTGTCAAGGCTGGACTGTGCAGGCGAGCTCTCGTTCAGGTGACAATCGAATGGCATTAAGGGGATCAACGTGTAAAGAAAGTATTTCACTCTTTATTCGCATCACTGTTTTTGTGTCTAACGTGTGATAATTGGTGTCCACTCTGCCATGCTCTTAAGATCTCCTATGCTATTGGTGTGAGCCATCCACTCTCCATCTCAGTGTTTCACTACGGCACATCTAACAGAGACGAAGACGAGCTGCTGCAGATCGTACAGAAGAACTTTGATCTGAGGCCTGGAGTGATTGTGAAGTATGTGCAGTTTGTCCTAGTTGCATCTGATAAAGATAAGAGATTCTTTTATTAACAGTGTAGCACTTCGCTTTTACAGAGAGCTGGGACTGAAGAAGCCAATTTACCAGGCCACTGCCTGCTACGGTCATTTTGGCAGGAAGGAGTTCCCTTGGGAAAAGCCGAAGACTCTGGTGTTTTGAGTTTAGTGTTGAGTGTTTTCTAGTTGTGTCCTAGTAAAGTCCGCTTAGTGTCACATAATCAATAATGTCTAAATTCACCTGTTTAAATGTCTTCTCTCTGTTTAAGTGTCTCCTCATTTCTGGCTTCAAACTGCAAAAGCCGTGGCCACCACCTTTTATAACAAAGATTAATTACTATTTTTTTAATTAGAAAAAAAGCAACACATTGATGTATTGTTGTATGATGGTTACTGTAAAACATCTGAAGATAAGTGTCACTTTTATACACACTGTCAAAATTCAGAATCTATATCTGTACTATACATTTATTGATTAAAAGGCTGCAATAAAAACAGACTTTTATTATAATATCATGTAACACTAATACACTAATTTGAAATACTTCAAAGATGGAGTGACCAATAAAGTATGATCTGTATCATGTAACCACCCACAAATATATACAGATACTAACCAGTCTACATATTCACTCTAAAAAAATATTGCTTTGGCTCTACCAAGTGGACATGAACATCCATCTACTTTTTCCACTTACCCAACTCCAGGTGAACTTATCCCCGACATAGGGAGACAGCCATTCACAGTCCCATTAACACCTATGTGCACGTCTTTGGACTGTAAGAGGAAGCTCGAGAAAGCATGCAGGGAAGAGGGTGAACATGCAAACTCTACACAGGAAGGCCCCAGCTGGCTCCTGGAGTCAAACCAGAAACTTCTTACTTAGTCCACAGTACCAACTGCCGAGCTGTCCTGGTTATGAACAGTCAAACAATCGTTTTGAGATGCATGGTGAGAACAAACAGTACACTGGCAAGGAGACGTTTATTATACCCGTTGCTAAATTCCACGAATGGACTGATAGTGATGTTCTGCAGATGCCATGCCTGGAGATGGCGCTGTTGCATCATGTGTGTGGTGGATTGACCCTTTGGCCTTGTAGCCACTCTGCTTGGTGAGTAATGTCCCCCAGAGGACATTCTTCTTGTTGATGCAAAAACATGACATACACCCACAGAGTGAACACTTACATCGGGTGTTTCCATGAAAGTGCAGCGCACAGAGAGATGAATAATACCACCATGTTGTCAGATTTCAGTCCAGAGGGGGAGTGAGTTGGAAATGTGGGGAAAAGAGAAATACATTCATTTAGTGATACTGACTTTTAAGTTCATGCAAAACGCCCTACATTTTACCATGCAGCTAAAGAACAGCCAGTTTGCAGCAAACTGGATGAATTTAATGGTTGGGAAGTGTAAAAGCTGAAACTTGTGTTTTTTATGATCACTGTGCCAAAAAGTATGTGAAAGGAAATCAGTCCAGCGAGGTGTGCAGAGGCATGAAGCAGCCACTCTGTCCTCAAGTACAGCCTTGTTTATCTAATGTGTCATCCATGCTAATGGAGAGAACAGGAGGATACTGGGTAACTCGTTATATTAAACCTTTTAAAACAATTAGACTATCATATTTAAAGGAACATAAATCACAATCTTAATATTCTGTAAATGTTAGCTTAAAAATCACAGAAATATGTCCTCTTGTAAAACAATTTATCTGAAAAGGACATCTTTATCTTTATATCGTCAATACAAAATTATACAATATTTATAATCATGGAGCTAAATTAATTTGCTGAAATCTAGATTTACATATATTGGATTTATTTATTTAGTAGTTTTTTGTTAGACAGAAGGACATAAAAACACTAACAGTTGCAATAAGCCAGATTTTATGCATTGTGTAAACAGCTGATTCTACCTCATTGCAACATGAGAATTTTGCATAACACACTCTAAATACAGTGTTTAACTTTTCTTTTTATACTAAAAATTTATAATTAATCTTTTGCACTCAGTTTTTAGCTGTGTTGAAACATTAAACTAACAGGTATTGGTAATATGACTGTATTTAGCATTTGTGGTATTATTTTGTCACAAGATTTTTTACTATTGAGTTTAGTTCAGTGGTATATGCTTAAATCATTTTATTTCTGTTAAATCACTAACAAAAATCCTATTCAGTATATAAAAAACATTTATTGTATTTTGTATTATACTGTAAATGGTTTTTAGTCTAAACCTTAATAGTGGAAGTACTATATTGGTAAAGGTTACACTCACATGTGCAAAAGAATTCTTGTGATTTCCCTTTGATATATTTCAGAGGTGTTAAAACGACCGACTTTAGCCTTTATGCACCTATAACACCTTATAGCATTTTTCATTTAATTTCATAGCAATAACATCTAATTTGTATCCACAGCACTTGAATATTACTGACACTTTATTTGGCACATCTTGCTAATGCTCTTTTACTCTAATACGCTTTTTATTTTTAGAGGTGGCCATCTGATGTTGGTCCATGTTGACATGATAACATCACTCATTTGCTGCAGATTGTGCCAGTGGATCAGCCATGCTGTGTTCAGAGTCACTTAAATCACCATTCTTCCTCATTCTGCTGTTTGATTAGAACTTGACCATGGTTGCATACCTGAATGTGTTGCTTTCATATGATTGAGTCATTAATATTTGCATTAACAAGGAGCTGAACAAGTATACCTTATATAGTGAGTATACAAAGAGCTTACATTTCTAATCAAGATCATGTCAACACTTATTAATGCCACTGATTCTATGAACATCCTTTAAGTTGTAATTTCAGACTGCTTTCTGTATAAATCAGCTTCCACACACTTCACATATTTTCCAGGCATTTCTCAAACGCATGAACAAATGAAATGGAACAAACGCATTTCATTTTTGCAGCAGCTGAAGATAATGTATTTTAAAAAGAAAGACCTACACTGTGCTTTTATTATGAAATCTCACCTTCGTTATCACATTTTACCACTCCGTCCTTCTTAACAAGAGAGACACATTTGTGTGAGACTTACTCTGTCAAAGAAATTATTCATAGTTTTCAATCAGCAGTTCGTCAGTGTTTAACAGTAATTGAATTTTGATATGGGGGCAATTATTCATCATTTAAGGTTATTTGCATTAATTTGGAATATTAATGGGTTCTTTCGGGGTGAAAGAGGAGATGAGTATTTGGTCACAGAGGAGCTACACCACTCCAGGCAGCACATGGGAGAAGTTTGCCTTAAATTCTTTCTATCAGACAGGTTCTGTAAGACGTGATTAATTATGTTAAAAAGTTGTTGTTGTTTTTTTAACCTGAGCTGTTGTCATTTTTTAACCCTAACTAAACTGAAATATAAAATATTTTTTAAAACCCCGAAGGCTAAGTTCTCCTTGCCTTCAGGTCCAGGTCACTCAACACTGCTACTATCTGCAGATTGTTTTTCCTTGAAAATAATTATTCAGAAAATTAAGTCTTTCTGGGAACAGGCCCAGAAGAGCTTAAGAAAATCATTCAGTGTTTCTCGATATCTTCTCAGAATTAGAATTCATTATTTATTTATTTTTATAAAATGTTCTGGATATTTTCCTCCAATGAAGGACATATATGTTGTCATAGTTACCATTTCCTTTAAGCTCATGCTCAATGATTGCTCAGCATCTACAAGATGACCTGCTATTATTATTATTATTTTTTTTAAATAACAAAATTTGTGTCTCTGTTGCATAGGCAGTGGTTTGAGGCCTGGCTGTGGTTTCTCCAGATAGTCACTTTGTGTTCTTTAAATTGGTCAATAATGACCAGGAGCTGGACCTCCTCACCGTGTTTTATCTAAAAACAGACATAGCCGTTATAGCATCCCGCACAGGATTTTGAGCTTCCGTTTTTGAACTATAGACTGCATTTTAATATGACGCTCTACTGGGTTTGACTGACTTTTGAAGCAGCCTCAAGTGGCACCCAGAGGAACTGCAGCTTTTCACAGTACTTCTGCCTTGGTTTAATCTTTCAGCTTTGCAGTTTCCCCTTGAATAAGCTGAGTCTCGCTTAGTGGTTATAACAAAAGTTAAATGCTTTTCAGCATTCGGTTTTGCGTTACTGAATTCATAATAGTAGTAATTTTTAATTCCAGCCCCACTAATACTAACATTTGCATTCAGCACAGAGGTATGTTTTGAGTTTTGCAGAAAACTTAGCATGGCTGTAGACTCTCTCTCTCTCTCTTCCCTTCTTTTTCGATTTCCCTCCAAGTAGCAGATGATAAGAGGTAATCCTATGGTGCTACATTTTCCCCTCAAATTTCAAGTGTAATGAGATTTTTCGGACTGGGCACACAGCAAGGTTACAGTATGAGGACAGCAGCTGTGAGGGTGTGAGATAAGAACAGATTGGCTTGGTGATAGAAGAGACGAGACGGTTTCAGTCTGGAATAGCTGATTTTCTGATTCAGAGCTCAGAGCTCTTTGATTGTTTTGACAACCTGCTAAGATATTCAGGAGAAGGACCGCTACAGCTCATGAAATTTGCAGATCCTGATTGACTGTAGGATATTTTCATAGAGGCCATCCATATGTATGGTGCGTGTGTGCGTGTGTGTGTGTGTGTGTGTGTGTGTGCGTGTGTGTGTGTGTGTGTGTGTGTGTGTGTGTGTGTGTGTGTGTGTGTGTGTGCGTGTGTGTGTTGGCATATGTGGACCGGTTTAAGCTGAGCTGGATTTCTTTCTCAGCTGGTCTCTTATAGGATTTTCAAAAGGATGGGAAGACTTCTCCATCCATCTCTCTCTCACACACATTAAGCAGACACACAGATTTTGTATATTTTTTTTAAAGACCCCTCTGTCTGGTTATACTTGACTTTACTTGGTCTTTGCACATTGTGACAAGACGCCAGAGGCTTTTCTACGAGTGTGAATTTGCTTAATTGACCACACAGGGCTCTAGTAGGATTCTATAGAAGCCAGGAAGCCATGAGTTCCAGTATCCAAATACCACCACAGTAGCTCACAAAATGAAAATATAAGTTTAAAAGTTAACATTGTGGCAAATTTATTGCAAAGCCAGCCAAATATCACCCCCCCCCCCCCCCCCCCAAACAAACAAAATACAACAGAAAAACCCTGTAAACATAACATTGATTAAGAGATAATTGTTAATACCACTTTATTAAGGTAAACATCTTAGCAAATAATTGTATTTTTATACTTGCAGTAGTTTATGTCTAATAGTCAGAGAAGCACTTAAATAGCACTACAGAAGAAGTGCAAGCATACAGGGAGTAACATTTTTAAAGTTGAAAGGTAATTTCAAATGCAAAATGTCTAATTGATCAGCAAATTTCGGCAAACACACTACACAAACACAATGTGTGCAGTTTGTCACACATCATGTCTGCTAGCTAAAGTTATGGCTGCTGTTGTTTCCCAGGGAGAAAAAAGAATCCGAGGTTTCTAAATATAAAGAAAGACAGAAGAGGAGAAGAAAAGAGGAAATTATTTTTAAAGGTAAACACCCTTCAGTAACATTTGATAAACTAGGAATTTAAAGCTTACATGTCCTAATTGATTTTAAAGGTTTTTGAACGTATATCTACACATGATGTGTTGCTGAAGGGTTTTTTTTCATATTGTGAAATGTTTTGCAAAACAAATCGAAGTATTTGGACTCTGTGTTATTCATAGGTTGCATGAATATACTAGGCAGTTTAGTGCAGGCCAAACAGGTTGGTTTGGACTGCATTGTACTTTGTACTTTGGTTGCATTATGCTGGTCTAGTACAGAGAAGATGTGGTATTCATAATCAATGTTAGCTTACATTAGGAGTAGCAGACATATAATTTGAATGTAAGCTGATGATGTTGGTTAGAGTCACTCACTGAATTCCACCTTTGCACTAGCTTTATACTAGGGTTTGGAAAGCAGTCATGATATAGCTCATGTATTGCCAGCTTATAGATTGTTAAATTCAGTTGGCTAAATCCACAAAAGAGCAGTAAATCTCAGAATGGTAGCAGCACACGTCAGCTGATGACAACCTGCACACAAAGAAACGCTGCTGGAGCTCAAAATAGAAATGATTGTGAGTTATTTCTATTTGTTTTTTTTTACCTGCCTGACCCACTGCAGCTAAACTTTGGATTCCATCTGACAAATCCAATTTTAACACCTAACTGTGCTCATTTGTATGTTTAGGGAGGCAAAGCCATTCAACTAAAATGTCGGGAATAGGAAATTGATTCACTGAATAAGTACTTGAGTATTTTTCACACAGTATATATATTTCTGTGTAAGTGAAGATTGTACTTTTTGCCATCGCTGCCAATATTATCACCTTCTTCTTCAGCTTGAACTGAGCGGTACCACTAATATACTCCTCTCTAATCATGTTCATTCTGATTAGTACAAACAAAAATCTTAGCATCTTCAGCTCCACCTCCTGTCTTTTTGTCACTGCCACCATCTCTGAACCATACATCATAACAGGTCTGACTACCATCTTGTAAACCTTCCCTTTCACACTTGCTGCTATCCTTATCTCACAAGTCACCCCTGACGCTCGTCACCACCCACTCCGCTCTTCCTGCGCTTTCTTCTTCACCTCTCTCCTGTAAAGATTTTCCTGTTGAGTTTATGAGCTCTGCCACTCATCTCAAGTCATATTGAATCTGTTTTGTAAATTCTAAGTTTAAGAACGGATGATTTAGTCTTCTGCTGCGTCAAGCTTTGATGTGTAGTGCATTCACAGATACTGTTCTGGATACTTTGGTTGTAATGACTGGTATCAACAAGATCCCAGAGAACTTACTGGATATTTCCTCTTTTACCAAACATTGTCTGTCAACCATAGAGGTGGCTGTATGGAAAAATCCCAGTGGACATTGGTGAGTGCTCAATCATCCCAAAATTAGATATATAGCATCCTGAAAAATAACATTGTCTTCTAATATTATCTTTTCCCAACTTGTCCACTGGAAACAGGTTACAATGAAAATAAGTCCAGTCTTGGTTATATATATTTATTCTATAAATAGCACCAAAAATGTAATGTAGGCCAGATTGTTAGAGATTATTAGCTAATTAAGCTTTCTAAGTTATAAGTCTGTTGGTATATCACTAGTTGCAAACCAAGGAGCAGGTGTACTTTGTTAGCTTCCTGTTCTGCTCGAATTGAGCTTCAGTTTTTGTTTATATTACAGCAGAGCTCTAGAGATTAAGTCAGAGTGATGTTACCTGTCAGTGGCCAGCAGCAGTCTAGTTCAGTAAGAATATTTTTAGTGAAGTGATTATAAATGAGCCTTTTATTGGGTGGTAAATTTTGTTTCACTGTTACATTTACTTTTTGGTTTCAGCACAAAGCTTGAAAGAGGAGGATCGAAAAGGTTAGAAGAGAGCTGGATGACAGCAAAAGGAGAGAGAGCAAAAAGAAACAGGTACGAGTGGAATAAAAGTCAACAAAATTATAAAGATGTAATATTTTCACACTCTAAACCAAACATATGAATTGATATGAACGGTACCATTTAACAGGATCCATTTCATTATACATTGACTTGAACAGGATAGTTTCCATTATGTTGAAGTGACAGACCACAAATCTATTCTTCACCCCATATCTGCATATCTGATATGCCGAGTTAATTCTGTACATTAAAGGGAGGATTTATATGTGTTAGAAAACTTTAATGTGAAAGAAATTCTATTACTAGTTTGCATTTTGTCCAGATGGAGTGGCAATGTATGTGTGTGTATTTTTTAATTAAATTAATAAATTAATGCTATATTGAAAACTGTCATTATTTATTCTGAAACATTCTTATACACTACTGTAGGTCAACTAATTAGATTGCTTTTGAATATTTGCAACATTTTAATGTGTACCCAGTTGAATTTAGGTTTGCAAAGGTGAAAGGGACTGAATGTGTTTGCAAGCAGCATATTCCATTAATATTAATAGCAAGACAATATATGCATATTATGATTAAAGGCTGAGCCCTTCCTAAAGGTTTGATCCTAGATCAGTAGTAGTAGTTTCTTCAATGGTAAATGGCCTGTATTTATATAGCCCCAAAACATTTTACATTCAGTCATCCACACACACTGGTGATGGCAAGCATTGCAGCCACAGCTACCCTGGGGTGCACTGACAGAAGCAAGGCTGCTGGACACCAGCGCCACCGGGCCCTCTGACCACCACCAGTAGGCAACGGGTGAAGTGCCCAAAGACACAACGACCGAGACTGTCAGAGCCGGGGCTTGAACCAGCAACTTTCTGGTTACAAGGCGAACTGCCAACTCTTGAGCCACAATGGCCCACACTCAAACCAGCTCATCTTGCACCAACAACCACGTCATATTCAAAGTCACTTAAATCACCTTTCCTGGCTGATTGATTGGCTGACAGATATTTGTGTTAACCAGGAGTTGAACAGGTGTATTCAATAAAATGAGTATTTTGATTTAATCAGATCCAAGGTTCTTTTTTTGTCAGATGCGTAGTCATACAAGTACAATGCATAGTGACTGTACAAAACATTATAAACAATCAGGCTTCCAACATCTAGTTATTGTATCTGAACCATCATGTTAGTGTGTTCTGTCTTAAATGCTTAATGCAATGCGCAAAATCAGTTTCCCTGTAAGAAAAAAACTGAAGGACATAATTGTTATTTTATCAGAAATTTGCATATATTATTAATAATATATGTGCAAAAGACAAAGAAAGGGGTTTTTCGTCTAGATGCAGGTGTAAATAATAATTTTAGTCATTTGACTCCATTCATACCTTGAGGGCCTGTATTGCAACCCCAGTTGAACTGCAATCAATGTTGGGTGTAACAGGATTAAGAGAAGGTGAAATGTGTCTTCTAGATCTACTCTGAACGTTAGCATACATACATGCTAAAATGTTAACAAGAAAAATGGAGACCTGTTGGTAGTGGTGGTGTAAATTCACTACAGTCTTTAAGGTTTATCATCATAGTAACAAAAACATCTGTACACACTGTGATGGCAGTGATCTGAAAGGGCTCTGTGCCCTGTTTCTTTACTTCTTCTGAGTTTCTACCATCAAGTATTCAGTAGCTGACTTTGTGAAGTCAGAACGATTCATTTCCACATCTTAAATCTGCCATCCACTCACAAAATCCACCAAGAGAAATCCTTCTGACTTCACTGACTGAAAGATGTTGGCTAATATGCAGATCAGGGGCTGGAGCAGACACTTTCCCCTCCTTAAACTTTTCTCTTTTAATGTATCACCTTGAAATCCACAGGGCATCCTCCCAGGAGTCCCTTTGTCTATGAATGCTAATGGGATCTCTCTATGTTAATAATAAATAGCTGCTGATAAAATAATAAATTTCTAATGTCCCTCTCAGACCTTATTCCTGCTCCTCCATCTCAGATTAGTTTATCAGGGCTTTGCTGCCCCCCCAAACACTTTGAGCTTAATTATTTAAAAAGCCTGAAAAATTCATATCCTTTTTTGGGGGTGCAAAAGCCATCGTTCAGCCTGTGAAAATTTGGAAAAAGGCAGAGGGGGATGAAATATTAAGTAGCGCACAGGCCCTTCAATTATTTTTAAGATGCATGAATGTTATAAAACACATGCAGCATTTTTGAGGCAGAATTATTCTTATAGCAATATAATACGGCATTGTTAATTATTTAGGGCTAAATCTCCCTGCCGAGACTTTACACATTTAAGTTTAATCACCTTTAGGGAATTTGGATACAATCGCTCGCCTTTCATTTATTTTGTTCACCCTCAAGCTATAAAATTAAGTATAAAAATATATATATTTTATGCTGCAAATATTAAAAAAGTGGCCATTTGGGAACGCACCCTAGTGGCTTCCAGTCTTTTCACTAGCTTTTCTTTTGGATGGTCAGACACTGGAACGCTGTCGCCATCCTCTCTCATTAATGTTTAACAGACAACAAAACGTATAAAAAAAGATGTTTCCATTCTCGTCTGTAATTCAAGCATTCCTCTGCCTCTATCCTATCCCCAGTATCGCTCCTTCACAGCACAAATGCTTTTGTTTGCTGGCTATCATTGCGCTGTATTATTTAGAGGACGAACAACAGAAAGCCTTTCGCCATCTTCTTCTCCTTTTCTTAATTCATTTGAACACTGGCTCCTCAGGCCTGTCAGCGCATCTACCACTGGGATCAATTTCACCACTGCAAACCTGCTAGATCAGATCAGATGGGAGGTACACGCTTAAAAACGCCCTCACTATCTTTGGTACTGGCCCTCTGAGGGTGAAATCTTCTGGGGGAGCTTTCCTCTCACTGAAAGAGAGGAAAAAAAACTTTTAGGAGAAGAGGTTCTAGATTAATAACAGTTTAAAACTCCTTCATGTAATTGAAAAGAACATAAATGGCAATGAGAGTTAAATGATGGGCTTGGAGACGTATTTGAGTCTCAAATTAATTTTAATGGCTTCGTGACATGCCCAGAGGTTCTGGGTCAGTTTTTTCTTTTTTTCCCCTCCCTCTGTCTTCTTCTCTGTCCCTGTTTTACGTACTATTTAACTAAAGAACACAGGACTGAAAAGATCTGAAGATAAAACTTTAGAATGAAATATTGAACATAATTGGTATTAAAAGTCAAAAGAAGTTATATTAAATGTTATTTTATGTGGGGTTTTTTTGCAAACCTTTTGGTGTTTGGATTATTGAACAGAATCTGAGAAAAGGATCGGGATCAAATTTGTGTCAGTACATCTTAACAGTAAAATGATACAATAGGACTATATTTAAATGCAACATCCATGCCTTTCATTGACTCGTCTGTCTCTTCTGTGGACACCTTTTCCAATTTCTCTGTCAGTTTTTAGTTTCAGTTCTTTCTTAAAGAGACAGGTCAATGGACTGCAAGTGCAACTAGTGGTAAGGCTAATTTCACCCAGCACCTTCTTTTACCTTCAAATTTAATGCATGGGAAAAGCATTTAATTTTCATTCAGCTGCTTTGAATTACAAATGCCACATGCTGTGATGCAAACATGTAAGAAGTGTGTCAAAATATCCTTGGGCATGATATTAAACCCCAAGTTGCTCTCTGATTTGTCCATCGGAGGATGAATGGGTGTGAATGTTAGAAAGCACTTGTTTGAGTATAGGTGAATGAAACATGTAGTATAAAAAGCTTTGAGTGTTCCAGTAGAAAAGAACCAGTTGATTTACCATCTCAGGAGGACGTTTCTTTGCAGCCTTCTTGAGTCCAGTGCTGGTGAACCCAAAGATGTAGCTGAGTCAGATTCATGTCCTCAGACTAACAGTAGTGTATTTGCTTTAGGTTGTGGTTAAATAAGATAGCATCAAGCTGTGCTTTTTATTCTTCATCTAGAGCTCATTAGTTGTTACAACAACAACAACAACAACAACAACAACAATTTTCCTGTTTAAAATAAAACTGTATAAGATATCCAACCATTACACTAGTGAGTCAAGAGAAATGTGTGAATGTGTGATGTTTTTCGTGTTTAGGCTGTCATGACAGAGACTCCAGCTTTAGTTTTTAGTTTTAATTTCAGCACCCATTAGATTGTTAAAGTCTTAAGTTACCCAGAGATTGTGATCATAGGGACATAACAACAAAGATTGACTGATAAATCAACAGTTAAAAAAAAAAAATCCAACAGATGTCTTGACTCCCCCTTAGGGACAGGGTGAGGAGCTTGGTCCTTCAATGGGGTTTCAGAGTAGAGTTGCTTCTCCTCATCAAAAGGAGCCAGTTACAGCATCTGACCTGGATGCCTCCCGGGTGCCTCCTAGCTGAAGTGTTTTGAGCATGTCCTACTAGGAGGAAGCCTCAGGGCAGAGTCGGGACGTTGGGATTACATTTCTCAACTGGCTTGGTGTTCCCTCTGAAAAAGATGAATGAGATGGCTGGGGAGAAAGAAGTCTTGGTGTCTGTGCAGACTGCTGCCCCTGTGACCAGGACCCTGAGTGGGAGAAGATGGATGGATGGATCAATGGATGGATATTTTACACACATAACCCATTTTAACATGGGTTATGTGTGTAACTCATGCACACAGTTTGTCTGCTCAGGGCAAAGATGCTGCTTTGTCAGCCTCTGCATCATCCCTCAGACAGACTCCTCCTCATCCCTCTCTGGCCTTTTTCCATAAAACTGCATAACAGGCAGAACACATAACACTATTACCTACATTATTTTCACATCGGCCATCAGGTTAACTTTAAATAAATAAAATAAAATCCAGTAAGTTGGGCATGTGCATTTTTTCATTCTCACACACAACTCTGCAAGGTAATACTGAGAAAACTTAAGGGCTACGGTGCACGTGAAAACAGCTATGGAAGAATTTGGTGGACTTAAATACTTATTGCTTTTTCACAAAAATCAAAAGGCAGTGGGGGTGGAGTAATAGTGTAATACATCACTGATCACAAAATAACACCTTCAGAGCTGATATGTGAGGTTACTGTAATCATCTTTAGGACTTTAGCATTCTTTTGTCCACCTATGAGGACAATCAACAATAAAAATAAGTGCTAATTGTCATTTTCGAATGAGTAAGTCCATAACACGTCTTATCTTTGTGAATACAATCCATTCTCTCAGATTAGATGTAGGAAAAATAGTTCTGTTTAAAAAGAGAAAACTTTCAGTATCACGTGGACAACAATAAAGACATTAAAGTTATGGAACAATTGCTGTTTGAAATGAACAGCTGCCTGCCACATCTCAGTCGTAGCTGATGTATTTTAACACAAACCATTTTTTCCAACATAACTAAATGCTTTAAAAACCAATAAAACCAAGAGAAACAGCACCAATCAAAGCAGTAATTCTGCATACAACAAATAACAGTGTTACCAAATAATATTACAAGACTGTTTAAAAGTGTATTGTTTAAATAATATGTGCACTTTCCTGATAGTATCAATAATGGTGATTGGCTGCTATTTTAATAAAATATATGAAATATTAAAGTGTATTAAAGTATATTCTAATGAAGTATGTACATCACTACTATTTATTTTCACTAGTCCGGCCCATAAGATCAAAGTATCCTATACGTGACCCATGATATAAAACTAATTTGACAATTCTGGTTTAGGTTCATGTCAATCATGCCAGTCAATCACATAGCTACATTTATCAGATTATATTGTCAAAATAACTTTGGCACATGTGTATTGTGGTGTGTGGTGTTGGCTCACTAATTAGCAAATTCTCATCTTGATTAGCACATACAGACAAATACCAGCTTTCAATAAATAAAAACCTGAATTTAAACTAATCTTAATAACACATTACATTTATCTGGAAGCTCAGCTCGTATTGTTAAAATATTGATATAAAACAGTAGCTGTACCAATAACATAGTAAGAAAAAGATCTCCCATTCCTTCATGGGAGATCTGCAGAGATAAAACGGGTGACAAAGCACAACAATTTCCTTGAACAGCTTCCTCTTGATTGAAAGCTTAACAATGACTTTCAGATAATGTTCATAGAGTACATTGCACCTTGAGGTTTCATTTCCAAACTGTTTTTCAACTAGAACTAGACATCAAATATTACACCCAAACATCAGATATGTATTTGGGTAAATAAAAACACCCATCACATTAATAGATGAAGCAAAAAAACAAACAAAAAAAACAAACAAAAAATAAAAAAACAGTTCCTTTATGATTGCAGCATTTTGAGTATAGTTTTTTTAAAGGTGACCTATTATGCTTTTCAGTATTCTGTGATATACTGTTACAGCGGTGATTAAACATGGGCAATTAAATGAAGTCAGTGTACATGGCATGTATGAAATGCCAAAACCAAATTGCCAGGATTGTATAATGGAAGATCTGTGCCACGTATGGCCTGGAAGTCCCGAGGACAAAATGGGAGATGCCCCCTAGGGTGGTCGAGAATGACCATGGTAAGATCCTGTGCGACCTCCAGATACAGATCTCTAATATGGTTAACCATACAACTCTGGGAGTGAGCAGCCAATCAGAAAAAAGTTGGCTTAAAAGAAGAGTAACTAATAGTTTGTTTCAAACAACAACAAGAACAACAATAATAATTAGAATAATAATGAACAACGAAACAGTATATATAAACACATTGTTAGCCATACCTTAAACTAGGTAGCAAAGAAACTTGAATAAACAAAAGTAAGTAAATTTGTGTTTGAATGATTATTTCATTGGCGCATACCATAAAACTCGTACTGTTGGAAAGCCATTTTATTTCCCTTTAAACGGTGCCACATTTGTAAGGAAAATGCATTTGTGGGTTGTGCACACTAAAAACAGGCCAAATGTTCTCTGTCAGTGCCGACCAACTCATTCTGTTATTTACTCATGTTTTGAGCTGCTGGTAACCCAGGTGCTGATAATCTGGTGCTTGATTAACAGGTGATTAGCATAGACCCAGCTACAACAATCTGTTGGTGCCTGCTCCAAGCATGCAATACTTGACTGATCTGGATAGCGTCTGTGATACTGGAGAACTTCAAGCTGTTTAGCAAAACCACGTTGCAGAAAAATTTGAATGAGCCCTAGCACCATCTCCAAACTAAAGGCCAAGTTCCATGTCAATCTCCAGTCTCATAGGGCTGTCAAGAGGTCTGCCATCAGTGCCATTCACCATCAGATACCTTTACACTGAACATACGGAGGAATGTTATGTCCAGCGATGAGTCCAGATTCTGTCTATGGAAGTTAGATCATAGGGTCAAAGTATGGAAAAAATGCAGAGAATGCTAAGCTGACTGTTTCACTGACAGGCTAACAGCTTTTTGTGGAGGCTGTGTGATGGTGTGTGGTGACAACTCCCTCACTGTAAAAACAAGGCTTTTTCACCACGGTCATCAACGGAGGTAATCTCAACGCAGAGAGATATGGAGATGAGATTCTGGAATCAGTATCAATCCAATGTCTCCACAGTCTGGGGTTGAACTCTATTCTCAACGATTACAACACTCTCTGTAACAGGGTGCGGTTTATTAGGCACTAACTTTATTTAAGGAAAAGTTGACTTATAAAAATTAAACAACATTTAGAAAAAAACACTTATTCAGTTGACTTAATCAAGTGAAAAGGCAGTGACATGTGAGAAATGTAAATCTGCTCTAGTAGTGTACAAGAATAGGGTGGGAATCAAAGGTCCCCTTTAAACCATATAATTTAAAGGCACTAACTGGGAGAATAAGTACTATCTGCTGTTTATCTCAATAGACCAACCTTAAAAACCCACATAGATAGGACACAGAAGTAGGTATTAATTTGCATTTACATTTACAGATTTTCTTTAAATTTGGGTGTAGTTTGCATTAAACTTCAATAAAAACATGCCTGTTGTTTGCTGTTACTACAGGAATTTATATTCTTAAAAAAATCATTTTCATATCATTTTTCAGAGCAGGTCTGCCCTACGTATTGTAGAAATATATTAGTGATGAAAGGACAGTGAACTGCATAAAGAAAGGGGATGACAGAAACAGGAAAGGAAGCACAGACAGAAGGAAATATGTACAGAAATATGTTTTAAACATTAGGACTGCTGCACCAGTGATGAACCATTGATGAGCTGTGGGTACTGTTACTGCGAATGTGTAATGTGTTTTACTGTATGTACACACACACACACACACACACACACACACACACACACACACACACACACACAACCTTTAATCCCAGCAGACCCTGGGGCCTCGCTCTAAGGCCCCTCAACTGGGTGACAACAAACCTGCCTGTCTGATTTATGGAAATGCAGATGGAATTTTTATTACGCCTCTTCAAGATACACACACACACACACACACACACACACACACACACACACACACACACACACACACACACACACACACGTTGTGTTCAGCTTAAAGAAGGACAAAAGAGGCTCAAATGCTGTAAGAAAAGTGAATACTCTCCGCATAAAAAACCCATCTCCTCTGTGTGTACTTGTATTATTAGTATTACGCATGTTGTGGAAGCAACATGCGTAATACTAATAATATGTTCACTCTAGTGTGTTGTGTCAGTGTCTGCCACTTCTGAAGTGATGAAAACACATCTATCTGTGCATAAAGATGTCTTCGTATTTATTAATTGTAACCCCCATTTACCATAAATTATGAAGTATTTCCTATAGCTATTATCCATAATCAGGTCAGTGTGTTGTCTGTAGGTATTATTAAATATTTATGTATACATTTCCATCCATGGCTTTTCTACAGTTTGGACATTCTTTGATTTTTTTTCTGCAGAAAAAAATATCTCCTGATACATTACCTATTAAAGAAACAAACACAATAAATTCATTTATAAAAAACATTGCTTTGCTAATACTCATGGATCAACATGTAAACATCATTTAATCATCCTAGCTGCCTCCAAAAGAGCTAGTTTGAACTATTATATACACATACATATAGATAGTTTAGTAGAGTGGCCTCTATTTTTCTCTGACATTTGCTTTATTTTTTATTGAGCTTTATACATTACCTCCTATTTCTGCCCATAAAATACATTTAATAAAGTCTGATAATTTACCATCTTGGGACCAGACGTTATTGCTTTAATCCATCCAGCAATTTTCTTCTGCCTATAGAATTCAGGGTTGCAGGGGGACAAGAGTCTATCCAAGCTGACATGGGTGAGAGGTGCAGTACCCTGGACAGTTGCCAGTCTATCATTTCTATTTATCTTAATATAATATAAATATAACATAATATAGATATAAAATCTAATATTAAATTAAATATAAAACATAATATTACAATAAAATGTTTATCTAGCAAGTAACTTGTAGCCTCACCTTCAGCCTGAAAGTATAGCTTCCTCCTCTGAAAGAGGAGCCACTACTGGTTTATGAGTGCATATGTCATTTTTCTTCTTGTGTTTTCACAGCAAGACAGAATCAGCTGTGCAGCCCTAAAACATTTAAACATTAATCATAGAAATGTGGATTCCCCCTAAATAAAAGAAAAGCACACTGATAATGGGTAAACAGCAACAATCTTTTTTGTATTACTTACCCTATAAAGCAGCCCCCACAAAACAAAACACAAAACCATGAAACAGAGGTATTAAGAAGAAGAGGAACGTTTACCTCTGAACATTTATGCCTCTGCTCTGACTGGAGGGGGTTGAGGGTGGGGGGGGATCAGAGGTGTAGAAGACAACCAACTGAGATTGTATTTGTTTCTTTTAGATGAATATTCATAACCTTCAAATTATCTCATCATCAGCATCAAAGTAAGGGAAGGAGCACCTTAAAGGGGGGGAGGTAAAGGTTTTCATTATCAGGTAACACTATCCCCTTTATGAACAATACTCGCTGTCACCCTTTAAAGACGACGTTGAACAAAAGGAGAAAGTGGGGAAATGTGAGCGAGTGAAGGATAAGGAGGGCTAACAGGGAGGGGAGGGTGTTTCGATTGTCTGCAAACTTCACCATTCATCTGCTGCTCATGTGGAGATGCTCCCACCAGATCAACTGCGCTTAATATGAGAAACTCAGTAAACTCTATTCCTTTACATCTTCTTTTCATCAGCCCCCTCCTACTGTTTTTTATCCTCTTTGCATCCATTGGCTGCATGCGTTCTTCATTTTTCACTTCAGTTTCTTTTCTCTTCCTCACCCCATCCTCTCTGGAGTGCTCTTTGTCCCCCCAGTCCTCAGTCAGTATCCTCCCTCCCTGCCTCCACTCTCTCTCATCTCATCCCCACATCCCCACCCCTCAGCATTTAGTGATTAATGCGAGTTTTAATTGTCATGCTCACTCTTATGCTCATTAAAGTGTATTATGCAGCAGTTAGGGTATTAAAGTTCAGCGAGAAATTTCATGCATACTGATGAGAATGCAAATGAGCCCAGCATGAACAGATACTATGGTTTGTATTGTGCATGTGTGTGTATATGTGTGTGTGTGTGTGATTATCCCCAGGAGTGAGCCAGAGTGTCATTGTCACCCTTACTAGCCATTTTAGCTAAGCGGGGAGAGTCCACCCATAGAAATCATGTTAATGGAAGTCTTAAAGCATTCTTTGTGGCTAAATACCTGGATAGTATTTAATATATAAATATTTCCAATGATCTGGATGGAAAATATTCACTGAGGTACAATGAATTCAAGGAGGCATGCACATCATGTAGATACAAATAAAACTGAAAATTGAAATTAAAGGTTTACCGTGGATGAGTGTGCGCGTGAGTAACAACATAAAAAGCAGCTTTTCAGCAGTAGCTTTAGTTAATAAAATAGGCATAGTGTAACTTATCAAAACAGTAAATGTACCAACAACTAGCTTTTTTGCCAAATATATGACATATATAGCAATACTTGTTTAAAAAATTACAGTCAAATTTAATACCAAAATATTCAATGCTGCAGTAAAACTTGTGAGAAAAGTATTTGTACATTCTGATATTTTAAAAGAGTTATATTGCATTGTGTAATCATCACAAAATTCTGTTATTTCAGTTAGTTTAAATTATGTTAAAGATATAATTACAACAGTAACATTTACTAACTACATTGTTTTTCCACATAGGTTTTTTTAAATTATATTTTTAAATTACATGTATTAAAAAGTTAAATGAAAAATGCTTTAACTCTATCTTAGCTTGCATATCTTAGCTTAGCTTAGCCTAGTTTCAACACTTTCTTTTAGCTGATGTCCATGATTCTTTCCTGAATGCAGAATAATAAATTACTGTGAGCTCCACCATGCACTGTCATCTGGAAAGCTTCTGATTGGCAACAGCTTCATTTCTGAACACAGCAATGATTCCAAATACACTGCCAAATGTAATACAAGTATACCTGGATAAAAAGGAAAACATGGAACATTACTAGTCATGGAATGGCCTCCCCAGAGCCCAAGGCAGTATGGGATCATCTCGACAGAGAATGGAACAAAAGGCAGCCAGCATCCAAAGAAAATCTTTGAATTGTCGTTCAAGAAGCATTCCTGAAGGATGTTTGAAGAAATTACAAGAAAGCTTGCTAAAAGAATTTAGGCTGTGGCTCAAGACTTCTGCACACCATTGTACAAAACCCCCACAAACAGCATGTTTTTATGTATAAAAGCAGCCATCTTGAATTTTATATTCAATTATAATATAATTATTGGATTTGTAGTTTTCTGAGTTCATAACAGATTTGAGCACAAGATTATGAAAAATGTTCCTGGTAACTCTGTAGCTAGCCTCATGAAATGAAACTAATTTTAGAAAATTAGCATGCTCACACATATGGCAATATGCATGTTTAACAGAAATAATGGTTACCATGTACCACGTCCTCAGCATGTTAAGGTGCTAACTTCTAATATTTAGCATCAGACAAAGATTAGCTATAGCTTGGGCTGATAGAAATTTATTATGTTTTCTTTGTACTACCTTATGAGTTTTGGGCTGATGAATCACGCCCTTGAATCAGCCCAAATTAAAACTAAACGAGGCATAATTTCACTTGTAGTGACTGAGTCTCAGTCCAAATAGGGCCAAGGGCATACAGCCCAAACCTAGTAAACCCTGGGATGAACACTGGACCACAATCTGCTTACTGAAGTGACTGTCCCGATACAGTAAGCTACTGTATCTGGAAATTTAGAGGTTTCCAGAGTTCTGAGTATGCAGAAACAAATGGCAGCCGCATACCTCACTGATAATAGCTGCAATTTGCACATAAACCAAAACAGTGTTCTAGCTTCTAGTTTTGTTTTAAGGTTTGTGTGCAGCCCACTGCACATGCTCACAAGTGTTCCAAATCAGCAAATAGGTGCAGACCATTAGTGTAATTGCAAAAATAAACTGCTTTCTATATTTTTTTGGATGTTTCACAGATGCGAAAACTTCATGGATGAATTCATGGATCTTTTATACTAGAAAGTGTAAAAGTAGACAATGTCTACAGTTTGATATGCTGTATCAACAGTTTTACAGTAGAATAATGGTGTCAGTGATAATGAGTAGGCAACAAAGCCGAGTGGGTTGCTGTATGGAGGTCACCTAACATACAGTATCTATGATCCTATAGGTCAGAGGTCCTAAACTTAAATGAGCTGTGGGCCGCTGCTGGCACTGTCATCTCATTGGAGGGCCACTTTAGTGGTCCAGTAGTACAAACCCACAAATATTTCCAAAAATGTAGTGTTTTGTTGTTGTATTTTTAAATTTCCAATATTGTGTAACAAGACAAAACTGCAAAAGTGAACGCAATTCCACGTGAAAGACCAACACAAAGTGGTGTACACGTGAGAAGTGGAACGAAAATCAGACATGATTCCAAACATTTTTTACAAATAAATAACTGCAAAGTGGGGTGGGCATAATTATTCAGCCCCTTGAGTCAATACTTTGTAGAACCACCTTTTGCTGCAATTACAGCTGCCAGTCTTTTAGGGTATGTCTCTACCAGCTTTGCACATGTAGAGACTGAAATCTTTGCCCATTCTTCTTTGCAAAACAGCTCCAGCTCAGTCAGATTAGATGGACAGTGTTTGTGAACAGCAGTTTTCAGGTCTTGCCACAGATTCTCGATTGGATTTAGATCTGGACTTTGACTAACACATGGATATGTTTTGTTTTAAACCATTGCATTGTTGCCCTGGCTTTATGTTTAGGGTCGTTGTCCCGCTGGAAGGTGAACCTCCGCCCCAGTCTCAAGTCTTTTGCAGACTCCAAGAGATTTTCTTCCAAGATTGCCCTGTATTTGGCTCCATCCATCTTCCCATCAACTCTGACCAGCTTCCCTGTCCCTGCTGAAGAGAAGCACCCCCAGAGCATGATGCTGCCACCACCATATTTGACAGTGGGGATGGTGTGTTCAGAGTGATGTGCAGTGTTAGTTTTCCGCCACACATAGCGTTTTGCATTTTGGCCAAAAAGTTCCATTTCGGTCTCATCTGACCAGAGCACCTTCTTCCACATGTTTGCTGTGTCCCCCCACATGGCTTGTGGCAAACTGCAAATGGGACTTCTTATGGTTTTCTGTTAACAATGGCTTTCTTCTTGCCACTCTTCCATAAAGGCCAACTTTGTGCAGTGCACGACTAATAGTTGTCCTATGGACAGATTCCCCCACCTGAGCTGTAGATCTCTGCAGCTCGTCCAGAGTCACCATGGGCCTCTTGGCTGCATTTCTGATCAGCGCTCTCCTTGTTCGGCCTGTGAGTTTAGGTGGACGGCCTTGTCTTGGTAGGTTTACAGTTGTGCCATACTCCTTCCAATTCTAAATGATCGCTTGAACAGTGCTCCGTGGGATGTTCAAGGCTTGGGAAATCTTTTTGTAGCCTAAGCCTGCTTTAAATTTCTCAATAACTTTATCCCTGACCTGTCTGGTGTGTTCTTTGGACTTCATGGTGTTGTTGCTCCCAATATTCTCTTAGACAACCTCTGAGGCCATCACAGAGCAGCTGTATTTGTACTGACATTAGATTACACACAGGTGCACTCTATTTAGTCAATAGCACTCATCAGGCAATGTCTATGGACAACTGACTGGACTCAGACCAAAGGGGGCTGAATAATTACGCACACCCCACTTTGCAGTTATTTATTTGTAAAAAATGTTTGGAATCATGTCTGATTTTCATTCCACTTCTCACGTGTACACCACTCTGTATTGGTCTTTCACGTGGAATTCCAATAAAATTGATTCATGTTTGTGGCTGTAATGTAAGAAAATGTGGGAAAGTTCAAGGGGGCCGAATACTTTTGCAAGCCACTGTAAGTGTACACATTAGTTTTTGACTTCTAGTGAAAATTGTTTTCTATACAAATAACTCTCTCACTGAACTAACACAGCCAGTCCCTCAACGTGTTTGTACTCTCCTCTCATATTGGCTTCATATTAAATAATTTTTTGCTTTTTTAAAGAACTTATTTTAACATTGCACTCAACAACAAATAAATCCTCTCTAATAAAAAAAGTAACTTCAAGGGCCAAATTGCATTTTATTTCTTCAACTCGATATACAAGAAGATGTGATGTGGGCCGCAAGTGGCTGCAAGTTTGAGACCCCTGCTATAGGTGAACAATAATGTTGGAACTAAATTTCAGTGTATCCATCAAAAAGATGGTTCAAGAAACTGAGAGATTCTTGAAAAGACAATTTAATGAAATATAATGAAATATATGTACTTGCTTTAAATCTAGTGAATACAGTGAAAGATAGATTTGGTCAAATGCCTGAAAAATGAGCACAGAGTCAAATGCTAGAGGCCTGTACTGTCTTATTCAACAGAGTGTGCCATGGTCTGTGCTACTGTCTCTCTTTCCCAGCCCACCCACTGTGTTCCCACCATGCTGAGTGAATAGACTCAGCCATTACTGTGCTTCTTCTGTGCTGTCTGCAGGGTAAAATGAGACAATACTCAAGATTGTCAACCAGGGGGCCTAAATCATTTACACAGCATGGAGCAAGTGTGCTGAAATGAGGCTGCTGATAACTCTGTCCTGCAGGAGCAGCAGGTGGTACTGTAACTGGAAGAGAAAAGTGACAGATAAGCCCATTACGGTGACAAATAGTGTGTTTATGCTCAAGTAAAACTGTTTAAATTTGTGTCTTAAATGTTCCCCAGTTGCTGATCAAAAGGAGATATCAAACATCTTTGGATGGGGCTGCCAGGAGTTTTCATTTCAGTATAACCTGCTGTACTGTCCTAGAAAGGCAGCAACGAATAATAGAGAAACACAGATATTACATTTTAAAAGATTTGCACAAGCTTTAATGATTATTTAAATACTTTAAACACAATACAAAAACCCCATAAACTGTTCTTTTTGCAGCTTTAAAACTTGTTGAAGCTGGTTCTGGTCTTTGTACTCCCGTTCATAACTGGGGCTCAAATATGTGTTTTAACAGTGCACATCTTATCTATGTATTGTACTGTGCACAGGTCTTAAGCCACCCCTCATTTCTTTATATTTTGTTGGCAAAACTATAAAAAATTCAAACAGATGCAGCAGTCTGCTGATTTTTTTTTTCTAATGAGCTTGAAGGTCAATCTTTGACATAAACATCTTTATTTTTCAACACAGTTAGGCTGTGTTGAGCAAATTGTCTTGAAATGTCATTAAACAGTCTTCAAGAATAGTTCTCCAGTCTTTAAAAAGGACAAAAGCTGTTCCAAAGCTCTTCTTCAGATGTTGGCTGCCCTTTGTTCCATTCTCTATCAAGATGATCCCACACTGCTTCAGTAAAGTTGAGGTCCAGGCTCTGGTGAAGCCAATGTATGATACTATTCCATTCAGGCGTTAAAATTAGCTGGGATGATCTCAAATAGCATTCTGGCACCATCAATTAATGACTAGTTACATCTAATAAGCAGACTACTTTTAAATTAGTTTATTTTTTATTTTGGTGCAGTCTTTTTCAATATGAATAAATGACAACCCATTGCCTACTTACACCATCATCACAACCCCTTTTTCTTCTCATGCATTCATGTTACAGATATCACAATTCTCAGCATCTAGTTAGCATTAGAAGCAAACATATACAGAGTAGTGGTTCTTTAATCAGCAGGTAATTTCAAATGCAACATGACGTAACACGTTGTGCAGTTCATCGTAAAGCGTCTGTGGCACCTAAAGGTACAGTTGGTGAATTCCAGAAAGATGGAAAGAAAATGCTAAAACAGGAAAATTAGAGGTTATGTGTTAAAAAAGTAAACATTTTACGTCAAAATGTACATATTGAATGATGTTTTCATCTTAAAAATCGTATTATAGTAGTTAATAACTCAAAGATTTCTTTCATCGGGCTTTGTGACTCAGCCTTACTATTTTTTTCATAACTAGATTTCGTGTTTCTTTTGTCAAAAATTGACTTCCATACCTCTCACGAAGCAGTTACGTTTCCTTTAAACGCCCCACATTCAGGTGGACCGTAAACCTCACACGGGGCGGTGCTGCGTTCATTGCCCCCTCCCCCCCTCAAACCACGAGGCTCGAGTGTTGACAGGCGAATAACCGCCCATTGGCACCTAGCTTTCATCCGCCTGATCCACCTCACCGAAAGACAAAGCCCCCTCTCTCCGTCCCTAGTAAATGTGAACGCCAACTGGTAAAACCACCGTCTGAAGTAGCTCTTTAATACAACTACACCGTTGTAGTTGTATTGTACAAAGTTAACATTCTGGGCCGAAATCTGGCTTTCAAAGGACTAGGGCCGGACGGGAATTCCGCCCTCCTGGCAGTCCTCAGCACGGAGCTTGCCCCGCAGACCCCGCCTTCTCTTAATTTGTCAACAAAGGGGTTTGACAAGCTCGCCGAAGCCCTGCCCCATGTTGCCATAAAAGGATGATTTGGCCATACACGGCCAACAATCAGACCGTGGGTAACCTTTTCCGTTCCCCATCCCGTTCATATGGTGCGTTGACTTCCTCCGTCGCCGTTAAAGCGGAGCTATCATGGCGGAGCGCGTACAGCAGCCCCCAGCCAAGCGGCTCTGCTGTAGACCGGGCTACGGCTCAACATGTAGACAAGGCCAGCGGGCCGCGGGGGCGCCGTGCGGCAGCTCGGGAGCCACCCAGGGCGAATCGAGCAGAACCCAGAGTCCGGAGACCCTCCTGGACATCGCGGCGAGGAAAGTCGCTGAGAAGTGGCCGTTTCAGAGGGTAGAGGAGCGTTTCGAGCGGATCCCGGAGCCCGTCCAGAGACGGATCGTGTACTGGTCTTTCCCGAGGAGCGAGCGTGAGATCTGCATGTATTCGTCGTTCAACACTGGCGGGGAGGAGATCGGAAGTAGCGGGGAGAGCGGCGACGAGACGCGGCTGCCTTTCCGACGGGGCATCGCTCTGCTGGAGAGCGGCTGCGTGGACAACGTACTCCAAGTCGGTGAGTGATGTGGCGATACTGGGCTCTACGGACAAAAATGAAACAACCGGACAATTTCAGTCGAGAACAGAAAGAACAAGAGGAGAAATTTAATGTCGGTGCGCGAGAATGTGTCGATTAACACGAGGAGGTAAAGTGACAGGGTTTGACAACAAAGGGCGACAGACTCGCGGAGAGGCTACAATGGGGCTTTAAATCTGCTGGGTGCATGAATGGGAATGTGTGACTGAGGCATTTAAATCCTGTTTAGCTCGGGGCTAGTTTGAATGTGAAAAAAAGCCTTAAAATACAGACTACGCTGAAAATAAAACAAAAGAGGATTTTCCCCCACATCACACCTCAGCAGCGTCAGAATGAACTGCGAAACTTTGTCATATTAATGACAAATAAAACGATTTTACTGTCCTCCGGCTGGCTTGGATCACTTAGTGACTGCGTTGACGTGACTCGGGGAAGAAGCATTTAGTTGCGTTAGAGCTTTATTTTTTCTGTATCACATATCATGAGAAAGGAGCCTGTTCAAATACCGTCTGACCTTTAAAATCTGTTTTAAAAGATTACATAAAACTATTGAGTAATAAGGGAAGTGTTCAGCTGGGTTGGGTCCCAACTGACACACATTACATTTGAATGAGTTGTTCTTTGTAGCACAATTGATATGCTGTTGAATAATAATGATAGTTGAGCATGCATTGTGGCTTTGACAGCCTGCATACAGTTTGATCAGCATTGTGTAGCAGTGAGAAGCTGATAAACACGACCTGCTGCACTGGAAAGGAGACAAGTATGCACTATTGATGTCTTATATTTAGATCTAGAGGAATGACGGGAAGGTTTTAGAGTTCTGTTTTTTTTAAAAGGCAAGAAAAAAAGTGTATATATATACATTTTTTTCTTTTTTATGAAAAGAAGCTGAGAATTACCGTACGTGATCTTGTTTATAACCCATTGGGAGCTAGTGAAACAGGAACAGACACCTGTGTGCTTGTGCTTGAGAACTTTAGTCCACCAGCAGCATGAATCAGTGCTTGATTTAGTGTCATTTTTCCCCTCTCTGAAGAGGTTCTTTGAGATTTTAATTACCCAGCACACATATCAAATGCCCAGCATTTCCATTGTGAGTTTGGCACTTTGTTCCTATTTACATGTTCATTTGTGTCTTTCAAGCGTCCTGTTGCCAGCAAAAGAAGAGCAAACAAAAGCATCTTTTCACTCCCTTGTTAAGTAGAAGAGGTTTGGAAAGAGAAAGTATACTGGCACGGAGATTCTTCTTAAATGGGCCATGATTCACACCAGTCTACAGCCAGTTTGGGTTGTGTCTTTGTGCATATCTGAAGATCTCACTTGAATGAAGACAGCCCTCCGTTTGGTCAGCGGGGAAGCTGTGACCGTGCTACAGTTTGTCACCTGTGAGTTCATGAATCTCTGAGGGCTGTAATCCCATTACTCCATGTGCTTAATTTGAATTGTAATGGAATCTGAGTGCTTGCATGATCCATCCCTCGCCTACCCCCCCCCCCCCCCCCCCCCCCCTCCACCGTCAAATGCAGGCGGTTCATGTGGGCATTGTGTATTTGTGAATACGCACTCACAACACATTCCCCTGCCAAAACAAGAGGCCTATGTTCCCAGATATTGGGAAATGTTTCTGCAGGAATGAAACTGAATCTGGGCTCGATGTGCATTCTTACAAAGAGGAATAACAGTAGTCCGCACATCCCAAACGCTCACACACACACAGGGAGGCTTTCTTGGCTGATTGCACCCCAGCTTGGAATTTGCTGGAAAAATAGAGCCAAGAAGTGATAAATAAAAGATGTAATCTCCCCACATGTGGGCTGCACCGGAGGAGGAAGGTTTTCTTGCAGCAGACCTTGAGGAAATGAATTGGCACACATGCGCTGCGGAGCCTCACGCTCCACAACAGACCTGCACTGTTAATCTGAGCAAAGATCAACTTAGACATTTTTTTCTTGACAGTGTAGCTTCTCAGGTGTAGACCTGATGACTGCTTTATTACCTTTTTGTAGTCTATATCGTAGTTTGTGGTCATTTTATTGAACTGCTCCAGATGACCTGTTGAGCTACAACACAGTTATCTTCTGTTACAAATTGTAAATTACAGTTTAAATTATTATCTATGTGAAAGTTATCAGTGATGAAAAATGCCCCAAATTTGGCTTTTCAAAAACCAAGTAACAGATATTCTGATATGTTGGGGTTAGGTTTAGGGTCAATGTTTCAGGTTACTGTTTAGGATTAGATTTATGGTTACGGTTTAGGTTTGAGGGTTGAGTAGGTTTAGGTAGGGTTTGAAGGCTAGTTGTTAGAAGTAGGCTAGGAGGGTCAGGGTCTAATTCAGTTTGCGGTCAAAAGTCAGAAATGCATCCTGTGTGAAGAAACTACAATTTGTTCAAAGAGTCGTTACGGAACAAGAAAATAGACGCAGAAAGGGAACAGAAAGTAGAAGACATTAGAAGTAGTATTGTTGGGTAAACGTTGTGAATACCCGTTGTTCGACACAACCAGCCAAAATTGTGCCAATATGTAGTCTACACCCCGTCATTGGTCTGTTGTACTAGCTTTGATTTGATTGGTGAAATCTCTCATCGTTAGAGGCTGTAGGCACCTTTTCCAGGAACACAAAGCAGGTTCAGAGGGAGGGTGATGTTGCTAATGACCATCAATTCTCTTTTAATTGGTTTTGATGTAAAATTAATCAGACTCACGAGTTGATATAATAATTTTGTGATAGCTTCAACTGCATTGTCAGCACTGAATGTTGCCAAAGCAGCAAAACAACCGAGAACTGCCACAGCTGCTGTAATGCTGTTGTTGTTGTTGCGTTAGCCTTTGCTGATCAAGTTTATGATGCTAATAGCAATGCTTGAGAAGGTAACACTGCTTATTATATTGCTACTTGTTGTCTTCTTCAAGTTTAACCAGTTAGCATTGTCACATCCAGTAGTTCTTCATGCTCGGAGGTACCCACTGCAAAGTGGAGCCCTGAAAATGCCCCCAATAGTAGTGTCTACATGCCAACATTGTAAAGCGAGCTTGCGGATATTGTATGCTAACGTTTTATAATTAGAACTAAACATAAAGGGCGACCGTGGCTCAGGGGGTTGGGAAGCGTATCTGTAACCGGAAGGTCGCCGGTTCGATCCCGGGGCTCTCTGTCCTGGTCGTTGTGTCCTTGGGCAAGACACTTTACCCTACTTGCCTACTGGTGTTGGCCAGAGGGGCCGATGGCGTGATATGGCAGCCTCGCTTCTGTCAGTCTGCCCCAGGGCAGCTGTGGCTACAACCGTAGCTTGCCTCCACCAGTGTGTGAATGTGAGAGTGAATGAATAGTGGCATTGTAAAGCGCTTTGGGTGCCTTGAAAAGCGCTATATAAATCCAATCCATTATTATTATTATTATAAAGAAATGCTGAAAGTATTTTTCATGGGTTTTGTAGTTAATAATTTGGTTTAAAAGTCCAAATTAATAGATTACCTTGTGATGGTATTAGATCAAGTTGAAGGCTCAGCAGATTTATTTATAGATCATCCTATAGGGGAAAAATATAATATGAGTACCCTGACAGAGGGATCAGGGGACCAAATCACTGGGGCTCTACCTGTGAACTGCTGATATCTGTAGAACCTCCTTCCTAGCATTTCTCAATAACACTTCCTTGATGTTGAAATGGAGACAAGATTTCAGTCTCGTGGTCAGTATTGAAGGGACTAATTGCTTATTTATGAAAGTGTATAAATAATAATGGCTGCTAAATAATAATAATGGCTGCTGCCTCCTGCACCCTGAGGTTTTTGCTGTAAACATGACGTAGAGCATTTTATTGACATCAGTTCACAGAGTGCAAGTCTGAGCTGAAGTATAGGCTGCAGTGCGTCTGCACTGAGCATGGTTATTTTAGGGAGTAGAAAAAATATCACAGCTGTGAACAGCATCACATTTACCTGGGCAGGGAGACACATCTATATGTATATGTGTATGTGAAATTCTACATATGGCGGGAAAACGTGCTGTAATGTGTTTGGTACCTGCGTTTCCCAGTTATTAGCTTGCATTTAAGCTGCTTGAACTTTTCAGGTCAGGTTCATAACTTACACTGAACTTAGACTTTAGAAGCACTTCTCTCTTTCCCTCATCCTTTGTTGATTTACTTCTATCTGCTTCAACTACACTGGGTCAGAGGTCTTTGAAATATTGACGCTGTTGGTATTCAATACTTGTTGTTTATGGGAAAATGCAAATCCCTCCCCCCTCTTTCTTCTTCTTGCTTGTCTGCTCAGCCTGGAATGAAAGAAAATTGAGAGTTAGCTTTATAAATAAAGATGATTCTGATTAATGTTTAAGCTGCTCATGGTCAGAAAACAACAAATAAATGTCCTGCACAGTGCAATGCTGTTTTTTTTTTTCTTTTTTTCATTTAAAAAGTCAAACGATGCACATGAGAGAAAAAATGCAATACTTGCTATAAAATGTAACCACTACATACTGTGTGTTTGAGCTAGCTAATATCATTCTACAAGCAGATGTACACTTTCATAATGCAGAAGCTTGTAAATAATCTTTAGTTAACCACTTTTCCCTGCATAATAAATGACATGTTCCACTTATTACTGAGATACAAGAGTGTTGATGTTGAGAAGAACAGGATCTTAGTTAACTTATCTCATAACTGATTAATAATCTTTCAAGCAAAAAATGGCAAAAGTCGTTTAGGTTTTGGACTTTTGAAGATGTCACCCTGGCTTCTGGAAAACTGGCATTTTCCACCATTTCCTGACATTTTTGTCAACATTACTGTCATTTTGTACACTGAAGTGCAGAATTTGAGACTCAGCCCTCAAGTCTGTCACTGGCTTGTTGCTTCATAGTCATGAGGGTTGATAGGCAGTGATGACTGCCAGCATGTCCACCAGGCTTGTGTGAGCGCTTGTAGTTTTCCTCACATTTCATCATGTGATATTCAGGCAGCTCTGTTTCTGAGCTCAGATGTTGGGTAAGGTTTGAGTCTGCAGGCAGCATTAACACTCGACTATCACTGGTGCACTTCTGTAATCACTGGAGCCGGCTGAAGTCCAGCCCAAGATTTGCCTGTTCTAGTTCAGCGGTCTTCTGAGGAGGTGCAGCTTCCTGCTGATGGTCAGTGGTGATAGAAGTGCCCAGGTCCTTCAGATGAAGTACAGGCAGCTCACACTACCCCTCTAAGCCACAGTTCAAAGAAATAGTCCTTTTATATACTTGCCTCTTGTTTCTCCCCTTTCCCCCCCTCCTTTTTGTAATTTCAGTGCTTCTTCTTTTTGTGCTTTGTGCATTTGTAAGCAGGTGCAGAAATATTGCAGCCACTTCTGTATTCTGAACCCTTTTGAAAGTGAAATTACACAGCTATTATCAGTGGAGTGATGCATCAGGCGGTAGAGGTGGATACAGCTAGGTACAGATCCTGAACCTCTGTAGTCCAGTGGTTCCAAACCTATTCCTAACCTTTGTATTTTTAAGGTTAAAAATCCAGCGTGCTCTCATAAATGAAAGCACTGCTTTTTCTTCACATACACATACACACATATGCAGATGCTTACATGAAGCCTCGGGCCTTTCTCGTGTTCACTCATTACTGGATCTCATCTGCAATTTTATGAAGAATCAATGAATTGGGGCACACCTAGTGAATGATGCAAAGCCTTGTAAGTATGCCAAGGGACAACCACACTCAGCCTTTTAGCTTGTTGATCAGCATTAATAGTCTGTGCATAGGACCTCAATATGCTTCTTCTCTGCAAGATCAATTTTTATTGGAGCAACATTGGGCGCATGCTGTGAAAGCAGCCATTGGCAAAACTTGCCATTTTGAAAAATGGTTTTACAGCATAGTGAGCCTACCTGCGTGAGATTAAAAAACAAAGCGTCGAGCAGTGGGTGTTGATGTCCTACAGCAGAGTTGGTTTCAGTGGGGTTGTTGTTGCTGGTTGAAGACTTGGAGTAGTGCCCAGGTATTTTTCAGGTCATTCCTGTTTCCACATGGATGGCAGAAGCTCAGCTGATGCAGAGTTTTGTTTGGCTTGTTCTTTTAGTACTGTATTTTTCCCATTTATCAGTAACTGCCAGTGAAGAGAAAGCACATCTTTTTTTTTTTCCCTACGGAAGAGCTATATCTTTAAAAAAAAAAAAGAAAATAATCACAAATTTGTAGCTCAGCTGAGTGTTGGAAGTTTTAAGCTAACATTACTGAAACAGGAGGAAACAGTGCATTTCTTGGAGATGTACAGTTGGTGTTTCAGTAAGTTTTGGAATAGCTGGATGGGATTGAATTTGCTTTGGGTTTCTCTCATAAACTGTATATAAAGGATGGACTTGCTTCCAAGTCTGAAAAATGAAGCCAAGGAAATATCTTAAACTTGCATTTCAGCAGGAGGGAACTCCTCTGGTTCCAAAAGGAAAACACCCAGTTTTACTAAGGGAAAATAGCCATTTAGTCCCTTGATGTCAGTAAAAACTTAACTATTATTCAGAACAAGATGGTGGTGGTGAAAATACTCAGTGGGAGTCCCAGAAATTTGATTCTGTTTATATGGACGAGAGAAAGACCGAAGAAGTTACTTGGATGAGAGACGAAAACCTTTCTCCCACTGAAAACACAGCATCCAGATGAACAGAATCAGCTTTCTGGGATTTCCTTCCCTGGATGATTGAGCATACATCAAGACACTCGGTGGAAGCTTTTTAGCTAATGGGTGACGTCATGGTGGAGACCATCTTTTATATACAGCCTATAGTTGCTAAGATTTTTGAACAACATTGCATCTTAACAAGCTGTAAGTACATGCTAAATTTTAGAGATTTTCGGGGGACTTTTCAAAACAGATATTGATATAAACAAAAAAACCTCACTCCATGTCCGTAGGTATGTAATATAAATATGTTGGTATGTAGGTAATTCTGCAAATCTCTTACTATGGCTAGTTTAGTGTTTCTGATCTGTATTCCTCTGCCGCATCCCTTCGTCATTAACCTTCAGCTTGTCAGAGAGGAGAGGCGGCAGAGAAGAGCAGCGGATGGAGGAGGGGAGTAACTAGTTTACCTCCGCCTGACTCGATTGGCTCAATAAATCCTGTTTTGTTCTCATTGTCATTCTTGTAGCCCAACATGTTCACCTGTCCATATCATGCCCCTGCTGCTGCTGCTAGTGTTTCATTAGGAATTCATCTGCTGATTATTGTAGTGATTTATCATTCGCTCCATAAAGTGTCAGTAAATAGTGAAAAATGCCCATCACAATTTTCCCCTAGGGTCCAAAGCGACATCTTCATATTCCTCCTTTTGTCTGACTACAGTTGTGAAATTCATAATTTATTTACGGTAGTCATAGTTATATTTTATTCCAATTTAGAGCGTCAGTGATTGATGTTTAGTCCCATTCATATTTATAATAATGTATTTTTAATAAATCAATTTATTTAGAGAAAAAAGGTTCAATTAACATTTATTTGGCCAAACTTCACAAATGTGTAGCTTTGTTATCTTTGTCTAGCAAACAAAGCTAAAGTGAGTCTGAAGGGTTTCCGATATTTTATTTTATTTGTTATTAAAAAATTGTCTTCTTAATAAACAAAATAATCAGTCGATTAAGAAAATGATTAGCTGGATTAGTCTTTTGTTATTTGCAGTTCTATCATGTGAGACAAAAAAATTCAGGACACTGTTAAGAAGTAGCTAATCTGTCTTTTCTTTTGTTTGCTTGGGAAATAGATTTCGTTATCAATTAGCTAATTGTTTGAGCTGTAGAACAGCCTCTGCCTTCCATAGTCTGTAGTGGTGTCTTTTCTTGGCATGTCTGGGGAGTGCTATTCAACCTCACACTGTCTCAGCAAGTCAAAGCCTGCCATTGCTACAGCTGTATGGGAACATGGGGCACCAGTGTGAAGTGGTCCCTGAAGACGATGGCCCTTTGGCTCACTGCATATCTGCAAACAGAGCACTTTAGTTAACAGGTGAAGGTGGAGCATTTCAAACTCAGGATTTTCTGAGGTCATCACAGCAAAACAGTCTTTCCTGTTGTCATAAAGAGGACGCCAAGGGGCTCGTGATCACTGTTGCAGACCAAAGAGAAGCTTTTGTCTTTGTAGAGCAGGCGACTAACCTCTCACAGCCTCAGCGCTGATCAGAGACTGCTTATGAGCAATGGTTACCTTTTAATGGGAACTTAAAGCTATCATCAATCAGAGGCTGTTACCTTAGCTCACAACCAGAGCATGCTTAATGAAGACTGATGCTCCTTTCCTCTACCTATACAATATATCCTTTTGTAGCCTTGGAGTTATTTTGTGCACTTATCTGGACAAAGACATGTGCATTTGATTTGATTTGACTTGATTTTTTTTTAAGCAGTAAAAGATTCCCCAGCAATAATGTCCTGGTTCACATGGAGGTGAGGTAATGTAACTGACCCAGTATCTGTGTTGGCGTACGGAGGTGCTACAACTGTCAGAGAGACTGCTAATGCTTCATTTTTAATTCATAAGGTATAAACCTATTGGAGTTGTACTGAAAAGGGAAATGATGGGATCATTGTATATTTGTCAAATTAATTAGCAAATTCCTATGTAATTGCTGTAATTGTTCATTTAATCTCTCCAGGTGTTACACTACTTTATTTAAGCACAGCATCTTTAGTGCAGGATATCAAAATGACGTTTTATTTTGTAAATTATGGATGATTAGAGAGATGGCCTCGCAATAATAAAACTAATAATGATGAGAGTAATTACTACTGCAAATACTTTGACTTGAAATTAACAAAATTACTAGTATGACTGAGTATTTTTCTCTTTAGCAAACAGAATAGACTTAATAAAAGTAACACCCTAGTTCACTGGTGGTGGCACACATGTAGATCCCACTGGTGCAAAGCTAACATGTGTCATACCTGTCAGTGTTTAATAAACTCAGAGGAAAGACTCCTACAAAAAAAGGTGATTAGAAACACTTGATACACAAATGTTATGGAAATTTAGAGCAGGTCTCTTCTCATTAGTAGCCATTAAATGTCCACCCGGAATCTTGAAGCTCAGTTTCGGCATTGTTTCCAAAATTATATTCAAAATATGCCCTGTGTGCAATGTAAAAGCATGCAGATTAGCTGGATTATCATTGTGGTGACGGGGTGGATTCAAATTTAAGTATCGGTGTGCGTCTTTGCTGCATTTGAACCTGCTCTGCTAGATAACGATTCTACCATCTGCTCTCATTATCTATATGTCTGTGCATGTTTGACTCTGGGAGAAAAGTTGTCAAAGTGTTTGCTTAGTCAAATTTGCAAAGTACCCAGACTGTGTGTGAAATAACGTAAAACCATTGACTGCTGTACCCATGACTATTTACTTCCTGTCTTTGCTCTGGATCTCCCGCCTACTTTCAGTTTATTATTCCGCCTCTTTGCATGCTCCACCTTGGCACTTTTGTCTGCATCTGTAATAACAAGCAAATGATCTTGTTCTCCTGGTCCAACTGTCATCTCGGGCTTTTCCCCAAGCTTCATCGCAGCTCCCAAGTTTCACTGACTCATATATACGAGAGCCATGGAGCTTTAAAAGTACGTCATGTTGAAACTTGGACAAGTAGAACCAGGTTTTAAGGCTCGTCCTGAAACTATTTGTCTTAGGACTTGAGCTTATTGTTGATCTAATGTGAAAATATTTCCTGATGAAAAAACATTGAACGAACAGTTTACTTTTCAACCATAAATACCAATCATTATGAAGATTGGCTGCCTATTGTTTGGATGGTGCAGTGTTTGCTGGACCAGACCAGCTATGTGAACTCTGTACTTTGTGCTGAAGGAAATTGTTATGTGTTGTATGCTGTTTTCTAAAACCAGCATACAACAAAAACAAAACCAGTAGAAGCTGAAATGTCTCATATGTCAGTTTCAAACATACAGACTATTCTTTACGCTCTCAGGTGTCTTTCATAGAGTCGTTTACTGGGAGCCATTTTTCTGTATTGCCTTTTTCAAATGTTCTTGTATTGTTACTTGAATTAGGGATGGGAGAACTAAATCATATTCTCAGATTCTTAATTAGGAAATGTATTTTCCTAAACTCTTTCTTGTTTTATACCATGTGGCTGTAGCTCAGGTGGCAGAGCAGGTCAGCCACTAATCAGAAGGTCGGTGGTTCGATCCCAGGCTGCCTCCTGGCTGCATGCCAAATATCCTTGGGCAAGATGCTAACCCCATGTTTGCCTACTGGTGGTGGTCAGAGGGCCCGGTGGCGCCAGTGTCCGTCAGCCTCGCCTCTGTCAGTGCGCCCCAGGGCAGCTGTGGCTACAATGTAGCTGCCATCACCAGTGTGTGAATGGGTAGATGACTGAATGTAGTGTGAAGCACTTTGGGGTCCTTAGGGACTAGAAAAGCGCTATACAAATGCAGGCCATTACATTTTATACCATTTCTACTTCAATTTTTTTTAAGTTAAAATCATTTAATACAGTATCTGGCATTTTTATATTCTTGTATGTTATGATAGTTTAATCAATTGACTTTTAAACTATTGGTTACAGTTAAATCAAAGACAACCCAATTATTTTCAGCTTGTATGACTTCATTCATTCATTTATATCTTTCACAGTAATACATTAAAATACATTTTATATAAAGAAATAACATTTTTCTCTTTTATGTTGTCTCGTCAAAGTAATATTCTACTGATGATCCTCAATTGCATTATAGAAGAAGTCAGTCAAAGCCATTTAAAAACACTGACTAAGAAGCTAAAAGGGAATTGATTTAAGATGCAGATTCTAAAACCAGCTTTAGGTGGTCTTTAGTATTTTTCACTTTCACTTTTTGTTTTTAATTTAGGAGAGAAACTCTTGAGTCTTTTTGTCCATCCATGCCCTAATATTACATAGTATATTTTTCTTTCTGTTAGACCATCAAATTGTAGAAAAGCAGTTTGTACTGCATGTTTTCTGTCAAACATGACAACTATAAAGGAGTGACTGGGTGTTCATACAACCGTTAAAGTGGTGCTCTACATGAGACTGCTCTTTTATGTGTAGAAACACCTGCGCGTGCGTTTAAGTGATAGCAATATGATGAAACTGTAATAATTTGAATGAACCTGTCCAGCAGTTGCTTTAATTGCTTATACAACTTCACCTCAGGGATGACACAAGTTCTCACAAGCCCTGCTAAGTCATCCAGTGTTTATTTCTGCACAAACTGGGTATGCCTGGCATGCGTCTACAAGTTGAGTCATTGTTTTCATCTGTTAAAGATGAGTAATGTCAGTACTTGCGATGGAAACGGGATGCACTTGAAAACCGCATCGACTGGGCTTTAATGCAGTTTAAAGCAGGGAGCGGCGGCAGAGCAGGGAGGGAGGGCTGATTAGATGAAAGTGTGCAACTGCACGCTGGAGAAGTGTTCCAACTCCCTCTAAAGTAAAATCACAGAAGTATTATCAACAAAATGCACTCAGAGTCCTGAAGAAAAATTACATCATTAATTCTGATACAGTTATTGATATTTGAAGATGACCAAACTTCTTCTTTTATACTTCTTTGGTGCTACAAGATTTTCTTATTTACCTAAATTCACGCTCTTGTGTTTTCCCCTTACTTATCTATCTTTTCCTTTCTTTCTTCTTCCTTTCAACCCCGTCTGTTTTTTTTGTTTTTTGTTTTTTTTAATTGACCAGAAGGAAATGTATTAATTAGTGAGGTTTGGACACACTCTTTGATTGCACTCTAGAACTTTATTACTAGTTCTTTTAGATACAGTAGTTTGGTTTTTCCTCGGAGTGAACACTCATTGGTCCTTGAACCTACCCTAACTCTGTATTTTGGATAAAGGCAAAACAGAACTTTTTTTTTCAAAATTTATTTAGGGGGTAGGTTGAAATACTTTTGATGTGTTACAAAAATTACATACAGTATGATTGCTCAGGTTTACAGCTAGAGTTTGTGGCTGTGACTGATGACGTCTTATATCTCAGGGTTAAAAGTCTTGGGTTTTTTTATTTGTGTGTTTTTTGTTGTTGTTGTTTGTTTTTTTTTAAGCAGCTGTTCCAAACCCCAACGATTGATTTTAGAACCTGGAAATGACAATTTTCTGCCGTTCTGTTCTTGCCAAATGACCTAAAAAATCAATTGATTGCCAAAACACTTGCCATTTGAGTCTGTTTCCGATTAACGGTTTAACTAACCATAGCCACTAACCAAAGATGTAGCAATGGAATAAAAGGAAATGACGTGGAGTAGAATTGCAAAAGAAAACATTCTCATGTAAAACACTTCATTGTGTTAAAGGAGAGTGAGTTAGTACTGGTTTAAGCAGTCAGTGAGCAGCAAGGCTGCTCCAGCTGGTGACTGAGATGCAGAAAGAGGAGGTGTTCAGACAGATAGCAGAGGAACGGCGAGACAACAGAAACCAAAATAACTGCAGAGTGATCAGTTGGACAGTAGCTCGTTGTGATTATAGTGTTGTTTATTTTACAGTCCATTCACACCTGCTCTTTAAGCACACACATATTCTCGCTCCAGAAATGTTGAGCAAGCCGTATTGTGTGTTTAACCCAAACAGAAATGAGGCTGAGGGTGTGTAACTCTGGTTTGATGCGCTGCCATGATAAGGTGTGACCCGCATCCTGTTTTGACAGTGAGGGGCCCCTCCTCTGCCGTGACGCTGTAGGAAAGCATTCTTTTCCTCCTGGAGGCATGCCGTTTGTGACGTTACACTATGACAGTTAAACAGTTGGTCTGAGACAAAGGCAAGAGCAGGGCATGTCGTCAGGCTAACAGTTCAACACACATGTTGCATTCGATCGGTTTTAGATTGAGTGTTGATTTATTTATATATGAACAAGTAGAGCATGAACCACTGCTTTAAGAGCACAGCCTGGTTTGCCATTCTGTCTTTTGACGGGCCTTTAAATTGCACAACAACAACAACACATACACCAGTGTGTACTTATATTAAAAACACAGATCAGAATCTCCAATAAGGAAAGAAATAAACGCTTGAAACATTGAAGTCAACAGTATACATAGAGCGTATATATGATGCACAGCATGCTTACATACCAGTGTCTCAATGCAATGTTTTTTTTAGAAACTTCTACACTTCTAGTGTGTGTGTGTGTGTGTGTGTGTGTGTGTGTGTGTGTGTGTGTGTGTGTGTGTGTGTGTGTCAGTTCTTTTTTTTTTTTTCCCACTGAGAATAGTTCAAGCAAACTCAGAGGACATCTGCATCAGCTGAACAGCATTTAAAGAACACAACTGTCATAATGATTCAGAAACTCTGAGTCATCATTTACTTGAACACACAGTATAAGGGAACTGTGCCCTTTTAGTTCTCTCTTTTTGATGTCTCCGGGTTTACTTTGGTAGAAATGTATGCAAACACAGTGTGTGAAAAGTGAGATATGAAAATACGCTTACTGGAAAGGGTTGGCGCAGCCACATTTGGTTTGGTTTAGTCACTTATATCGTTCATGTGATGCCGCTTCAGTGATGCTCTTTTGACTTGCAAGATGCAAATGTTAGTAAAACTCAAGAAGTCTTAGTTGCGTACATTCTAAAAGAAACACCTGACAAAGGCAAGATCTGTTTTAAATTTACTGCCATATATACACACAGCCTGTATTGCTGTCGTTAGGCTTTTTGTAACCTCAAGGATATCAACTGGTGTTAGTGCCGAGGTCAATGGTCACAGTGCTTCCTGAAAAGAAAACCTTGTTTGCTGGTGCTGCAGAATCTGGCAGACTAGATTTGCACATATACTTTAAGGTTTTTTTGTTGGGGTTTTTTGTGGACATGTTAGACTTTTGGTTTAGTTCACCCTTTAAAGCTTTGCACCACCCACATATTTCATTTTCACCGTAGCGAGTAGAAAGAGTCATTATTGGTGTAGTGGTGTATTTAAAGATGACAGTCAGCAATCTCCCCTGCTCCCCCAATGATGACTTTTAACACCTCAGCATATATCAATAAAGATGTGGTTTGATGGCCATTAGAATAGTTTTCGGGATTTTCTGAGGGTAGCTGCATGGGCAGAGACCACCCTCGCTAACTTGTGACGCAAACCACAACATTCTGTTCTATAAGTGCGCCTGAAGTGTGACACAAAGAGCTAATTTCCGAGCATTCCTTATAGAAGGATTATTTTTGTATGAGTCAGTTTCTTCTGTTCTAATGATGCTTTGAAATGCTTTTTTTGGCTTTATTTGAGTGGGAAATGTGAGGGATAATTCTGTATTTGTTTTAAATGTTTCAGCTGGTTATAGGGTGCACCTGGTGATAGTACTTTATTTATAAATAGAAGTAATGATAGTTTCAATATCATAGCGTACTAACAACATTCTAGCAGGGAAATTCCTGGATATAAAAAAACAATGTTTCCAGTGTTTTGGGTTTTAAAAAAAAAAAAAAAGTATTTTCTTTATTTGTGTTTGGGCAAAGGAAAGTGGAACGGAGCATATTATTATTATTTTTCCAAAACTGACAAACAACTGGCTGTTGACAAGTTGTTCAGCGTAAAACTAGAACACCTCATGAATTTTCTTAGCTCTCATGAAGTCCTTATAAGACCTTATAAGACCTCAGTCTCAGTCACACAGGCGTGGACACCGTTTGGCGACTTGGCAGCATCAAACCGTCTAGGACAAATTTGTATTCCCCAACCACTTGGTGGGTGGTTGATGGAGGTTGCTGGCTATTGCCACGGGAAATTGGTTGCAAAGAGGTTTTGGTCGGAACTAAAATGATAGTTTAATTTTTGATATCAAAAGGTTATTTCTCTCCGGGCCGCGGTGGAACTTGAAAAGTCGCAGCAACCAGCACATTTCAAAAGGTGCAACTTTCAATTTGAAGGCTAATGTTCTTCATTTCCAGTTTGGATCACACTTTCACACTTGTCACAGTTTCACTACTGCTTGGTGAATAGTTTGTGACTGTTTGGAAACAAGTAGGTGTCTTCTATTTGGCTGTGGACTGTGGTAACCTGCTAGTGACCAGAACAGTCACAAGCAGGTCTTTGGTACAGCACCATATATCTCTTTGCGAACAATTTCATGCTCGTAACAGCCCCCGACCTCCAGCAACCACCAACAATCACTTCCCAGCTGGTCCCAGATTACACACATTTTACTGGTGAACTGTGGTTACCAGCAAGTTGATTTCACATCAACTTTCAGTGACTGGTGGTTACCAGATGGTCCCTGACAGGTCTCTAGGCTTGTGTAACTGAGGTTGAAGAACGCCATGAGTGCCGTTGAAGGTCGTGGGAAAAGAGCTATATTTTTCCCCCAAAATAAACCAATCACAACCAAATTTGAGTCCTCTATGTAACAACTTTCCTAACAACTGTGTAAGAAAAATAAGAATAATGTAAGTATTGTAACTTTTAGATATACTTCTGAACCTCGTACTTTAACGGAGCACTAAAATTTCATGCTTCATCTTGCTATTCTTCTACCCCTCTCTACCCCTCTCCACAAGACACTTTTTCATTACTAAGGCATTGCTTACACATGTAGTGTATATGTATTGTCGTCTTCCCCCCCCCCCCCCCCCTTTATTTTCCACTTTATTTTCTTTTGCAGTGACGGAGACAATAATCTCAGGAGATGGTGTGTACTGATACAGTTAAGGAAAATGGTGACATTAAAGAGAAATGAAAATGCAGTAACAGCTGGAGTTGCACCAGCACAGTCCCACCGGAGCAAAAAAAATATTCAACTTAACTCTAAGTTAACTTTATCCGCTCAGTCTGAGCTGCCTCCTCTTTCCACATTGACTTTTTTTCTTGGTTATTTTTGGTCATTGTCGTGGTGCATGTGGTCAAAGATACAATGTTAATATTTTAGAGGACTGAGCGTTCCTCGGTAACTGTACAGCAGGTCATCTGCTAATCGGAAGGCTGGTTGTTCGAGCCCTGGCTGCTGCTGTCTCCATACCAAATATCCTTGGGCAAGATACTAACCCCAAGTTGCTCTCCGATGCACCCGTCAGCGTATGAATGTGTGTGAATGTTAGACAGAAAGCACTTACATAGAAAAAGCATCGCAAAAAGTGCTTGTATGAACGGGTGAATGAGGCAAGTTGTGTAAAGCCCTTTGAGTGCAGCACATGTGTATGAATATGTTGCGGCCAGTTAATGTATTGGGGTGGCATCTGAATCTCTATATGTATATTTGATCTTCTGCCAGTTTTATGTCAGTTTAACTTGGCATTAAGACTGCAAAGACGGTGAAGCCAACCTAAAAGGAGGCTAATAATAATAGTGATAATAATAATATCCCTATTATGTTTAAAAGGAAAGTGTAACATTCTGTAATATAAGTAGCTTTTAGAGTTAGATGAAAAATGTGATCCTAGTTAATGAAACACACAAGGGGTAAATGGCTAGCCTTACTGGATGCTGTCATGCTACATTAAAAAATAATATAACAAATAGCCTGAAAACACATTTCATAGACATTATGTCTGTGAAGGTTCTCAGTCATCCAGGTCATCGTAGTCAAAGGAGCTTGCAAAGAAAAGCGTCTGGACTTCTTTAAGTTGCTTGAAGACGTTTCACCTCTCATCCGAGAAGCTTCTTCAGTTCTGAGACCTTTTTGTTAGACCTTAGACCTTTTTGTTTTTAACTTAACCTACAGTAGGAGCAGTGCTGTTTATTGCAACATTAGGTTTTACCTTCTTCTTTTTAAATTTAGCGTTGCTGAACAATACCAGCTATAAGATACCTGTATGTTACAGAAATGCATAAAATCCTTATCTTATAGCTAATTTTATAGATGACTTAGGAAAGAGTTAACTTTGTCGGAAAGAAATAAGCCAGGAAATGTCCAAAACAGGAAATAATCCTGTACTTATGCCATGTTAAAAATCCAACTTTGTGTTAAACTGCATCCAGTTTCTGCTACCCATGCCCTGGTTTCTTCTTCATATTTAGCATACACACATAAAAGAAGTATTGATCTTCTTATCTAGCTCCCAGCTCTCAGTGTCCCAAAGTGTCAAACAAGTCCTCTCAGGTACACGGTTCACATAATATTCACTAATCACATCTTGGAAAACAAGATTTGATCAGCTACAATCAGATCAACATGTAAGCAAACACTAAAAGCTTGCATTTGATTTTATTTATGTCTTTATGGGATTCCTGAGCTCATTAGTGGCAGCAACGCTGCTCTGCAAGGATCTCTGTGGAGACCGTGCAGTATCTCAGGGGTGGGAACAAATGGATTTGGAGAGAAGAAGCTCTGGCTGCCTTGCTGATGGTCCTCAGAGGCTAAACAAATGACTTTTGCAGAGCACATCGGGAACAGACACCACTCAAACAAATGCTTTTAAATGGGGAAAGATGGGGAGGCAAAGATCCTCTTCTGTCCCTTTAGAAGCTTGTTTTCAAACCTCTCATGGCCATTATTTTTCATCTTAGCAGAGGCACACTTACTTTTAAAATGCTGGAGAAACTGTATGTTTGTCTGTCCATGATCCTCCATGGAGGAGCTAGTTTAATCAGGGAGTGAAACACTGGAGGTTGTTTTCTGAAGTATTTTCAACTCACAGCACCATGTGCCCTGTGCCCTGTGTGACTTTAGACATTTATACTGTGTAAGAAGAGTCTCTAAAATAAACAAACACCAGAACTAATCGAATTGATTTAACACTGTTTAAGATTTAACTTGTAGCATTATCAGGAAAATCAGCTTCGAGTATCAAAAGTAGAGGTACTCATTACGAGTTGATTGGCTAGAAGTAGGCCTTGAAAAATCACTATTTGAAGGAAACCTAGGAACCTTTGGATTATTAACTATAACTACATGGTAATATTTTTAGTTTGTAACATCGATCAAAGGTCATTTTGTTTAAAATAAAGGATAAGGGTAGTGATGGTGTCAGGATTAATGACTGCGGGTAAGTTGAGATGTTGTGTAATATATACAACAGTTTAATTCAGGGCCAACGCAAAATGGGTTGGCCCTGAATTAAACTTTTCTTTACAGAGAAGCAAGTTTCACTGAGAAGAAAGGGTGCTGTCAATTCACATGTGACAAAGTGGTAAAACAGGGTGGGCCATTTATATGGATACACCGTAATAACATGGGAATGGTTGGTGATATTAAAGTCCTGTTTGTGGCACATTAGTATATGTGAGGGGGCAAACTCCTCAAGATGGGTGGTGACCATGGTGGCCATTTAGAAGTCGGCCATCTTGGATACAACTTTTGTTTTTTCAATAGGAAGAGGGCCATGTGACACATCAAACTTATCCGGTTGTTCAGTCTGACGTCACTAGCCGTGTCTGGGTCTAAACTCCGCTGCAGGTCCATATATCAAACGATCACTATGGCATTACTGAGAGTTGAAAAACTGTCTAAAGTCTTTCATCTTTAATAAAATGATCAGCGTTCTGCTCTACCAGGTGTAACAATTGAGTTTAACATCCAGGCATCCATGAAAACGGAATTTATGACATTTAACGGAGTTAGAAGTTAGCAGGGAGTTAGCTCGCTAGCTTCTATCTAAATACAATATAGCATGTCCTGACTGCCGGGTTTTGGAAACAAATTAAAACGTACAGCTCTGTTATCACTTCCAGCATAAATGAAGACAGAAAACTAAACAGCAGTGACGTTTGTAGGGTTACTGAAGTTGGGCTAGCTGGTATATAATGATGTGCTACGTGACCGCTAGCGACACAGCTATGTTAGCATAATATAAACAAGCTAACTTTTTTTCCACTCGATAAAAGTTAACGTGAGTGTTCTCGGTGGTCAGGAACAAATGTAATCGCATGGCAGGATGCTGTAAAAGGACCAAACTTCAGCCAGGAGAACAACTGAGATAATCCATCCACAATACGAGGTTAGTCATTCATATACTGCTGCATGGGCTGGGCTGTAGTTACATCCTAAGGTTTTAAAAACTGACCTTAAATAAATGATTAGCGGTAATAAAGGGAGGTCAACAGTGATCACAGGAGCTTTTTGAGATCAAATAGAAGAAAATACATAACATTAAACATGTTAACAACACAAAAGCCATATTAAACGCAGACTACTTTAGACCCGGAAGTAGGATTCGTCGCGTCATCACTGAACAACCGGATTGGTAATGTCACAAGAAAAACAATGGTGTGCTTGGTTTCAACATAACTTTATTCTTTCATGAGTTATTGACAAGTTTCTGACCACTTATAAAATGTGTTCAATGGTTTGCCCATTGTGTTGGATTGTCAATGCAACCCTCTTCTCCCACTCTTCACACACTGATAGATACAAATGAAAAATGCCAGCACAAATAGAAATGCCAGCACAGGCATCCAGTGTCCGTAGTTTCAGGTGCTGCACATCTCGTATCTTCACACCATAGACAATTGCCTTCAGATGACCCCAAAGATAAAAGTCTAAGGGGGTCAGATCGGGAGACCTTGGGGCCATTCAACTGGCCCACAGCGACCAATCCACTTTCCAGGAAACTGTTCATCTAGGAATGCTCGGACTTGGCACCCATAATGTGGTGGTGCACCATCTTGCTGGAAAAACTCAGGAAACGTGCCAGCTTCAGTGCACAAAGAGGGAAACACATAATCATGTCGCAATTTCAAATATCCAGTAACCTTGAGGTTTCCATTGATGAAGAATGGACCCACTATCGTTGTACCCCATATACCACACCAAACCATCACTTTTGTTGTTCTAACAGTCTTGGAGGGATCCATCCAATGTGGGTTAGTGTCAGACCAATAGCGGTGGTTTTGTTGGTTAACTTCACCATTCACATAAAAGTTTGCCTCATCACTGAACAAAATCTTCTGTGTGAACTGAGGGCCCTGTTCCAATTTTTGTTTTGCTCATTCTGCAAATTTTGTGCGCCGATCTGGGTCATCCTCGTTGAGATGCTGCAGTAGCTGGAGTTTTGTAAGGGTGCCATTTGTGAGTACCTAATATCCGCCGAAGGGATGTTCGACTAATGCCACTCTCCAGTGACATGTGGCGAGTGCTGCGCTGTGGGCTCATGCTACGCTGTGGGCTCTTGCTACGCTGTGGGCTCTTGCTGACTGAAGCGAGGACAGCCACTGATGTTTCTTCATTAGTGACAGTTTTCTTGCGTCCACATTTTGGCAAATCCAACACTGAACCAGTTTCACAAAACTTAGCAAGCAGTTTGCTAACTGTAGCATGGGAGATGGGTGGTCTCGTAGGGTGTCTTGCATTGAAATCTGCTGCAATGACCCGGTTACTGCGTTCACCAGATATCAACACAATTTCGATCTGCTCCTCACGTGTTAACCTCTTCGACATGTCAATGGCTGTGAACAAAGAGAAACTTGTAAATAACTCATGAAAGAATAAAGTTACGTTGAAACCAAGCACACCATTGTTTTTCTTGTGACATTACCAATAAGTTTGATGTGTCACATGGCCCTCTTCCTATTGAAAAAAAACAAAAGTTGTATCCAAGATGGCCGACTTCTAAATGGCCACCATGGTCACCACCCATCTTGAGGAGTTTGCCCCCTCACATATACTAATGTGCCACAAACAGGACTTTAATATCACCAACCATTCCCATGTTATTACGGAGTATCCATATAAATGGCCCACCCTGTACATATCGGCTGCAAAGTGGCTTGTAGAAGCATAACAAATACGGACAGGCTGAAACAGCTTAAGTAGCACGCTCTATTTAAGATAGTGAGTTTGCTAAGTAGAAGAGTATCAGCTGATGGGACCCGATATTGGATCTACTGATCTCAGGATTTTCGTGGATCTTTGCTAAGTCTGGTCTGAAGTAACACTGTACTTGATTTATCAGATTTGAAAAGATTTTAATCTACAAAAAACAATATTCTGCAGTTATTCTAGATATCAATATGTATCTTTTTTTCAGTGTTTGGATCTTTTAAAGTCCAAACAATTAATTTAATAATAGAGAAATCATTTACACTCTAATCAAAATAATAATATAGTCTTTTGCAATTCAAGACTTGGAAAAATGCTTGACTGCTATGTGTGACACCTGCTCTCATAGTCCTCAAATTGCATTACATGAAGGCAGTAAGGAGTGCAGCATCTCTAAGTGCTTTGATAGTTATGTTCTTAATCGATTCATCTGCTGCCGCTGCTATTAGAGTGGTATGTCGCTGTTAAAAGGCTGGTCTCTCTATCCTTTCACTGCCAGATTAAGTAATTCCAACTGCAGTGGTTCTTTCAAAACCATAAGAGTTTTTTCCCCATCCTTGCTACAGGCCAGACAGGCCTCATTGGAGCCTGAATCGCAGCAGTTAAACTCAAATATCAGCCTCTTTTTATTGCATGGTGAAATGGGCTTCCATGGTGTTTGCTGGAGTTGTTGTTTTTGGGTTGTTTTCTAATTTTTATTTTTATTTTTTCAGAGTGATGAGACCGTATGCAGTTTCTCATGCATGGTGAAGGTGGCCTCTTGTTTTTCTGAGAGTGCTGAGGAATTTCTGTCTGCTCAGTCAGAGGAGGACTCATTCAGCTGTGTAGTATTTCATCGCAGTTTGCTATTTCTAGAGTTCTGTTTCAAAAGCAGGACATTGGATACAAGGAAGGAGATCACTGTCTTTGGCTATAGTCTTGTTTTTACTTTTACTTACTTTTACTAATTACTTTTAGTCACTGTAGGGCTGTGAGAACTGGCACCAGGTATGACATTTATCGGCTAGCGTGTGAGGTTCACGGTGTGAGGAAGGAGCTTTTGGTGTTCACTTAAGAGGAACACAGATTGACCTAGTTAACTCAAATCCTCATTGACCTTATTTCAGGTTTGCCTCCATCAGCTCCTTTCAAGCCCCTTTTTCTAGCAGGTTAACTTATTGACAGTGGCCAACCCAGTCACAGGGGGTGGGGGCAGTGTACTCTTAGTGACACAGCCAGTCTTAGTGGGGAGGATTGTTTCAAGAAGGCCTCCTGGCATAAAGATTTTGCCAAATTAAAAACATGAATCATCAAGAATGAGATTTCCATACCGGATTGTCTAGGCCTGGGCTTACAACCTCTGCCTCCAGTTTTGTTGGCCAATGGGGTGCCAGTGGAAACTGTGCTCCTATTGGCCACAGACTAATGAAGAGGACAAGGGGGAAAGGCATGTTCAAAGACCGTTAAAGAGAAGGAAAAGGACTTCAAATGTAAGGGCTGTGGTGGTAAAGGGAAAGAGATGTTTGTTATGATGGAGAGAAGGATTTGGGAGTGCTAGGCGAGGCAAGGGTTGAAATGGGTATGTAGTATGAGTATGTATGAGTATTATAAGAGGGATAGCTCAGGTTTCAGGCATGTGTAGAGGAAGTTTACTGAAAAAATTTGACAAAGAATGTTGATTATGGAGTTCCCTTTAATGGTTGCCACCACCATCAAGCTGTTAAAAGAAAAGAAGAAGACCTTATTAACAGTGGCTCTTTCATGTACAGTAACATATTAAATACTAACTTTGCATTAAAATAAGAACTAGAATTAACATAGATTGTATTTCTTTTCCCTTCAGTCCAGAAAATAGTTTTTTCACAATATTATGTCTCAGCATTGTTGACCTTTGGTCTTGTCACCTATAGTGTGATATTGTGGTGTATTTAACATATAATTCAATCTGAAACAAGTTCATCTTTAAATAAATTTTTTTCAAGTTTCTCCTGAGATACTAAATTCACTAGAATGAGTCTAGGGGGATAAACCATAAACATATCGCTGACATCTACTGCTATTGACAGGTGGGAAGTGTATATTAAAAAATTAAAAAGGAAGATAAAAAATGCCTCTAATTTGAATTCTGCAATTAATGATTTTGTTGTCTACAACTGTTTTAACTTGAGTTATGTAGCTTGCCGATTAAGCCAATGTTCAAACTATGAGTAGTTTTAAATCTCCAGTTCTGTAGCAGTGGAGCATAAGGATTACGTTAACCAGTAAAAAGCCATCACCCACACCTGTTTATGATTCATATGGAAAACATGAAAAAGAAATGGTATTGTGATGGTATTGCACCATAGCGCTTGTTAATAAGTGCTGTAGTGCAAGTTCTTAAGTGTAAGAAAAAAGATCAGACTGGCTTTCACTCATAATGCAAGGAAATTGCATAATAACACAACATCCCATTCATTAGCCTTAACAGTTTTGTTATGTCTCGCAAGAAAAAAAAAGATGAAATCATGAATTTGTTTGAAAAATTTGTTGATCCAATCAACTGCTAGAAATAATTAATCACAAAAATCGATTAGGATTAGTGGCTATACCATAAAGCCCTGAAAGTGCAAGCTGATCTAAAACCAGTAATTAAAGACAGATGGTGATGAGTCCACTGTGACTATCGATTGGTTGTTTACTGTTCCTTCCTACAGCCCCAGAGGCACCTCGGTATCTATGGGTGAGGGATTAGGTTCCCCATTGTCACCAGAACCAACACACAATGCACACACTGATAAAGTCAAGATACCACCTTAGCTGAAATGCTTGGCCACACTGCGGTGACTTACCCCTTACAGCCACAATTTCAGTGTGCAACAAAGCTCACAGTTGCTGGCACAACACCTTCTGAGGCTGAACTCTACATGGAGCTGAGCTACTGCTGTTTCACAGGCTAACATCCTATGCCTGTTTTCAACCACAGCCCCCTTCCTCCTCTATATAAGCCGTCTCTATAGGATTCAGTGAATCCTATAGAGACGGCTTAACTGGGAGTGAAGTGTTAAACCTCAATTTTGCAAGCGAGTGTATTCAGGGTATCTGCAGCTCTCTTTATATCTGAAGAAGCAATTTTCTTTTAAAAGCAAGTTTCTTTTTAAACAGCATGTACAATGGCCCTTAATGCACTGAGGCATATTCAGATGCACGAAAACAAATAAAGAAAGCATCTTCACTAATATGACAAGCACGTATGCAGTATGTACTTGCTAAAAGAGGTTGGCTTGGTATTGAAAACTAAACCAGCATTATGTGCGGAATGTACATTGCAGATAATGCTAATAGCCTCCCACTATTTTATTATTTGGTCCTGCTTTTGGTTCTTTCTGCACATAAATGTTACAAAATAAAATGCAAATATAGTATTAAATATTATTTTTCCCTAATTGTTCTAAAACAATTAGATTAAGCTGTTTAATCTTTGCTGGATTTCAGACAGAAAGGTCTACCTCAACACTTTTATTAATTGGGTCATCCTTTTTTTTTTCTAATATAATGTCAAGCTCTTTTGATCGTCTTCCTGAAACAAAGCCCCAGAGGCCTCACTCACATAAGGCTAGATGCTGGTTAGTGACCCCCTAGAAACCAAATTTCACTAGAGAAATAAAATTTGTTCCTGATTGGTTGGCGAGTGGTTGCAGGAGATTCCTCGCTGTCGCTGGGTGAAATTAGTTGCACAGGGGGTGCTGGACCAGCAGATTGTGGTGTTTGCCTGTAGTTTTCATAGAAGATGCCTACATGTATGCAAACAGTCACTAACTAACCACTGAGTTATAGTGAAACTTGAAAAAGCGTGTCGCAAACCAGAATTGGAGAACTTCAAAGTAAACGTTTTGTCTTATTGTTGAAACCAACGCTTCCAAAGAAGCAGCTTTTACTTTAAGGATAAATACGCTCTCTTTCTGGTTAGTGTTTATTTCACTAACACTTAGCAAGTAGTTGGTGACCATTTGCAGATAAATTGACATCTTACGCACCGACCTTGGTGCAACTTAAAACTGTGAGGAAATGAATAGTGGTTGACTCTGTTTGTGACCTCTCTTGCAAAGAGTTGCAACCAGTTTCATCAACCAAGCAATCTCAAGAAGAACCAGTGGTGGATTCCAGGGTTGTTAGGTACTTGTACAGTAGAAGACCTCCATACCTTGAAATTACACCTCGACACTGGTGAACTGCAGTATCATTACTTAGAAAACAAACCGGTAGTATGCATTAGTTCCAGGGTTCCCAAAGTGCCCCAAAGACCAATAGCAGTCCTTGAGATTTCATTCATGGAGAGCTCTTATATTTAGCAGCGCAGAATTAGGGGTAAATGTAACAATCACTTCTCTAGTGGTCAAAGTGGAATAAAGTAGCACAACAGTAACAATTACCCATGTAACTATCACCCCCCTAAATGGAAGTATAGGTAACATAAATATAAAAAACGTCTTTGCATTTCTACTGCATCACATCTCCAGCTTTAGTTCTTAAAATGCTCCAGACTAGTTTCCTGATGTGTTGGGAGGGAAGGAGTTAAGTATGGTTGCTATGTGGTGTACAGAGCTGTATTATGCAAGCTGTGAAGAGCAGACAGAGAGAGCGAGGAAGTGCATTACAGAATGCTGAGCTCAGGGCTTTGGCTCGCCGCCAAGCAACTCCTGCATGTGCTCACTGACACACTCAGCTGAGGGCATACCGATTTTTCCAGCAGCACAGTGGTGGCCTCCTCCCTCCTCTCGAGTCACTCTCTTTCTGTTACGTCAGTGGTTCAGCTGTAGGCCAGGCATGACTGGGGCAGGGCGGCGTAACGGAGAGCACCACACATTTCATCTCGTGTGTGTGTGTTGTGTATGTGTGTGTCTGTATTAAAAAAAAAAAAAAAAAAAAAGACAGGATGTGGACTGGTGGTTGTGTGGTTGACTGAGTGTCTGCTCAACTGGAAAAGCAGAAAGAACTGAAACACCTTAGTTTTTTTCTTTTCTATTTCTATACAAGTTTCACTCTCAGATATTGTCTTGTAGTCCTTCCGCCTCTTTTGTTTTTTCTCACAAAGCACCATCACATCTGCAGACAAACACCTACTCTTGTTCGCTTCTTTTACCGAGCAAGGGAACATCCGATTTTGATGTTGCAACTGCAGAAGTTGCATTCAGCACTAACATTAATAGCTATAAATATGTGACCACGTGCGTCATAGCGATATTGCTGCAAATACTCATAGCTGTGACACAGATTTAGTGCTGTCCATAAAAACACTCGCGCCTCTCTTGATCTCTCTTCTTTTTAGTTTGATCTCTGGTTTCAAAGAAGTTGAGCCACAGATTTTACATTTATGATGTTATTCGATATAGGAAGGCTTTGAAAACATTTTTGCGTTTATTTAACAGTAAACAAATTTGTACTATGAGATTTGGTGAGAAAAAGTGAACTTGCAGGGAGTAGAACACTCGTGCTCACTTACTGTACTCGGGTTTTGTTGGTGTGTCATTACTTGGCCTGAAAAGACCAGAAGCTGATAGCTAATGTTAGCTAAAGTTAGCTAGCATCTGGTCTTGCTCTTTTTCAACTCATGCAGCCTTTGCACAAGCTAAATGATTGCTGACTGTACAGAAAGTGTATTGGAATCTCTTTAATATGCTTAAAGCAGACTTATAATGCTAGTTTCCAGTTCACTATTTTTATTCTTGGACTCTATTGCTGACTCACAGTTGAAATAATCTTGATCTCCTCCCTCGTGTATCCCATTAGTTCATCCTCTGTCTGGAAAAAAAGAAGCTGTTTTAGCTCCATTCCCTCTATCTTAAAGCCAACTTTGTTCTGACTGACTGACTGCTTTTGACAAACAGAAAGTTCATACGTGGGGCTTCAGTCCTCACAGCCAGAGATGTATGCCTGAGATGACCGGATATCATACAGATACAGTTATAATAAGGAATATAAGTAAGTGTGTGTGTGTGTGTGTGTGTGTGTGTGTGTGTGTGTGTGTGTGTGTGTGTGTGTGTGTGTTAGTCTTGGTTGAATATCTTAACATCACTTTCTAAAGACATCTCATTTCTAAAGAGATATGATTTAAATCTCTTTCTGTCTGCTTTCAAACGATTACATAGACAGCATCTGACAGAAGGTTGGCTCTTTAATGCATTTCCCATTTTCTTTGGCTCAAGCGACCATCTAATAATGCTGTCTGTCATCTGTCACTGTCTGGCATGGAGGCTTATCAGCCTCCCTGTTGGCCACGTTACATGATTTTCAGTTTGAATGACAACATGATGCAAGACGTACATCATGCTCCTGCGATTCGAGGTCTAAATAAGCCACTGTTCTGCCTGTGTATCGTAAAATGAGCTATGCATGTGCTCCCTGTAGTAAGATTAAAACAGTACAGACTAAATGAAATTGTTTATATCAGTTTAGCTCTGGCTGAGTTTATGAAACCATCTGTCATCAACTGATAACCCACTAACTCAGTCAGATTGCCCATTTATTCTAATTACAGAAGAATTTTACCCATAAAGTACTTGTTGCATTGTCATATTCTGCCAAAACATGTCCATCTGTTATGGCTCTCAAAACTCAACACATATTTAAACCTCACTCCCACGTGGTGTTGCTGTTCTTTTGAATCTGTATTTGTCACATTTGGCTTTTATTTATGTTTTTTCCCTGTCAAAACCCCTAAGCTGGGAAGAGTAAATTCAAGGTCACATTCACATTAAAATACGTTTTTTTAAATTCTTTTTTTCCCAAACACACAGAGGCCTGTACATTTTGGCCATGAGAGGGCCATAGGTTCACAATACAATAACAGTTCTCAGTGCCTGTGAACGATCCTGTCTTTGCTGAAGTGCTGGTGAGGATAAGGTAAACACTGAAGGTGTTGTGGAAAGGAAATGAAAAGGAAATGAGAAAATTTTGGTCTTTGCACTCAGTCGTGCCCTTTACCTTTTTTGTGTCCATTTTTTTCACCTGGGCAGCACTTTGTCGATCACGTGAAATTAATGTAGAACCAAAGAACGAGAATAGGATCATTCTGAACAACATCCAAAGATAAAAATAGTTGTATGAAGGGATACATTTGTAGTGAATTATTACCATAATCTGGCAGCTCATTGTTTAACTGACTGTTTTGGAGTACTCTCACTAGCTCCTTAATCCCAAAAGTAGTTACATTATATTATATAGTGTAATATGTTACCAAACATATATTATATGATATTATTGTATTGGATACAATTATAACAACAATAAGCTTCAATTCACTTTAAGTTTTATTTAAAAAGTCCTAGAACACATATTTGTCTTAAGGTACCTTATATTGTAAGGGCAACTGGCCTTTTCCTTAAAAAAAAAAAGAAAGAAAAAGAATATTTTGAGTGTAAACAGTTAAGGACCCAGCACAGATCCTCGGTAGCTCAGTAGATATTGCATGAGACTTTTAATCTCAAAATTGTGGGTTTGAGTTCTATGCTGGATGCAGGTTTGTTGGAAATTATAAATAAACAAAGTATATCTTATTTTAATTTTAAGCCGTGGTTTGTGATTATGTACATGGTGAAATTATGTACATGAAAATACATGGTGCGATTAATTTCTAATGGTCATTTCTGTCTCTTTGCAGGTTTTCACCTCAGTGGCACAGTAAGGGAACCCGCTACACCCTCTGAGCCAGAGCTAGTCTGCAATGTGAGCGTCAGCTTCGACCGCTGCAAAATCACAGCAGTGACATGCAGCTGCGGCAACAAGGACATTTTTTACTGTGCCCACGTTGTGGCACTCTCACTGTACCGAGTACGGAAGCCAGAGCAGGTCAAACTGCGCCTGCCCATCTCAGAGACTCTATTCCAAATGAACAGAGATCAACTGCAGAAGTTTGTTCAGTACCTTATCACAGTGCATCACACAGATGTGCTGCCGACAGCACAGAAGCTGGCAGATGAAATACTGTCACAGAACTCAGAGATCAACCAGGTCCACGGTGAGTGGAGCCACTGCTTTAAGGGTGGTTTGTGATTTTAGACAAAGACCAGGCTGTCCATAAACACAGAAACAGACACAAATAAATCCATGTACCTGGATTAGATTAGATTTTCTTCATCTTCCATCAGTGGATTTCCAGTTGTCATCTCCATATGTACTGTGTATGTAAGTGCACCTGTACTACAGCATACAAGAAGGAGACTTTCTTTGTGTGTATTTGTGATACATAGTGACACATAAGTCCCCATTTCATATATATTTGAGCAAACGTCTGCCTGAATACATTATCTTATGCTAAAAAGCATCTCTTGTATATGTAGCTTTAGTATCTTAAAATTAAACTGAAAATTACCTTCTTGAACAAATTATCTGCCTGAAAATGTACCTGTGTGTTTCTGAATTACTTTAGTATTAATGGTCTTATGTAGATTGTTGTACAGAACAAATCTAAAGTAGTGCTGCAGCTAACTATGATTTTAATTTTGCTGCTGAAACTGTTGCCCGTACTGATGAATCATTTTACCCTTAAAATGTCAGAACATCGCGAAATTGTCCATTTTAACTTTCTGAATCCCAGGTTGACAAATTAAATCTTTTAAGTATTTTACAATACAGTATATGAATGTTTAAATTATGATTTAAATAACTGGTTATCAGAATATAAGGATGACTAAGTGTGTACTTATAGTGGAACATATTTAGCATAAACCTTATGGATTATATATTCCCTGGAGTTGGGTGTTAAGCGTTAGAAATGAAGGATGCACTCTTTGCTCATGTAGAATGCTTATTGTTGCAGATTTTGCATTATTTTCACTATTGATCAGCATTTAAGCTTGCACAGCACTAATGCTTTAATGCAAAAAGTAAACTAGTAGATATGCTGATGGTGCCATATTCATTTTGTGCTCTTCCCTGAAAAGACACTTGTTTGGAAATCAGCGCAAGTTGTTTAATCATTGTTTAAAATAATAAGACCATATGCATTAATGGACATACGAATATATAAGTACTTGTGCTTTTGATGCTTTCACATTACATACTGTTTTGCACTGCATCAAATCAGTTTTTTATGAGGACATCTAGTTGTTGTTAAGAGTTACTGACTTATTCATTTTCATTCACTGCAGGAGCTCCTGATCCGACAGCGGGGGCAAGTGTAGATGACGAGAACTGTTGGCATCTGGATGAGGAGCAAGTCCAGGAACAGGTCAAGCTCTTTCTCTCCCAGGGCGGGTACCATGGCTCAGGAAAGCAGCTCAACTTACTGTTCAGCAAGGTACTGACCCACTAATCACATCATGTCTTATATGTACGGTGATTTTGTTGATTTTATGTATATTTATTCTGATACTCTACAAGCTATTTGCACTGATAGTCAAAACACCTTCCAAATTTAATACCTTAAGGGGTACCAGAATGATCCATGCTTGGTCTTTTATCATTTACATTAAAAGTGTTTTATTTCTTTGGTGAAATTAAAATAATCCAGAACTGTCACCTTGATTTTGATCCTATTATCTGATTAAATAAAAGTGATATATACCGTTTACTCACAGTGACGTTGTCTCTGCAGGTGAGAGAGATGCTGAAGATGAGGGACTCCAATGGAGCTCGCATGTTAACACTGATCACAGAGCAGTTCATGGGTGACCCTAGATTGGCGCTGTGGAGGCAACAGGGGACGGCCATGACTGACAAGTACAGGCAGCTGTGGGACGAACTAGGTACAGTGATAACAGGCACACAAACAGAATTTCAACCAATTTGTGGCAGCTTTAGTATGTGAGCGGCTACAGTGCAGTTCAACCAGCTGTCTTTTTCTTATGATTCTCTTAACCCTTAGATGTCCTATTGTTTATTACCATTTATTACAGAAATACATTTTGAAATTCTGAGATTCAAAATCTTGCAAGATAAAGAATGTGAAATCCTTTGCATTCATCCACCGCTAGTTTTTATACGTTTATGTGAGCAATAAGCTTATTTACCTGATTTTTTTTTCCTGTTCTCTAGCAGGGGGAAACTCCACTGTTTGCAAAAAGAACTCTTGCTATGTAGAAGTCTATAGAAAAATAACTCTTTGTCTCCCCTACTCTATGACCTCAGTAAACACTTTCCTGATAAGTTTATTATCTCAATCGGTAGTTTTACGTTTTATTGAATACAGTGTCATATGAATTTTGTAAATTATGCTCCCGGATAAAACAAGTGACATCCTGTTTAAAAAACCAAACAAACAAAAATACAAAAAACAAATCGAATCAAGACTGATGTGATGGTCTATTTGAGGCCTCATAACAGGAGTTTGCTAATAGGTGACATCAGGATTCGCCCATCTTTTATATACAGTCTATGGCTGATTCTAATCGCTTGTCCCAGATGGTGACTGTTCCTTTTGCAGAAACAGACCAAAAACGAAACAAAACCAGCCAGACTCCAAGTGTAAAGCTGACCTATTTGCTTGTGATCAAAGATAACTCAGATTTCCCTTAAAAACAAACTCAAAATCCTGTTTTCATGAACATTTAAGTCCTTTTTATAAAAATTCTAATATTAAATCTTAAATCGTAAATATTAATGTTTTACTTATTTCCCCATCTTCTGTTTCCTTTCCTTCCCCTGTGTGTTGCTGTTGAAGATTCTTTCTCTGCATTTCGTCACTCACGTGTGACGTCGCCCTGCTGTTTTCCCTCCTCCGTGTTGTCCTTGGTGCACCCCTAACAAAGAGACAGAGGATAAAGCCTGTCTCCTCCTTCCCCTTCCCCCTCATTGTGAGCCTCCCTCCCTCCCTCCCTCCTGTATTCACTTCATCCCTCCCCTCACCACTTGTCTTCTCTTTTTTTTGGACATCTTCTTTTTTTTTTTTTTTTTTTTTCAATTTCGTTTTGCCCTAACATAGTCATTATTCCCTTCATCCTTCTTCAGCCTCTTTGAGTGTGTGTGTGTGTGTGTGTGTTATTTTTTTTCACTACTGTCTTCATGGTTTTAGCCAACAGTGCAATTAATCTCCCAATTGTTTATGGAGCTGCAACAATTAATTGAGTAATACAGCATCAGGAATTGAATTGGCATAATCACTTACTGATTTTAGTCTTTTTCCTTTTGTGGTCATTTTGTCACACAAAACAGAACATCATATATTAGCAGCACATGCTTGGACTGTTCAGAACAAATTGGCACTTTCTCGAATTTGGTTACAACAACAATATGAATATTTCCTGCTGTCTTATCAATTCAGGTTTCAGCTTTGATTGCTTAGTCGATAACATAAAAATATATCCATCTGTTTGGTTGGATATGTAAAATGCTGGTCCAAAACTGTCTTTCAACTGTGTTTTGTTTGTTTGTTTGTTTGTTTGTTTGTTTGTTTAAAAAAGCTTTTTTTGGTTCCAGCTTTTGAGCTTTTATTGATCTAATATGACAGCAAACTGATTCTTGACTTGACGTTACAAGCCTATAGACTGTATATCGAAGATGGACAGAGCCTAATCATCTGCAGGATTCACCTTTATTCTTTTGGCTGTTGGTGTTAGTTTTTCCAGAGCTAGAAATAACCATATTTAGAGAAGCCTATGATGTACTTAGTTATTAACTAATGCTGACAAGCATGTGCTAGCAAGCTGAACTGATAAACTAAAACATATGCAAACGCATCCACACAGGCATGGATAGCTGCTGATTAGCGCTTAGCGGTCGAAGCATAGACTTCTTTGATGGTCTCAATCACACAGCAAGCTATATTACTTGACAGATAATTTCATTAAAATGCTATAATCTGCTATAATCTACTATAATTTACATGAAAAGGTGACTTCAGCTCGTGCAGGTGAGGCTAATAGCTACACTTGCCAGTGTCGGCTTATCCATCAGTCAAAGTAGTCACCTCAAATTTTAAGCTTTATCAGTATCAAAAAGGGTGAGTTATTAAAACAAAAACAGCTCTCTGATGTTTTGTAACGGGAAATTAGCTGTACTGAAATTTGAAACTGAAATTGGCTGTCAGAGTTTAACAGGGGAGGTAAATGGTCTGCTTTTGCAGAAAGCCTCAAGTGGCCATTAGGGGAACTGCAGATCCTTTCTTGTATTTCTTTTTTTTTTGGCACTTCCACGTTTGCTTCATTTTTCAGCCCTTAAGGTTGCCGGTTCAACTGAGCACAAAACAATCTCATGATTTATAAACCAGCATAATCAACAGTTTAATCAATAATGAAAGTATTGGCTAGCAGCAGCCCTCAATTATTTAACAAGTTAACTTGAAGCTACAAAACTTTATGGGTTATTAAATTCCTTTTTTTTTTTTTTTCATTCTGTTCTCTTGCTGCAAGTCTCAGAAGAGGAGAGCAAAGTTTGTAAGTGTAATATATCTGGATATGTGTGTGCAGGGGCCCTGTGGATGTGCATCGTGCTGAACCCCCACTGCAAACCTGAGCAGAAGGCTTTCTGGCTACGTCAGCTTCGCAGGTGGAACAGCGTGGATGTCTGCCCCTTGGAGGACGGTAACCATAGTAGCGAACTGACCAATCTGACCAACGTTCTGCCCCAGGGCCCTGCTGGTAACCCAGGTGAGATGACACCAGGCAGAAATATGTCTTCCTATTGTTTTATTCCCAGACGCTCTCCTGCATCACATCATTTCTTTGTCCAATCTCCAGCAGCACTGCCCCCCCCCCCCCCCCCCCCCCAAAAAAAAAAAAAAATCAAGTCTCCTTTCAATCTCGGCGGCCGTGAGGCTTTTTACCTTTTTACTAATAGAATGATCCTAATAACACATTTGAGGTCCTGAAGCTTTTTCTGGCTCTATTCTCTCCTCAGCTTTAGCTAAATCGGAGAAAATCCAGCGAAATTAATGTTTCTTTCAGGCAATAATAAAAATGTTTCAAATGAGCTGAAGGGACCTTTTATTACTGCTGAGATTTTTGCCTGTAACACGCTGCACTTGTTATGTTACTGACCTTTTTTCAGTTCAACTTATTCAACTTATTCATTATACATCTTGTCACTCTCTTATTCTCTGTCTTTTTCATATACACTCCCGATCAATAAATTGAATGCTCAAAAAAAAGTTTTCTCTCACTGCCATGTCTTTTTGTTGCATGATGAAGCTCTACTTGGAACCTTGTTAAGATCCAACCATGCAAAATATGATTTTTTTTTTTGCCATTTTTCAAGCAATCTTAAACTTTTGTATTCAGCTTTTGTAGCACTTTGGGAAATCTAAGACTGGAAATATAACTGTGTCACAAAAATGAAACCATCCATCAGGACTTTTGTACTAGGCTGTAAACATGCCTTTTAACTCCTGGTCATTTTAACCTCTGATCATTCCTAAATTTATCAAATCAAAAAAAAAGTTTGCGCTTGACCTCAGAGTCAGCCTCAGGTGGCCATAGGAGGAACCCGAAGGGAACCAGTATCATGTAGGCTTCAAATATATTTCTCAGATGGAAATTTAATTAATAAATTGCTTTGCCTTTATCATCAAACTATGTTGATTAAATGATCTAAAAAGGCACACAAAATAAACCACCACACTCCACTACCTCGCAGCTTGACGTTTAAAAACATCTGACGTCTCTCACAGACTCGCTGTCTCGGCCTCACCGGACGGTCTTCACACGAGCCATCGAGGCCTGCGACCTGCACTGGCAGGACCCCCACCTGCAAAACATCATCACGGAGGACCACTACACCAACTACTGCTACCATGAGAACCTCGACTCGTCCCTCTTCGACACCCGAGGGTGGCCTTTGTGGCATGGTGAGAGAGAAGAGTTGTGGTTAGAGATAACAAGAAATAAATGTAGAAAAAAAAGCAGAAGGAATACAAATGAAATAACTTCTCCTTCCCACAGAGCACGTCCCTACAGCGTGTGCCCGAGTGGATGCCCTGAGATCACACGGATACCCCAAAGAAGCGCTCAGGCTGGCCATCGCCATCGTCAACACACTGCGGCGGCAGCAGCAGAAACAGCTGGAGCTCTTTCGCTCCCACAAAAAAGGTCAGTGTACCCTCTTTTAATGTGCTCTTTAGTTTTGCTTTCCTACTTTTAATCAGTGCCCTCCAAAGTCTGTTTTCATTTTACTGCTGTATTATCTGTATACACAACGTCTGTTCACCCGCGAAGAAGAACACATCCTCGCTTGCTCTTATTTAGGTTTCCCTCTTACAGGAACTTGGCCAATCAAGCACGTATGCAACAAATGCAAAAACATTATTTTGCATTGAACTAAAGTGCAAATGTTCACGCATCTTTACAAACAGCCATCTGTTCGATTGCTCTTGTTTTTTTTGTTTGTTTGTTAAGGTTATTGGTGTTATCTGCTTGTATAATTCAAATTTGGGCTTGAACATTCATGGGAAACATTTATTTGGGGCTCAATTACTCTGTTGGTGGAGCCCTGTGGCTCACTTAAAGTTCTCTATGAAAAACCGGTCTAACATAAATAGGGGCTTTTTATTAACTGTAAATCATGCAAAATTATGCCAACAGAGCTGTAGAATAAAAATACAGACCTAGAAATTTGCATGTGTGGATTAAGTGGAACTGCATCTTGGAGACCTTTTCCACAGGTTATTTGTTTTTTGTGCTTTATGGAGTAGATTAAAGTGTCTCTGCGTATCTGTATCTATATATTCCTATCTATGTATTCCTTCAATGACACTGACATCATAGCTCTGTGGGGGTCACAACATCTGTTGCTGGAGACCCTTTTTAGATATGCATACAAGCTGTATTTAGTTTTCTGTGACACTTTCTATCAGTTTAACACCAGAATGTCAACAGTTCATCAACAGTCATTTACGACCATGAAAGATTATTTCATATGCAGGAATTTATATCCGACTCTGTTCTGGTGACAGGAAATATTTAAAAACGACAATATAGAAACAACAGGAAATATTAAAAAAAGACAATATAGAAACAACAGGAAAAGAGGATGTGTGGTGGATTTGGGTTGCAAAGGGGCTTGCAGAAATGTGTGCAGGCTTAAGTCAGTTAAATAGTACACCCTATATGAGATACATGGATGTTTTAGGCTTATTCAGCATCATGACATGGTCTTCCTAGCCTGCCTAAACTAATGTTATAAACTAATACTTAGTGTCTTTGTGTTACTGCAGAGCTGCTAAACAGAGGAATTACAGCAGTCACCAACCTGGAAGGATGGGTGGGCCACCCTCTGGACCCCATCGGCACTCTTTTCAGCACCCTCATGGAGATGGGGAGGGGCAGCGAGGAGGGAATTCTGCTTGATTTCTCAGGTGCGTGCAGATCGCTCACATCCTCTGGTGCCAAAAGTCTTTCTGAAGACGGGTGCCTTTGTTTGCTCTAATTCTTTTGTGAGATATTTTCATGTCCTTTTTTGGGTTGATAATATTTATGGAAGATGTGTGTTTGCTGAAATTACCTAGAGAACCCTACAAGGCACACATTTTTAAGAGGTAATAGGGCAAAAGTATGGTGAGTCACTGATGAGCTTTAACATTTTATTGGATTTTGTAGTGTTACCATAGGATGCAAAGTCAAAGAAATGTAGTGGTAGTAGAAAGTACAATATTGTTCTCTGAATGCAATGATATAGAAATATACTGTAGCTGAAAATGAAAATACTCAAGTGATTATGTATGTATGGTTGCTTTCCTTTGCTGCAGATGTTACACACACACACACACACACACACACACACACACACACACACACACACACACACACACACTCACTCATACTCATACTCATTTTCCAGAGTGTGCCTCCAACATTTACACTGCAGTGATTGTATCTTCTCTGTCAGAGCTGCAGGCCCTCAGGTCACAATCAGCACAGTTGACACAGACATGCTGATTGGCCTCCAGTCATCCTCCAATAACAGCTCATGAATAAGAAATGCAGCAGGAAAAACACTCCAATTAAAATGCATTAATTATGCAGGGAGCTCAGCGAGACGAATTTCAGCGTACTGTAGCCAGAACAGACGTCACATTAGCACTCGGTTTTGCTTGTAAAGAACAGTTTCTTCAGGAACTGCTCAGGGCCCTTCATTTTTATGTTCTAGATTTAATTTTAAAAACATAACCCTGTTTTTAATCATCATCAATCTACAATGAATTCTTAATGAAAATTGAAATCCCCTTATTAAAAGAAGTTTTCAGAGACTTAATTCAGTACTTTGTAGAGGTACCCTTAGCTGCAGTTATGTAATTGTGTCATGTTGGAAAAGCCTCCACAGGCTTTTCCTGTCGAGGGTGGAGGTCTCCAAGATGCAGCACCTAGATTTGGGCAGTTCATCCCATTTTGTTTTCTACCTCTTGTCAGGCTTGGCAGGATGGCATGGCAAGCATCTGAACTGCTGTATTCAGAGTTTTCCACAGGTAGTCTGTGGGGTGTTGGCTGAGACACTCAACTTCAGCCCTAAAGACTTGTCCTGAGACCATTCCATTATTATCTTTGCCAGTTTAGATTCTTGTTACGCTAAAAGCTGAACTGTAGTCCCAGTCTTTGGTCTCTGGGGGGGGGGTTTCTTTAAGAAATTCTGTTTGGCTGCATTTATTCTCTTAGTCCTAACTGATCTCCCTTACCCTTTCCCCTTCTTAGAAGCACCACCACAGCAGGGAGCTACTGCCACCATCCTTCACTTAGCTGTCTTTTTTCCTCGTGTTCTCTCAGCCCTTTATATACAATTTCTTAAGCTCTTAGCAGTCATAAATATTTTGCTCAGACTGACTCATCCAGCTGTTTTACTGTAAAGGTCTAACTAGTGCAGTGCTGTTGAGTTGGTTTGCATGTTTTTTTTCTCTGCAGAGGGCTTCTCTTTTTAGATGTATGACGAACTCTATGAAAAGATTAGATGGTATCAAAGCACCAACTATAAAGAGAAATTGTTTGATACCAAAGTGTTGTGTATCATACATACACTGCTCATACACACTTCAGCTGTGGTGGTTTGCATTGAGACTCTTGGACCTTTACTTCGTAAGGTTTATTGAGTGTAGATTGATGGGTAAAAATATGAGTTGTCAATATGAGTTCAAGAAGTGAAGGAACTTTTTGTAGTGAATATAAGGCTTTTTTTTTTGGTGGGAAGGTTTTCAATTAAGCCTGTGCTATTTATAACTGTGCGTGTGTGTGTGCGCGCGCTCATTAGGGACTGTTAATTCTCCTGGGATGAACTGTAAGGTCTGCCAAGACATCATTAAACCATTAAAACACATGATTACCATCAGGAGGGTACACAGTGAGGAAAATGGAACACGAGAATGAACAAACAGATCAGTAGATTTATCAATACTCAGCTCAATCTGCACCCCAAAGGGGACATTGTCCTTGCTAAGTCATCTCTCACCCTGTCCTCCTCCCAACTCTCTCTCTTACCCTCAGGCTCGCTGGGTTCAGGCAGATGGACGGAGCATCCGGTTTTCCCAGCGCAGCGTTTCTTGGAAGAAGGAGAGTCTTTCCTGTCGTTGGCCGTGGAGACAGCTCTCATTGGACTGGGGCAGCAGAGAGTGATGCCAGACGGCCTTTACGCTCAGGAGAAAGTGTGTCGCAATGAAGAGCAACTATTGGGCAAGCTTCAAGAAATTGATTTAAATGACATGCTGGTGAAGATCTTCCGGAAGCAAGCTGTCTTACTGCTAGAGGGTGAGTAGGACCCAACTTTAACAACATTAAGCTGCTTTTTCGAACAGTGAGCTTAAAGAACAGACTCTGTGTGTACAAGGTTGTTAACTCTGTGTACTTTGCAGGTTCTGTGCTGTACATGTACGTTTACGCTTCGTTTGGAGTCCCGTATTTACAGTTGTGGACTTGTTTGCATTGTCAGTCTGTTGTCGCTGTGTATTTGTCTGTGTGTATGTTATGGCTTTAGTTTTCCTGCCAATATGTCTTTTGCACACCATGGTTGTGTTTATTGGGTAAAATTATTCGCTGTCCTGATAGTATGAAAAAAATGTCAACACAAAATAATCTTGTGATATTCTACTCTATTCTATTGTCAGCAAAAGCGTACTAAAAGCTGACATTTCCTGTGCCAGAAAGCTCTGCTGTTCTCCAAAAGCATATTAAAAGCACATCCATGAGTCAACACTGTTGTATTGTGCGACATGATCTTTCTTTGCTATGGACACACATTGTAGTCTGTTTTAGTTTACTTCTCACGTACAGCAGAACAAACTTAACTCACTGTTGTTTTTAGTCTTTTCATGCGAATTGTTTTCAGATTCCAGGTTAAGATGTTAAAAAGATCCATTTTTTTAATGGAAAACTGAACTTTCACTAAAAACCATAATCTGCCAGAAGTACCAAATGTATATTCGTTTACAGTTAAAAAATAGTTTCTTTATTTTAGTGTAGAAAAACCTGTTCCAGGTGATCTGAGAATTTAAAAATGAAACTACATAATTGTGATTTTCTTTTTCTTTTTTAAAAAGAGACTTGAATACGAAGTAAAAACCAGTGAGCTTGGAGTGTATATTCCACAAAGAACAGGGCAGTTATCCACTAACAGCTGCAAGGCTTAAAAAAGTGAAGGAAATAATCATTTTAATATATATTATCAAAGTCTGTAAATCTTTATTTCTTTTAACACATTTTAGCTCTTTTATTTACAAAGTATAAAGAAATAAAGCATGAGAAAATTGAGAATGAGCCCAGCATTTCAATTAAATCCAATAACTTCTTTAATTTAACTGAATTATTGTCTTAGAGAAAACCAATATTGAATTTAATAGAAGCGATTATACTAAATAAGCCCTTTTTGTGCCACCACACCAGCACTTGAAAGCTTTTCCTAGAAGCTGTTTCATTTTCTTTAGAACTACATGCATATTGACATGTTTCAGGATGTCCTCTTGCACAGTTTAAAAGCAAAACGTTTCTGCTTTCTGTTTCACCAACACAGTGATCAACCCTCTGATACAGAGCTGACTCACACACTTCGACTTTGCTTTGTGGGTTTAATCAGCACTATCAAACTTGTTAACGTCAGGCTGGGAAACAATCTGGTACATAGGGTTACCACCCAGTCATATATGAAGCTCTTCTCTGCACTCATCTGTATTCACGTCGACTCTGTACAGACTGAACTGATCCATGTCTTTCTTGTTTCTTCCAGCTGGTCCTTACAGTGGTCTGGGGGAAATACTCTACAGAGAGAGTGTCCCCATGCACACTTTTGCCAAGTTTCTGTTCACCTCCCTGCTACCTCACGATGCTGAACTGGCATATAGAATTGCACTGAGGGCTATGAGGTGAGTTACATGCTGTCTATATTTAAATGTAGTTTAAATATAGACATGAGAAAACATAAAAACAAAACCAACAACATTCTGAAAACAGGATGTTTCACTTTCCAGTTGCTTGTTTTTGAATGGATAGACAAGGTGACAGTTCAAGGTAATTTCCTTTATCGCCTGTCTTTTATTTTTCCCCACCTCCAAACTATATTGTCTTAGGACCTAATTCTAAATATCCTGTATGGAAAAATACTCATGTGTGATTTCAATGGCAGTACAACAACCATTGAAAACATGATTTTTTTTAAAAAGGACAGAATACTAGTATCCACCACTGATATAGTACCTTTTGTACTTGTATAACATCAGTGATAAAGGTACTTATTGTAAGTTCCTGAAGCTGTTAACAGAATGTGAACAAACCACCAAAGTGACCTAAAAGAAATTTAAATTAAAAAAAAAAAAAAATCTGTGTATTGTATTGAAGCTGTATCAACTGAAGCTGAACTAGGGCGTGTTGTGTTATAAGGGCTGTCTTGTGTACAAAATGGTATTTTTGTACCACAGGCTGATGCAGTAAGTCAACGTCACCTTTATTTAACTGAGGAAGTCATAGAAATTACAATACATGATTCATATTTCTATATTAAGCCTACGTTAGTAGCCACCATGTATACTTGTGCAGCATGTGCCTGCACATAAGAAAGTGTACAGACGGTTGAAGTGTAACTTTAGAAAGGTTTGTGGTTATTACCTACAGAATTACTGCAGAAACTTGAATCATACATTATTTAAAATGACAGGCCAACAAAAGGCAAAATCTCTTGAGGAAATGAAGCTAGCAAAAACTAAACAAAAAATATTTTATCTAGAACTCATAGTAAAAAATAGACGTCTAGATTAGGCAAGACGAAATGGCTGAGAAACTAAAAAAAAAACATGCAAATAGTGGCGCTAAGCTAACATTTTCAGGCGATCATTTTCATTCAGACTTCCTTCATGTTGGAAGGAAGGAAGTTGGGGGGTTAATGATGACAGTCCATCATCCAAATCATCCTCTAGACGTTCACTACAGAGGATCAGTTTTAGTCTGCATGCCTGAAAGAGAGAAGGAAAATGTGCATTTACATAAAGACTGATTAAGGCTGGAATTTTAACACCACCTCCTAATATAACCTGCCTCTCTGCCCGCTTTAAGTCTCCACTGGTTCATGATTTAGAGATGGAAAAAGAAGAGAGGCAGACTGAGGAGTTATCTGGGACACTGTTTAATGATAAAACCTCCTTTTGCTGGAATATTCACTGAATAATTCAAGAATGCTGAGGAGGAGTTTTAGAAAAATGTGTGAATAATAAATACACACTGTTGGTTTGCTTCTAGACCACCACGGGAACCTTTATTTCGTCTTGTTTAAATTAAACTTCTCTGATTTTTATATTATGTAAATCGATCAGACTTTTTTTTCCCCCCCCAGACCTAAAAACAAAAGATGATTATAAAAGTACATCAGCTATATCCGGTAGAACATCTCTGTGGTTTGGCTGAAAAGGAAAAGTTATTTTTAAATCCATCCTTTCCTCAGTGCTCATAGCCTGAGGCAAAGATCCACCTGAGCTCAGGTGTGCGGACACGCACTGAAAAACTATTGATTGATCCTGTAAGGGAAACATTACACTCTGATAACTTGTTTACCTCCATGAAGTGTTCTTCTGAGAGGTCACATCTCTTCCTGTCTAATAAAGAACGAATATAATTTTTTTCCATCTGCTCTCAGGTTGCCGGTCCTGGAGTCCACAAACCCCTCTAGTGACTTGTCTCGGCCTCACCACATAGTGTCGGTGGTGCCCAACCGATACCCTCGCTGGTTCACTCTAAGCCACATAGAGACTCAACAGTGTGAACTGGCCTCCACGATGCTCACTGCTGCTAAAGGTACACAAACGTACATTGACTCAAGATTGGAAAAGTGCATTTTGAGGTGTTTTGTGATCAAACAGAATTATATATATATACAGAAAACAGATCACATGGCAAGATAGAAATACCTGATATTCATGATAACCATCAGATTTAAAAATGAAACATCAATACTGTCAGTAATGCACATATGAAAAATATTATCTTTTATTTCACAGTGCTGCAATATAGGGGAAATTACTACTACTATTTATTGTAGAGTTCAGGTAGATGGCTCCATCAAACACACCCCTACACCACCCCAGCATCCACCTGTAGGCTTTGGGGTGATGTTTATTCATCATGCAACACACAAATACAGGTTAAACAGCAAAAGGAAAGACTTTATTGACTGTCAAAAAAATCCCAAAGTGACCCAAAACCAATAAGTAAAACAAAAGGGGCCACTTGACGCATATGGAATGAGGGAGAAGAAATGTCTGATTTTGAGAAAGTGTGCGCGCAAAGGGAGGGTATGGTAATCAGATAGGTGAAAACACTGAAACATAGAAAAGCACTGAGGGCAGGGCCAATAATCAGAACAGAGGAAAAAGAACACAAGCAAAAGTAAAACAGCAACAAAAGACCAACCAGCCTTCAAAGTAAAACAGGAAGTAACCAAAACCAAACCAAACATCTAAACACAAAGGCAGGAAACAATAAAGACTAAAGAAGATGATTGTGTAGAAGACAGAAGGAATGGGAAGAAAAAGATGAAACGTTTAAAATCTAAAAACTGATACCATGGAAACGATGGCAACCTTTTTTTCCCCACAATAAACTGTGAAGTGAAAATCTGATACCGTGACAGCCCTAATATCGCTCTGATGGTAATATCCTTTATGCTGCTTATCACCAATTTAAGTACTTCCCCACAGTATGTGGGAATTATTTTCAATGATAAAATGAATTAAATTAGAACAGCCTCAACCAGGATAAACAGGAAATTGGATTGAAGGCACAGTGAGCTGAGGAGATGCTGCATCTTCTCAGGCTGATGGTGTCAACTTAGACTTCTCAAAAAAAACTGAACAGCCTCCTGACAGAGCAATCTCGCCTTTAGTTTAGAGGTATTTAATGTTTTCTGACGTGTGCGACCACATACAAGACTAAAGTAAAATTTGCTACCTATGGCAAGCGAGAGAAACTATTTTGGAAAAAAACCTGCAGGTACCCAGGACATGTAAGAGCTAGAGTACCCTCAAAATAATGTAGTTCCTGATTACATCTGAAGGGAAAGTGTTTTTAGCCTTTTCAACACACCACATGGAAAGAAGGTGCAAAAAGTCTGTCACCTTAAATAGTTGTTAGAAGGATAATTGTGTCAAACTGAGCTGCGTGCAAACAGTACACAATTCAGGTTACACTTTCTGCTGTGTTCACCCATTTACATTAATTAAGATTTTACTTTAAATATCTTTTGGAAATGTGTGATCAAAGCACATGAAAAACAGAAACATAGTGTTGAACAGGCAATAAATGTTCAAATACTGCAAGTCTTGCTTGAAGGCATTTATTCAGTAAAGAACTTTGCACACCGGAGCAGCTGCTGTGTGAAGTGGGAATGTTGAAATGTTTGTTCAGGAACGTTACCAGAAATATATAAAGTTATAATGATGTGGCACTGGATGAGCTTGGCAGAAGAAGGTAATTGAAAACTACCCAGGTATTATTAGAGGGCCTGCCTGGTGACATTCTGTATTTTCTCCATTTGCTTTGTTTGATGTGTTACCAGGTGATGCTCGCAAGCTAGAAACTGTGTTAGAGTCGATCCAGAAGAACATCCACTCCTCCTCCCACATCTTTAAACTGGCCCAGGATGCCTTCAAAATTGCCACTCTCATGGACAGCCTGCCTGACCTCACGCTGCTCAAGGTTTCCCTGGAGCTGGGCCTTCAGGTAAAGAAACACACACACACACACACACACACACACACACACACACACACACACACACACACACACACACATAATGCTTTCCCTAGCCCCTAACCCTAACCATTAAAAATGAATGCCTAACCCTAACCCTTACCCTAAACCTAACCATAACCTAATTGTAACCCTGACACTAAAACCACATTTTGAGCCTCAAAAATGCCTTCAAATTTGTGAGGACCGGGTTGTGTGTCCTCACAAGTGACTGTTGGTTCTCACAAGTATAGTAAAATGCAGATTTCGGTCCTCACAAAGATAGCTAGACAGGAACACATACACACACACACACTGTACAGACTTTAATTTTGTGTTTCGTAAAGGTGATGAGGATGACCCTGTCTACACTGAACTGGCGTCGGAGAGAGATGGTGCGCTGGCTTGTCACCTGTGCTACTGAAGTCGGTGAGTTTTTCATACCAGAGGAAATCGTGACACACACCCTCTTTACAGTGCTAATTGTGTCAGAGGTGTCAATGGTGTCTTTTTATATAAATTGTGTTTCTGCATATTATAACCTGCATATTAATATCATCTAATGGTGAAATTTTGGGATAAAACCTCTTATATGTGCCATGCACAGGTTTAAGAGTGAGAGCATTGCAGCAGTCCCATATGGAAAAGAAATAGTAAAAACTTACAAAAGACTTGCATAAGATGTGGCCTACTTCATATAGTGAATCATATAAGGCTTATATGATTTACTCATGAAAGTGGCCACTTTCTCATTACTTTCATATATTGTTTTAGTAAGTATCCAAAACATACAAGTTTCATTTGTATAATTTTTCAAGGGATCTTATATCCGTTTTCACTCTTGTATGCTTTTCATACAAGTTTCACACAAGACAGATACAAACTTTATAAGATTTATATATATCTATGTTTGTTCCCCTGCCATCTATGAGACAGAATCAGCGCAAATCTTGGTCATGCAATAACATTTAATCGGTTACGCAACTTAAAAAGTAACAGGTTAGGTTGTATCTGAATACTTTAACATACAATAACACAGTCTACACTGTCTAATAATTAAACTAAAATTATGTTTGGAAGGAACAGCCAATTAGAAGAGAGTTGGCTTCAGGGAGGATTGGCCTTAAAGCGTGGACTTAAAACAGGAGTCCAAGACATGAAGTTGGAGAAGAGTGTCATTTATGTTATGCTGTTATCATGAGTAACCAGCAATAAACGGACTGCTTCTTTAAGCACACTGTTTATTTCAGTTCTTACACTGCTGCTGTGCTTGTGGTTAAATTTTGTATAAAGTACAATGCAGTTCAGTTTGTCTTTCTATTGCACCACAGAGTCTACTCATACATGTGTAGAAAAAGCTCGACAGGCCTGCTGTGCCCTGTTGTGGGAAGGGAATAGCAAACAGTTAGCTACAAATAGATTGTAAAGATGTTTGTGCCTGTGAATGCTTAGAGATTTAGGGACTTTTGCGAAACAGCAGGTCAGACTTCATAAGTGGGTTTTGGAAAGCTCTCTGCAAGGGAGATGGAATGACTGGAAGGTCAGTAATTATGGGAGATTGTGGGCTGTTGGCTGATTAAGTGGGCCTTATGTTTGGCCTTGAATACTGAAACCCAGTGGCTGATTTCCCTGAAGTGGACAGGAAGCTAAGTCCAGGGGGAGGGAGCTCTACAGAGGAAAACCCTCCTTCCAGATGATCTCTTGTGAATGCAGGGGAGTGACAAGGGGACCCTGTTTCTGTGAGCGGACTTTGAATGGATTCATTGAGAAAATGCCAGCCTGGTGTGGAGTGGGGGCCAAATCATATAATGTCAGAGGAATTAGCAACAAACTGTCCAATTACAATGTAATAAGCTGTTTTAATTAATGATTTTCATTTACAAGGCCAGATCAGAACTGTATTGCATGTTTTGTTAAATAAAATATGTACGGTGGTTTTGAAAGGTTCAAAATATAATAGTCATTTTAGATTGCCTTTTTATTTCTGCTTGGATTCGTTCAAGGTTTTTGCATGGAAGGATAATGATGTTTCAGTTTTCAGCATCACTAGATCTCCTGTCTTATGATTTACACTTCACACGCTTTCGGTACTAGACTTTCATCGGGAAATGTGGTAAATGTAGAGCATACTTAGTGACATTTGCGATTGAAAGCTTCACTTTAAAAACCTCTTAACTGTCAAGCTAAGATTTCTTTTTCTGTCTTTCTAGGCGTGTTTGCTCTGGACAGCATCATGCAGAACTGGTTCACCCTCTTTACCCCCACTGAAGCAACCAGTGTTGTGGCTAGCACTGTCATGTCCAACAGCACTATTGTCCGCCTGCATCTGGACTGCCATCAGCAGGAGAACCTGGCCAACTCTGCCCGCACCTTAGCCCTGCAGTGTGCCATGAAGGACCCCCAAAACTGTGCCCTCTCAGCTTTGACACTCTGTGAAAAGGACCACAATGCCTTTGAAACAGCCTATAAGATTGTACTGGATGCAGCTGCCACTGGAATGAACTACACACAGCTGTTTACAATAGCACGCTACATGGAGCACCGCGGTTATCCAGCAAGGGCCTACAAACTAGCAACGTTAGCCATGACTCACCTGAACCTAAGCTACAACCAAGACACACACCCGGCCATTAATGATGTGCTCTGGGCATGTGCTCTCAGCCACTCCCTGGGTAAAAACGAACTGGCAGCCGTCATCCCTCTAGTGGTGAAGAGTGTGAAGTGTGCCACTGTCTTGTCGGACATTTTACGCCGGTGCACTCTAACAACACCAGGTGGCATGGTGGCACTACACAGTCGCAGAAACTCTGGAAAGCTGATGTCTCTGGACAAAACTCCACTCAGGCAGCTACTGGACGCCACAATTGGGGCCTACATCAACACAACGCACTCTCGGCTGACGCACATCAGCCCACGCCACTACAGCGAGTTCATCGAGTTCCTCAGCAAAGCCAGAGAAACATTTCTCATGGCACACGACGGACACATCCAGTTCACACAGTTCATAGACAACCTAAAACAGATATACAAGGGCAAGAAGAAGCTCATGATGCTTGTTCGAGAGAGATTTGGTTAAAAGACGATCATATGACCAAATTGTATTTTTGTTGTTGTTGTTTTGTTTGTTGTCTCCTTTTTTTAAATCCTTTCTAACTTGAAGTGAAAATCCACCTAAAACAACTTACATGTGAATCTTATTTCTGTGCTTTAGGACTGCTGGGTCTGATGGATAACACAATTTCCTCAAGGCAAATATTTAAGACTGTGACGTTAAAACGTTACCGAGCATGATCACACACAGATTCTAGTGTTGGGTAGCCAACACTAGAATCTGGCCCAAAAGGTTTTAGAGTAAAGTTTAAAATTTGGAGGGGAAAAAAAGACTGTAAACCATATCCGCAACACCCGGGGCCAAGACTAAAACAGAGTGTACACACTTTTTTGTTTGGGAGATTTGAGGCTTTTCATACCGGTTCTGTCCTTATCCAGCTTATTTCACCATAAATAGATATACAAATGCACTGAGTCTTTTGTCACATAAATAATTCTGAATGTAGAGTTAGTTGCTACTGGTGGATAGCTAATGGCTATACTGTGACCATGTTCGTTCCAAGATAGTTGCTCTTATAACGCATACAATTGTGATGTCGGCCAAGACAGTACTGTAAATACAGACGTTCCCATTGGGGCTTTAATCAGACATGTAACTTGTAAATCATCTTCACCCCAGTAGCAGTAGCTACAACCATAGTCATAACTGCAGCAAGAGTAATGCCCAAAAACTTTATCTGCTAGTGATTATATTTAGCCTTCGAGAACCAGAGGAAGGAATCTACCTTTAATGGCCACTCATCACCACATTCTGGAGTCAGTGTGGCATCATCATAGTAGAGACACAGAAAAGCAAAAATTTTTCTTATTTGACAGTATTCTTTTGGAAATGTTTTTAATTATTTAAATAGTTGCCAACTATTATTTTCTGTTGATCCACGGATAGATTAAGTAATTGGATCTCTAATTAAATGTATTACTTTGAACTGCAATATAATCACAAAGTTATAGGTACCGCTCCACCAATTTGTGATATTGTAGCACCAAACCATAATTCTTATTAAATGTTTAAAAGATAAGCAGGAATTACATTTTAGAGTTCCTGTTCAGTCTGTTCAGGGAGTTCTTCCTTCCCACTGACAACAAGTGTATGATAATGGTAGAGTTTTTTCTCGAACGTTGTATGGTCTTTTCCTTAACCTCCGAAGACACGAACTCTTCCACGACATGCATTTTTCATTTCTCTTTGATATTTGTGCATATTGGGGCCCGATGAATGTAAAAACAAAGAATTACCAGATTTTTTTTTTTTTTTTACCTTTTTTTTAAAAAAGAAAAATAAGAGCCACATATGAGGATATTCGTTTAAAATTTTGATAGAACAGTAGTAGTATAATGTCCTCGTAAGTGGATGTCAGGCCCATGTAGAGCAAAATTGAATATTTTGGTCTAAATAACCCAAAATGTGATGTCCACATATGTGGACGCCAGGTCCTAGGAGGTTAAAGCACTTTCAAATGATTCTGGTTTATGATGGCATAAAAAAACAAGTATGCAGCTCAAATGAAATGTAAATCTGTTGCTTTTTGGTGTCTTAACAGTATAGACACTGAAAATCTTGGACTGTTCACCAATACCAAACATTTTTATTTATTTATTTTTTGCTGCTTTCTGATGTTTAGAAGTTACCCCGCTGACCACTGTTATCATTATGCAGCAGATTTTTTTTGTTTTTAAATGTAGCTCACAGAATTTTTTGTGTCAACACACCAACAAACTTGGCAGTTATCTTTCAAAGGCAGCAAATAATAAGACCACTTACTAACAAGCGTAAATGTATAAAGTGTAATGATTTTGCGATGTTGTATGGGGGAAGAAACACTTGCCTTCATTTCTAAGAAAACTCCACAGGGTACCTTTAATAGACCAGACTTTTTAAACATCACTTTATCTGTGGGAGTGTTGTACACACTGTTTATACATCTGGCCCCTGGTATTGATGTGTCAAAAAAACCCCAAAAACTATGTATTTAGTTTGCAAAACTGTCACTTTGTTTGAAGATTTTGTTTTCCATTACATACAAACGTGAGAGGGTTTTACGCTGTGTATTTCCTGTATTGTCCAGTGGCAAAATGTCTGCCTTGCACTGCTCCTGCTTTCCTCGGCTAATGCTCACAGCCTCAAAGAGAAGACAAATGGCTTTAAACCAAATGGACCATTTGAAGTGACGAGTACCTCTTTTAAAGGATCCAGCTTTACTCTTCCCCCCCAGGCCTCCTCACCCATCTGCTCAAGAAAGGCTCTAAATCCACCGTCAAAATTCATTTCGCTGCCATTTCCAGGCTGGTTGTTTTGGCTTTGCAGTGTTGTCGCAAACGTTCAGTATGCTTATTTGACGGACACATTTGCCACGATAGCACGACGACAAACCATCGCAGTTCTTATCCTCGTGGAAACTATGTATATTCTCAGGGATTTCTCAAAAAACACAAAACAAAGCAAAACAAAAAAAACAGAAACAAACAAACAAAAAAAAAAAAGGCAGAAAAAAGAACAAAAGCATTTTATTGTCCTGTGTGTATATATGAAAGTATATGTCTGAATATTGAAAAAATGTATATGTTAACTAATTTATGACAGAATATTCTATGTAAGACACAATACTTGAAGCTGCAGTAATTTTGGAAACAAGCGAAAAACAAAACATATCAGAGGGACTTCTAAACGTTGGCCTGGCATTGCATTACGGGCCCTGTTTGGGCTCTGCAGACATGAAATGAACTGCAGAAAGTGGCCGGCAGGAAGTGGACGTGCAGAGTGGGTATTATCCAGAGCACAGAAGTGTACTGAGGGGTTTTACAAGTCATTGAAGGAGGCAGAGCGGCAGCAACATACAGCTGCCAACTGCTGCTGTTCTCTCATTGTGGTCAAGTCTGCCTCATTCCACCTTCTGCAGTGATTTGCTCACAAAATGAAGCTTTTTTTTTTCTTTTTTTTTTTGAAGTCCATGCCTTTTCTCACTTCTTGACTTTGTGCAGGACAGAAAGTTGCTCTGTACAACAGGTCTTGACTGTTCCACTTCATTTTTAAAAAATTTATTTAATTGTAATGTTATTGTCTCTTCCTCTTTAACTTCATTTCTCTAGAATTCCTCACACAAGAACAGCCTTCTTTCTTGCCTTGTCTTAATGCTTTAAAATAACCAAATGGGAGTTCTAACTACCAAACTCTTTTCATACGCAAACTGACCATGATGATGGCCTTTTAGTGTCTTTGATTTGTAGCTGAACTGGCTCTGTATTCTGTGCTTGAAAAGCTCATCTCATCTTCTTCAGTGTCGTCTCTTAGAGGTCTACTAGTAGCTCTTTTGTTTAGAAATGAATGATGTGCCCTTTTATTTATTATATTAGGTAAATGATTGTGCAACCATGTCAACATGCTCATGAAGTTAAAACTAAGATTTGATACACTGATCGATTTATTTATGTAACTAAATCACTGTTTTATAAAGTTGTTAATGAATCAACACTTTGCTTTAATTAAATTAGATTTTTGAGAGGAAAATGTCTTTGTGTTTATTATTGCTTTTAAGGTACATATTGTAATTTTTTTTTAAATGTATTTAAAATAAATTGATTTTTATTTAAAATGGCTTATAATCAGCCACTATCGCTATCTTCAGAATGTAAAGAAACACTCCTGTTTATTTCCAAAAGATCTATGTATTGTGTTAAAGAGATACCAACTTAAGTTGAGCTGGGCTGTACTTTGGTGTAATACCAATTTGTAACATAAGATGCCGTAGTATGTTAGTAGTGTCATTTTGACTTTATCAGGAAAGTAGATTGGAAACCCTTTTTAGTTTGTAGCTATCCTAAGACATGGGATTGCTAAAAAATAATATTGCAACTTTTAAACTGGTGCTGCTGAAAGCTTTAGTTAAATTCTGCACAAGGTGATTGCTAAAACAGAAAACCATAAAATACAGGAACGGCAGAACTGTCAGCTATCATTTTAATAATCCTCTCTCAATTTTTTGAACGCTAAATTATACAACACCAATTCATAACAACAGTTTCCTCGAGGCACTTTAATATAGGGCAAAAACCAACAAGAAGATCTCCAGCAGAACCAGGCCCATGGAGGGGCAGCCATCTGCTGCAACGAACCAAATCAGAAAGTTATGTGGTAATGTGGACTGATGACCGTGTGTACAGCAGCATTTTAATCATTATATTAAACGCTGTAGGTGGCAGCCACTGATCTTACTGTATAAATGTAACAGGGCTCGGTAGTGGTTCTAAAAGTTTGAACTGCTTCGAGCTTTATTTGTGACAAGCACATTAGCTTACCAAAAATGCTAGCTAGCTAGCTGGTACTGCTGGGATGCTATATATTCACAAGCAAACATAAGCCTAAAAAAAAGCTGGCGCTTCATGCAGTGATGCTAGTGTAATTCATGTTAGCACTAACTTGTAGTTAGTACAGCTTTTTCTCCAGGGACCAAAAATTCACAGAACTGCTATATGATGAAGCTAATCCAACAATGAATCCCGAAGCTAATAGGAAAAGGAAATTGAATTGAAACGAAGGAGCTCATCATTAAATGTCAGAAAATAATCTGCATTCTTAATTTGACTTTAGTCAAAGGTCAAAGGCCTATAGATTTCTCCGTAAAAATCACAGTTTTTATTTGTGAATCTAAAATTGTTTTTTTTAAATAACATTTTTGTTGCGAGTTGCTCTTTTCTCTCTGTAAATCTCTTTACAAGTAAAGTATTAAATAATTAATTTTTCATTTAGTGAGATTCATTACGTCCTCTTTTTATTGTCCATTAAGTTGTTAATTAGTAATACATAACTACAAGACATAAAAAAAAATGATAATGATAGAAAAAATATTTTCCTACTTTTGACTGACTTCCACAAGATTTTGTTTTACCAATTGCATTAAATGGTTTGTTTATTTGATTAGTTTAACTCAGCCAGGAGTTATCAATTCACCTGCCAAGCCAACCTGCTGACATAGTTTCTGGGGGCAATGGGCAATTTTTTGAGGCTTGTGGTGGAGCCAGTAGATACCAAGACTTCCTGTTCCATCTGCCAATACCATGTTGAATTAAAATAAATGTAATACATTTGAGCTCTCAGATGCAGACTTTGTGAAAAGCGGTACTACGCAGTCATTTAAGCATCACTGAAAAACTATTTTACAAAGTGGTGAAAGAAAACCCTTTTATTATTAATTATATATATAAGATCCCTTAATCTTATTTATGTAATAATAAAAAAGTTTTAATAATTAAGCATTTTAAAGTAAAAGCACTAATTATATAGAATAAAATTAATTACATTATTTTGTCTGAATTCATAAAAATATTATATATCACTAAATTTATACAGTAAAGACTACAAAGTAATGACCCAGCTTTTAAAAAAAAAAAAAAAAGTTATGATTCATAAAGTAAAATATTTAGATTCAAAATACAGTGGAGCTGAAGTAGGAAGTGGCATAACATAGTATAAGTACATTGAAGCCTGTACTTGAGTAACCAAAGTTAATTAGGTTCTACCATTGGGCCCAGTCATGCTCTCAGCTAAGGATAGGTGTTGGGCATTGACAGTTAAACCCCTGGCAGTTTAAAAACTGTTTTACTATGTCTGTCTGGTAAGAAAATCACACATGAGTAGAATGGAGGTCATTTTTTAGGGTAGATTCAAGATTCCTTATTTGTCACATGCATAGCCATACAATACAACACACTGTGAAATGTGTCCTGAACTGCTCATTGACTGTGCAAAACATTATGAACAAGAAGTAAATTTAAATTAAAAATGGGAAATTTTAAATTAAAACCTGAAAATGTACATGTGCAAATGGAATGTTAAAGTGCTTTATGTCATATTAGCACAGCAATGTATTGACAGAGCAGTGCAAGTAGAATAAACAAAATGACCAAAGTAATTTAACAGTAGTGAAGCAGTAGTACTCTTCCTGTTCATTCCTGGTCCTCCTCACACATCCTGTGGGGATGATGCCCCTCTATGGCCTTGTCCAGATCTCCTCTTGTAATAACTCCCTCATCGTACCTATCTCTGCCACCAATAGTGACAAGAACACTAGCAGTGGCAAAAATAGAGAAAAATAAGTCAGGGGGGAGAACAGAGAACAATGGGCTGTGGCCATCACCTGCAAAAATCTTCCTTTTTGGGCGCTTAGTTTGTTGTTGTCTCTCCAGTGCACCTATTGTCACTTTCCTTTGGATCATAACAGGTGAAATGGCTCATAGCTTCATAGCTAGACAGACTGATAAGCCTTGAGTTGACCAGATTTTTTGTTATACCCTGATGGTAAAGTGTTAGTTTGCATCATATTAAAGCTTACCAAGCCATCTCGGGTATGTCTCCCAAGAATCTTTCTTTATACAAGTGTTATTTATCTTCTGAATGTGCAAAAAAAAAACCCTCAAAGAAACATGGAAGCACTTCCCTCCATTATTTACATCTATTTTGGCCTCTGACCCAAGGCTGTAGTAAAGCATCTTTTAACATAATCACAGTTTTTAAAGAATTTTAAAGAATTAAATAATATAGAATGAGGCTTCAGCATGATCAGAGTAAAAATACACATTTAGATAATGCGTATTATTAGATTAAAAAATCTTCATAGCTTTTTATTGAGATTGATTGAGATATTTAAAAAAAGAAAAAATAGAACTGAGAAAAGTCAGAGAAGAAAAATAGATTGACATGTGTGAGAAGATGACTTCAGGAGTTTTTATTTATCTTTGTGTGAAGAGAGACTCACAGAAGATAATGGATTACTTGGATTGCAGTTTGTTTTTAATCGTTGATCTTAAGCTCCCTGGGCAGCAACGCTCCTCCAATCTGCTCATTTCAGACTTCAGTTAATTTAATGATTATGTGGTGAAAGTTTCTCAACAAACTTCAACTTATTCTGGTCCGGTGTAGTTTTGGACTGGAATTCATTCTCATTTGTTATTTAAAGAAAACGAGAATGTTTTCTGAATTACTTTGAATATATTAACTTGATCATTTTTTAATAAATCCTCATTTAGTAGTCTGATGATACCTACTCACCAACACTGCAGTAATATCAAGCCCCTCATAAACAAAGAAACAAACGTGTGTTTACTTGTTTACTCAAACGAGTAAACAACCTCCAAGTGAATGATCACCAGAAGGAACTCATTGTTTCTCTTGAAACTAGTTTAACGTCATGCAATGCTCATTTTGTTATTTTAGCCTTTCCTGATTCCACTTCCTCCGTCTTTTCAGCAGCAAGCATGGGCATGAAGCATCGGGAAGATTAAAAAACAAAAACAAAAAACCCAACCCCCATCCCCATTATAATCTTGATAGTCAGCAGGTGTTAAAGTGGGTGGAGGAACAATCAGATCTGGTGTAGCATAAATGGTAAATGGACAGATTCTTATATAGCGCTTTTCTACTCTCCTGGAGTACTCAAAGCGCTGTGTACAACATGCCACAATCACACCCATTCTCCCAAGCACTGACTGTAAACTGAGTGCTTTTCTAACAACATTCACACTCCGATGGATGCATCAGAGAGCAACTTGGGATTAGTATCTTGCCCAAGGATACTTGGCATGCAGACTGGAGGAGCCAGGGATCGAACCACCAAACTTCCGATCAGATCAGTAGGTGATCTGCTCTACCTCCTGAGCTACAGCCACCCCCAAGACTTATTTTTAAAATAATCATTTAAAAATAAGTCACATGCTGTGATCAGATGATTGCCCACTACTGCTCTTTGTGGAGATCCACAGAAGATTATACATGAGCCATTGAGTTCTTTCTAACTCCTTAAAATCTTTATTTCTGAACTAGAAAGGAAGGTGGTATTAAAAAAAAGGAAGCTAAACGGCATAATCGGTATCATTGTCACTATAACTTGCTGACTGCTACACCATTAGCCAAGAATAAATTTATTACTTTGTCCTAAATCAGACAACTCCTGCATAAAAAAAGAAAGAAAGAAAAAAGACAATTGCAAACATCACAAAAAAGGAGCATGAAATGTGTAAAAAAAACAAACAAACAAACAAACAAAACAGTTATCAGATTTACTGAAACAGGGATGAGTGAATGCCTTTAGCAGTTATGCTAACAGAACGGGGCCCTGAGTATATTACTACAAACTCAGAGTACAGCACATACTTAAAATGTCACCTTTATACTTGGCTAGTTTTCAAACCAGGTGGTGATGCCATAATGTAAGACGGATGCTGTAGTAGCAGGTAGATTGTCACACGAACACTTTCCGTCTCTGTCAAAGAAGTGTAACATCAAATGGACCCCTAATGATACTTTTCATTTGCCTCAGGAGTCAGATGTCAGAGATATGAGTGGCGTCACTCCCAAGTTGAGCGTGTTCCAGTGGTAACCTCAGAAAAGCAAGGCAAAGCAAGGAAAACTGTAGTCAGGTAGAGCCATTCATGCAATACAGCACACAGCTTGTTTTTTTGCACCTAAAAACACCACCACTTATCTAAAAATGACTTGACCTCTTCTTGAATTTAGTTTGGTTGTTTGTTTTTTCTTTTGAAGCTCACAGAGAGAAAAACTCAGTACCAGGCTATTAGTACAGACTACCAGTTTTTTCAGTGAGATCCTGTTGGTGGTTTTTGTTATTATTTATGGTTCCTTGTTGTAAATTCTGAATCTCTTTGTTGTGTATTAAATGTTTTTCCCTTTCCTGTTAGTTCCTCATGGGGCTTTCCCTATTTTTCCTTCCTTTATTATTTTCCCCTCCTTTATAGTGTGTGACTGAGGTCACCTGTACACCATTAAACTTCAGTTTCGTGTGTGATTACTCTGTATCTCTATTCTGTTGGCGTTTGTCCTGTGTTTGCTGGTTTCACCTGGTTTAATTTCACTGTTTGGACTTCTGTTATTAGCCTCATTGTACTTTGGGCTGTTTGAAAAATTACTTTCGTATCTTCTTTAACTGTCCTCAGTCTCCTGTGACATCACTTACATCTCCAAAATCTCACAGCCATCAGTCACACAGTCACAGACTGTCCATCAGTCACACATCAATGCATAGCCACATATATTTATGAGGTATCTCTGTGTATTTAGCCCTATATGCTTTTATTGCTACTTGAGGCAATTTGTTTTCGGCCACTCAGCACAAGAAAATTGTTCCTGTGTCAATCAGAACATATCCTATAACCAGCCAACAGCATATTTCTGTAACACCATCTGTGTGACTGGCACCACAGATAAACCTTATCACACGTAATCACACATATCCCGTGTGAACCAGCCTGTTATTTCACTCCTGCTGCAACACTGGTGAAGCTATTGACTCTGTATTATCCATCTGTGATGGGGACAGAAAAAAAAGTTCTCATGATATCACAGCCTGGAATTTAAAAACATTGAATCATCAGTGAGACCTTTTTTTCTTTTTTTTGTTTTGCTTTTGTAAATGGCTTTATAGATGCGGTATCTTCATTATTCATGATTATTTTCAAGTGGTATCACAAGCTAAGTTAATGCCAAATTCTATACACAACAAATAACAACTGAAAACATTTTAAGGTTTTCTTTTCAGCAGTTGGGATCAAAAGACTAAAAGCCACGGTCTGAAATCTCTATGAAATCGAGTTTTGCAAAAAATTTTTGCGGGTCAGCTGACCTATGCTGCTCTTGATTTTGTGTTTTACTACTCTTCCTGCATTTACCCATCTACATTCTGCAACATATAAGCCCATATTACAGTCATTATAGCTGCTTTCCAACCAGTCAACCAGTATAAAGGTGGAATTTAGTAAGTGTTACCAAAGAACCGCCCAAATCTGAATTCAAACTGAAATCTCCTCCCAGAAGTCCTATTGTAAAGCAGCCATAATGAATATCTTACCTTAAAGCTATCTGAAATAACTTTAATTATGGCTAATGGGACATAACAACTGCATGTACACCATGCTCAGTGAAATCTGATATTTAAAAAATCCACTAAAAGTCCCCTATAAGCTCACAAAAAGGACGATATACCTCTAATACCATTGTGGCAACTGCAAAACTGTCCCGTAAATTTCAGCTTAGAATTCTTTCTGTCGCATGTCTCTCCGATAAGCAGTGAAAACTGAGACCACACTTTGCCCTGTATTGTGCAACAGTCTATTACAGCACTGTACAACAACATTGAAAACTATCCATTTTATCCTGCACTTGTCATGCAGTACTTGGAATAACATGAAATCATTGTTTTTAAAACTATTTCACTATAATGAAATAATCAGACGACTCAGGCAACACATAAACAGATTCAACATAAATAAGGACATTACATTACACTATTTGAAGAGTTTCAGTCAGGTTTCAGAGCTCATCACAGCACAGAAACAGCTTTAGTGAAGGTTACAAATGATCTTCTTATGGCCTCTGACAGTGGACTCATCTCTGTGCTTGTCCTGCTAGACCTTAGTGCAGCGTTTGATACTGTTGACCATAATGTTCTATTAGAGCGATTAGAACATGTTGTAGGTATTACAGGTACTGCACTGCAGTGGTTTGTATCATATCTATCTAATAGACTCCAATTTGTTCATGTAAATGGAGAGTCCTCTTCACATGCTAAGGTCAACTATGGAGTTCCACAGGGTTCAGTGCCAGGACCAATTCTGTTTACATTATACATGCTTCCCTTAGGCCAGGGGTGTCAAACTCAAATACACAGTGGGCCAAAATTCAAAACTGGAACAATGTTGCGGGCTAACATTAATATTTATTGAAAAAAAAATCTTCCTTCAGATATAAGAATCAATCTTTTCTTATTGACTCAAACAAGTTTTGCTGAAAAACTGAATATGGAACAAGCAAGGCTTAATACTAAACGATATATATATATAGATATTAGCTGTATAATACCAGTAGGCCAGCTGTAATAGTAATTTGGTATGGCTTCGCGGGCCAAATGTAATTACACTGCGGGCCAAATGTGGCCCGGGGGCCAGAGTTTGACACCTATGCCTTAGGCAGTATCATCAGAAGACATAGCATACATTTTCACTTCTATGCAGATGACACCCAGCTCTTTCTATCCATGAAGCCAGATAACACACACCAATTAGTTAAACTGCAGGAATGTCTTAAAGACATAAAGACCTGGATGGCCGCTAACTTTCTGCTTCTTAATTCAGATAAAACTGAGGTTATTGTACTCGGCCCTGAAAATCTTAGAAATATGGTATCTAACCAGATTCTTACTCTGGATGGCATTACCTTGGCCTCCAGTAACGCTGTGAGGAACCTTGGAGTCATTTTTTACCAAGACATATCCTTCAACGCACATATAAAACAAATATGTAAGACTGCTTTCTTCCACTTGCGCAACATCTCTAAAGTTAGAAATATCCTGTCTCAGAGTGACGCTGAAAAACTAGTTCATGTATTTATTACTTCCAGGCTGGACTACTGTAATTCATTATTATCAGGAAGTCATAAAAAATCGCTGAAAAGCCTTCAGTTAATCCAAAATGCTGCAGCAAGAGTACTGACAGGGACTAGAAAGAGAGAGCAGATTTCTCCTGTATTGGCTTCCCTTCATTGGCTTCCTGTTAAATCCAGAATTAAATTCAAAATCCTGCTCCTCACATACAAGGTCTTAAATAATCAGGACCCATCTTATCTTAATGACCTTGTAGTACCATATCACCCTATTAGAGCACTTCGCTCTCGCACTGCAGGCCTACTTGTTGTTCCTAGAGTATTTAAAAGTAGAATGGGAGGGAGAGCCTTCAGTTTTCAGGCCCCTCTTCTGTGGAACCAGCTTCCAGTTTGGATTCGGGAGACAGACACTATCTCTACTTTTAAGATTAGGCTTAAAACTTTCCTTTTTGCTAAAGCTGTCACGGCTGGCGGAGTGCCGTGTGGAGTGGAGGAAAAGGAGGACCCAAAATGCAGCAAACTGATGACACGAGTGACGTTTATTTACAGGGTGGTAGTGGCAAAAACAGGCAATGAAGCATGAGTAATCACAAACGGAAACCTAAACTGGGAGAAACTAAGTGACAAACCTGAGACCATACAAAAGGGGTGCGGGGCAGAGAGACGCAGAGACAGGAACACCATAGAACGCAGACGAGCCGACAATGAACACAGACCGACACCCACTATATATACACACACACACAAGGTAATCGGGTAATCGCACACAGGAGGGAAGAACAGCTGATCTGAATACACATGATGACTGGAGGACACAAGCTGAACACAATGACAACAGACACAGACTTTCAGAACAAAACAGGAAATCTAGAACCCGAACCGGACACAAGGAGGGAGGACACAGAATAACTAGAACAGAGGGAAATAATCACAAAACACAAAACGCTGGGTCAACGACCCAGGACCATGACAAAAGCATATAGTTAGGGCTGGATCAGGTGACCCTGAATCCTCCCTTAGTTATGCTGCAATAGACGTAGGCTGCCAGGGGATTCCCATGATGCATTGAGTTTTTCCATTCCAGTCACCTTTCTCACTCACTATGTGTTAATAGACCTCTCTGCATTGAATTGTACCTGTTATTAATCTCTCTTCCACAGCATGTCTTTATCCTGTTTTCCTTCTCTTACCCCAACCGGTCGCACCCCTCCCTGAGCCTGATTCTGCTGGAGGTTTCTTCCTGTTAAAAGGGAGTTTTTCCTTCCCACTGTCGCGAAACTGCTTGCTTATAGGGGGTAATATGATTGTTGGGTTTTTCTCTGTATCTATTATTGTAGGATCTACTGTACAATATAAAGCACCTTGAGGCAACTGTTGTTGTAATTTGGCGGTATATAAATAAAACTGAATTGAATTGAATTACATGGAAGCTGCTTTAAATTTCCAGTCTATCAAGTTTCAGTCACATCTACCCTCTCTGAGAATCAATTTTATTTGTTGCGCAGACAATGCAGCCAGTTTGACTTTAGCTAGCAAACACATTGAACCAGAAGAGAAACGGTTTGCTATCAACTAGTTACTCTGTTTATGCTAGCTACTCTTTTGTAGTGTGACTGCTACTTGATATTCATCTGCACACATAAAAAAATCTCAAAAGGATCTGCAGTGTGTGCAGACATGGGGATTGCTTAACTCCATGCATGGTATTGGCTGTAAGGACCACCAGGCTGGAACATATAAAAAAATGAATTTGCTTGATTTTTACATATTTGAAGTATTTATTAGCTGCAGTTGCTGGAACGCCTTACGGGACCATTCCATCCCACTTTAATTCCTGTAAATAGCGATTATGAGACATGCCAGCGGGTAAGAGTTAACTTCAGTAGCTATCTCTGCAACACAATACATAGACATCTTGTCAAAACTGTAACAGACTGTTGGCAATTTCTGCTTAATGTTGATAATCATATGCTTAAATTCTTACATATAGCTCCTTTAAGTCACTTGCTCCATGAACATCTTCTTTCCCTTAAAATAAAAATGAGTACAAACATTTTTCAATGAACACTTGTTTTCAACACTAAAAACAAAACAAGCAAACAAACAAAAAAGCCAGGCAGAGCTAAGTAGAAATTCTGAGTTCATCTTAAAAAATTTAAGTTAGAAACTGAAATTTCAACTGAATATATTGAAATTCCAAGCCACACAGTAAATCAAAATGTTGAGATACCCAAATCACAGTTCTGAAATATAAGGTTTTCAAGACACTGACCAGAAATTTTGACTTATGGACCACAAAAGATTTATCTCCAGTGGCAGAAACAAGCATCCATACTTACATACTTCCACCTAAGCTTAGGACAAGTAATTATTGCAATTATTTTGGAAAACAACAAACATGCACGTTTGTATAAAATTTGCAGACTCTATAAAAACATTTAATCTATACCTTTACTTAATATTTAAGACTCTGTAAGCTGAAGACATCTCTGAGCCTTTGACCCTGGAGCAGCATAGAAGTGCTAAGATCACTGCCGCTAGATTTCGAGGCAGCAATACAAGGCTGGACAAAGCACCTTGGTGAAGATTACTAGACTGCACCAATCATCCATCATGCTCAGGCCTGTCCTTGGAATACATAATGTAATGATAATCTGATCCAGTATGTTAATGAAGGCAGTGGGGTGACTGCAGAGAAAACAGTCCACCTGCCCAGCAAAGCAAGAAGACCCGACTGCAGATCTGATGTCAGATTACAGTCCTTAGAGGCTTTAAAGCAAACACTAATATAGACTAAAATGGCAGAAAGTGACACTGTTTCAGTATATAAATTAGCTTACTAACTACATTATTTTGCAGGAACATATATTTTAAGATAGAGTCCCGCTGGCTTAATGCGCCATGGCTGTCATGCCAATTTAATTAGATGGAATGTCTGACACCAGAGTAGACATCTCTAAATGTACATGAACACATACACAAACAACGATGTTTTAGTGATGACATATCCTCATGCTCCATTTTATGTGAGCCGTTGTCCCCATTGACAAACATATCAAAGTTTTTCTATATAAAATGATGAGATAAATTCATGCCACAAAATTCTAAAGACTAAACAACGTATGGTACCTTGCAGTAGCTCTAAATGTTGAGAATGAAGTTGTCCATCTATAGTAGAAAGCATGAAGCCAACAAGTCCAACACCTTCTCATGATTCATTCATTTTCACCCATTTTCCTTGCCTTGATGCAAAGATTAAAGGTCATCTCTATTGTTCACAATATTATGACTGAAGCAGGTTGCCAGAACAACTGAACAGTAAATTATTATTGCAGTTTAATAAGGCTGGTGAACCTGCAGTCAGCTGAGACTGAAGAAGTCACTTGGATGAGTGATGAAGATTTTGAACAAATTCAACGTTTCAACGTAAACCTCTAGTTTAAAGATCCATATCATTATTATTTACCCAAGAAAATGACAAGACTAAAAATCTTCCTGTCAAGAGTGCCATTGCCAAGATCCCTACTTTGTAACTGTCTGTCCCGTCCTCGTCAGTTTCACCTCTTTTGAGTTATCATCTGTCTTCTCACCCTATACAATCCCATTTACTCTTGTTAGTTGCCATGCTGACTTGCCTTTCTCATCTGTCAAGCTTTCAAGACAGTGTGTTAGTTAGTAGTCTTTGCGATTTCTTTGTCTTTTCTTTTGTGTCAAATTACCTTTCTCTATTTTGTTAATTCACTCCTCATTTGTGATTTTTTTTGGAAGGGTTTCTGTATTTTGCTTTTGACTGACAGGATTAGAGAATTTCTCCAACGTTATAAACAGTGCATTTGCATAATAATTGAAATGAGCACCACTGACTAACAATGGCTATGATCATTAATCAGTGGCCATGAATACAATAACCTTCACAGAGAGCTGGGGAATGGCTACAATAGTGAAATATGTACTCTAAGGCCCCTTCCTCTGTTCAGAGATGATCACTCCCTCTTCACGTAAATGATAAAGGTTTAAACCAGCTTTCCTTTCTTTTCAGGATGTGTAAATTCCTCATCATTGTAAGAGTGACCACTGGATTATAGGTGTAAATAGGCTTCGGAGTCGCGGTCTGACGAGGTAGCTCTTCTGTGTTGTGCCATCTGCCTAACCAGAGGCTGACTGAATTTCAAGATGTGTAATTCACTGCAGTCCTCTTGGCATTTAACCACATACACCTGCAGTCAGCTGAGACTGAAGAAGTCACCTGGATGGATGATATATCTTTTCCCCCCACTGAAAATGCTACGTCCACATGAACAGTATCAACTTGAGAAATGAAAATGTGGCAAGACAGTGATTTTGGAGTCTTTCTCTGCCTTCTGTGTCCTAAGTTTGCAATGTTTTTCCTATGAAACCATTACACTGTCCAAATTCAGCACAAAATATCATCAGCTATTAAGAATTCAAAAGGGGAAAAAAAGCAAATGAATGCCCATTTTCATTACCTATTGTAATAAAACTGTTTTTATGAATTCTATCAATATGATTTGTGTATGTGGACCCATAATAATTTTAAAACATTTCCCTGATTAAATATCCCCAGATTGGTTTGTAAGAGTGTCTATAAAACACTGCCTCACTGTCTGCTTACAGCTTCGCCCTCTAACACTCTGCTACATCACACAACACAAAATCTAGAACTTTTACCATATTTTATGACTTTTATCCCCTGCTCTCCTCTCGTTGAACTGTAACTATCCCAGTCCAAGGTGGACTATTAGATAGACCTTCTACTCAAGTAGAACTTTCAGGTATCTATACTTGAGTATTTCTTTTTCTGACAATTTTGTACTTTTACTCCCTATATTTTTACACAAATATCTGCACTTTCTGTCTTAAATTTTCAATACTGGCTTGTTACCTTTGGTTCAGCTGTGTCAAATATTCCCAGGGACTAAAGTGGGGAGGAATGTGTACATGTGTCTGTAAGTTATGGCCAAGATACTTTGGCATTTAGCTAGCACTACAGAAGAGGGGTGAGGATAAATGAAGTGACATTTTTTAGCTGTCAGGTTATTTCAAATGCAATTTTATCAGCTAAACAAATATCAGCAAACACAAAAACTATTTGTGTACAGTTTGTCACGCAGTGTTTTGTTAGCTAAAGGTCCAGCTGCTGTATTTCCAGGAAGAGAAAAGAGTGTGAAAGATGTAAGAAAGACAGGACAGGAGAAGAAAAAGAGAAGATGCATTTAAAGGTAACGACTGCTCATTGACAAACTGCAGATTTATTTAATAAATTAATTAGATAAATTATGTGTTTTTATATTGTGAAACATCCTGCAAAACAAGTTAAGTATATCAACTAACTGTGTTATTCAAATGTTGTATGAAAATACTCTGCAGTTTCGTGCAGGATAAACAGGTTAGCTTGCAGTACTGTGGCGAAGGACTGTGTTGGCCTGGTGCACAGTGGATCTGGTGCTTATGGTCCGTGCTGGGTTGTGTCAAGTGTAATAAACTAATTAGCATTTAAGATGATGATGCTTAGATCAATTTACTGAGTTCCGCCTTTATACCAACTGTATACAGTCTACTCTAAAGACAGTATACAGTATATTATTAGAGTATGAAATGAAATTCAGCCAAGATAATTAATTGCATAAATCCACAAAGAGCAGTAGGTGGGAATCCCTTGAAAGTGATTTTTTTTTTCATACATCCAAATCAAACACCAGTCCAAAGGCACCACACTATCACATGTAACAGTTACATGTTGAGTTTAACATCTACTTAATCAATTCAATTACCTGCAGTTCAACAACTTGTGAAAAACCCAACAAGACCCTTTGTCTCTATCTATGCTTCACATTGATGACCTTTTTTTACAGGATGAAAACACCGTCAATCTCTTTTCTCTCATCACTCTCTGATCTGTGCCAGTGAAACTGGGAGCTGAAGTCATTTTCATTTTGAGTCCTGTGGCCCGTAAAGCAGAAATTGCCATATTCACTGCTTTAAAAGGAATCCAAAATGTCACAAGCTGGAGGGATTGTTGTCCATAAAGTTTTCATAAATGTCACTGCAAACGTAACAGCCAATAGCAATTAGGTGTTTCCTGAAAGGCCAGCTCTTCACAACAAAAATCCTTTTTAATGACGCACAGTAAGAGAGAAGCTGGTGTTACACAGACATAATTGATGCAATTACTCAGGTTTTTCAGTATACATATATTTGTGTTATTTGTAGCATTACTCCTGTTAGGCATTTAAAATTTAACCTATTTTGCATAATTAATAACATGTTTGATTCAAAAATGTATCATTCTCACCAAAAAACCTCAGTGTCAGTTATATAAGTGGCCTGTAATGACTGACCAATCAGAATCTCATTGGGCAAGTATTCTCTCTAGTCTCCTAGCAACAGAGCATGCCTCTCTGCTTGTTGATTGGCAGTCTGTGTGGCTTATATTAAGGCTGTTTTGGCCTAGCATCAAATCTGGCTTCATTTTTTAAAAGCATAATTCCATGTTTTATACTATTTATGTTAAAAACAAAAACAAAGGCTAATTTGATCAAATAGTGAAATAGTAAGTGAATCATTAAAATATATTCTGGAGTTAAAATTACACAAAATCAGCTATAAGTAATAGATTCACGCTTCACTTAATAATAATTTAGTCAAGATCGATAGAAACTGACCCATTACACTATTATTAAAAGCGTTAATCATCATCATGTCCATTATGTTTAACAGTACGGTAAAGTTGTGGGGTACAAAGATAGAGGCTAAAAACCCTCTCTGCTAAAACCCACCTAACATTAAATTTACTGGGGCTATGTAAGTAAGAAACATTTGATGAGCTTGTTGGGTGTTAGCATGTGTTGATCATTTTCAGAGAAAAGGTTTATTTAAAGACTTTCAGTCAGGATTTAGAGTACATTGTACACCACTAGTGAAGGTTAAGAATGATCTTTTTAAGGCCTCTGACAGTGGACTCATCTCTGTGCTTGACCTTAGTGTAGATTCGATATTGCTGTCCACAATATTTTGCTACAGACATTACATGGTTTGTCTGTAGTAAATGGTATTAAAGGAATTCTGCTGCAGTGGTTTGAATCATGTGTATCAGATTCCAGTTTGTGCATTTAAATCGGTTTTCTTATCACACAAAAGCTAGTCACAGAGTTCCACAGGATTATGTGCCTGTGTAACAGGGTCATAAATCACATGTTATGTTATAATTACACAAAATTTGTTCTAAACCCCCAAACTGTTCCTTTTATACCTGACTTTTAGGACCTCCAAGCCTGTAGCTTTGTTCATTATCAGTTAGAGCTCCTCCTCATTCTTTTCTTCTTCTTCTTTGGTGCAACCCTATAAATACAGTATACCCCTTTTGCCTCTCCCCTTTTCTACAATTCCCCTGTGGGAGAGGTTGGTATAATTTCTTTCCCAACACTGTAAAACGCTCATATAATACATATTTAGCCACCTGGATGTTTCTGATTGTGATTTTAGTTCAATTATTGTCATTATTAAGCCTGTTTTTTGTTAGATGTTACAAGTGTGTAGTATGTGTATCATAAATGGGTTTTAGGCGCCATAAATGAATATATACTTCTTGCTAGCTTGGAAGTTGTGGTGGGTTGAGCTAACCCTCTTCCCCACTGTTTGTATTTGGTCGTAGGAGCTGGAGTGGGCAAATTATTTACTTGGAGGCCTTTCTTTCTTTTACCTTTTTTATCAGGTATGTCAGATTTTGTGTTGTTGTTTTTGTTTTATCTTATGTCAAATATGTTACGTGTAAATCCATACTTTATGTTTAATGTGAAAATAAATGCCAGCCTTTTCTACAATTCCCCTGTGGGAGAGGAGCTGGAGTGGGCAAATTATTTACTTGGAGGCCTTTCCTTCTTTTACCTTTTTTATCAGACACAACGCAGAATCACACCGGTTACACTTGGACTAATATTACATGTTTCCAGTAGATAATATTATCAGAAGACACTCCATACATTTTCAGTGTTACATAGATGTGAATCGAAAGTCTCAGCTAGATAGATGTGTGTTAAACTACATGGATGTCTTAAAGACATAAAGACGTAAATGGCATATAATTTCCTACTTCTAAATTCAGACAAAACTGAAGTTACTTTTACTCTAACACTTCCCTGAAAAAACTTCCCTTGATCTAGAACACTGTAGCAAGAGGATTAACTGGAACTTGAAAGACAGATGATATTTCTTCCATATTTGCATCTTTTCATTGCCTCCTTGTTAAAATCATAATTGAATACATAATCAAGCCTCATTATACCTTAAAGATCTCATTTTACCTTATTTTCCTCTTAGCACAAAACAAAGCACAGCACAAGTGGGCTGGTGAGAAGTACTCACGCATGTCACAATCCAAGTTTAACTGAGTTGAACCTTTTCCTCTCCCTGGCTGGACCATCTCTGTCTTGTCACTCTAATCAGCTTCAGTACAAATGGACCAGCTTGGCCGCTCAAACCTTACCAGATTATCAGCTAACTCTGTGTTGTAAACGTGTCAGTCTGTTAGGTTATCCTTTTGTGAAAATTTCCTTCATGAACCAACGGCTTTGTTCCTTGTCTCCAGTGTATACCACTGTTGGTCATGCGAATAGTTGGAGCCCGCTCAGTTCGCCTTCCTCCATAGAACACTGGTGACCTCTCATCATACCTGGATTGGATACTCACCCAACAGTTTCCTCTGCAGCACTTCCTTCTCAAACCTTCACTGCTACTCAGCTGCCTGTTCACCCTCTGTCAGCTCCTTCTCCCTCACAAACCCAGACGTGGCAGTTTCAACATCCCCCTGTGACTGAATAACCCTGGACTTCCAAGTAAGCATTCAGACTCTGAGGTTCCCTCTCACTAGTTTAAAACTGTCAGGGTCCTGGGACTGGGCGACCCAGGATCCCTGAGCAGTCATGTATTATATTATTATTATTATTATTGCTGTGTATTTTGGTGTTGCTCCCCCTTCCCTGTGCTTGTGTATATGTGTGTGTGGGTGGCTGAGCACTTGTTTATAGGCGGCGTCAGGCCTGGAGGGTGTGGCCCTGCAAGGGGACTGGCCACACCCGAAGCCACACACCTGCTGCTGATCAGGCCTCGTCGGGGGAGCTACTTAAGAGAGTCTTGGAGCTCCCACCAACGCGGGATCATTGCTTGGGACTCCACGTTAGTTACCCAGTTTAGGTTTTGGTCGTGTAGTGTATGCCTGCCATTGTTCAGTGTCCTGACTACTGCCGCTATTGTTTCCCGCAGGAGGAGCGTGGAAGGCTTTAGGAGCAGCGAGCACCGGGAGTGTAGACACGGGAGCAGAGAGCACTTGGAGGACACGACACGGGAGTCTGGGGAAAAACACGGGGATTTATTGTTGTTTGATATCACCCTCTGTAAATAAACGCACTGCTTGAACTTTGAGCTCCGCGCCTGGGTCCTCCTTCCCCACATCCCCACGGTCTGCCAGCCAGACCGTGACAAAAACGTCTTTGCAGTGATTACTGGAAAATGCTGCCTGGACTACTTTTCCTCTCTTCCTTCCTCTAGACCGCGTTCGTTTCCTGATATGCACAGTCCCCTGGCTTTCCTTATTCCCTCACTACCATAACCCCTCTCCCTCTGTTCCCTTTAGCTGTGGTGGAAGGCTGCCCCTCCCTGAGCCTGGTTCTGCCAAAAGTTTCTTCCTTTCAAAATGGAGTATGATTGTTTCTCTCGTTTCAGGGTCTTATCTTGCAATATAAAATGTCTTAAAGTAACAGTTGTTGTGATTTGGCACTAAAGAAATAATATTGAACTGAAATGAATTACTGGTCTGTCCCTTTCCTTAAAGGTTCTCAGAGGTTAGCATATAAAATTTCTGAGAGATTATATTGATACTTATGGAGATATTAATTAGTATTTAATTATAAATGCTAATTAATATCTCCAGAGTGTATGTCTAAGTGGTTCTTTCCACATTGTCAGAAGATTAATAGTTTCCATTTGTTCGCCTCCTTAACAAGCCTAGAGTTAAATAGAATTGAGAGATATTTCCTTCAAACCCATTACATCATGAAAAGAAGAGGTATGAATTTAAAAACTGCCCCTCTTGATAATGTTCAACCTTCCTGCTCTAATTCCTTACCACCCAATGTATCAGCGTAATATAATCCTCTTGTGAATTTTACGATAAAGAAAAAAAAATCAAAATGAATTAATATATTAAAGTTAATTTATATGCCTTTGTTAAAGCAGAGACGTTTCACCTGAGGACATCTATTACCTTTAAACTGCATTAAAGTGTGAGGGGCAGTTAATTAATGTACATTACCACACTGTTATCTGCTATCTCTAACTTAGTCGGCTGTTTAAAGATTGGTGCTCATGTTTGACTGTGTAATTAACTGTTAATGTAATTTTCCTCTTGAGTGCACATCAAGTTCTCATGCAAACTGCAGCCTTTTGAGTTGCTCTGAGTAACAAAATTCACCTTTATGCATGTTTTTTAGCAGATGTCCATTTACAGCAGTGGTACAGTCTGACCTTTACATATGCTCTTTGAATCACTCTTCCACTGTGACAGTATGGCCTTGTATTAAACCAGTCAAGAAGCCACTTTGGCTATTTGTAATATTGCTGTAATATGCTGTAGCATGCTGTAAAATATGCTAGTAGCATGCTGTAATATATGCTAGTAGCATGCTGTAAAATATGCTAGTAACATGCTACTAGCATATTCAATTTTAAAAACTAAATTAAAGGAAAATTAATTTTTTCATTTGTAGTTGTGGGGGGGATTTTGCATGCTTTACATAACAAATAGCTGCCAACCACATTTAATTTATGTAGCCCACTAGATGCTCTCTTTAAAAAACAATGATCACAAATATTGAAGCTGCAAATCAATGAAAGGTGAAATAGGAAAGAAAAACATTTAATTTACACAAACATTTAATGCTATATAATTAGACATCATAAACTTATTAGTTAGTGAAAATTCATTAATCAATTGCTCTAAAAAAGCCCTGCACAAAATATTATAGTACCTTAACATGTAAGGCAAACTTTCTAGCCAACAGCTAACATTGGCTTTCTACAAGTAACAGTAAGTTAGTGTGCTAAAATAATCTGGGATATAGCAAAGGTCAAATAAAAGTGCGTTCTACAACTTTCAGCATTAGCATTCAGCATCTGTAAGGTCTACCCTGTCTAGGGATGCTACTTTCATCCTTGTTAGCATTAAGCAACAGCTTAATTCTCATCCAAATGCTGTCTACCTCCAAAAACAATATGACAAAATAGTAGTAGTAAGGACTGATAAGCACTTGAGCCACCAGTAAGTGATATCATGGTAGCTACATCGTCTTTTATATACAGTATGTACTGTTAACTAAAATGATATTGCAATACTTTAGTACATTATTTAAAAAAACATGATATTTTTTAATACATCTAACACTAATACTAATAATGTACAAGATGTGCTTTTGCGGTACAGCTTCAGTTCTCAAAACAGAATAAATTCTGACATTATGAAACTAGTTTATTGTAGGTATAACATGCAGTTTCACTATGTTTAGTTACTGTCTTTTTAATGTCTTTGAATGTTTAAAGGGACCTAATGCGTTCATGCTATTCTTGCATTTTATTAGATTTTGGCCCAAGGCTCATGAATAATTTATAAACTAGCCAGTGGGAAAATTTAAGCATAGGAACAGTGTTCTAATTTGTGGAGATTTGAAATGTTTTTTGTTCTCACAACGACCAACCTTCATCTTTCTATCTCTGCAGAGCCCCATTCTCTGCCTCCAGATGAAATACATGTACATCATACCTGCTCCCTCACTTCACATTCTCTACTTGAGTGAAGTGTCATCTGCAGCTTGAGGAGCAGGGATGAAACAAGGCTTTGGTGTCAGCTTGTCTTTGTCCCCAGGGACAAAGACAAAGGTGACAGGAGGAAGACAAAAGACAAGATTGCTTCCTCCTCAGTGCTCCTAAAGTTGGACACTCGGTGTGAAGCTGTGAGCTAGATCAGTGACATGAAAGTGAAATATGGTGGATGGGGGCATGAATATGCCCTACATCAGGTAAGGTATTTTTATTTTTGAATCAATAAATCTGTCTTTGCTTAACCTTACACCATCCCAGAACAGTGTGATGGTAAATGGTAAATGGCCTGTATTTATATAGCGCTTTACTAGTCCCTAAGGACCCCAAAGCGCTTTACATATCCAGTCATCCACCCATTCACACACACATTCACACACTGGTGATGGCAAGCTACATTGTAGCCACAGCTGCCCTGGGGCGCACTGACAGAGGCGAGGCTGCCGGACACTGGCGCCACCGGGCTCTCTGACCACCACCAGTAGGCAACGGGTGAAGTGTCTTGCCCAAGGACACAACGACCGAGACTGTCCAAGCCGGGGCTCGAACCGGCAACCTTCCGATTACAAGGCGAACTCCCAACTCTTGAGCCACGATCATCCCATGATCCCATGACCCCCGTGATAATAATGATAATATTTCCATATACAGTACATACAGTATGAACAACCGACTATCAAAAAACTTGAGGTAAATAATGTAAATAAACCCATATTTTATTCATAATAGAACAGAAAACATATCAAATGTTTAAACTGTGACATCTTACTGTTTCATGGGAATTATTACTTCATTTTGAATTTGATGGCAGCAACACGTCAACAACGTTAGGATGGTGCTGACTGATAAAAGAGTGGACTCTCACACACAACTGAGCTGAGACTTTCGATTCACAAAAGAGAGACTCTGGAGGGAAGTGGCTGGGTGTCGGGGCAGAAACTGAGACTCAGGAGGGTGATCCACTAAGAGAGAGGAGATGAGAGTTAGATCCAGAGGGAAAAGAACTTGTGGGTCCAAATGGTGAGTAAGAGTATGTCAGGCTTACTTGCGAATGGAAGGTAATCTGGCCCAGGAGGGGTTAACAGGTTTCTTTGTGGCCTGAAGGTAGTGGAGTGGAGGAATTTCCAGGAATTAACTAGCTTGAAGAGACAAGTGAGTGGGACATGATGATGGCGACTCCTCAGCTCCACTGGGAAATGGACTTGAAGAAGCCTGGGGGAAATTTTCAAAAAGTATTGGACATATAAAATTGTATAGACAATATCATCAAAAGAGTTCAAAAATCTGGAGAAACCTCTCCATGTATGTGGTAAGGCTGAAAATCAATACTGGATACTCATGAGCTTCAGGGCTTCGGGCAGCACTGCATAAAAAACAGGCATAATTCTGTCATGTAAATTACTTCATGTGCTCAGAAACAGTTCCAGAAATGACTTTCTATCGAAACAGTTTGCTGTCAGATTCACAAACACAGGTTAGAACTATATCATGTCAAGTAGAAGCTTCATGTGAGAACATGATCCATCTTCTCTGAGCCAAAGCTCAATTTAAATAGATTGTTATAACTGTTAGAATTTTTAAAAGTCTTTCTACACCACAGACTTCAGCCACTGCACAGAGACCTGCCATCTTCAGAAATTTTCTGATGATTTAGTTCTTACTGTCTTGGAGCCACTATGACCACGTAGTGACCAAATAAAGTATTCCGATTCTGAAAAGACGCCACATTCTCAGGACTGAAGAGACAAAAACTGCCCAGCTTGTTTCTGTGTAGGTTCAAAGTCATCGATGTCATTGTATTCAAAGGAGCTTGGAAAGAAAGCGACTGGAGTGGTCATTGACCCACTAATGATCATGCGCCTCATCACATAAATCAAGTTGTGAAAAAAGGCATGGGTCATGACCACCAGAGGTTTCAGCTGAAATGACGAGTTGGGGTTGAAGCGCCAGGAAGGGATCTCAAAACTGCATTGTAGATGGCTGACAGTTGGTTATCTGTTCAATGATTGTTGTTCACAGTAGACATCTACGACCATGCAGCTTATTATCAGTGCTCAGTTTAAAAACCTCCCTCTCTCATGGTATGGGGTGCATTAGTTCAAGAGGTGTACTGTACTTAAGTAGAATTTTCAAGTATCTGTACTTTAGTTTTGCTCCCTACATTTTTAAACAGATATCTGTACACCTTACATGTTCAAAACAGGCTTGTTACTTTCAGTTTAAGACATTTGAGGGAAGCTATTTACATCACTTCACACCTTCAAACATTAAACTGATTTGAGACTAAACATTAACACATAAAAGACAATGTTATTGGTGCAACAATCACCATGGGTTATTGTGATTCTGACTATTGCCCCATAGTCAGCGGTTAAAGTGTGCTGGTTGTTTTTTGGGGGAGGGTTTTTTTTTGGCCAGAACACTGAAACAAGTACAGATGTCCATAAGTTGTGGTCGCTGTACTTCAGGATCTAGCTAGCTACAGATGAGGAGCAAGGATAGAGACAGTAAAGTTTTTTTAATGGCAGGTAATATCAAATTCAGCATTTCTCTCAACTTAACAAATATTTGCTGATATTTGTTAAGTTGAGAGAAATGCTGGAAATTTAAAGTTTACATGGAAGTCCTCATTTTTAAAATTCTGATATTGGATCGGTACATGATGTAATGTTATGGGTTTTTTTGTTTGTTTTTTGTGCAACATCCTGCAAAACAAACAGAGGTATAGCCCCTTAACTTAGTATTATTAAAATATTACAATATTTTTCCTAAAATGGTGAAGTTTACACTTTGAGTACATAATATTCGCCATGTTCTATTGTGCACAGGATCAAAAACCAATTTTTATTTTTGTTGTTGATCCATCATAGCTCAGAGTTGGAAAATATTTTACATTTTATATATGGAAAGCAAAATTTAAAAATGTTATTTTATTTGAACTGTCGGTTAGGAGTGAAAATCCCTGAAAATGTTTATTAAAGTAAAAATATGCTTTTTTTTTTAAAGTGGATGTTGCCTACTGTAATTGTTTAATGTATCAAGTGTAAAGTTTTCTCGTTTTTACTTTGGGAATATTATAAGGTAGGAACTGATATAAAATAAAATATATAGTATCAGAAATGGAGCATCAGTGAGATCTTGAACAGACAACAATCAATGAAAAGACCAAAAAGAAGTAAAAACAAACAGTATGCTAATCTGTCTGAAAACCTTGAATCTCTAGTTCAGTAATTTTCAGAAACATATGAACAATGTGGATTCGAGCACATTATTCAAGCAGCTGCAGGTTGATTTAATGGGGACTATTTTCAGCAGTGTATAAATTCATTTTCACCGCTCTAGTGATGTGGCACAGTGATGTCAGCTTAAACTCAAACAAACAACACTGGACAATAGAGCTCTGTGGCAAAGATAAATACGATACCTCAGGGTTTGCTACATACACAACACTTGATAGTAGCATAAATACATTGGCTGGTCTTGATGTTTTTGTGATTTAAAAAACCTCATAAATGTAGTGAACATATAGCAGATATACAATACTGTATATGTACATGTACCTGCTGGCTTTAAAAAAACACATATACACGCAGTCACTCTTTTCCAGAGATAGACTCTGTTATTACTCTAAATTAGTTTTGACCCTAAACCTTATCTCTGCTCCACAGACAAACCTCCAAAGAGCAGGCTGTGGCTTGCCAAGGTCCAGCCCACCTGAATGTCTCGGAGAGAAAACAAAGAGCAGAGGGCCGAAAAAGGCACCAGCGGGAAAAGATGAAGGAATCAGTGGATGAAAGGTTGAGGGGAGGCTGTGATGGACATGGAGGACTGGAGGTTGAAAAAGGCTCTATTGAATACATGCAATCAGGAAAACTATACATCCAGGCAGGGTGCTTGGATGTAGTTGTACTAATAGCAACAGTAAATGAAAAAACAGGGCAGACAGCAGGATATGCCCTTTAGAGTGATATAAATAAGAATAATTAACTGTTGAGCATGTTAAGCTAAATATATTGCGTCTGGGATAGGTCTTTTTCTGCCCAATCAGCCAATCGGGGTTCACCAACTGTGGTACAAAACTGATATTTGTAGGAGCAAGAGAAGAAAGGCACATATTGCTGGAATAGCAGTTAGATGTCAGAATAAAATAAAAATGTTATTGTAACAGTTTGGATATGGAAACTTTTATGTAGGTGACCCCTACTGACCATTACAGGAAAACTATTTTCCAGCATTTGAAAAAGTATTACCATAACATAGAATACAAAGATAGGTAAAAATACAAATGTCAGCCTGTAATACCCGAAAAGTTGATTCTGTTCATCTGGATGTAGTGTTTTCAGTGAGAGAAACGTTTCGTCAATCATCCAAGTGACTTCTTCAGTCTCAACCTGTAAGGCTTTCACAACACCCTTTGTTGTTTTAATCAGAGAAAGTTCTGTTACTTGTAACAATGCCAGTTGATGTAGTGGATGCATTCCAACCTCTAAACTCCGAGCAAAAATAGCCTATTTCCCAAAAACTCTGAAAACTGCGTGCAAGCATATCTAGGAGAAAGGGTACTGGGCAAATATTGATTTGACTTATGTTTATTATTACTGCACCTTAAATTACTTTTGTTGATAGATTGAAGTATTTATTTAATTTTCTCAATTTTATTGTATTGCCTTTAATGTTTGCATAGTACTGTAAAAGCTGATTTAACTTCACAATGTTCTCCAAAGAGGTTCATCTCAACATGTCTGAGCAGAATATGACTAATGAGGCATGGGAAGCAAATCTGAACATGATGCACATGAGACAAGGGACTGTCAACATAAAACAGGAACTAATACACGGACACAAAGACTCAGACTAAGACATACAAATTGACACTGGAACAAAAAGGTAAACAAACACTGAGACACGACAAACTGGAGGAACAGGACACAGTAACCAGACAGACACAGGAAAACAGAAATCCAAAGATGGGAACAGGACACAGACTGACAGGGAATAGACAAAAAGACAAGACTAACTAAATACAGGCCCATGTACATAAAAGGGAACTGACTAAATTAAAGATGGAACTAAGAACTATATATAACTAAACTAGAAGGCACATGGGAAAAATGCTAAACACCTTGACAAGGTAAAGATGAACTAAAGAAATAATCACATAAATCCATAAATAAATCAAAACCCCACAAAACTGAAGACACTGAGTCCAAACCAAGGGACACATAATCCACTCCAGATCTTTAATCAGATTAGTTTGTCATGGATTATCAGGGAAATTGGCCTCACCTGGCCATGAACTGGTTCATCAGTTAATTGCCCAGACTTTATTGTGTGGATGCTTTAAGCATCCACACTATTGAGTTCCTGTTTCTCTTTATTCTTTATTGTGTGGATGCTTTAAGCATCCACACTATTGAGTTCCTCTTGGGACTTCCGTACACTTTTTGGCACTTAACTACTTCCACAATTTTCAGTCAATTTTCACCGTTCAAATTTTAAACTATTCTGCTATTTCTGCTAATGTGTGCTATGTCTTTTGGTATTTTTCACTATTATACTTTTTAAAATATTAAGCTTAATTTGTCCCATTGAAATGAATGGGAAACTTCTGCAATTCTGCTAAAATTTGCTTGTTTTCGAAACTTAACTACTTCCTCATATTTTCACGTAGAACAAGCATTCAAACTTTAAAATGTTCTCAAATTATTGGGCTATTCAGGTATTAATCAGCTTTTTCAAATCTTTTACCGTTTTACTTTTATGCCTCTTAAAGTTTTCAGTTGCAAAATTGTGATTTTTCACAAAATACATGCGTTGTTATGGTTGCTATGCACTTGGCTTCCAGTGTGCCACTGAAGGTTTTGCAGTCTTCTCTTCATGTCCGAACAACTTCTTGCTACTTGCTCAATTTTCACTCAACTTCCACAAATTATACATCAAAACGTAGGTATTTTTGCTGGCTTTCCGAAAATGTCACTATCATTGTTGTGGGATTTATAGAATTTTGGCAAATCTCCTCAGACCAACACAAAGTCGCAAAACTCTCCATAGAAAGTCAATGGAGAGCTTGTTCAAAATCACCGCTTGATTTCTGTAATGAGAGGCATATTCCAATCGTCATATCTCCTTAACGAAGCAAAGTTAAGACATAAGGCTTGTCCCAGTATATCTTCAGACACTCCTGACGCTCACAATTCAAGAATTTTTTTCTCACCTATTGCCGTTCTGAAATGAGTTAGACTTGTTTGAGAGTAGGAAATTTGTCCTTCGCTCAGATTTCTTCAGATTTCAAACTCTGGAAATGAACCACTTTTTTCTCTCGTCATATCTTTTTAATGGATTTCCACAGAGACCTGAAAATTTCCATGATTGTTCACCAAAGCCTGCTGTCTCTTACGGTGAAAGAATGATATCGATACTCCAAATAGATTTAGAGTTAGAAAGCGTTGTTTGAGGGCAAGTCAAGGCAGTTTTTGCTTTGCTCTACTCAGTTATGGTGCATTAGAAGTCAAATATCTTTAATAATTCATATTTTAATGATAAATTGTCAACACTTTAAGATTCCCCCATCTCTTCTGAACAAAACGGTGTAAGAATGACCGTTCTAGCCCCTACGGTTAGGAAATTATGGTCATTTGTTTGAGGGGAGTCGTCATTACGAGAAATAGACTGCAAAAATCCTGTGTCTCTTTGTGCTGCGTGCACCTGTTTTGGCGGGAAAAAGTGCACAGGCTCTCTGATTGGTGGATTCAAATTGAGCAGCTCCCAGGCTGCTTGACTGAGCATGAAACTTGCTTCTCTCTCCCTGTGTGTGTGTGTGTGTGTGTGTGTGTGTGTGTGTGTGTGTGTGTGTGTGTGTGTGTGTGTGTGTGTGTGTGTGAGACAGAGAGAGAGAGAAAGCCTTTTTATGGGATGATCTCATTGTAAGATTCAAATTCAATATATTTAGACTGGTTGACTGAATTGGATCTTGTGTGTGTGTGTGTGAGAGAGAGAGAGAGAGAGAGAGAGAGAGAGAGACCCTCTTTAGGGCAGCATCTCATTGTTGGAAAAAATATAATATATTCAGACTGGTTGACTGGCATAGACCCTCTGTGTGTGTCTCTCTCTCTGTGCATTTGTGTATACATATTTGATTTTGTGTGTATCTGTTGGCTGTTCCTTCTTGTTTTTTAAATTTATTTTTATTTCTTTATTTTTTTTTCACAGGTGAATAACAATTAGTTTTGAGGGAACTTAACCATGTTCCGTTTTTTTTTTTCAGCTTGTCATCTTACATTTTCCAGTATTTTCACTTAAGTTATTACTATTCTGTTCAATCATAGTATTTGTTCTAAATCATTGTTATTATGCTATATTGTAGTATTTCTGTCAAATTATAGTATTTGTGCTGAAACATAGTATTGATTTAAAATTACAATATTCATAGTTCAACACAGTGTCTCTGGTAAATCACAGTATTTCTGCTCTGTTGTACTATTTTTCTAAATCATAGTGTTTCTGTAATGCTTAAGTATTTTTGGCTAAATACATTCTTTCTGTTATCTTATATTATTTCTCCTAAATTCTTGTATTTTTGAGAAGTTATCATGTTTCTGGTAAGTTACAATATTTCTGCTAAGTTCTGGTATGCTATTGTATTTCTGCCAAGTATTATGTTTCCTCTAAGATATTGCAGTTCTGCTAAGTTATTCCATTTTAGCAAAGTTCCTTTGCTTCTGCAAAGTTTTTACAATTTCTGCAACTTTTCAGCCTTTTCAGCTAGTTTTTGCATACAGCTTCAGCTTTAAAGCATCCACACTGCATTTTCGCAGGAAATGCTAATTGTGTGGATGCTTTAAGCATCCACACTATTGAGTTCCTGTTTCTCTTTATTCTTTATACTTTATTATTCTAGTTGCTTCCGTACACTTTTCGCCGTAGAACTACTTCCACAATTTTCAGCCGATTTTCACCGTTCAAATTTTAAACTATTCAGCTATTTTTGCTCTTTCCGGCTATATCTTTTGGTATTTTTAACTATTATACTTTTTAAAATATTCCACTTTTTTCCTTTAATTTGTCCCATTGAAATTAATGGGAAACTTCAGCAATTCTGCTAAATTTTGCTTGTTTTTGAAACTTAACTACTTCCTCAAATTTTCACCTAGAACAACCATTCAAACTTTAAAATGTTCACAAATTATTGGGCTATTCATGTATGTTTCAGCTTTTTCAAATATTTTACCGTTTTACTTTTATGCCTCTTAAAGTTTTGAGTTGCAAAATTGTGATTTTTCACAAAATACATGCGTTGTTATGGTTGCTATGCTCTTGGCTTCCAGTGTGACACTGAAGCTTTTGCAGCCTTCTCTTCATGTCCGAACAACTGTTTGCTACTTGCTCAATTTTCACTCAACTTCCACAAATTATACATCAAAACGTAGGTATTTTTGCTGGCTTTCAGAAAATGTCACTATCATTGTTGTGGGATTTATAGAATTTTTGCAAATCTCCTCAGACTAACACAATGTCAGAAAACTCTCCATATAAAGTGAATGGAGAGCTTGTTCAAAATCATCGCTGCATTTCTGTAATGAGAGGCATATTCGAATCGTCATATCTCCTTAACGAAGCAAAGTTAAGACATGAGGCTTGTCCCCGTATATCTTCAGACACTCCTGACGCTCACAATTCAAGAATTTCTTTCTCAACTATTACCGTTCTGAAATGAGTTGGACTTGTTTGAGGGTAGGAAATTTGTCCTTCGCTCAGATTTCTTCAGATTTCAAACTGTGGAAATGAACCACTTTTTTCTCTTGTCATAACTTTTTGTTGGATTTCCACAGAGACCTGAAAATTTCTATGACTGTTCACCAAAGCCTGCTGTCTCTTACGGTGAAAGAATGATATCGATACTGCAAATAGATTTAGAGTTAGAAAGCGTTGTTTGAGGGCAAGTCAAGGCAGTTTTTGCTTCGCTCTGCTCAGTTATGGTGCATTAGAAGTCTAATATCTTTAATAATTCATATTTTAATGATAAATTGTTAACACTGGAAGATTCCCCCATCTCTTCTGAACAAAACGGTGTAAGAATGACCGCTCTAGCCCCTACGGTTAGGAAATTATGGTCATTTGTTTGAGGGGAGTCCTCACTATGAGAAATAGGCTGCAATAATCCTGTGCCTCTCTGTCCTGCGTGTGTAAAAAGATGCACCTGTTTTGGCGGGAAAACGTAAACAGCCACTCTGATTGGTGGATTTAAATTCGGCAGCTCTCTCCCTCTGTGTGTGTGTGTGTGTGTGTGTGTGTGTGTGTGTGTGTGTGTGTTTAGTGGGAGAGAGAGGACCCTGCCCTTATTTGGCAGCATGTCATTGTAGGATTTAAATTGAATATAGTTAGACTGGTTGACTGGATTAGAGCCTGTGTTTGTGTGTCCCTCTGTGCATTTGTGTTCCAATATGCCTCCATATTTGTAATTTTGTAAGTTATTACTATTCTGCTAAATAATACTATTTCTGCTTTTCATAGGATTTGTGCCTAATATAGTATTTCTGCTAAATATAGTATTTCTGCTTTTTATAGGATTTGTGCCTAATATAGTATTTCTGCTTTTTATAGGATTTGTGCCTAATATAGTATTTCTGCTTTTTATAGGATTTGTGCTTAATATAGTATTTCTACTAAATTATAGTATTTCTGCTTTTTATAGTATTTGTGCTAAAACATAGTATTTCTACTAAATGTAGTATTTCTGCTTTTTATACTATTTGTGCTAAATTATAATATTTCTGCTTTTTATACTATTTGTGCTAAAACATAGTATTTCTACTAAATGTAGTATTTATGCTTAATCATACTATTTCTGCTTTTTATAGGATTTGTGCCTAATATAGTATTTCTGCTTATTATAGGATTTGTGCTTAATATAGTATTTCTGCTAAATTATAGTATTTCTTTTTATAGTATTTGTGCTAAAACATAGTATTTCTACTAAATGTAGTATTTATGCTTAATCATAGTATTTCTATATATTTCTGCCAGGTCCCCAGGCAGCCAATCCTCTGTGAGGACTTAGACATTCAAATTTTCAAATCAGGGCCTGCACGGTTTCCCAGCCAATCATATATGTGTCCTGAGGCATTCATTTGTGCATATTGGGGCCTTCATGGCTTCCAAGCCAGCCAATCATATCTGAGGGCTGAGGAATTCAAATCCACAAATCAGGGCCTGCCCGGCTTCCCAGGCAGCCAATCATATATGTGGCCTCAGGCATTCAAATTTGCATATTGGGGGAATTCGTGGCTTCTAAGTCAACAAGTCATCCATGTCGTATATCTCTAAAAATTCACATTTTAATGATAAATTGTTAACACTGGAAGATTCCCCCATCTCTTCTGAACAAAACGGTGTAAGAATGACCGCTCTAGCCCCTACGGTTTGGAAATTATGGTCATTTGTTTGAGGGGAGTCCTCACTATGAGAAATAGGCTGCAATAATCCTGTGCCTCTCTCTGCTGCGTGTGTAAAAAGATGCACCTGTTTTGGCGGGAAAAAGTACACAGGCTCTCTGATTGGTGGATTCAAATTCAGCAGCTCCCAGGCTGACCTAGAAACTTACTTCTCTCTCCCTGTGCATTTTTATGCTGATTTTTTCATTTAACAAGTATATTTGAGGGACCCTCAGCATGTTCAGCATTTTTTCAGCTGTCCATTTTGCTTTTCCAATTTTTCTGTTTAACTTATTACTATTGTGCTAAATCATACTGTTTCTGCTATTTCATAAGATTTGTGCTTAATATAGTATTTCTGCTTTTAATAGGATTTGTGCTTAATATAGTATTTCTGCTTTTTATATGATTTGTGCTTAATATAGTATTTCTGCTTTTTATAGAATTTGTGCTTAATATAGTATTTCTGCTTTTTATAGTATTTGTGCTAAAACATCATATTTCTACTAAATGTAGTATTTATGCTTAATCATACTATTTCTATATATTTCTGCCAGGTCCCCAGGCAGCCAATCCTCTGTGAGGACTGAGACATTCAAATTTTCAAATCAGGGCCTGCACGGTTTCCCAGCCAATCATATAAGTGTCCTGAGGCATTCAAATTTGCATATTGGGGCCTTCATGGCTTCTAAGCCAGCCAATCATATCTGAGGGCTGAGGAATTCAAATCCACAAATCAGGGCCTGCACAGCTTCCCAGCCAGCCAATCATATATGTGGCCTCAGGCATTCAAATTTGCATATTGGGGAATTCGTGGCTTCTAAGTCAACAAGTCATCCATGTCATATATCTCTAAAAATTCATATTTTAATGATAAATTGTCAACACTTGAAGATTCCCCCATCTCTTCTGAACAAAACGGTGTAAGAATGACCGTTCTAGCCCCTACGGTTAGGAAATTATGGTCATTTGTTTGAGGGGAGTCGTCACTATGAGAAATAGGCTGCAATAATCCAGTGTCTCTCTCTGTGCTGCGTGTGTAAACAGAAGCACCCGTTTTGGTGGGGAAAAGTGCACAGCCTCTCTGATTGGTGGATTCAAATTCAGCAGCTCCCAGGCTGACCTAGAAACTTACTTCTCTCTCCCTGTGTGTGTGTGTGTGTGTGTCTGTGTGTGACAGGGAGAGAGAGAGAGAGAGAGAGAGAGAAAGCCTTTTAATGGGATGATCTCATTGTAAGATTCAAATTCAATATATTTAGACTGGGTGACTGAATTTGATCTTGTGTGTGTGTCTCTCTGTGCATGTGTGTTTCCTTATGTGTACATATTTGTGATTGTGTGGCTGTTTTAGATTTTTTTGCTGATTTTTTTCATTTAACAAGTATAGTTGAGGGACCTTCAGCATGTTCAGCATTTTTTCAGCTGTCCATTTTGCTTTTCCAATTTTTCTGTTTAAGTTATTACTATTGTGCTAAATCTTACTATTTCTGCTATTTCATAAGATTTCTGCTTAATATACTAGTTATGCTTTTTATAGGATTTGTGCTTAATATACTATTTCTGCTTTTTATAGGATTTGTGCTTAATATACTATTTCTGCTTTTTATAGGATTTATGCTTAATCATACTATTTCTATATATTTCTGCCAGGTCCCCAGGCAGCCAATCCTCTGTGAGGACTGAGACATTCAAATTTTCAAATCAGGGCCTGCACGGCTTCCCAGCCAATCATATATTGGTCCTGAGTCATTCAAATTTGCATATTGGGGCCTTCATGGCTTCTAAGTCAACAAGTCATCCATGTCATATATCTCTAAAAATTCACATTTTCATGATAAATTGTCAACACTTGAAGATTCCCCCATCTCTTCTGATCAAAACGGTGTAAGAATGACCGCTCTAGCCCCTACAGTTAGGAAATTATGGTCATTTGTTTGAGGGGAGTCCTCACTATGAGAAATAGACTGCAATAATCCTGTGCCTCTCTTTGCCGCGTGTGTAAAAAGATGCACCTGTTTTGGCGGGAAAACATAAACAGCCACTCTGATTGGTGGATTCAAATTCAGCAGCTCCCAGGCTGACCTAGAAACTCACTTCTCTCTCCCTGTGTGTGTGTGTGTGTGTGTGTGTGTGTGTGTGTGTGTGTGTGTGTGTGTGTGAGACAGAGAGAGAGAGAGAGAGAGAGAGAGAGAGAGAGAGAGAGAGGCTTTTAATGGGATGATCTCATTCTAAGATTCAAATTCAATATATTTAGACTGGTTGACTGAATTGGATCTTGTGTGTGTGTCTCTCTGTGCATGTGTGCTTCCTTATGTGTACATATTTCTGATTGTGTGGCTGTTATATATATTTTTTTGCTGATTTTTTTCATTTAACAAGTATATTTAAGTGACCCTCAGCATGTTCAGCATTTTTTCAGCTGTCCATTTTGCTTTTCCAATTTTTCTGTTTAACGTATTACTATTCTGCTAATTTATACTATGTCTGCTATTTTATAAGATTTGTGCTTAATATACTATTTCTGCTTTTAATAGGATTTGTGCTTAATATACTATTTCTGCTTCTTATAGGATTTGTGCTTAATATACTGTTTCTGCTTTTTATAGGATTTGTGCTTAATCATACTATTTCTGCTAAATGTAGTATTTATGCTTAATCATACTATTTCTATATATTTCTGCCAGGCAGCCAATCCTCTGTGAGGACTCAGACTCATATCACATATCAGGGCCTGCACGGCTTCCCAGCCAGCCAATCATGTCTGAGGTCTTTCGTTTCCTCTCTCGTCATATCTCAGCGACGGATGTACATAGAGCAATGAAAATCGCAGTCAAAGTACACCAAAGTCCGCTGATTCACCCAGTACAAGGATTATGCTTCTAGTCCACCTAGTGTTTGAGTTACACAACGTTTTGTAACTCCAAAAAACTGCGTTTTTCGCCTCTCACCTCGATCTAATTCTGACTGCTCATCACCCTGTTTTTCCAAGCAGCTGCTCTTTTTCCCAGTGGCGCAGTTGGTAATGACACGGGTCTGCAAGCCAAAGGTCGCCGGTTCGATTCCACCTTGGTCAACATGTTTTTTTTCCCTACAAATTAATACACTGTCACAGACCAGTAATTCATATTCATCATTTATTACAATTCTGCAAACTTTTATGATTTTACCAGCTTTTGATAATATGGACCTCACATTCTTGTTAACACTCCATGGCACAAATACTCTTCCCTTTAGGCTCTGTGTATGTGTGTGTGTGTATCAATATTTCTCCCATTTTAAAGTATTACTCCTCCATAATTGTATTTCTGTTCAATCAAAGTACTTTTACTACATCTTAGTACTTCTGCTCAATCATAGTATTTCTGCTAAATCATAGTATTTTTGCCAAATCATGATTTTTGTGCCAAATCATAACATTTGTGTTATGTTAAAGTATTACTACTAATTGGAGGAATTTCTGTCATGTTACAGTATATGTGCTAAATATAGTATTTCTGCCAAATCATACTATTTCTACTATGTTATATTTTTCTTTCTAAATACAGCATTTCTGCTATATAATTGTATTTCTGCTTTTTATACTATTTGTGCCTAACATAGTATTTCTGCTAAATTATAGTATTTCTGCTTTTTATACTGTTTGTGCCTAATATAGTATTTCTGCTTTTTATAGGATTTGTGTTTAACCTTCAGAGGTCCTTAGGGACATTTATTGTCTTTTGCATTTTTAATTTTAATATAGTATTTCTGCTAAATTATAGTATTTCTGCTTTTTATAGGATTTGTGCTAAAACATAGTATTTCTACTAAATGTAGTATTTATGCTTAATCATACTATTTCTATATATTACTATTCTGCTAAATCATACTATTTCTGCTTTTCATAGAATTTGTGCCTAATATAGTATTTCTGCTAAATTACAGTATTTCTGCTTTTTATACTATTTGTGCTAAAACATAGTATTTCTACTAAATGTAGTATTTATGCTTAATCATACTATTTGCATATTGGGGAATTCGTGGCTTCTAAGTCAACAAGTCATCCATGTCATATATCTCTAAAAATTCACATTTTAATGATAAATTGTCAACACTTGAAGATTCCCCCATCTCTTCTGAACAAAACGGTGCAGTGACCGTTCTAGCCCTTACGGTTAGGAAATTATAGTCATTTGTTTTGAGGGGAATCCTTAATGGATAATGTTTATATATATATATATATTTGTCTTTAAAACATCTTTGCAGACTGACTGTCCTGGACTGGTTGTTGTTGTTTTTTTTTTTCAGGTCTGGTGAACTCAGCTCTTTGGTGTTGGTGTTCAGGAGTAGAGCCTTCTAATAATATTTATTCAAGTTATAGATTTAAAGTTCTGCGAGTTTTTTCTGTAGCAAATAAATATTGTATAGAATATTTAAAATCACCTACATTTTTGATGTTTACAATGCCCATTGTGTGTAATACTGGAATTTCCTACTACCCGTGAACGCCTCATCTTTTACCTGACTGCCGGACATCCGCCTTTCCGCACACTTCGCTGAGTCCGCTCTGGGTGAGTGCTGCTGCTCTGCTTCCCCTCTTCTCTCCTAAATGTTTATAGTCTGTTTGTGCGATTTAACGAGTTCTTTTAGTGATTTATAAAGCCAACCGAGGTATAACTCATATTAGAGTAACACAGTGGTTGCTTTTTCTTAGTGAAACTTTGTCATTTTTGTATGTAAAAGGAGTGTTTGATGAGCTAACAACCCGATGCTAATGCCTAGCGCTCCTTTGAGCCCAGTGTGAAATGAAAATTTGACTGTGAACCACGGTTGATGTGTTGTTTTATTAATTACATTTGGTGTGTTCGTCAGTCTGTTACATAAGGTGCAGTTAGTTCTCTTCACAAATCAGTTGGTTAAAACGGCCTCATTCTTTATGCTGTAAAGTTTTTAACGAACCGCCATCTTAGATTCAGTGTCAGCTGTCGGCAAGATCAAAAGAGCCATTTTACCGCCTCTGACCGAACACGGGAGAAAAAGAGTCACGTTTGTCCAGGTCTTGTGGATTAATTAAGAGAAAGGAGGGGGGGAGAAACTGAGGATTAAACATAGGCTATGTCCCCACATACACGGGTATTTTTGAAAACTGAGACTTTACGTTTTCGTTTTAAAAAACAATCCCGTCCACACATAAACGCAGAAATGAAGGAAAACTCTGCTAGGAACCTACCAAAGCAACAGGTGGCGATATATTCCTAAAGTGTAGAAATGTTGGCCAATCAGAAGTCTAGAAGCCTCGGTGGGAAATAGCAAACAAAGATGGGGCATAAAAGCAGAACAGAGTCATATGTGTGGGGGGACAGTAACTGTGTGCGTATATGTAAGCATTTAAACACTGCAGAGAGAACAATTAACAGTAACCGTATTGTAGAAATGCATTTCATTGAAACAATAACGTGGCGCACAGTGTGACGTCAAAAAAGGCGCTGCGTTTTCTCCGTGTCCCTGTCCACACATAAATGCAAAAACGGAGTTTTCAAAAATATCCTGGCAAGCGTTTTTAGTTTTTCAGTGACCGAAAACGCCGTTTAAGTGTGGACGAAAGGTGCAAACGGATAGAAAAATCTCCATTTTCAAAAGTACCTGTGTACATGTGGACATAGCCCAAGAATAATAAGAACTCCTAATATGTAGACTTTAATTTTTAAGAACTGTTTAACAAAGGCTTGTTTGTGCCAACCTAAATCTGCAGCACAGTTTAAATTCTCACTTTGTGGGAAATTAATGAAATAAACAACAGCCCACCTTCACATAAATAAAATATGGCAGTATATTATTAGTAGTATGGTACATAGATATTTATTTTAAAACTACAGCATATTTAATGATACTATGTGCAGTTGGTAATATTTTAGGAAGTAGAATTTGAATGCAGACCACCTCAAATATTAAAGCCTTAAAAATATACATCGTGCAGTTTTTCATGTATGAGTGTTTTGCAATCTTAAATGAGATGTAGACCAAAGAAAACAGAGGAGAGTTGTTGTTTGTATTCCAGCTGTAGTAAACAAAGAAGTTTAGTGAATCTTTTTGACAACAGAGAGTGATGCAGTATTGATGCTGATTTGAGTTTTCTGATCCTGTACTTTTGTTCTTTGTCTTTTGTTACACAGAGTGAACTAGAAGCTTGGTTTTGCCTTTGCTGGTAAGTAAACAGTGATTGTAACTGAAGCAATATGAAATTGGGATTGTGTAACATGTTTAGCAATTTATATACAATAGTTTGGCTTTCTGTGATATCTTGCCATTTGCTCATGGGCAAAAACACATTTAGGATTTATAAGCAGTAAAGCCCCCACCCCCCACCCCCACCCCGACTAGATCTCTGAGTGTCCCTAAAAATGTCCCTGAAGTTTAATAGGCCATTTATGTCTAATTTTAATTTTAAAAGCTTATCAAAGCATTTCTCTAGTAATTATTGTTTTTATTACACATGTTAAGGCCATTTGAGACTCTGCAATTAAATTTTGCCCTCTTTAGACTAAAGTGAGTTCATTTTGTCTGAGGTAAAGTGCTGGGAAAATTCTTTTTTTTTCCTTGCAGATTTATTTTGTTCATGCTTTTTTGTCACATGTTTCAAATCATCTAACAGGGATGATATGAATAAATACAAAAAAGCATTTTAAAGTGATGATTTCACGTATGAAGCAGAGAAAACCAAACCAGAGCTATCTGTTCTAATGTGAGAACATGCTGGTCTCTAATACCCAGTTGTGGAAGCCCTGATACGAAGAACTACCATCAAGCATTTATAGTATCAAGTATTATTTGTGATTGTTGCATGCTTTGAAACTGTGATGTTATCATTTGATCAAGTGTGCAATGCGAGCAAATCATTGCTTGTGGTATCTGCTGTGTTATGTAATAGCACCAAAGTATTAGAGCTTTACGTTAATGAGGAATTTCTGTGGCTTATTGCAGATTGATAAAACGACACATCACCTTAATAAAGACAGAAATCTTTAATAAGGTGCAGAAAGAGAAGATCGGGTGTTTATAGTAAAGCTGTTGTAAACAAAGAATTTAACAGATTTTTTTTTTCACTACAGATTGTGATGCAGTATTGACTCTGATGCTGATTTCAGTTGTCTGATTCTGTATTTTTGTTCTTTTGTTACAGAGTGAAACAGAACTTTGGTTTTGCGTTTGCTGGTAAGTAAGCAGCAATTGTAACTGCAGTAATATGACATTGTCACTGTGTAACATGTTTAGCAACTTACCTAACGTAGTTTGGTTTTTGTGACATTACCATTTATTGATGGGCAAAATCAAATGGTCAGAATTTATACCTTGTAGCAGCAAAGGCCCCACACATGACCTCTGACTGTCCCTGAAGTTTAACAGGCCATTTGTGTCTGATTTTTATGTTTGAACACAAACAACTGTTTTTATACAGTTGTTTGTGTTCTCCGTTTGTTTGTGGATTTACGTAGCAGAGCACCACAGTTGTTGATTTATATCTTCACTCATATTCTGCTTATGTATTACATTAAAGTCAGACCACTATAGAAGTATTTTTGCCTGAGTGAACAGAAGTGGTAGGTTAAACATTTAAGCAATAATAAAAAAACTCAGAGAACCAGAGTTGTGAGTAGGCAATGTTGTGTATGTTAAAGCCTGTGTGTAATTTATATACACTAAGTTTAAATCAGTTTCTTAATAATTTGCTTGATACAATGTGTTTAAAAGTTTATATAAAAGGGAAATATTGCAAAATACAAAAAGATTCCTGCCAACAGGTACAATGGAAGGACTCTTTATTATAATTTTTGTAATTGCAAAATGGTGTGCCACTGTTGTTACTATAACATGTCAGAATTTACATGTATTTTAGGATTTACATATTCAGATCAGAACTAAAACCTAATGAGGTTTTCCGTTGATTCTAACAGTTGTGGTTTTTTCACACTTTATTAAGCACTGTCTTGTGATAGAAAATGATGGAGCTAAAAAGCCATAATCTGTACCAACAAATATTGGTGCCTCTTCTTTGCACTTCTGTAGTATGCATGCCTTTATTACACATGTTATCACCATGTGAGACTCTGTAACTGAAGTTTGTCCTCTTCAGACTACAGTGAGTTCATAAAGGCTTGGAGAAATTGAGGATTTTACTAGTTATTTCATGTCACAGTAAATTGGATTGTGTGCGAAGAGGTTCAACAGTCTAAGTCATTAAACAGTGATCTGATGTGTTGTTTCCTTTCTCTAGGATACTGATCTGATCGTCGCAAGTCTGGTAAGTAAAGGTTTTGTCTGCGGTACAGTGCTGAGAAAGGTCTTTCTTCCTTCCAGATTTATTTTGTTTATGCTTTTTTCACGTTTCAAATCATCTAACAAGGATGACCTGGATAAATACAAAAAGCTGTTTTAAAGTGATGATTTCATTTTTGAACCAGAACAACCTGGTCTAATGTAAAAACATGTTGGTCTCTAATACCCAGCTGTGGATGCCCTGATAGCAACAATTACCATCAAGCATTTACAGTAACTGGTAATGACTGGTTTACATCACTGGTTGATTTTGGTCCACTATAATTTCAGAATTGTCATAATTAGATCCAAACAGGACAGGCAAAAAAAGAAAAGAAAAAAGTCTTAATTAAGGCCCAATATAGGGTTTTCAAGTCATACCAAGAATCTTAATTTCATTAAAGTCCAGACTGATTCGTTTACACCAAGTGTTTTGTTTCATTCATTCAATTGGACTTGCTTGTGTGCTTCAGATCCTAAGTGTGATTAAACTTAAGCCCAGGACCTGATGAGTTGATGTAGGTCCTGAAGTAGTAAAGGAACTCTGGGACATCACAGTAACAGCACCATGTTTGACTTTAATGCTGGTGTTTTTCTCTCACTATAGATGATTCAGTTTAGTGCAGTTAGTCAGCACAACTCTTGGTTATCATCGAGATATTATTAGGCAACTTGTTTTTGCCTGTTCAGCTACAACGTCTGGGAGGGTTTCTGTTTTCTGGGGTCTCCAGATCCTTAGAAATCTCTTTGTAAACCTTTACAGAACTATATGTGTTTGTTTCACATTAGAGCAGCTCACGACTAGCAGTTTAGGGACAATTAAATATTCACATAGGACAGGGGTCTCAAACTCCACTCTTCAAGGGCCGGTGTCCTGAAGCTTTTCCATGCGTCCCTGTTACAAAACACCTGAATAACATTTGTAGGTCATTAGTGAGAGGATAGAATTTCACTGTGTGCTGAAGTGACATCCCCTAAGACTGTTCAAATTTAAGTAATTTAAGTGTTTGGAAAAATGTACTTCTAAAAGTACTTTCATTGCATCATGTTCATTCACTCATGAGCTGCTATAACATGAATCAAATGGCTGAATTACCACCTCAGCATGCAGTCAGGTTCTGTAGAGTTTTGCTAATGACCTACTAATGTTATTCAGGTGTGTTGCAACAGGGACACATAGAAAAGTTTCTGGACACCAGGCCTTAAGGACCAGAGTTTGAGACCACTGGTGGTAGGGCATTGTGGATTTCAAAAGCTTCTTCCCTTAAATCACTGCCTAAAAACTGCTTTTTGTAATTTGTCATAATGACTTGCAAAATATAGGTGGGATGAAAACATAAACATAAGACATTTTATAGTGGCCTGATATTTTTATCAAGGCTGTTTTTTGAAAATAATCCTGCCCTAATTTACAAAAGATGAACTGTCTGAAAGTCATGTTTGTTTGTTTGTTTGTTTAAGAAATGTGGGAATGTCCAGCAAAGATCTTACATGCAACAGCTCAGATACAGCACTCACTTCTGTTCTTTTTTTTATCATGAAATGATCTACAAAGAAATTATCATCATACTAAATTTTGCTAATTAGGCCTTTATATCAGCTATGATACGTTTATTATAGATTTAGTGTAGTGCTTATTGCTGTGTATCAAACATGCCCCAAATGTGACTGAAATATGTAGAAACTGCTGTGTAGAAACTAGCTGTCTCCAAATTTCTCATTTTGCCAAAATTCATACAGAGTGGCCTGAAACTGTCTGCTGTAACCTCAGTGTGTTGGTTTTGTTGGACCATTTAATATTTACAGTAAGTTACTGTAGCAGCACGTCTTGGTTTGAGTTTATAGACTTAGTTTATTGTTTTAATAGAATGTAAAAATGTCCTTATAACAGTTCCACCATCATTTGTTAAACATTGTCATTCTGTTCACTCCAATAATTTACTGTAGAAGTCTTTAGTATTTAAAGCCCTACATGTACTGTATTTTTGAGATTATAAGGCATAATGTCAATAAACAAGCCTGTTTTTAAGGCAGATTAAGCCAAACAAACAGTCAGATAAGTCAAACTTTATTCAAGTCATTCATAAACAACTCTCAACACTGTTCAGTTGTAACACATAAAATACAGAACAATACACTCACTTTTTCAGTTCATTCCTCATCCACAAATTCATCAAACTCTTCATGGGTTGATCAGTTTGAAATCTGCTTCATAAGCATGTCTCTTAGCACGTGCCAGGTCCTTGTACACACACCATAATGTTATGTTGAAGCACCGTACGAATTACTCTACGAGGGTCCTGACTATGGTAGCCATAATGCTCTGACAATACATCAAGCAGCCCAGCTTTGTAGCTTACCGAAGTATTACTAAAATATTTGACAGAATTTTGAGCGCTGTGTACCACAGAAATCCCGTTTGAGGTCAGTAAGCATAACCAGAATCGATACGCTAGGCACATTGTATATTTTTGAGATAATGACAGGATTTTAGGTGTGCCATATAGTCTGAAGAATATGGTAAATCCAAGCATGTTGGAAATATGACTAATTCCAGGCCTTTTGTGTCTTACAGGTGACCTGCTGCAGAAGATCCTCTCTCTCTCTATCATTATAAGCAATTCTGTCTATCCTATCACTCTCCCAACTCTATCTAATTTGAAAGCCATTCTATCTTGTATCCCTCTCTCTACCGCTCTATCTAATTTGAAAGCCATTCTATCTTGTATCCCTCTCTCTACCGCTCTATCTAATTTGAAAGCCATTCCATCTTGTATCCCTCTATCTCTACTGCTCTATCTAATTTGAGAATCCAAGTTTTCAGAAATCCTTTTCAGAATCCAATCTATCTGTTACAGAATTCTGAGAGATCTCTGCTCTCACTGCTCTTTCTTTCCTGTCTTTAAACTCTCTCACATTCAGTCATTTTGCTGGAAATTACAAGTTGAATATACAGTAGTAGAATTACAGTACAGTAGAACTTTTAGTAGAAACTACTTACACAGCCCTACATTTGTCATTTTAATTTTGCATTAGACTTTAGTTTGGACTGCTAGTTTGGCTTACTTTGATCAATTGTATAAAATATCACCTTTTTATAAGTTTATTTGTAATAAGATAATCTGGTTATTTTGTAATACATACATTCAGATAAATAATAAATTAGATCCAGTCTGTTAGTCTGTTTCATTGGCTATAACATTTGACTGCAAGTTTATAGTACTATTATTTAAGGACAAACCCATTTTGTCACTCAGTGTAAGTATTCAGTTAGTATTGTCATCGAGAAGCGCCTGAGGACTTCCTGTTTCCTGACTGCTGCAGAAAATCCAGCTGGAGAATCCTCATCACCAGTCATCTTATCACCACACCACCAAAGCTCCATATATTTGATTTCAATTTTAGATATCTGAAAGATTTACATAAACTCCCCTAAGAGCTAAGACTTTTAATATAGCCTGTTGATTGTTGAGATTTATTCTGCATATCATTTTACAGAAGTTGTAATTATTTACCAGTCTGGTTAAAAAAATATAAGTAAAATTATACAGTTTCAAAAAGAGCTACAATAAAACGGATCAAATTGTTTCCAGAGAACTTTGAATTTCCTTTATTTTGAGTTTGGAGTAGAAAATCAGCTTTTTATATATAATAGTACATTTCTCAGATTTAACAGTAATTTGAGGAGTTATACGTTTTTCTGTGTTTCAAGGTTCAGTTTTGTTTACATTTGTGTATAACCACATATAAGCTCCAGGTTGTACTTCAGCAAAATGCCAAGAAAAGGTCAAAGGTCGCAGTCTCAGAAGCTTAGACGTCAGAAGGAGAAAGAACAGCTGAATGTTTCTCAGAGCAGTGAGCAGGTAAAGGTGTGTGTTTCAACTTTTCCCAGCACTGAAGTGCAGAGCAGTGTTCAGACAGCCACAGTGTCTTATGCAGATGTGGTAAAGAAAGGTGTTCCCTCAGTGTCTGTCCCAGAGCCTGAAGTTATGCAGCTAATCCAGACTGAACCCCAGCTAACTGTACAAACACAGCATGATGAAGAGACAGCCACAGTGTCTTATGCAGATGTGGTAAAGAGAGGTGTTCCCTCAGTGTCTGTCCCAGAGCCTGAAGTTATGCAGCTAATCCAGACTGAACCCCAGCTAACTGTACAAACACAGCATGATGGACACGCTCCAGTACAGTCTCATGTACAGGTTACAAACAGTGAAAGTCGTCCACGAGTGAGTAGCGTCTGTGCTTCCCGAAGCCAGGCCGCTCCTAGGTATGGAAAGTACCGAAATCAGCAATGCATGGCTAACAGTTTGGTTTTCCTGTCATTCTTACACGAGGATGAATTTATTACCAGAGCAGATCTAAACTGTGTGTTGGACAAAGGCCATGCCGTCTATTCAGATGCCAGACTGAGGTTTGTGAACAGTGTGTTTCTAGCCTGCGATGAACTTCCTTCAGTTGTTACCAGCCGCAGACACGAGTATCAAGTCGACATGTCTCAGTTTGCTCATTACGGCACATTTGATGGTACAGATCACTTTCCGAGCCTTGAACAGGGATTACAGTGTTTGGCTTCAGACGTTCGCTATGCTTTGCTAGTCATGGGAGGAACAGTCATCGCTGTTAGCAGGCTGACTTCAGGTGAATATGCATATTTTGACCCTCACCCACGTAAGTCTACTGGTATGCCATTATCGCCAAGTGTAAGTGGTGGAACTGCAGTTATGTTGAAGTTCACACGTCTTAATGACATGATTGACAGGATCAAACGTTTGTACAGAATGTTCAGCATCGCACCAAGCTGCCCTTATGAGCTACAGCCCATCGAGTTTCACAGTGAAAACGCTGCTGACCAAAGAGATGCTAATCAAACCACCGAATACAGACAAACAGCTACAACTGTTACAGCACCAGCTTTAAATGAAGTTGTTCATGAAATAAACTCCCAAACATCTACTGACCAGACACAGAAGACTGTGAGAGACACTTTAACGACTGAAGTGACATCATCCAGAGTGGATTATTCAAATGAGACAGCTGCTACTGAAAACAACCATCTTCCTTCTGAGTATTTAGAAAAAGAAACATCTGCATCTTCTGTGAGAGAAACGCAGGTAACATCAGATTCTGTTCCTCAGAATGATTCAAACAGTGCCTCCTGTTTAACTAAGACAACAGAGGAACTCTCAGATAAACTGCTGAAACGTAATAAACAGGAAAGGCAAAAAATGAGGAGAAGATTATTAGCCCAAGAAAAACTACCACAGAGAAAGGAAAATCAGAAAAAGAAAGAAAGGCAGATGTACACTTTTGATGAAAGTTTTAAGGCAAAGAAAAAAGGTTGTAGTAGAAAGTCTAATGATCCTGATCACAGACAGAAGAAGAGTGTGTACAAAAAATATCTGTATAAACTAAATGCTACATATAGAGAGAAACAGAGAGAACATTTCAGAAGAACCTATAGAGAAAGTGCTAAAATAAGAGAGAAAAAAAGAGAATGTGTCATAAGGATGTATAAAGACGATTCTTTATTCAGAGAAAAGCAGAAGGAACAGATAACAAGAACATATAGAGAATCTCCCGTGTTCCGAGAAAAGCAGAAGGAACGTATGAGAAAAACATATAAAGAATCTTATAGACAATTTCCTATGTTTAGAGAACAGCAGAAGGAACGTATAAGAAGAAATTACAGAACTTGTGCTGAATTCAGAGAAAAACATAAAGCTTACATGAGGTCATATGTATATAACCTATATAAAAAAAGCGAAGATTTTAAACAGAAAAAACGATCTTATCTGACTAAGCGTTATGGAGAAGAAAAACAATTTCAGCAACAACACAAGGACAATATGAGAGAACGAATGAGAGTAAAATATTGGAACGGTTTTTCTTTCAGACAGATGCATAATATCAGATGTGCAATGAATATAAAACGGAAATATCGCCAGATGCATCGACCAGCTGAGACTTTACAGTGTCATCCAGAGAACACTTTAATGAATGAGGCCATATCTCGTTTCAGATCAAACATTAAGTCAGCACCATCTTATGTTTGTACTGTTTGTCTAAAAGCTTCTTTTCCTAATCAGGTGAAAATCTGCAAAAGAGAAAATTACTCAAAACACCAGACTGTAGCTCATCAGTGCCTAACTGGTAAATTTGTTCATGTGTGTGATGAAGCATGTCATGATCACTGCAGCTTTCCTGTTGAGAGAAAAAAAGAGTATATCTGTCACACATGTCACAGTTCCCTCAAAAGTGGATGCATGCCCAGGCTTGCTGCTGTTAATGGTTTAGAACTGCAGGATATTCCAGCTGAACTTTGTGATCTCAACATTCTGGAGAGACATCTGATTGCCAAATGCATACCATTTGCTAAGATTATTCCTCTTCCAAAGGGGAGACAGAGACTCATACGTGGTAATGTGGTGTGTGTACCATCTGAGGTCCAACAAACAGTTGACAGTTTACCGAGGATCAGAAGCCAATCACAGATCATGAGGATAAAGCTGAAAAGACGACTGTGCTACAAAGGCCATCAGCTGTTCCAGACTGTCACCTGGTCTAAACTCATTCAAGCTCTGCGTAAACTGAAACAAATTCATCCACAGTACACAGATATTATTATCAGAGATGATGCATTGCTTTGTGATCCAACGTTACCTGATGATGACAGCAGTGATGAAGCCAGCATGGCAAGTGATGATTATAATGAAGCAGATTTAATGGAAATTGACAACTATGAAAAAGATGCCCTTTTGTGTGAAAGTGAGTCTCAAAGTGACCAAGATATTAATATGCAATCCTGTGATGAACAACCAGAGGAACAAAATCCAGATGAACCAGAAAGTGATTTGAACAATGGAGGTTTTGCTCTAGAAAGTTGTCTGCAGCCTGTAGACATTTCAGAAGAGATTCTCTGTTTCAGTGATAACACATATTGTGTGGCTCCTGCAGAAAGAAACAATCCTGTTAGCTTCTTCAGAACTCCTCATTTGGAAGCCATGGCATTTCCTGTGCAGTTTCCTACTGGTCAGAATACACTGGATGAAAAGAGACGTCTTAAACTCACACCAAGTGCTTACTTCAAGTCAAGGCTTTTCAACATTGATGCAAGATTTGCTAAAGACACAAATTACCTGTTTTTCTCACAGTTTGTCACTGAAATACACTTGGCTAATTCCAGCATGACAATACAGCTAAGGAAAGGTAAAACTATGACCAAAGATGGACGCAAAATCACATCAGGAATGTTACAAAGTAAGACAGAAGTAGAGAAGCTGGTAAGAAATAAAGATGCAATCAGATTTATGCAGCCACTCAGAGGAACTCCAGCTTACTGGCAGAAAACTACCAGAGATCTATTCAGCATGGTTCGCCAAATAGGAACACCTCAGTTCTTTGTCACTTTCTCTGCTGCTGAGATGAGATGGCCTGAAGTGATTCAAGCAATAAAGAGACAGCAAGGTGAAGAGGTTGATTTTGAAGCCCTGGACTGGTCAGAAAAGTGTGAAATTCTAAGATCAAATCCAGTAACCACCATGCGAATGTTTGATAAACGTGTTGAGGCTTTGTTCAGAGATTTGCTTTTTTCTCCTGCACAGCCCCTTGGTGAGATCATTGATTACTTTTACAGAGTTGAGTTCCAGCACAGAGGTAGTCCACATATACACATGTTGCTGTGGATTCGAGAAAAGGTAGAAGCAGATGTGGATGATGACCAAACTGTCTGTGACTTTGTTGACAGATACATCTCAGCTCAACTCCCTGATCCAGAAAAACAACCTGAACTGCACAAAAAAGTCACTGAGCTACAAAAGCACAGCAAAAACCACACAAAGACATGCTTTAAGAGTGTGAACTCTGGTTGTAGATTTGGGTTTCCCAAACCACCAGCCACAAGAACAATGATTGTGAGACAGGATGAGGATTCAGACACTGAAGCTGCAAAAGCCAAACTCAGACCTTTGTTGAACCTGCTGAAGGAACCTGAAGCTGCTTCCCTCACCATAGAGCAGATTCTGTCACGATGCAACTTGACAATGAATGAGTATGAACAGTGCCTCCAAGACATAAACAAGAAAACAGCTCTGATTCTGAAACGTGACCCAAATGAGTGTTGGATCAACAATTACAATCCAGACCTGCTTGAAGCCTGGAACTCTAATTTAGATGTCTCATTCATTTTGAATGCCTATTCATGTATAGAATACCTCTGTAAATATATAACAAAGAAAGAATCTGGCCTCTCTGAATACCTGAAGACAGTTATTGACAACTCTGATAAGAACACCGTCAATGAGTGTGATGAAATGAGAGCTGTGATGCAGGCTTACTCAAAAAAGAGAGAAATCAGCGCACAGGAGTGTGTGACTCGAGTCTGTGGCCTAAAAATGAAAAAATGTTCCCGCAGTGTTGTATTTGTACCAACAGATGATAACCCAGTAAAAATGAGTCGGCCCATGAGCTTCCTGGAAAGCACAACACACGACAGTTGTAATATTTGGATGACAAGTTTGAGTGATAAATACAAATGCAGACCTGAGACCCCAGAATATGAGGAAATGTCACTGGCTGATTTTGCTGCCTTGTGCAGGTTGGTGAGTGGTCCAAATGAAGGAAAAGATGTGCTTCCTCTTCTAAACCAGCTTGGATTTGTACAAAGGCGAAAGAATGATAAACCAGCTATAATCAGGTATTACCACTGTTCACAGGAAAAAGATCCTGAGCAATATTATGGTCGACTGTTGAGACTTTACCTTCCACACAGATCAGAGCAGGAACTGAAACCACAAGGGTTCCAAACCTATCAGTCCTTCTACAACTCAGGTTTTGTACGACTTCCATGTTCAGACCACAGTGAGTCTGTGAAAAGGGTTGTGAAAAGAAATAAAGACAAGTATGAGAAGAACTCTGAGGATATTGAGAGTGCACTGGAAGAGTTTGAACAAAATAGGGATGTTGTGATTGATGAATGGTGTAATCTTGCTCCTGAATCTGAAGTTGTGAGGCTGCAATGTGATGAGAATCTTCCTGAGAGACATTCTGATGATGAGAACGAACAGGAGAATGTCCCCGACTACAGTCGTCAGTCTGATGCTGTAACAAAGATCAGAGCCGTCAGAGAACAACCTGCAGTAGATCCAGCCGTGGTACGTGTAATGTATCAGAATCTGAACCAGAAGCAGGCCTGCGTGTTCTATGCCATAAGAGACTGGTGTATTCAGCGAGTTTGTGGTTTGAACCCAGATCCATTTTTCTTCTATATCAATGGTGGTGCAGGAACTGGAAAGTCACATCTGATTAAGTGTATTCACTCTGAAGCATCAAAGATCCTGAGCAGACTGCCTGCTAATGCAGAAGAAGCTGACATATCAAATCCAACTGTTTTACTGACTTCATTTACCGGTACAGCAGCTTTTTCTATCAATGGCTCTACATTACATTCTCTACTGAAACTACCCAGGAGTCTGAAACCACCCATTCAAGGACTTGGTAACCAACTGGATGAAGTCAGATCTGAGCTGATGAATGCTGAAATTATTGTTATTGATGAGATTTCAATGGTTTCAAAACCCCTTTTTGCTTATGTGGATGCAAGACTGAAACAAATCAAAGGCACTCAGAGACCTTTTGGTGGAATGTCAGTTTTAGCTGTTGGAGATTTTTACCAGCTGCCACCAGTGCGACAGTCTAAACCTCTCTGTGTTTACGATCCAGAACAGATTGACCTATGGCAGGAGCATTTTCAGATGATCACTCTAACCGAGATCATGCGTCAGAAAGATGATGTGGCCTTTGCAGAGATGCTGAACAGGATTAGAGTCAAAGAAAAGACAGATGAGCTTTCTCAGTGCGACAGAGATTTGTTGTCACAGGCTGTGACTGCACCAGAAGAATGTCCAACTGAGGTCTTACACATTTATGCCACCAACAAGAATGTGGAATCCCACAACACAGATACCCTGAAGAAGCTTCATTCAAACATCATAATCATCAATGCAGACGATTTCCAGAAGGATAAATGTACAGGCAGAATGGAACGAAGAGACAAACCATTTACAGGTGGGCGAAATGATTTACCTGACACTCTGAATGTTGCTGAAGGAGCTCGAGTCATGCTGACCAGAAACTTGGACACACTAAATGGTTTAGTCAACGGTGCTTTTGGTATACTGGTAAAGGTGGTGAGATCTGAAAATGATGGACACATAATTAAACTGGGGCTCAGGATGGACAACCGGCAGCCTATGAGACACAACCGCAGTGCTAATGCAGCATCTGATGATCTTGTTTACACTGAGAGAGCAGAGGAGAGTCTGAAGTTTAAAGGAGCAGTACGCAGACAGTTTCCTGTAAAGCTAGCATTCGCTTGCACAATTCACAAAACTCAGGGTCTTACAACACAGACAGCTGTAGTTTCAATGAAGAACATTTTTGAACCAGGTATGGCTTATGTTGCTCTCAGCAGGGTGACGTCTCTCAGTGGACTCTATTTGCAGGACTTGGATGAGAAAAAGATTTACGCCAATCCTGAGGTAACTGCAGCGCTCCAAACCATGAGACAAGCCAGTGTTGAGGAAATGATGCCTCTTCTTCAGGTCAGAGAAACAGCCAGCAGACTTGACACTCTTACACTGATCCATCACAATACGGAGGGTTTGCCATCTCACATCAGTGACATCAAGAGTCATCATGAAATGTGTTTAGCAGATGTTTTGTGTCTCACTGAGTCTCACCTTCAAGGCTCCTTTGTTGCAGACAGTCTTCATTTGGACGGCTACACCATGTTCAAACGCAACAGACATGTGTCCTACACAAACTTTCCTCACATGGCCAGCAGAAGTGGTGGGGGAGTTGTTGTGTATTTGAGGAATCATTTTCAGGTTCAGGTAAAACAGTATCTGCATAATGTCACTGATCTTGAGTTTTTAGTGTTGAAGGTTCAGGCTCCATTCCCTGCACTCATTGCTGTTGTGTACAGACCCCCTGACTACAGTTTGACACCATTCATGCAAAACCTGGTAAGTCTTTTAGATTCACTTGAAATAATGGACTGTCACCCAATCATTGTGTGTGGAGATTTTAATGAGAACCAGTTGCAGAGTGGAAGAAAACAGATTCTGGAGCAGTTTCAGTCGAGAGGGTATTCACAGCTGATCACTTCTGCCACTACAGACAAGAACACCCTGCTTGACCTCATTTTTATTTCTCAGCCACAGAAATGTCTGTATTCAGGTGTTCTGAGATCATATTACAGTTACCACAACCCTGTCTTTTGTGTCCTGTCCTCGAGCCAATCATGAAGTCGTCTGGTGAGTTTTGAAACAATTACAGATCATGTTTGTTACAGAGTTTACTGATTGTAGAGCATGAAAAAGATTTTTCATTGAAAAAAGGGTCTTCCCTACTCTGTCTGTCAGAAGACCCTTTCTTATTGCAATGTTATTAATCATTTCACCAAATCATTGCTGAACTTCATGCAGAGCAGAGAACATCTGCTATCATGCACCTCTGATCTGAAATGTGCTGCAACATTTATTAAACCAACATCATTTCTTTTATTCTCATGTTTTAAATGACTAAATCTTTTTACTGTGACGTATGTAGCTCAACAAACGAGATCTTCCCCTCCAAGGGCTTGAAAATATGAAATAGTAAATAAATAAATCCCACATAAATGCAGGTATTTATTATGGGTCACATGAATAAATACAGACAATTATATTTTCTTGATTATAGTAGATTTTGTAGAATCAAAAGTTTTTGTGATGAATGAGTTTTTGCTTATCATGTTTTACAGGTAAAAAATGTCAAAAGTTATAAACTATCTTTAGGCTACCAGAGATGTCTATAATGATACATTATGTAGAGAAAAACATTAGTACAGCTTACAGAATATGTATAAAAACTGATTTAGAAGTAAATGGATAGTTTTCTGAAAGTTCCCGACTACAGTTTAACACCACCCACCCAGATCAGCCCCCAAGTGTCTATGTAATGCTGGTATGGTGTGTGAGTTTGACTTGGCCTTTATCCGGGTGGGTTTGGGTTTGGGTGGATAAAGGCCAAGTCAGAATTCTCTGAGCAGCTGGAAAAAGCTGCTAATAAACAAAGACATCAAAAAGTGTGGGCTTTAGGTGTAGCCCCCGCTTTCTGATGCACTAATTAGACTTAGTAACCGACACCCCATACCAGCATTACATAGACACTTGGGGGCTGAGCTGGGTGGGTGGTGTTATAAGCACGTGTTTTGTTAGATATATTTTTTCAGACACCATCTTCATGAACTGCTGAGCCAAACCTGATCCATCAGTGCTGGACTGCACAGATAACTACATGCCACAAGGAGACTGCTGTGTTATGAATTGCCATACCAGTGTGTCTTCAATGGAGAAGATGACACACCCATCACCTGACCTCCTGCCTGATCTGGAGACCATCATCATGCTACCACACTACACACCTCTGAGACCATCAATGATGACTCATACTGAGGAAACTGTATTTCCTGTCAGAGATGCTCAGTGATCCTCAGAGCAGAGAGAGGTATCATTCTTTATCTTTGATAAAAAAAAATGTCAGTGTTTTTAATTCAATTAATTAATTTAAATCCTGTTTATTGCATAAATAATTCCACACTCAAATGATTATACTTGTTGACACTTTTTGAGTTTTAATTCACATTATGGATTACAAATCTATGCTTTTTCTACTCTGTCTCTCTGTGCAGGTATTGCTGTCTTCTGAGTTCTTCCGTGTCCCAACTGAGGCCTTCAAACCTCATTGCAGAGCTCATGTCTTTCCTCACCATCATGTGAGTGTGAGATTGCTCTGGATTCTGGTTATGTGGTCTGCAGCACCTATAAGGTATTTCAACATTGTTCATTGTATAACTTATTTGTAGTTTTTAGGGTTTCTACAGACAAAAAAAATGTTCCTTTTTCTGTATTTTTTAGAACAAGCTCGTCCAGTGTGCCTGCATTCCAGCTTCTTAGACTCTACGCAAGTGGACAGAGTATCAGTGTTTGGCCACTCTTACAGACACTGACTTCTGTCAATTCACTTCTACTGATCGGGCACCTCACTCCAGGAAGACAGAGGGCTGCAAGCCTGTCATCATTTCCAGTGTGGCTTTGTATTCTTGGGGTAGCATCAGATTTTTCCCACAAATATTCAAAGGTAACACTTGTTTTAAGCTTAGTTATTAAATCAAAAGTCTTCCCTTGTGTCATGTCTGTGAAGGTTCTCATGATGTCCTTTGATGTAGTCTCTCTCTTCACTTGCATACCCACTACAGAGGCAGTGGAGACTGTCAGAAAACAACTGCAAGAAGACAACTCCTTGGAAGACAGGACCAACTTCACACCCGATCAGATGTGCACACTGTTAGACCTCTGCCTCACCACTACATATTTCAAATACAACGAGGGTTTCTACAGGCAAAAACATGGCTGTGCCATGGGTTCCCCTGTGTCCCCTTTTGTAGCCAACCTTTACATGGAGGAAGTGGAAAGGAAGGCTCTTGGCTCTTTCAAAGGAAGAGTACCCAGCCACTGGTACAGATATGTAGACGACACCTGGGTCAAAATCAAAAGGCAAGAAGTGGAATCCTTCACTGCGCACATTAACGCCGTGGATAAAAACATCAAGTTCACCAGGGAAGACACAAAGGACGACTGTTTGCTTTTCCTGGACTGCGCTGTGCACATTGAAGAGAACGGCAAACTCAACATTGAAGTTTACCGGAAGCCCACACACACGGACCAGTACCTCCTCTTTGACTCCCATCACCCTCTGGAACACAAACTTGGAGTAATTAGGACACATCCCCCCCCCCCCGGGCAGAACATGTTCCCTCTAAGCCTGAAGGGAAAAAGAAGGAACACACACATGTAAAGGAAGCACTCAAAACGTGTGGCTATCCTAATTGGGCGTTTATAAAGTCAGCAAAGATGCACAGAAAAGAACATCAGATACCAGCGAGGGAGGATAAGAAAGACAGATGCAACAACATTGTCATCCCCTATGTACTAATTAGACTTAGTAACCGACACCCCATACCAGCATTACATAGACACTAGGGGGCTGAGCTGGGTGGGTGGTGTTAAAAGCACTTGTTTTGTAGATATATTTTTTCAGACACGGCACAGTCTCCTTTGTGGCAAAACCTTCAAACTTCACCATCCTCAGCTGAAACAACAACATCTTAACACCATCTTCATGAACTGCTGAGCCAAACCTGATCCATCAGTGCTGGACTGCACAGATAACTACATGCCACAAGGAGACTGCTGTGTTATGAACTGCCATACCAGTGTGTCTTCAATGGAGAAGATGACACACCCATCACCTGACCTCCTGCCTGATCTGGAGACCATCATCATGCTGCCACACTACACACCTCTGAGACCATCAATGATGACTCATACTGAGGAAACTGTATTTCCTGTCAGAGATGCTCAGTGATCCTCAGAGCAGAGAGCGGTATGATTCTTTATCTTTGATAAAAAAAAATGTCAGTGTTTTTTAATTCAATTAATTAATTTAAATCCTGTTTATTGCATAAATAATTCCACACTCAAATGATTATACTTGTTGACACTTTTTGAGTTTTAATTCACATTATGGATTACAAATCTATGCTTTTTCTACTCTGTCTCTCTGTGCAGGTATTGCTGTCTTCTGAGTTCTTCAGTGTTCCAACTGAGACATTCAAACCTCACTGCAGAGCTCATGTCTTTCCTCACCATCATGTGAGTGTGAGATTGCTCTGGATTCTGGTTATATGGCCTGCAGCACCTATAAGGTATTTCAATATTGTTCATTGTATAACTTATTTGTAGTTTTTAGGCCTTAACACAAATAAAATGTTCCTTTTTCTGTATTTTTTAGAATAAGCTCGTCCAGTGTGCCTGCATTCCAGCTTCACAGAAAAGAACATCAGACACCAGCGAGGGAGGATAAGAAAGACAGACACAACAACATTGTCATCCCCTATGTAGCCGGTGTATCAGAAAAACTCAGGAGAGTTTTCTCCAAATACGACATCCCAGTGTACTTCAGACCCAGTAACACACTCAGACAGAAACTGGTTCACCCGAAAGACAAAACTCCTAAACACAAACTTAACAATGTGGTGTACGCTGTACAGTGCAGCGAGGAATGCCCAGACTTCTACATCGGAGAGACCAAACAGCCACTTCACAAGCACATGGCACAACATAGAAGAGCCACCTCCACGGGACAAGACTCAGCAGTTCATCTGCATCTAAAGGACAAAGGTCAGTCTTTGAGGATGCCAATGTTCACATTTTGGACAGATGGAGGAGTGAAAGAAGCCATTTACGTCCACTGTGAGCGACCATCTTTAAACAGAGGCGGTGGTTTACGACACCAACTGTCTGCCATCTATAATCCAGTTTTGAGTTCCCTCCCCAGACACCGTAACGTCCTCCCCAGACACCGTAACGTCCACTCACATCCTGGGAGTGGGCGTGGGTGATTTCCTGACCTCAGGAAATCACATGATAGGGTGGGGCCAGGTTTCACAATGAGCTCACCTGAAACCCTGGCTGATTGGGACCCACACCCACTTTCACACCTTGGCTCATGTGATTAGGTAGAGGATCATCAGGGGGTTCTTTGTCCCTCTTTGGGGGGAAACTCCCACTGGGTTTAAATCTGGGACTCTCCACCATTGACCCTTAGAACTGAAGAAGCTTCTCGGATGAGAGGTGAAACGTCTTCAAGGAACTCAAAGAAGTCCAGACGCTTTTCTTTCCAAGCTCCTTAGACTTCACTTGTGTTAATTACATTTTATTTGTTGTTGTTTTCTTTTAGATTTATATGCAGTGATTGGATGTGGTGGAGCTTTGTTAACCGTGTGGAAAACATCTGTTTGTGATGATATTTACAATGAGGCTTTAAGGTGACAGTTTCCATGTAATTTCAATCCTTTTACTAAGCAAAAACATGTTTGCAATTAACATATTTTTTCAGTTTTGTCTTTTGGATTTATGGTTAACATTCCTCTGTGACAGCAAATACTAAACTGGTCCAAGTAACCAGCATATCATTGGTCAAAGGCAAAAAGGACCACATGTCACACTAGCAATGAATTTTTGACTGTGTTTCTGTTAGTATAGAGTAGGTCTAACAGTGGTTTTCCACATCTGCTCTAATATATATAGATAATGGGTCAGACATATAAAGTCATTTTGAAAAGTTCATAAAGGTCATTTATATGTGTTCCTCTTTATCATTTTATATCAGGTCACACAGCTGACTTGAGTTTTGATCAGAGTAGAACCATAACATTCATGCTAATGGTTCTACTGTTTACAGTTACTTTATGATGGATTTCACCCTGGTCACAGCACTATGTGAAAAGCTGTTAGAGGTAAAGTTAAGCCAATTAATACATCATCATAAGTCACTCTCTAACGCAGGGCAGTGATTATTATTCACTGTAATTTATTCCACAACAATGTTCTTTATTTGATTCTTTAAATATGCACATCGATTGTTTAGCTCTGTGACTCTCCACACCTGAAATATATCACAATGTGGACTTCATTTCGACAGTATTTTGTAGATTGGTACCATATTTATCATCGAATCATCTTGTGCACTTATTAACTAAATGTTGTTTGTTTGTTTTTTTTGTTTGTTTGTTTGGGGGTTTTTTGTTGCCATTTTTACCTTTCACCAACTGTGTAAATTCTGCAATTTTACCTTGGTTTTGTTTCACATCAGTTTATCTGCTGGCTGGTATTCCTGTCTTCCTTCTCTCACCCCAACCGGTCGCAGCAGATGGCCGCCCCTCCCTGAGCCTGGTTCTGCTGGAGGTTTCTTCCTGTTAAAAGGGAGTTTTTCCTTCCCACTGTCGCCAAAGTGCTTGCTCATAGGGGGTCATATGTCATATGATTGTTGGGTTTTTCTCTGTATCTATGAAGCGCCTTAAGGCGACTTTTGTTGTGATTTGTTGCTATATAAATTGAATTGAATTGGTTTTCTTTCTTTTCTAATGTTTCTGGTCATTTTTCACAGTTAAACAAGTAACTTTGAGGTTACGTCATCGTTTTCAGCTGTTATCTGTATACATTTTTTTCCTAATAATTACATTTCTGCAAAATTATAGCAGTTCTGGTAAGTTGTAATATTTCTGCCAAGTTATTAATTTTTTAATAAATTATTACATTTCTGCTAAGTTGTAGCTTCTGGTAAACTACAACATTTCTGCTGAATTGTTATGTTTCTTCTAAGTTATTGCATTTCTGCTAAGTTATTACATTTTTGCTAACTTGATGTTCTTCTGCAAAGTTATTAAAATTTCAACAACTTTTTAAACACTGACTTTGATTTCTTCAGCTTCTTCAGCTATTTTCAACTATTTTCAGCAGACAGCTTCAGCTTTACAGTTTCCTCTAAGTGATTGCAGTTCTGCTAAGTTATTCCATTTTAGCAAAGTTCCTTTGCTTCTGCAAAGTTTTTACAATTTCTGCAACTTTTCAGCTTTTTCAGCTACTTTTTGCATACAGCTTCAGCTTTAAGCATCCACACTGCATTTTCGCAGGAAATGCAAATTTTTCTAGTTTTTCTAGTACTTTATTCTAGTTGCTTCCGTACACTTTTCGCCGTAGAACTACTTCCACAATTTTCAGCCGATTTTCACCATTCAAATTTTAAACTATTCTGCTATTTTTGCTCTTTCCGGCTATATCTTTTGGTATTTTTAACTATTATACTTTTTAAAATATTCCACTTTTTTCCTTTAATTTGTCCCATTGAAATGAATGGGAAACTTCAGCAATTCTGCTAAAATTTGCTTGTTTTTGAAACTTAACTACTTCCTCATATTTTCACCTAGAACAACCATTCAAACTTTAAAATGTTCTCAAATTATTGGGCTATTCAGGTATAAATCAGCTTTTTCAAATCTTTTACCGTTTTACTTTTATGCCCCTTAAAGTTTTGAGTTGCAAAATTATGATTTTTCACAAAATACATGCGTTGTTATGGTTGCTATGCTCTTGGCTTCCAGTGTGTCACTGAAGGTTTTGCAATTTTCACTTCATGTCCGAACAACTTCTTGCTACTTGCTCAATTTTCACTCAACTTCCACAAATTATACATCAAAACGTAGGTATTTTTGCTGGCTTTCAGAAAATGTCACTATCATTGTTGTGGGATTTATAGAATTTTGGCAAATCTCCTCAGACCAACACAAGGTCAGAAAACTCTCCATATAAAGTCAATGGAGAGTTTGTTCAAAATCACGGCTGGATTTCTGTAATAAGAGGCATATTCGAATCGTCATATCTCCTTAACGAAGCGACTTTAAGACATGAGGCTTGTCCCCGAATATCTTCAGACACCCCTGACGCTCACAATTCAAGAATTTCTTTCTCACCTATTACCGTTCTGAAATGAGTTGGACTTGTTTGAGGGTAGGAAATTCGTCCTTCGCTCAGATTTCTTCAGATTTAAAACTCTGGAAATGAACCACTTTTTTCTCTCGTCATAACTTTGTTTTGGATTTCCACAGAGACCTGAAAATTTCCATGACTGTTCACCAAAGCCTGCTGTCTCTTACGGTGAAAGAATGATATCGATACTCCAAATAGATTTAGAGTTACAAAGCGTTGTTTGAGGGCAAGTCAAGGCAGTTTTTGCTTCGCTCTACTCAGTTATGGTGCATTAGAAGTCAAATATCTTTAATAATTCATATTTTAATGATAAATTGTAAACACTGGAAGATTCCCCCATCTCTTCTGAACAAAACGGTGTAAGAATGACCGTTCTAGCCCCTACGGTTAGGAAATTATGGTCATTTGTTTGAGGGGAGTCCTCACTATGAGAAATAGACTGCAATAATCCTGTGCCTCTCTCTGCTGCGTGTGTAAAAAGATGCACCTTTTTTGGCGGGAAAACGTAAACAGCCACTCTGATTGGTGGATTTAAATTCGGCAGCTCTCTCCCTCTGTGTCTGTCTGTGTGTGTGTGTGTGTGTGTGTGTGTGTGTGTGTGTGTGTGTGTGTGTGTGTGTTTAGTGGGAGAGAGAGAACCCTACCCTTATTTGGCAGCATGTCATTGTAGGATTTAAATTGAATATAGTTAGACTGATTGACTGGATTAGAGCCTGTGTTTGTGTGTCCCTCTCTGCATTTCTGTTTCAATATGCCTCCATATTTGTAATTTTGTAAGTTATTGCTATTCTGCTAAATCATAGTATTTCTGGTACTTTTCGGTACTTGTGCTAAATACAGTATTTCTGCTAAATTATAGTATTTCTGCTTTATTATACTATTTGTGCTAAAACATAGTATTTCTACTAAATGTAGTATTTCTGCTTTTTATACTATTTGTGCTAAATTATAATATTTCTGCTTTTTATACTATTTGTGCTAAATTATAATATTTCTGCTTTTTATACTATTTGTGCTAAAACATAGTATTTCTACTAAATGTAGTATTTATGCTTAATCATACTATTTCTGCTTTTTATAGGATTTGTGCCTAATATAGTATTTCTGCTTTTTATAGGATTTGTGCTTAATATAGTATTTCTGCTAAATTATAGTATTTCTGCTTTTTATAGTATTTGTGCTAAAACATAGTATTTCTACTAAATGTAGTATTTATGCTTAATCATAGTATTTCTATATATTTCTGCCAGGTCCCCAGGCAGCCAATCCTCTGTGAGGACTTAGACATTCAAATTTTCAAATCAGGGCCTGCACGGTTTCCCAGCCAATCATATATGTGTCCTGAGGCATTCAAATTTGCATATTGGGGCCTTCATGGCTTCTAAGCCAGCCAATCATATCTGAGGGCTGAGGAATTCAAATCCACAAATCAGGGCCTGCACGGCTTCCCAGGCAGCCAATCATATATGTGGCCTCAGGCATTCAAATTTGCATATTGGGGGAATTCGTGGCTTCTAAGTCAACAAGTCATCCATGTCGTATATCTCTAAAAATTCACATTTTAATGATAAATTGTTAACACTGGAAGATTCCCCCATCTCTTCTGAACAAAACGGTGTAAGAATGACCGCTCTAGCCCCTACAGTTTGGAAATTATGGTCATTTGTTTGAGGGGAGTCCTCACTATGAGAAATAGGCTGCAATAATCCTGTGCCTCTCTCTGCTGCGTGTGTAAAAAGATGCACCTGTTTTGGCGGGAAAAAGTACACAGGCTCTCTGATTGGTGGATTCAAATTCAGCAGCTCCCAGGCTGACCTAGAAACTTACTTCTCTCTCCCTGTGCATTTTTTTGCTGATTTTTTCATTTAACAAGTATATTTGAGGGACCCTCAGCATGTTCAGCATTTTTTCAGCTGTCCATTTTGCTTTTCCAATTTTTCTGTTTAACTTATTACTATTGTGCTAAATCATACTGTTTCTGCTATTTCATAAGATTTGTGCTTAATATAGTATTTCTGCTTTTAATAGGATTTGTGCTTAATATAGTATTTCTGCTTTTTATAGAATTTGTGCTTAATATAGTATTTCTGCTTTTTATGTGATTTGTGCTTAATATGGTATTTCTGCTAAATTATAGTATTTCTGCTTTTTATAGTATTTGTGCTAAAACATAGTATTTCTACTAAATGTAGTATTTATGCTTAATCATAGTATTTCTATATATTTCTGCCAGGTCCCCAGGCAGCCAATCCTCTGTGAGGACTGAGACATTCAAATTTTCAAATCAGGGCCTGCACGGTTTCCCAGCCAATCATATAAGTGTCCTGAGGCATTCAAATTTGCATATTGGGGCCTTCATGGCTTCTAAGCCAGCCAATCATATCTGAGGGCTGAGGAATTCAAATCCACAAATCAGTGCCTGCACAGCTTCCCAGCCAGCCAATCATGTATGTGGGCTCCAGGTATTCAAATTTGCATATTGGGGAATTCGTGGCTTCTAAGTCAACAAGTCATCCATGTCATATATCTCTAAAAATTCATATTTTAATGATAAATTGTCAACACTTGAAGATTCCCCCATCTCTTCTGAACAAAACGGTGTAAGAATGACCGCTCTAGCCCCTATGGTTAGGAAATTATGGTCATTTGTTTGAGGGGAATCCTCACTATGTGAAATAAACTGAAAGAAGCAGGTCTATGTCTCTGTGCTGCGTGTGTAAAAAGATGCACCTGTTTTGGCGGGAAAACGTAAACAGCCTCTCTGATTGGTGGATTCAAATTCAGCAGCTCCCAGGCTGACCTAGAAACTTAGTCCTCTCTCCCTGTGTGTGTGTGTGTGTGTGTGTGTGTGTGTGTGTGTGTGTGTGTGTGTGTGTGTGTGTGTTTAGTGGGAGAGAGAGGACCCTGCCCTTATTTGGCAGCATGTCATTGTAGGATTTAAATTGAACATAGTTAGACTGGTTGACTGGATTAGAGCCTGTGTTTGTGTGTCCCTCTGTGCATTTGTGTTTCAATAAGTTATTACTATTCTGCTAAATCATAGTATTTCTGGTACTTTTCGGTACTTGTGCTAAATACAGTATTTCTGCTAAATCATACTATTTCTGCTTTTCATAGGATTTGTGCTTAATATAGTATTTCTGCTAAATTATAGTTTTTCTTCTTTTTATAATATTTGTGCTAAAACATAGTATTTCTACTAAATGTAGTATTTATGCTTAATAATAGTATTTCTATATATTTCTGCCAGGTCCCCAGGCAGCCAATCCTCTGTGAGGACTGAGACATTCAAATTTTCAAATCAGGGCCTGCACAGTTTCCCAGCCAATCAAATAAGTGTCCTGAGGCATTCAAATTTGCATATTGGGGCCTTCGTGGCTTCTAAGCCAGCCAATCATATCTGAGGGCTGAGGAATTCAAATCCACAAATCAGGGCCTGCACGGCTTCCCAGCCAGCCAATCACATATGTGGTCTCAGGCATTCAAATTTGCATATTGGGGAATTCGTGGCTTCTAAGTCAACAAGTCATCCATGTCATATATCTCTAAAAATTCATATTTTAATATTAAATTGTCAACACTTGAAGATTCCCCCATCTCTTCTGAACAAAACGGTGTAAGAATGACCGTTCTAGCCCCTACGGTTAGGAAATTACGGTCATTTGTTTGAGGGGAGTCGTCACTATGAGAAATAGACTGCAAAAATCCTGTGTCTCTCTGTGCTGCTGCGTGTGTAAACAGATGCACCTGTTTTGGTGGGGAAAAGTGCACAGCCTCTCTGATTGGTGGATTCAAATTCAGCAGCTCCCAGGCTGACCTAGAAACTTACTTCTCTCTCCCTGTGTGTGTGTGTGTGTGTGTGTGTGTGTGTGTGTGTGTGTGTGTGTGTGTGTGTGTGTGTGTGTGTGTGTGTGTGACAGAGAGAGAGAGAGAGAGAGAGAGAGAGAGAGAAAGGCTTTTAATGGGATGATCTCATTCTAAGATTTAAATTCAATATATTTAGACTGGTTGACTGAATTGGATCTTGTGTGTGGGTCTCTCTGTGCATGTGTGTTTCCTCATGTGTACATATTTGTGATTGTGTGGCTGTAATAAATGTTTTTGCAGATTTTTGTCATTTAACAAGTATATTTGAGGGACCCTCAGCATGTTCAGCATTTTTTCAGCTGTCCATTTTGCTTTTCCAATTTTTCTGTTTAACTTATTACTATTGTGCTAAATCATACTATTTCTGCTATTTTATAAGATTTGTGCTTAATATACTATTTCTGCTTTTATAGGATTTGTGCTTAATATAGTATTTCTGCTAAATGTAGTATTTATGCTTAATCATACTATTTCTGCTTTTCATAGTATTTGTGCTTAATATAGTATTTCTGCTAAATTTAGTATTTCTGATTAATTATAGTTTTTCTACTAAATCATAGTACAGTATTTCTGCTTTTTATGGGATTTGTGCTAAAACAAAGTATTTCTACTAAATGTAGTATTTGTGCTTAATCATACCATTTCTGCTTTTTATAGGATTTGTGCTTAATATGGTATTTCTGCTAAATTATAGTATTTCTGCCAAATTATAATATTTGTGCTAAAACATAGTCTCAATTTAAAATTACAATATTCATAGTTCATCACAGTGTCTCTGGTAAATCACAATATTTCTGCTCTGTTGTACTATTTTTCTAAATCATAGTGTTTCTGTAATGTTTAAGTATTTTTGGCTAAATATATTCTTTCTGTTATCTTATACTATTTCTCCTAAATTCTTGTATTTTTGAGAAGTTATCATGTTTCTGGTAAGTTACAATATTTCTGCTAAATTCTGCTATGCTATTGTATTTCTGCCAAGTATTATGTTTCCTCTAAGATATTGCAGTTCTGCTAAGTTATTCCATTTTAGCAAACTTCTTTTGCTTCTGCAAAGTTTTTACAATTTCTGCAACTTTTCAGCTTTTTCAGCTACTTTTTGCATACAGCTTCAGCTTTAAGCATCCACACTGCATTTTCGCAGGAAATGCAAATTTTTCTAGTTAGCATTATTTTTGCACAGTTCCCAATAAAATACACACACACACACACACACACACTATAACAGCTACACTGATATAGAAGTTGATGTTTGAAAGAAATACCCTAAAATGTTAAATGTAGCACCAATTGTGACTTCCAGGAAAAATATGTTTCTGAGTATAGTGTCCAATAGATATGCGACCATATTATTTGAATAGCCTGCGTCTTTAACACAAGCACACACTTAACACACAATGATATTAGGGAATGTATCTTTCAGCATACACATTTCCACTACCTACAGGCAGTCATGTGCTGTGTCCTGCTGTGCCAGGTCTGGGGTTTGAGGCCTTTTGTGTCTTTTAGAGCAGCTAGTGATCTGTAAACTGACAAATGAACTGTGAAGCTGCCTTTTCTGCCTTGGGGGTATGGGTTGGGGGTTGGGGGTCAGATTTATTTTTCTGAAAAGTCTAGGTCTGCATCACACACTGTATCTGTTATGTCATTTACTGTACAGGTGAGTATCCTTGTTTAGGTGTCCAGTGGTGGATGAGCATGTGATATCATGTGTACCAAACACAAATGAGAGAGATTAGCCTGCTGTGCTGTAAACTGTTGGGTTATACAAAAACACAAATATGGTAATAATGTAAATGCGTTTCTGATTCTTTGACTGTTTTTGTCTTTACCGCAGAAAAGTCTCTTACCATTCCTTCGTTTATATTTGCTGTTGCAAATGAATCCATTTATTAAATATTGGTATAATGCACATCAAATATACGAGGTTTCACACAGTGCTGGACATGAGGTTGAAATGTGCATGCTGCACTTACAAGGAAAGGGTCTGGTTAGGTTACTTACTGTTTGATCACAAAGTTCCCGTCAGAAAAGCTGGTTCTGAAATTTAATCAAGGTTGTTTGTTTGGCACAGTTTTACAATAGTTTGGTATATGCATGGTTACAGTTGTATACATCTTCATTTACAGCTGTTTGCTATGGTCAGTAAATGCTTTTTTGTACCATAGGCTGTATATAAAAGACACATTTGCTGTTATGTCATTGCTTTGCAGACTGCACATGTTGCTGTTTTTTGACACGAGCTTGTAAAGTTAATCTTGGTTAGCATGTTGCATTTATGAACCATATGGCAGAAACACACAAACACATATCTCGTTAGTTGTTGCATCCTTTATCAGTATATCATTACTTATTCAACTCTGCTTCACGCCCTGGAGGACGGGGCTGTGGCCCCCCCACACCCTCTAGCAGATTATTACATGAAGGAACCTTTTAAAAAAACAAAAAACAAGCGCGTCCATGCTCACAGGTGTACACACGGGTGATCACACCCACAAACTACACCCTTTTTGGCTCCTACCTCAAAGCACACTGTGTTCTGTTGATCTTAGGTGCTGCACAATAATGTTTAACATTTAGTATTTACTGTCATATTCCCATATATCATTGTGATGTTGTTTATTCTATTACTCTTGTTCTCTTCTGCTTGCTTTCTTTTTTCTTTCTCAGCAGGTGATCCAGGTGATTGATATATGCATTTTTTTTCTCTGCCCGTTCTGTTGGTTTTTGTCTTTTGCCCTTCTCCCCCGTCCCTCTTCTCAGCTGTTTCTCTTTCCCTCTTTTTTTCTCCCCTTCTTTCCCCCAGTCAAGTCTGTCCCGTATTCAGTAAGTGAAAATAAAATAAACAATAAAAGGTGAATCAAATGGACCATTACGGCAAGGCTGGGATGGTCAGTTTGGTAAAGTAAATCCGTTGGGCATCTTTCTTTGCCTTTAGACAACAATTCTGATGGCAAAAGAGCCAAACGGGACAGGCAAAAAAAAAAAAAAAAAAAAAAAAAAAAAAAAACCTATTAAAAGTGATGCAGTATAACATACCGGCATATGGTCCAAAGTTTCATTGACTGAAATTAGCAGAGGTGAGGCTTTTTTAATAAGCCGCAGTAATTACTGTTGGCAGCAGACCCATGCTGACTGATACAAGCCTCCCCATGCCACCATGGCCCTTAACCTGATTAGCTAAAAATTACCAGCATCATTAGGAGTCATCTTCTGCAATCCATGAATATCTTTTCAGTGTTTACTTAGCCACCTAGTTATTGATTAACTATTCTGGCTCAGTAGTGTTGCCATGGTATTGAACAGTACCAGGATCTGGTAATCATAAACAGAAAACTCCAGCACGCTTACCCTCTGGAACAGTTTTGCATTTGTGTGAAGACACCAGGTGGGTACACACATACCATTTCACCTGCCATTTGCATGTGTGTGCATGCACATGCCTCAGTGCCTGTATGTGATAATGGGCATGGATGTCTGAGAGTGCTTGTGCATGCTCTGCATAATGTGTATACATCCACTCGTGTGCATGTGTGTGCGTGTGTGTGTGTGTCTGTATTGCTGTGTTTAAATGCACATGAACAATAGCGACTATGTTGCTGCTGCAGTGGTGGTAATTGATGAATGGCACAAAGAAGAGTGGATCCTGGGAGAATATTCCATACCACTATAATCAAAGCCTTGATAGTGTCCCCGTCTTTGACTAATGGTCCCAAAAAGATGCCTCTTACAGCCTGCCTATAATTCCCCAACCACAGACCTCCAGAGAGAGGCCAGCATACAGGGGGATAGGAGGCTTATGTTAGATTTTTACCTTCCTGTCCCTTAAATACAGATAAGTAAGTAAACAGTATTAATTCTTTTAATGAAAACTGTTGAAAAAAAAGAAGAAGAAGAAAAAAAAAAAGAAAATGGACAGCTGGGCTATTTATAATGGTGAAGACAAAAATAAAGCTAAAAAAAATCTCATCATGGACCACGAGAGCTGTGATGAAATTGATTGCACACTTTCATCAAATAAAGAAAAAACACAATAGGATCACATACCATGGGGAAAAATAAATAAATAAAATAAAGATAAAGATGTGGAAAGAGAACTTCAGTAGTGGGGCAGAGGCATATTAGAGTCACAAATACATAAAGATGTGACAAACTCACCTTCAGACTAGGCTTTGGTATACTCATTTATGAAGACCTGTACAGTAGATGTGTAGTAGCACATTTTGCAATGAGGACACTCACAAGGTGAACTCAGAAAGGTGAAAATGATATCGGCCACTCAAACTAAGAATTCAAATTATTATTCTTTTGCAGTTATAACTATTTGTCGGTAAACTAAAAGTCCATTTCTATTCCTAAAGATACCATCTGTAAAAACACATGAAAGGGCTACTGACAGGATAAAAAGATACATGTTGTCAAACATTAAAAAGCACATATTTGCACAGTTGCATCTAGATCTTAAAGTGCAATGCTACGAGACAGTCTGTCTGTTCAGCCAATAACAAAAAGTGTTTACTCTAAAATCTTAAGGTTTTGCTTTTGCCTTTTTAATTTGAAATAAAATACCTTATTAGTCTGAAAAACCTTTAATATAGAATCAAGTGGAGAAGAGGTCAGCAATGTTATCCTCCAGCTATATTTGACATATTATCTTAGCTTACATTCAAGTGCACCGGGAGTAGTTTCTGTTGTCTTTTCAAGCCCAGTGCCACAACATGAGCGTAGGCCTTAACACAGCAGCTTGCTTACGTTTTTCTTCTAAATGTCACAGTGCTGCAGTTCAAAAACTAAAATCCAACACACAAACATGTTCACACCATTATAAATTTATGGCATTACTCTGCACACTGCATGCTTGTGTGGCCTTTTGCAGGCGTCCTCAGAGACGTGGCATTGACAAACCTACAAACAGTAATTGGGCCATTATGACTCCCTGCAATGGTATTGATTCCACTGTTTTAGGTGCAGGCGGGTAATGGGCGTCTAGACACAAAGGTTCATATTGCAGGCAGTAGGGTTTGTGCACAGTATTAGATACAGTAATCTTTATGTTGTTCATGACTCAGGTGTGTTGTTTTCTGTAGCTCTGCCTATTGGTAATGATGTAATTCGGCACCACATTTGAGCAGTGATTGCACAGTATTTCACTGTGCACTGGGTACATGTTACATATTGTGAGCTGGTATTTTAGCATTGAGAGGTGCCTGGGAAAAATATGCGTAGTTGTATGCAAAAGTTGCCTCACCTAATTGTGCCATGTGACAAAATGTGGGCAACATTGTGCTAATGAGCTTTAACTTTCTGTTTAGTCCTCCTAAAGTACGTCAAGAATTGTTATCAGGCATTGTAAGCTCACACCACTTCAGACTTAAATCAAATCTCTGAATGTTCAGACCTTTTAGTAATCTACAACACCCATAATGTCCTCTAAGAAACTGGCAGAAGAACTTATATTGAAGTGAGGTTCATGCCTACAAAGTAGGAAATGGCTAAAAATTTATCCAAGTGACCTTCCAGTTTCCAGTTTTCACTCTCTGAAATATCAGAGAATTAAATGGAACTGTGAAAGCTGATCCACAAAGCAGGTTTTAAGAGAGTCTTCAGTGTAGGAAACCTACCTGAAAGCTCATCACAAAGGTCCTGAAGCCTGCAAAACAACACCTGGATAAACCAGGTTCATGTTGTGCACAGAGAGCATTCATACTGGGATTCTGATGAGAACACATTGTTACACATTCTCGCTTCTCCAAAGAATGTCTGACCTCTGCCTTGACATATCAAGGCAGAGGTCAGTCATTCAATATCAATGGTCAATGGCTGCTCTATCTCACTATCTTTGGAGGTCTGCAGCTTGGGTATGATTTTGGACTCTACCTTCTCCTTGTCACACATCATTCTCATCTATAAATCTGACTTTTACCACCTTCAGCCATAACTCTCTAACGTTCTGCAGTTCAAACCATCATTCAGGTCTTTAACATCTTCTGCCTTGACTACAACAATGGTGTCCTGTGCGGTCTGCTTTCCAGAGGTCCAGACAAGCTATAGTAGGTTGAAAACTAAGTTGCTAAAGTTCTCACTTCCCAACCTTATATATGCTCAATCGCTCCCAGTTAAATTCTGTATCTCCTATGAAATCCTCCTCTTTACTTACAAATCTCCACTTGAGCTCGGTCCTAGTACTTATTGTGCCTTTTCTTTCTCTATACCTCCCAGACTCTGTGTTCCATGCACAAGGACTTTTCATCCACCACAGCAGACTGCAGTCTTTTAGGGACAGACTGGCAGCACTCACTGAAACAGGCTCCCATCTAAGATCTACAATGTCCTGTCTCATGCATTTACAAAAACAGTTGAAATGTCACTTATTCACTGAGTCTTTTGGCCTTTGAATTTTAGTGTTAAGGTACCTTGGGTTCTTTGAAGGGCACTATAAAAGATCCATTGCACTTCCACTTAATTTCAAGAAATATATATTTCTATCTAAAGATATATGCAAATATCAATTAGTCATCACACACTATTACACTGGTGCGACTCATAGTAAATGTGGACAAAGTCTCACGTAATGAAAACAGCATAAACATAAACAGCAATTTCTTTTACTCATATTTCAGTAGCTGTCATATAGAAAGCTACTCAAATACCAGAGCTGATGAATAAAATTATGGAACAGGAAATAAGCAAAATTTGCCCACCTTAAGAAAATAAAACTCATCAGAAGTTAACTCATTCAACAGGACAATGACCTAAAGCACAGCACAAAATTCACCAACTATTTTAAAGAACAAGCTGAAGCGTTATAAGAGGGCTATCACTGAAGAGTGATGAAGTATGGGTGAATATCTTTAAGCCTTTCACAGATGATTAATATAGAGCACTGAACACAAAATCTTTTTAATTATGGCCATGGTTCACTCACTTCAAATACCTTGGGGTGTGAGAAAATCTTTTTATTGATTGCAAAACAGGGAGTTAATACAGAAAAAATAAACAAACTAACATCTTGCCTCTTTCACATTCATTCATTACAAAATGTGCTGCAGAAACCATGTATTTTTTCACTGGTTCCAGAAAGCTTGTCCTACCCAATGTTTAGTTTTGTTGTCTGGTTTTGTGGTTTACTTTGCTTAAAAAAAAAAAATCAACTAAATATGCAGTTTGTACAGGGGTGCCCAAGTTAATGCGCACAACTGTTGATTGAGAAGCACCCCATATGGAAAGGAAAGGAGAAAACATCACAATGGAGTCATCTTTTCCCCAGTTCAATTATCACCAGAGCTAAATCTAATTCTAGTCCCTACAAGAGCTGAATGACTACAATCTGTTCCAGGTTGCTTCCCAACTTTGAAAATCCTGTCACCTGGAGAGCAGAAAGCAGGCGAGTGGGATCTCATCAAAGCCTTGCTGATGATCAAAATCAAATATTACTGAGGGTTGGTTTCCATGGCAATGATGCGTTGCCCCCTCCATGACATCTGGGGGTTTTAGCTGTGAAGGAGGCTCCCACCCTCCCTGTGTTGTCTGTCTGCCTTCTTGGTCCAAACGTGAGCAGAATAGATGAGTAAGCAGCATCTTGACCACCTTTTCCCGTTGTGTGCATCTACAGAGTTTTGTGCAACAGCTCTTCCATTGGCTGCACAGGGACAGGATGCTGCCTTGTGTGGCAAACACGGTCCTGTCCTGCACAATAGCGTTGGTCCACAGAGAAATGCTGAGGCCATCGATTGCTTTCTCCACTGGGGCACAAATGTGCAACCCGTGAGCCCACAAAATGTCAATGGATATGAATTGTGTAAAGAACTCTTGATCCCCTAATTCAATATCGTAAAGCTTCACAAAAGGTTGCACTGTACGGTAGAATATCAATATCTTGCGAGTATCTTTTGAAGATTGCCAGGATTTATTTGTATTTCTACACATACACAGCAGCAACTTATAGACACAGTTAAGTACAGATATGCGCTACAAACATGCAGCAAGTATATACAAAAACTATGCTACAAATACAACAACTGCAAGCTGCATTGAGAAGCTTTTAAGCTTTTATGGATTATATGTATGGGACATACAGGTTCTAGAGACTAGATTTTGGTATGTCACATGAGGGTTTTGTAGTTCACAATATAGTGGATGGAATTTACAGTGCTAAAAGTGGTTGATTTGTTATATTTTGTTCTCAAGATTTCAGTGTTCCCTGGAAATCCCATTAGTTGAGTAATGCAGTTCCATCCTTTTCTGTGCAAACAGCTAAATTTCAGTATCTGGTTGTTTGTTTTTGCACTGTATTGAGGTCACAGGGCCACCAGTGCCTTCCCGCTTTATGCAATGACAACAGTTTTCAACAGCACATTCTGCTGCGTTCCCACCTTCTGCCTGCAGTATTCATGTGAGTGCTGCCATGACGAAACACACATTATAATGCTTACAAGAACATGGCCCCAGGCTCTTTTAGCAGCATCAGTCACCTACCATCAAGTCAGAGCTGCTCCTAATGGGTGAAAATAGGAACCAGACTCATCTGCACAAAGACAAACCTACAGGAACAGAGTATGGCGGACATTAAGATTTAAATGGACATGTAGGATTTGGCTCAGTGTGTTCATGATCAAGCTTTCATGCTCAGCTCTATAGTCCTTTGTTAAGTCTGTCACATATGTTTCTAAATATGTGTGGGGGAGGGTGTGATGATTTTTAACGTGGTGTACTGATCTCCTCACTACATTAAGCCGGGTCATTCGTAATTGCCACTAAGGCTGCTGGCAGCAAATGAATGTGTAGAAAACAGGGACGGACAGACAGACAGACACAAACACACACATTCAGCAGTGTTTTGTCTGCATATGTGTTCAACTGATAGAATACTTAATGCTACTTACGTGTCAATTTTGAATTTCCATATTTTCCAGGTGTTCATCTGTAAATAGCATCCACTTTATCATCAAAAGTCTTGTTTTTTCCTGAAAGCTCAGGTGGATCTACTTAAGACAAATTATGATTTACATTTTTTTTTTAAAAACAGAAGGAAAAAAAAGACGCTCTGCAGTATTTAAAATTACACTTTTCCTGCTTGTTATGTTAAAAATGTATGTCAGTGTCCAGTTTCTTTTGTCTGTACATGTAAATGACAAAAAAAAGCTGCCCTGCACTGAATTCTTTAGGACAGTGTAAATTTTGAGGGATGATTGTTATGTTGGCTGATATTCTTTGCTTTTATGAATGCAATGTATTGAAGTTATGTTGCAACTTTCCAGAAACAGATTTTACAAACAACTAAACAGCAGAGCATGAAGACACTTCTCCGTTTAATCACCATCATTTGCTCATTTGTGATGCTACTTTGACCTGCAGAAGTCGTGCAGAAAAATTGTAATGGCATTTGAGCCCTTGTGCTGAACAAATGTCATAGGATTACACCATTTCTACCCTAATGTATGCATTTTTTACTATTAGTACACAGAGTTCATAGATGCCAACAGCAATACATCTGTGATGGGTCAATATCAGTTGACCTGTATTTCACTCTCTATTAATTAAGACAACTGGAGCAGCCAGTAATGTGTGAGCAGTGAAAGGAGGAGAAGACCTACAGCCTCCATCTTTAGTTGTCATGACAAGCACACTCAAGTTGTAATCATCAGTTTTATCTTTAACATAACATTGAAAAGAAGACTGATCTTTCCATTTTTCTCACGTCAGTCAGTTCTGTGGGTAGGATACGGCGCTGATTAAGTCAGATAGAGCATGTAGTTCATTTAAAATGACATTTGACAATCTGAAAGGACAGAAAGATATCAGATGTGGGTTGGCAATTAGATTAGCTGATATTCATGTCTTGCATCAACTAATGCTATGATTCAATGCAGACTTGTGACAAATTCAAGGAAAAATCTAAAACCCATAGTGAGTGCACCTGGCAGCTTTGCAGTGGTATAGGGAGCTTAGCTTGAGTTCAGCTGTCCCCTGAGAGGGAACAATTACTGCAAATCAATACAACCTTTTTCTGAATGATAGCCTTTATCTGAATATAAAAGGTTTCTACCCTGATTGCTGCATGGTTGCTTCCATGAAAAGAATTTGAGCATGGCGGGTCTCTGTGAAAAGGATGTGATTCATTTGCTATTGCTATGGCCTTCATAATCATCTGAGCTTAACTTAGGTGAAGACTTATGGGAGATTTTAGAACAAGAGTGCAAAAACAAAGAAAAAAACTCACAAAGCTTGCAGTTGTAGTAACGGAGTGATTTTTCTGCTCACAAAAAGACAAAACATTTAAATCCATCTACAATTGTTTTTTTAGGTTTCTTCAGCTGTTTTTTTCTTTGATGGGGAAACATAAAATGACAGGAGGTGAAGGGCTTTAATTTAAGCGGATGGCGGTTAAACAGTTGAAGGGAATAATAAGGCATGTGTGGGTGTATGGGTGTCGGTGCGCTGGAGGGGAGTATAATTGAATACACAGAAGGCCTCATTCTGTCCCGTCCATTGTCTTAATTGTCGTACTACTCTGTTTTGCAGACACTGTCCTATGATTGCTGAAGGAGAAGCAGAATAGAAACATAGTTTGTACATGTTCAGTGGCTTGCAGCACCACTTGCAGGTTCAAAACCATAAATGCAGCCTACTGGACAACATTAGCTTAAGTGGTCATTAAGACTTAGACCTTAAGCGTGTGGGAAAAAGAGGCACTACAGTTCTGCACACATCACATGGCTTTCTGTGAAGAAGAAAAAAGCAGCTAGGAAACAAGGAAAAACAGGAGTGTTTAACCATTTGTTAGACATGCCTGACTTGTTCCGGTCCTTAAAGGTGGTTGTCCATCAGTGTCCACAGAAACAAATGTGACTGGCTACTTAAAAGTCCCAAAGGTTTATGGTTATTAATTATAGCAGATCAGGTATTGCTAATCCAGGTGTAGGTAATTAATAGTTGTCAGGGGTGGAGGACGAGAAATTCAGCAGGTCCATAAATCTACTCCTTTAAAGGAAAGAGACAAACACAATATCCACACTTCAAAACTTAGTTCTATCCTTTATTAAAGTGTGTTTTGTTTTATAGGAAGCTTTTCTACAAACTTTTTATCCCTTGGTTATGTGTGGTAATAATTAACCAGTGTATTTTCAGGACTGATGCTGCAGAGGGGACTCTACACAGAAGGGAATTCATTGCAGGCTGTTATTCTCTTTTGTGTATCTTCATGCTAAGCCTGAGGATATGGGGGGATTCTTGTGCAAAAGAAGAAGAATCTCCCCTTTATTCACTATCACACAAGTTTTGGGAAAGCAAACGCATCTCAATGAAGATGAATTATTCCTCGCTGAGAATCTGTGCTTTGATTTCTCCCTAATCGAACTCAAGTTTGGCTGCACTGAAGTTCTGAGGCACAACAACACATGCATTTTTCATAAAAGACAGATCATGGAAAGCAGTTCGGACTGGAATAGCGGTGACATATTTTGTGCTGAATACACCATGCATATTTCATAGTGAAAAATGTTTTCTCCCCAGCAGCTCTGTCAATGCTCAGGCTCAGAGGATTCAGAAGAGATCGAGTGTTGCTCTCCCCACCACTTGGCAGTGTGGGAAAGTAGAGGTTCTACTGCTAACCATACATTTTTATACATAAATCATCAACATAAAATCATAGTCATCTTAAATCCCTGTTGTTTTATCAGAATTTCCACAAGCTATAAAGTCAGCAGACCACCACACCACTCTACAAAAGACAGAAAAGAGCAGCAACTGTTACGGCTGGGGCAGCAGTCGTGTGGTGTTGTGAGAAAAGGACCCAAAATGCAGATACTTGCTGGAGTGTGAGTGAGCGTTTACTTATAGTGATGGCAAAGTACAAAAACAGGAAATAAGGAACAGGGAGCAACTAAAACCTAGACTGGGAAAAACTAATGAACAAACCTGAAAACATGAGGACATGGGAAGATACACAGAGATGACACAGAGAATGGAGAGCAGAGAGACGCGAAGGTTTACCAAGGTTTACACAGATGAGCCGACAACAAATACAGACAGGCACACACTATAAATACACACAAGATAACAAAGGAATGACACACCAGAGGGGAACACAGCTGAACATAATTAGACACAATGAGACACAGACCTTCAAAGTAAAACAGGAAACTCACAGACTGTTTTACAACACAAACTCAGGGACACGAACAGAGCACAGGGGGGAGAACACAGGTAGGAGTAATAAAGCACTAAACAGAAGAACCAAACCCTAAGAACTAATACAAAATCAGAAGAAACTAGAAAGTAATAACAATAAACTCAGAACGCTGGGTCAGCGACCCGGGACAATGACAGCAACACAGGGAAAAGGTGAAAAGTGGAAAAAAGATGCCTGTCTGTGTGTGTGGGTGGGTGAGTGGTTCTAAGCGAGAAATTATTTTTCTGTTATTTTATCAGTGATAAAATCTCAATTTTAACATTTTTATTTACTAATAACAAATCATGTGTTGATTACAGTTCCTAGTCCACCATATTCAGTGTGAGTGTCATGCAAACCTAGAGATGAGATGAACTGATGTTCCAGCAAATGAAAAGGGGAGACTGGGACAACACAACAGGGTGATCAGGAAAGTGGAAACAGCTGGGATAACAGGAGTAACAAATCAGGCATAACAAGACAGAGGAAGTGAAACTGAACACAATGCACATGAGATGAGGGACTGTCAAAATAAGGCAGGAAACAAAGTGAGAAGCAGACCAAAACACACAACTTGATGTGGGAAGAGTAACAAACACATGACAGATAGACATGATCGGCCCAAAAGACGGAGGGAGAGAGCGAGGAAAAGACTAAGGGACGGGTTGGGGAGACTAGCAGGACACTAAAGACATAACACAGGCATGAAGACTGTGACAGATGGGACATGACAACAAGACCGACTTGGTAAGGTAGAAACTAACACAATGAAAGGACTGAGGGACAAGAGGGGAACACAAAAGGAACTAAACGATGTAAAATAAACATGAGTTGCCTGAAATAAAACAAGAAAACTAAACAAGGAAACATAACCCACTATTAACTATAAGCAAAACAAAAATAAACACACAAGTCCAGAACACAAAGCACTAAACACTGGGTCAAAGACCTAGAACCATGACAGTGGGCTGGCTGGAGATTACTTGTTATTCAGTTCTTTTTGTCATTTTTCTGTTGAATACATTTAAATCTATTGTGTTTTACACTGCTCACTGCATTTAATCATTAATTATTCATCACTAGCTCTCTTCCACAGCGTGTCTTTGTCCTGTACCTCACACCCAAGCGGTCATTGCAGATGGCTGCCTTTCCTTGAGCCTGGTTCTGCCAGAGGTCTCTTTATTTTAAAAGGGAGTTTTCCATCTCACTTTGACAAAAGGTCTCTTCTTATCAGCATCTCTGGAGAGGCACCTACCCACACCTTTTTCAGGTGAGTTGGACAAATGTGCAGCATTTCAAACCCCGTGTTCACTTTTTTCTGCCAGCAGAGGCACCCATACGGGGAAGATGGAGCGCAAATAACTTTCTTTGTGCAATTACTGTGTGATTATACGATCAAGTGAGCTCAGACTGCTCTTAAAGCCAACCCAGAAATTGCTTACTCTGAGTTTCTCTCTAAGTTTAGGAATGTGTTTGACAAAGACTCCAGCAAGACAGCAGCCGCACATCGTTTGCTAAACCTTAAAAAAGGAAGACGAAGTATGGCTGACTACTCTATTGATTTCTGGATTCTGACCGAGAAAACTGACTGCAGTCAGCTAAGCGACTGAATGCCCGGTAAGCCAGATGTGCCCTGTTTTTCACCTGTTTCTGTTTTTCGATTACCTACAGGCCGGGATCTCACAAAGTCAAGCCAGACGCCTTGTCACACCAGTTTTTCGTCACCGACAACAAACAGAACCCAGCACCAGTACTTCCTGTCTCTTGCTTAATCTGAGCCGTCACCTGGGAAATAGAATCGGGAAGCCCAGCAAACCAACTCGAACCCTGGAAATGGTCCATCGGGGCGGCTTTTCAGTCCTGTCTCCATCCGGTCTCAGGTACCTCACTGTGCTCACACAGCCCACCTCACCTGTCACCCTGGAGTACACCGCACTACTACCTTCTTGCAGCGCCACTTCTTTTGGTCTATCCCGGGATGCCCACTAATATATGACTGCCTGTTCAACCTTGTTCAAGCCCAGAACAAGCCATCAAATCAGCCACTTGCGGGATTATTGCAACCTCTGTCAACACCTCCCCGGCTCTGGTCACACATTGCCCTGGATTTTGTCACCGGCCTACTCCTCTCAGCAGGTAACAACACAATTCTTACTATTGTTGATCATTTCTCCAAAGCAGCACATTTTGTGGCCCTATGCAAGCTTTCTACTGCCTTAGAGACTGCGCAGCTACTCACCACCCATGGTTTTTTTGCCTTCATGGAAGGACATTGTTTTGGGCCGGGAACCGCAGTTTACTTCTCAGGTCTGGAAGGAGTTCTGCTCCTTAGTCCAAGGTCAGTCTCTCTTCTAGGTTTCATCCATAGAGTAGCAGGCAGACGGAGCTGGAGGCCACTCTGCCCTGCGTCGCCTCATCCAATCAGGTCATCTGGAGTGAGCAGCTGCCTTGGATTGAGTATGCTTATAACACCGCTCTAACCACATTTGAGGCCTTTTGGGTTTTCAACCACTGCTTTTTCCCAGAATCAAAGGTGAGCATTCTGTTCCGCCTCTTCAGTCTCATCTGCGCAGGTATGGTGGGCCACTCGGGCAGCGCTGCTGCGCACCAAGGAGCGCAACAAGCGCATTGCAGACCAGCACCGAGCTCCCGCACCGGAATACTCCGTCGGCCAGGTTTGGCTCTCCACACGTTTCTTCCCGGTACATTCAGAATCCAAGAAGCTCACCTCAAACTATGTTGGATCTTTTGAAGTCTCAGTTCTGGTAAATCCTGTCTCTGTAAGACTCAAACTCCCACGCAACATGAGGAATACACAATGTTTTGCACGTCTCACAAGTAAAGTCTATTCTCTCCAGTCCGTTGTGCCCTCATTCCAGGATCCCTCCACCCACCCAGGTCGTGGATAGGCTTCCAACCTGCTCCTTTACTTGCATCATGGACTTTAGGCGGGGTTAGGGAGTTCCAGCATTTGTTGGAGGGCTACGTCCCTGAAGAGCGCTCCTGGATCCCACGGGCTGCTGTCCTAGATAAGACAATGTTGTGGGACTCTCATCGCCAGTATCCTGACAAGCCTGGTGAGTAACCGGAAGACCACTGCATCTCTTCGACTGGCTCAGCGTCAGCCCATATGTTGTTATTGTTTTTCTCCGCTCTCTCTATCTCACTCTCCTATCTCCTGCCTGGCTGGAACTCGTCACAGGTTCCTGCCTTTGGCCCACACACCTGGAGTGATTAACCACCTGCCGCTCAATAACCTGGTTTTCTGGCCACTGTTTATTAAGGCAGTGGCTCAGTACTTCTCCCCGTTGGATCATTGAGTAACCTGAGTCAGTGCAGCCCCAGCAAATCCTAGGCTCTGTACGAATCACTTGCTTGTTTCTGACTGTGTGTTTCCCTGTACATAGGTACCCTGGACCTGCTCCTGTTTACCTTCCCTTGATTCCTGAGTTTGGCAGGGTGGTGTGGAGTGAGAGTGTGTTTTCGCAGAAGATGACTGTGGAGTATACATTGGAGAGGAGCATGGTGTGTGTGATAGTGACTTTGTGTATGGACCTTCCCCCTCCTTCCCGTGGAACCCCGACCTATTTTCTTGAAATTCAACCCCGACCCCCGCACTTTGTATATATTTCACCTGGTGATTGTAAATAAACTTTTGATTTTCATTCTAAGAACTCTGAGTCTGCACTTGAGTCTGTTCGGTCCCATGACAGTTTCTTTGTTTTTATGACAAGTGGTCTAAATATGGTCTAAATATGTTAAACTCATGGACCCATCATCAACTTTTATGTAGCAGTTACGTTTTGGTTTTTATTTTACTGTGTGTATTTTTTTATTTTTTTTTTTATTTTTATGCAGTGTGATTCAAAAAACCAAATTTGAGTGTTTTCACAAAAATGGTAGCCACATTTTAACTTTTTTGCAAAGTGTAGCCAAACACAAAAAATTGCATTTAGGTGAAATGTGGTGGATTACTTATATAATGGCAAATTCTCAGCTGCCAACAGAGCACCACAATCGCTCACCATCACCTCTCAGCTATCATCTGCTGCAGTTTGTCACAACCCATAGCATCCCACTGACTCACCAGCTGACAGCTCTGGGACCCCACTGAAGGGAATCAGATGGATTGTGAGCACAGCTATGTGTGCCAAATTGAATGGTGCACACTCGTTTGTGAAATATACATTTTCATATAAAAGCTGACAAAGAAATTTTATCTCAAACCAGGGACTCGCTGAGGTATCATCACTGGAGAAAATTAATTGTTACCCGCTCTGTGGCAGCGTGTGACAGTTTTTGAATAGGGTAGATAATGGCTTTATCATCGCACCATGAAAAACAGCCATATTAAAATAAGTGACAAGCAGTGCAACACGAAGGGCACGAGAGCTGCGGATATTGGATGGGCCGGCAGAGAAAAATCAATGGAATCATGTGGAAAAACTGCGCAAACATCATCTGACAAGACACCAATTGTCAGAAGTAAAAACAAATTTCAGAAGTAAAAATGATAAGATTTCATAGCTGTTAGAGGAAAAAAAGATTCCCCAAAATTTAGCTCACACTTGGTAGTTGCCTGGTGGAGAAAGGATTGCTTGGAGTATTAAATTTCTGTGCCACACCACTCTAATGCATCTCATTATAGCTAAACCAAATAATCAGCAATCAGCTGCCTCTGAAAATGAAACTTCACCAGGCTGAATTTACTACAACCTAAAACCTGGCTCTTTATCAAAAAACTTTAAACATGCACAACAATAAATGCACATTTTTAACATAGTGATCACTTGGTTCAACTAATAACTGGAAAACATATCATTAATCATATTTTTAAATATATTTATTTTGAAAAGAATAAGACAAGTAATTGTTTATGGTATATTTAATAAGTCATTATGATATTGCTTTAAATTAAAATCTAGAATGTTTTCAGATGTGAACAAAAGATATTTTGAGGGATTTGCATGCCAAATGGAAATTGTACCTCAAAAATGGAATTCATTTACTAAATAACCTTACATGTACCCTTAAGATGACTTTAATTCTTTAATTAACAAGCAAAATCAGGGCTTCACACCATGAATTAATGCATTTAAATGTTTTAAGGTATTTTAAATGCACAATAAATGTTATCTAAAAAGAACAAAAGTAGAAACTCCATCACTAAGGCGAATAAACCAGCTGTTCTCCACTGAACCAGCCAAGGTGTAGTCTCAGTGGCAGGGGAACAATATGGGAACAGCACCACCAAGGCTGGATACGGAACAATACTGGAAGAGCATATGGGAGAAGGATGCAACCCATAACAGCAATGCTCAGTGGCTAGTGGATCTGAGGACAGACCACAGCAACCTCCCCGAACAGGGTCCAGTAACCATCACAGTGGCAGACATCCAAGAAAGGGTCTCCAATATGAAGAGTTGGACAGCACCAGGCCCTGACATGGTTCACGCCTACTGGCTGAAGAAGCTGACTGCACTCCACAAGCATCTGGCAGCACAAATGAACCAGCTGCTAGTTGACGAGAGACACCCGGAATGGCTAACCGAAAATGTCTTTAAGCAAACAGCATTATTAAAGTTCTTCATGAATAGGCCAAGTGTCCTCTTTTTTGGAAATCAAAATATGGTCACCATACTGGTGAGTGTCAGCACCACAGTCCAGGATGAGACAACAAACATCCACGAATACATCATGAAGATGGCCCCAACTGACAGCGTGCTCAGTGAATGCCTCAGGCAGCAGAAACCCAAGAAAGAGGGGGAAGGCGAGGAACCATCATGGAAGGACAGGCCCCTGCACGGTATGTACCACCGGCAGATAGAGAAGGTGGCTGATATCCAGAAATCCTACCAGTGGCTGGACAAAGCTGGACTGAAAGACAGCACAGAAGCACTAATCATGGCAGCACAAGAACAAGCTCTGAGTACAAGATCCATAGAGGCTGGGGTCTATCACACCAGGCAAGACCCCAGGTGCAGGCTGTGTAAAGATGCCCCAGAGACAATCCAGCACATAACAGCAGGGTGCAAGATGCTAGCAGGCAAGGCATACATGGAACGCCATAACCAAGTGGCCGGCATAGTGTACAGGAACATCTGTGCCGAGTATAACCTGGAAGTCCCGAGGTCAAAATGGGAGATGCCCCCAAGGGTGGTGGAGAATGACCGAGCTAAGATCCTGTGGGACTTCCAGATACAGACGGACAAAATGGTGGTGGCTAACCAACCGGACATAGTGGGGGTAGACAAATAGAAGAAGACGGCCATAGTGATCGATGTAGCGGTTCCGAATGACAGCAATATCAGGAAGAAGGAACACGAGAAGCTGGAGAAATACCAAGGGCTCAGAGAAGAGCTCGAGAGGATGTGGAGGGAGAAGGTAACAGTGGTCCCCGTGGTAATCGGAGCACTAGGTGCAGTGACTCCCAAGCTCGTCTCCCTCCTATCTATATATATATATATATATATATATATATATATATATATGCTTTGTTTGGCATTGAAGCATATATGTCTCATATTTTGAATTTCCAAAAATAGGTACTTAATGTAAATAAAGTATTATTTACATTTAAGCAATTCACACAAAAACCCAGATTTTAAAAAAATAATTTCAAATGTCAAATTTAAATGTAGAATAATTGAATGTCATTTTTATTTTATTTTTTGTTTATATTTTGCTGGTAAAATAGGTGCAGCATTTATTAAAACATCTGCAAATATACATGGAAATAAACTTTTTCACAGTGCGTATAATCACTGTATATGCACTCAAATCTTAAAACTAAAATAAAAATAATTTTTGAAAAGATAATTTTAATAAAAACACATCATCCATTTTCAATTGGAAAACTGGATCCAAAATATAAATTACTTTTATCATCATAATTATAAAATGATAAAAGGGAGAATATACTTTACTGAACTGATATGTTATTTTTGCATCAGCAATATTTCTTTCTTTTTGCAAATCAGTGCATTTGACGGATATTAAAGTAAACAAAGACAATGATTTGAAGACTAACAATGAAGGTTGTGACGAACAGCATTTCAGACCATTAACTGTCTGCTCAGCATAATTTAAAATAAGATATAATTTTACCGATTTCTCATTTGTCATTTGTGTGACATAATTTGAAGAAAATGCTTTACGGGATAAGGAGGCAGGAGCACTCAGACAAGACCCAAGATGAGAACATTTAATGTGGCCAAATGAGCATGAAGAAATATAAAGCGATGCTAATGATCAGGGCTCATTATTCTAGTTATAGACTGAACTGAGATAGAGTGGTTCATATAAGGCAGCTCAGTGTGAGTTTTCAATCAAAGAATCACAGTAACATATTCTTAATATGTCATCTTAGCGTTTTTGATGTCAGTCATATCAATCCATGTAGACAGCCGACCTGAAAATACACGAGCGTCTCTGCCTCATTCCTATTCCCCTGGAGTTTGTCTCTCCTGAGCCAAAAGATTCCACTCAGGCGTTGAGAATCAGCCCATGAAAACATAATGAGCAAATACAGCAGCAAAGAAAAGCCTGGTAGACTGAGGACTGGGGGATTTTGTGCTGCACAGTCCTACCACGCACTTCAAAGTAAAGCACCCTATCCCTGGAGAGGTCTCCCGCTGCTCTCACCCCTAAACACTGCAGCAGCATCCTCCCCCTCCTACCTTCTTCTTCTTTTTCTTCCTCCTCCTCCTTTCAGTTTCTAATCTTCCAATTAAAGGTCTCTGGCCTGCTACCTGACAATCCCCATTATGTAGTGCATCTTTTCAGTGAATTTCTGGCTTGAATAAAAGCAAATCTCTCTCATATATTTCTAAATGATCCCATTTCACATTGAAATGACCTATGCAGTTACACAGGACATTGTTTGGTTGAGCAGACATACAATAGCCTAGATTTTTTATGCACAAAAGAGCAGCAAATGAGGTTAACTAAAGCATAACTTTTTTTTTCATCAAATGACATCAAGAGGAGAAATGATTGCTCTAACTGCCAATAAAACCCTGGGGTGATGTTGCAGCTCCAGTGAACTAGACAAAGGGGCCCATCGTTGCCAGAAACCATTACCTGCTGAAGATGCTCTGCTCCTGTGGCCTCTACTGTGGCAATGAAATCAGTAAAATGGATGGTAATTCGATTGGCCCCTTTGTCCTTACAGAGAACTGCTCAGACCTTTCAGGCTTGGAACTTGAGCACAGACCTTCAGATTTGACAGGGAATTTTAATTGGCAGTCGAATCGGTGCAATTACAGTGCAGGCTGTTAATCATATGTGCCCTCACGGGTCAGCTCAGAGTGCACAACGTGCTGACAACTAACATGACAGGCATACACATCACTGTCAATGGCAAATTAGTGTTTAGATATAAGTATCAACACAGCATTGGGAAAACAATCCATTACAAACAAACTTTGGATTTTTAAAGTGCATAAGCATTCCTGCAAAATCCTGCTGACTTAAGTAGCACAGGGTAAGAATGTTTCAGTGGGTCATGTATTTTCCAATTTATGAAATCTGGTACAAATAATCAAGCTGGCAACAGGGCTGTGAGCATCTGCGATCGATCAAAAGGGTATGGATACCCAAATGGTAAAAAAAACTGCTGGAAAGAGAAAACAAAAAACAAAATGTTCTTGAAAAAAACTGTTTAATAACCTTAGCAATCACTTTAATTTTGTGTTTAAATTACTAACTTCCTGTGTTTCCTGTACATCCAGATAGGTTTGCAGTGAATGGTCTGAAAAAGAGCAAATATCCAATGAGTAGCAGTTCTCATGAATCCAGCAGAGTAGCTCCAGACCATCATACTACCACCACCGTGTCTGACTGTTGGTGTAATGTTCTTTTTATGAAATGTTGTTAGTTTTATGGCAGATGTAAGAGGATACTACAAACCCTTTTTCTTATTTGCGGCTGTATTCTTTGCCCTATATTGTGTCTTAATATTTGTCGCCAATAAAGAAAACCAAATTAAATAAACAGCCACCACTCTATCTTTCTGTAGATCACCCCTTGATTCAGTTGGGTAGAGATGTCAACACTGTTCATTCCACATCTGAACAAAACTGCAGGAGGAAAAACATGAACACCATTGGCTGATTTAAGTGAGTCATGTATTTGACATTACTTCAATGTGTGAATTTCCAGGCAGTAAACACAAAAAGCCAGGCATTAACTAAGTGAAAGTAAGTGGAAGAAAGGGGAGTTTCCCTGCCCCAAAACATCTTCAGAGGACTTTCATATGCAGTGTCTGTGCACGTCATGAATTATCCATGATTGCAAAATAGATCTCCTGCTTGCAGAAGCTGCACTACATGGAATATTGGTATGTAAAATAATGCGAATTATCTGCACAAATATGTATGCAAGCATAGTCTGTCTGGGTTCAATCAGCATTTCCAAGCTAAGGAGTACATTTCCTATGACACTCAAATGTCAGAGAACTTTGATTAAATAACCAGAGTTTGCATCTTGTTATAGAAACATAATTGCTTTCAAAAATGTAATTGCATTCTTACTGTAGAACATGCAGCAGTGTATTCCCTGAACCCCAATATTCATCTACACACCTAGACACAACACCAGCAAAATAATGTGGGCCCATAAATCCTCCAGAAACCAAAGCAAACAGAAGAAAGCACACTCAGGTCTGGCAGGGCAGGCTGCCGTTGCTGGGGAAACAAGAGACAGCGATGGCCGACAACTCAGGGATAGGATGAAGCAAGGGGATGTGTTTCTGTGCCTGTCCATCTGTGTGGGGGGCAGAGCAAAAGGGTGTTGCTAATGATGGGGTGAAAAGGGGGACAGTGTGAAGAAGTCTACTGTGGACTGATGTGTTGTTGCATGATGGCTAAAAGCTTAGGACTGAAGACTGCTGAATGGAAGGCTGATATATTTGGAGCACCTCACTTCTATCACAAAAGAGTTAGATGTCCAAAGCTGAGTGCCGATCAGGCAAGATCAAATATTGTACTTGAAAAAGTTGATGTTTTCCTCCCCTCATGCCCAACCAGTCATGACAGATGGCTCCTCCCTGAGCCTGGGTCTGCTGAAGGTTTCTTCCTGTTAAAAAGGAGTTTTTCCCTCCCCCAGTTGCCACTCGCTTGTTCATGAACGATTTTCTGTTCGTTTAGTTTTTCTCTCTATTATTGTAGGGTCTTTGCTTTATAATATAAAATGCCTTAAGGTGAGTGTTGTTGTGATTTTGGCACTATATGAATTAAACTAAACTGAACTGAATTGAGTGATGATGGATCTACAGCTTTGATTTGGCACAGATTTTCACACCAAATGCCATTTCTGACGCAACCCTCCCAAGGTCTTGTGTTTCCTCTCAGTTTTAAACTGGAGATCTTTTGTGTGTAAGGCAGATGTCTTAAAATTACACTGTAGAGACACTAAAAAGGTAATAAGAAAAAAAATGTAATATATGTCTTCATATTTATTACAAAATACAAGTGCCAAACCACAGTCAACCACAGGCATGTATTGTAAGTATGCAAAAATAATCAAGAGAATACATTTTTAGATCTACATAAAAGTCAATCATCAATTGCTTTTCAAGAAATAAGGCCATACCCTCTGTGGTTATAGCTTCAAGGATGTGGAGAGCTGCCACATTTGTTTATGGTATCATAAATGCTTAAGTGTATCCTATAAAATTGAATGGCTGCTCAGCTTTTTAAGTTGTGTTCCTTGAGTTGTTCTATAAAAAATAAATAAATGAATAAAAACATATACTTACATCTACCTTTAGTAGAACAATCTATATTTATTACGTGTTTTAGGTTTGGTATTGATCTTGTATCCCCCAGTCCATGAAACAAGAATTGTATTTGACTGCAACGAAGGTGTTTAAAATTTCAATACATAGAAAAATAATTACCTAGTTAATGTATGATGTAAATAAAAGTTGTTTTTGTTTATTTGTTTGTTTGTTTTGTTTGACAGTGCAGCAACGATTGAGTGATAATTAAGCTTGGGTTTTTTCCTACCAGAAAGATTTCACCCCAAAATCTGCATTCTTTGTAACGACCAGCAGGAGGCAACTGTCCTGATTGCACAAAGAAATCAAATTATCAAAAATTACAAGAGAAAAAAACCCCTATTTCTCACTTTATCTATAACATCAGTAAAGGCTCTCCTGATACATTTGCAGTCACACTGCACTGAATACAACATTTTCATTTTGTAAATTATCGAGAGTCAAAAAGACTCTAATTATGCAGTGGCGTCATGAATGAGCAGAAGCTTTTCATTGTCACCTTCTTTGTATTTTAAAATCATCTGAGAGAGGGTTAATCTGACAGTCAAACTGACAGTGAAATGTATAGTTTATAATCTTTTTTCACTCTAATAATGACCATACTTTTACAAACTGAACTTAATTTTTATTTAATGTGATGTGAAACTAGCCTCTTAACAAGAATCCAGGTTTAATGATTGTCTGGTGGCTTCACTTTTCAATGTGAAGTATCTTGCATAGTATCTGTGGAAAGGCACTTTAACATTTAGTTTAAATTAGTCCTGAGGTTCACTGGTTCTCTAATCATAAACAGACACATTGCTCTACTACGTCACTGTCTTACATTCAGAAATACAAGAGGAACAAATACGTATTTAACCACTGCTGAAAATAATTCCCAGTACTGTGTTTTAAAAACTATAGTGCCCAGCTGAATTAACACTTTGTTTAATTGTTCCCCCCCCCCCCCCCCCCCCCCCCCCCCCACAGCATATTAAAGTGTGCACAGAGAGTTCTTCTGAAAATATTTATTAATGCAAATTGCAATTACAGGCAAAAACTCATCAGTGGCTTGCCAGGACCCCCTTTTACCTTCAGAACTCCCTTAATTCCTCAGCAATTTTCGTCCATGATACAATAGCATCACACAGTTACTGCAGATGTATCAGCTGCTCCAGTTCACCACATCACAAAGATGCCGTATTGAACTGAACTCTGGTGACTTTGGCGCCCATTTGAGCACTCATTGTCATGTTCAAGAAACCAATTTTAGATTATCAAAGTTTGGGACATGGTGCATTATTGTACTGGAAGCAGACATCAGACAATACTCGGGTAGGCTGTTGCACTTAAACGATGCTTAGTTGGCAATAAGGGGCTCAAACATTGGCAAGAAAACATGCCCCACACCATTACACCATCAACAGCAGCCTGAACCTCTGATACAAGTCAGGATGGCTCCATGTTTTTATTCCGACCCTACTATCCAATTTTTTTTCCAGTCTTCTATTTCCTAGTTTTGGTAAACCCTTCTGAATTGTAGACTCAGTTTTCTGTTCTTATCTGATAGGAGTGGCACCACGGTGCAATCCTCTGCTGCTGTAAATCATCTGCTTCAAAGTTCGACCTGTGAGTTCAGACTTGTCAGTACTGCATACTTTCTTTCCACTGTGACAGCCATTCTGAGAGAATGATGCCTTAAAGCCTTAAAATCACCTTCCGTCACCATTTTGATGCTCGGTTTGAACCTCAGGATGTTATCTTGATCACATGCCTAAATGAATCTAGATGCTGCTGACTACATACATACAATTCTGTTCTTAAAATAAATAGTACATTTAAAAAGGCTCGTCTTTTAAGGCGTTTTTGCTCTCATGTAATTTACTTTTAATTTTTAAAAAGCACTAAGAACCTTTTTGCCGAAATATACAAATATACTTCTGTTCTCTTCCAGTTTCATTTTGCATGTACAATGACAATAAAGAGCTATTCTATTCTATTCTATTATATCACTTCAATTATTAATGATTTATAATGCAAGGTAGCATTTTCTGGGTGCGCTTGTACTGCCCTTTAAAAAATGAATCCCTACACCAAAGGTTATCAGAGTAGTATTATTGTATGATAAATAATTTGAGGTATATAACAATATACAATATTCTAGTGATGCCAATACAGTTTGGTAGAAAAAATCTCAACTTTCCTTATCTAAAATCTTCCAGCTCCCTAAACTGGCATCATTGTATGTGATAATTACCCGAGACTCATCTTTTTTAAGACAGCAGCTCCCTCTACTGGTCTCAAGTAGTAATAAAGTCTCAAGGCTTTATTAAAACCAATTCGTTTCGACTCAATCAATTCGACTCAGTTCTCACAGCAGAAAAGTCATTCTCGCCACTCATAATCCAATTTTCAAAACAGTAACCTGTGCAAAAGATGCTCCAATGATCAAAATCTTTTTTACTTTTGTTGAAACATGAATGGTCAATCAAGCACATCAACTCTGGTAAATGAATAAAAACCATTCACTGACCTTTAAAGACTGAGTCAATAAAATGTTTGTTTGGTTTTTGGTTTTTTTTGTCAAAACCATACTGACTTTGGAAAGAGTTCTGCAGAAATGAAGGCCGATGTAGAGTGCTTTGTTTTCAGCAAAAAAGAAATGGAAAGGATTTATTTGAAACTTTACAAAACTGATGAAATGGAGAAAAGCAAAATACGAAAACAGACAAAGAGAGTATGTACAATCTGAGAACATAGCAGCAGATGTTGAGAACTGAGTTAAACCTCAGTTTAACTAAGCATCAGAATAAGGAAGAACGATAATTATTTATGGCGTGGATTTTGATGTCAGCTTGTGTGAATATTTCAGACACTGTAGATGTACTTTCCCACACAATCCCCTGCAGGGTTTACAGGGAATGGGCTGATATGAGAAAACATCCAGTGAGCGACAGTTGTCTGGGTGAAAACACTTTGTTGATATCAGAGGAGAATGGCCAGATTACTTCGAGCTCTTGGGAAGGAAACAGTAACTCAAAAAAACCCCACTCACTCAGAAGAGCATCTCTGGGAGCCACACCTGTCAGTTAAGAACAGGAAACTGAGGCATTCTTAGTACATACTAGAAAGGGAAATTTAGATGAGCAACTGTGACACAAGACTGAAAGTATGTATTTTCATTTGTTGTAAGTAAAATAGTTCTTGTAATTTTGCAGTAACTTGATTGAAAACACTAATGCAATGCTGGACAGTATTCAAGAAAGTGACAGACCTAGAGTTGTAAACAACAAAAGTACAAACTGCTTTGATGAGCTGTCAGACTCAAATGAGAAGTGCATCAACGCAGTAATAAATATCTTTAGTATTGAAGTATGTGTAGAAACAATGACAACACTGCTTTGACTTTTCTGCTGTGAGAACTGAGCCAAAGCGATTGAGAAAAACTGTACAGAAAGTGAGAGAAAGTACCACAAGCTTAATTAAAACACAAATTCAGTCATTTAAAAACATGATGGGGGAATTTAGATATAACTGATAACAGAACCCACAAGTAAGTCATTGGTGAATTTTTGCAAATACTAAGAAAACATGTTTATGTGGGGTTTTTTGTTACCTCCTTTAGCAGAGGATAAATTAATTCATTTAATTAATTTAAATGTTGTATTTTACTGTTATCCTTTTATATCCTATATAGATTTTAACTAACATGTGATGATCTGATGACATCTCTAATCGGAGTAGGTGTCACATAGAGATCATTTTGTGTGGAAAATAAGTCAAAAGATGCATGAAATCCCCCATTTTTCTGTGAGCACACACAGAGCCTGATGCAGAAAGCCCTGATTAACAAAGAAAGTTGATATCAATCATCATGCGGCCCATTATTCCCAGCTGGTGTTTTGTGATTTGTCATGCCAGCTTATGCAAGGGAAAAAAACAACAACAAAAATCATGGCTGTGTTCAGTTTGATTCCTAGTATACACCTTTGGGCTACTTATGAGTTTGTGTGTTTAGTTTTTGGATTTAGTTTGGATAACGTTTCTGAGAACTGTGACTCAGTCAAAATAAAGACTTGCCTTCTGTGTAATAAGTCTTCCTCCAGAGTCAGTTTGTAATATGTCATGGAAGTTAATGCATGCAACATATATAAATGTATACTTATCTACTAGCAAATAAACATGACTGAACAAGAACATTGTAACTACAATCACACTGCTATAATTCAGTGATAATTTATGTATATTGAACCAAAGCATTTCTATTCCCCTTGAATCAGAACCTTTCTAATATATATATATATATATATATATATATATATATATATATATATATATATATAAATTTTTAATCATCAAAAAATAAAGGAAAATTTGAATAGTTTTTGAATAGTTGTCATAGGATTCAATGCTACCCTGTGGAGCCCCACAAGTGACCTCAGCTGTGTGTTAGAAGATATAAGTGTATCATAGCATGTACATTACAGTATATTATTCACTCACCCATCCAAAATCACTGAATTCAGGTGTTTCGATCACTTCCATGGTCACCAGTGTATAAAATAATAATAATAATAATAAATTTTATTTATGAGCGCCTTTCAAGTCACCCAAGGACACTTTACAATAGGATAAAACACTTAGTAAAACAATGGCAGAATAAGAACAATAAAATAAAGCACAAGATAAAATGAACAAACAGTGGATTCACAGTGAATATGCAGATTTGAACAGATGAGTTTTGAGTTGGGATTTAAACTGGGGGAGAGAACCAATATTTCTTATTTCAGGGGGCAGAGAGTTCCACAGCCTGGGAGCAGAGCAGCTGAAAGCTCTGCTTCCCATGGTGGTGAGGCGGAAGGAAGGTACAGTAAGCTGGACAGAAGAAGAAGAACGAAGTGAACGGGCAGAACAAGTGGTGGTTAACAGGTCAGAAAGGTAAGAAGGAGCGAGGTTATGAATGGCCTTGAAGGTGAGCAGAAAAAGTTTGAAAATTATCCGGAATTTCACAGGGAGCCAGTGAAGTTCCTGAAGAACAGGGGTGATGTGCTGGTAAGAGGGGGTTCTGGTGATAATGCGAGCAGCAGAGTTCTGAACCAGTTGAAGCTTATGGAGGGATTTTTGGGGGAGACCATGCAGAAGAGAATTGCAGTAGTCAATACGGGAGGTAACAAGACTATGTACAAGAATGGACGTAGACTGGGTGGAAAGAGAAGGAAGCAATCTGTTAATGTTACGTAGATGGAAGTAGGCAGAACGGGTGAGGTTATTGATGTGTGATTTATAAGAAAGTGTACTGTCTAGGATGACACCAAGGCTCTTAACCTGAGGAGAAGGGAAAACTGTGGAGTTATCGATGGTAAGTGAGAAATGGTTTGCCTTCAAAAGGTTGGATTTGGTGCCAATAAGGAGGATCTCAGTTTTATCCTCATTGAGCTTTAGAAAATTAGAGGTAAACCAGGATTTTAACTCGGATAGACATTCTGTAAGGGAAGAAGGTGGGAGGGAGGAATCAGGTTTGCAAGAGAGATATAACTGGGTGTCATCAGCAAAACAATGAAACTGAAGATCAAATTTGCGGAAGATGGTACCTAGAGGGAGGATGTATATTATAAAGAGAAGAGGGCCTAAAACTGAGGGCCCGGTGGCGCCTGTGTCCGGCAGCCTCGCCTCTGTCAGTGCGCCCCAGGGCAGCTGTGGCTACAATGTAGCTTGCCATCGCCAGTGTGTGAATGTGTGAATGACTGAATGTAGTATAAAGTGCTTTGGGGTCCTATGGACTAGAAAAGCGCTATACAAATGCAGGCCATTTACCATAAAGAAAATCAAGAATAAACAGTCCTGGTTGAAAATGTTACTTTGAAAAATCTGCTTTAAATTCAGCTTCCATAAAAAAAGATATAGCATTGTTTTAAAAATACGACTTAATGTTCAGTGATTGTCCTTACAATAATGCTGGTTTAAAAAAAAGATGCACTTTTTAATTAAAGTAGTGAATCATAAAAATGATATTTGTCAATCAGTTATGTCACCATATCTGTTATGGTCTTCTGTCTGCCTTCATACAGTCACAGTTAACTTGTTTTTGTAAATTATTATTATTATTATTATTATTATCATTATTATTATTATTATTATTTATATGCATAAAACTGGATGAATACATCTTAATTCGTTATATTAAAAATAAATTATGTGATATATATACATTTACAGTCTCTCTCTTTTCGCTATGACAAAACATCACAAAAAACAATGAACAGAATTGCCACAATATTTTAAACAGATGCACATTTTGGTATAAACTGTACTCGTTAATTCCTGTCCTGATTCACAGTCACAAAAAACTGGAGAGGACAGAATGTCGCCTGTCAGGCTCCTAAGGTTCTGAATCAGTCCAAAATCGAAAAGTTCATTAGCTTTTATTGAGCTTAGATTGTTGATTTTTTTTTAATAAATAAAAAAATAAGATATATTAATCAAATTTTCTGCCCTATAATAATTATATTGTCCAAGTTACAGAAAATGGAAATAAAAGTAAAGTATCTACATATTTCGTTAATTGTACTAACAACAACAGGATTACAACGTGAATTTTTGTTATAAATTTAACGACAGTAGTCCGTTTTTATTATTTATTTATTTATTTATTGGGTTGAAATTGTAGGTGAAAACATCAGTGGCGCATGCGCACCTGCTCTTCTCCGCCTGTCTTCTCTCCTGACAGACCGCAAATGACCTCAGTCTCCGCAATATCACACAACTTAGACTGGAGCGCTCAATAAACGGCATACCGGGAGCGATGGCCGGGATGTTCGGGAAGATATTCGTTGGCATTTATGTGGAGATAAAACGGAGCGACGGTACGTAGCATGCTCCGCTCACACATGCACATTCAGACACACCGCTCTCCATCCGGCCGGTCCGCATGAGAGCAGCTAACGTTACCGCTCAACGCAGCCGGGTGTTTTTGCTAGCTAGCAGGCTGCTACACTGTCATTCACAGGAATGTCGCAGTAAAAGGTCGGCGAGCGAAATGTCAGAGACTCAAAAATGACACAAATAGTCTTTGACACGGTGCTGCTGTGTCTGTCAGTGATGCAGACATACGGCAATGGGTCGACCTGACTGCAGGGCTGCGGGCGGGTCCGTCCACCTGCTGTCCGGTTGACACCTACCCTGCCGCCCTCCCTCTCCTTCCTCCCGTCCATTGCTTCATGGCCGAAACACCTCCGGTTAGAGGACGGGATGCAGGCACAAGTCTGCACTGCATCATGCAGCGGTGGCCTGTTAACCAGGGCTGATGGATGGCTGATGGGGGCCTTTCATCTCCAACTGTATTTCATCTCAGTAAAAAAATCGCACGACTTTCAAACTGCTCTGTGTATTTTAATATTTGTCTGATGGCTAAGAACCCGGTCAACAGTCACTACACGCAGCGCTTGCAGTGGTGTGATTGACAGTCTCAACATCATCCTTCATCAGCCACACCCATTTAGCATATCAGCATCCTTATTTTAGGGTTTAAGTTTTCCCTGTAAACACTGAATGACTGATGGATCAGTTTATTTGTTGTAAGATAATGCACAAAATATCCTCAGGCCTAATTACTGAACATTAGCTTTATGGCTCATAAGTTGGTGTCTGTATGAGCATTGGCTCTACAGTCTGGTCCAGCACTGCGCAGGCCTAGCATCCATCTGTATCCTCTCTGCAGGACGAATACACCAGGCGATGGTCACATCACTGCATGAAGACAATGAGAGTGTGACAGTGGAATGGATTGAGAACGGAGACACCAAAGGGAAAGAGGTACATCTACCTCTGCACTCGGTTTCATTCATTATGTCCTGAAATGTAGTGATTTGTAATTTGTAATTCTCTTCCTGAATTGTTGTCAGGAATTAACTTTCAAATATGGCACCTGTCTGTAGTTTTATTTGTGTTGCTGATGAAGTGACTAAAAAGTGATTGTCTGCCAAAAAATGATAGCTGGTATTTAAACTGTTGTAAATGAGTTGCTGGCCTATAACCTGTGAAACATATCTTAATAATATCAAAGCATTTTGAGCCAGAAACAATAACCCTGTCAGACATCAGATGCTGCAATCAGTTTTGTCAAAGTGACTTTTATATACGCGTTATTTATCAAGGTAAAAACTCTTATTCATATTAAAAATGGCTTTTTAAGAGGGATCTGGCCAAAAGAGAGGCAGAAATTGCAACAAACATGACATAGTACTGTAAAGATGTTTTAAGTAGCCAAAAAGGACTGGATTGATCGTAATAAAAAACAAGGAGCAGATACAATATTACAGAGTCATGAAGATACTTGCAAAATAGGTAATTTCTTTATTTTATACATAACAGCTTAGTGAATCCTGACCACACAATATTTATCAGTATATGTTAGAGATGAAAAACACAAAGAAACACTGGAAATCACTTTTTGGAACACCTGAAAGCAATGAAATAGACATGAGTATCTTATTACTTGCTTTATCCTGGACATGTTGTAATGCTGTTGTAACATATAACATATTGCTGTACCCGATGCAGTGCACTACAAGTATCTCAAGTGTATAAGCATAAAATGCTTAAAAAAGATAGAAGTAGACACCGTCACATGACCCATAGTTTAATAAAGTCCTCATGTCAAAAGGTGAGCTTTTTTTGGGGAATTGTAATGTTGATGTTTTGAAACCAGATGTGATAAGTAAGGTTTACCAAAACTAGGAAAGACTGGAAGATTTAGCAATACTACATTCACAAAAACAATGTAGGTTTGCTTTAAGACAAAACCTGCTTTATTGTTCATTTTAGAATCTAATTAGGACCATAATTTCATGTATGTGTGCAATAAGACCTGAAACTCATAGGCCATTTTCCCATAGGCTTCTATGCAATCAAACTTCTTTTTAAAAAGCTAAAGAATGTCCTCCTGCTGGCAACCAGAAAGATCGCAGATTTTAACGAGCTTTGTCATTGGCAGAATTATCTGAGCTTTTTTTTATGTTGGGTGTTCATTTGGGAGGCTAAGTTCACCTTTACATCATTACAGCCTTCTAAAAGAGTAGAAATATTGAAAAAATATTATTGATAAAAGATATTACGACAAATTAAGCAGTCACATACTGCAAAGATAAACGTTATTGATCATCTTTATTGATGTTCTCAGCAAATACAGCCCCTGTTGCACTTGATGAGGTGATCTTGAGCCCCTGCTTAAACAAAGATTGTAACGATAACAAAGGAATTTCTTTCTTTTTTCTGATTTAGATTGATCTGGAGAGCGTCTTTGCTCTGAATCCAGATGTAGCTCCTGATGAAGAGATACCACAGAGTCCCGAGGCTCCTGTTCCTCCCTCCAATGTTGCCAAAACCAGCAAAGTACCCAAGGTCTGCTTCTCAACACCAGACATCATTAATCAATCACTCCTATTTGCACATGACCTTTTAACAGAATATTACTATTATTCCTGATTTGAAGAGATTATGCTGTATTTATTGCTATAACATATAATTCAGTTTAGACATTTTTCCTTGCATACTTTGTGTACTCCCTTCTTTCATTCTTAATTCAACTCTAATGACTATGGTCTTTATAGACCAGACGGACTACAGCAATACCCAAGGCTGAAAATACCCCACGGGAGAACAGAGGTACGTTCTCCCACTAACAGCTCTGAGATATGAAGCTTATAATTTAATCATTTTCTACTTCGATACAGTTGGTGCTGCCCGATCATGTAAAAAAAAAAAGAGTTTATGGGAAGCAGAGTGAGTGAGGGTTATTTTCTCGGAAATTACTGTAGAACAGTTTCACTACAACTTCTTTAACTCACCTTAAAGTCAGTTTTTAAGGTGAGTTAAAGTTTTCCCAATACAAGAATTAGTCCAAGTGATTAATAACTGTAAAAGTCAAAGATAGAAATTTGTATACAACAGGGTTTTGTAAGAATGTAATAATGACTCCCAGTGTGCATTTAGGAAGAAACATCCAATAAGTGTGCTGAAATTTCTTTCTTATGAATGTTTAACTGAATTGACAAGAAAAAAAATCAATGTTAAATATTTAAAATTGTAATATTTTGTTAGAATTAAAGAGTCATGTTTGGTTGTATTTACTCTTCTAATGATAAAATCCCCTGCTTCACGAGTCTGTCAGTTATGACAAAATGAATGGTTAAGTTTGTGCAGTCGGTTTGAAGCAGTCAGCATAGAAACACTGGCATGAACAAACCTCACAGAAAATCTAAGAGGGTCACTGTGAACACTTCTCCTGAGAATTTGGGTTTAACTTTGTATAATTTGGGTGAACTGCCTTTTTAATGTTTTGAGATGAGCAGTTACACTGGATTGTGTGCTCCTCAGCTGCCTCAGTGGGAACAACCCGGGCACGTCCCAGTCAGCACAGCCAAGCTGCGGAGCCACCCCCACCAACCATCGTTCCCCAGCCTGCCGTAAACCAGTCCCTGATACAGCAGCAGAACGGTAACACAGTCACCCCGTCTGCAAACTTCATATGAGAGAGGATTCATGTCCACATGGCTCTGTTTGAAATTCTCTGGAGGGAGTTTCCAGCATCTCTGTTGTTGTTCTCTGTAGCAGTGATGTCATGCTCCCACACAGCTGTGTGTCTAAGGGTGTCAAAGGCTCTTTCACTCGCTGTGGCTTCATACTGCAGCACTTGTTTAAGTTTTTCCTCTGCTGTTGTTTGAATGACCATAAATATGTAAATAAGATCAGGCCTTCAAATAGCACTCAAAACATAACATTTGAAAAAAGAAATACTGTAAATAAAAAGCCATATTCAGTGTAATTTTTTTTAAAAATCAGCTAAATCTAGCAAGTTTTTTGTAGACCTGCCCACCGGGCTATGTGCATACACTGAAAGCAAGAGCAGAACGGAGCCGACATCATGACACAGATGAACTCAGACACAGAATGACAAATGGAGCTTGGCAAGATATGGGCTGAGGGACTGAATCAATCAAATCACTGCCATGTGTTTTAGGAATACTCCAGGACTTTTAACACGTTTAAAATAATGCTGGTTGCCAATTAAAAAAACACCCAGGTTAGGGGGCATTCACAATTATCAACAAATTATTTTTTACAACTTATGAATTGGCTAAATGGATGTAGTCTTTATAATATAAAGTTTTAGATATTGTACATTTTACACTTGATTATTGAGAATGACTGATTTAAGGTGATGCATGCATGATGCATCTGTATAGTAGAAAAACTGACTTTTAATTCAAGATTTGAAAGTGGGACATATAATAAAAGTTGAACAAGATTAATTAAATTTATGAAACCATTTAGATTTTAGGTAAATGTACAAAGCGTAGTGTAACTACTCAGCTACACAGTTCTTTTGATTTATTTCTTTTTTTTTCCCTTTTGTTGTATGAAGTGTTTTGTCGATGTGGTGGCCAGATGACTGAGTAGGAGCATCAGCAAAACTGCAGCTCTTGTTTTGTGTGTGTAAAAGTAAATGTAAGGCATTATGAGTCAGCATCATCAAAAATAATTGTTAATGTATCAGAGGGAATAGTCCCTGTTACTTCAGCCTGTAACCATATGTATATATATTTTGATGCTGATATTTTAGGCCACTGTGCTCCTTGTTTTTTCAGCACGGAGGAAATCTAACTGTGTGAAGGAGGTGGAAAAACTGCAGGAGAAAAGAGAGAAGAGACGTCTTCAGCAACAAGAGCTCAGAGAGAAGAGGGCACAAGTGAGAACTCAAGCATACACTACAGTACTTTACATTATACACACATCAACAAACACATTACCACAGTGTGAAGTGGAGAACCATTTGTTTGAGAATTATCTCTAGATATGAAGCTGATTTATAGCATACCTGCCAACACATGTTCCCAGGGTTTTTAAGACATCTCCTGGAGGCCACCTGTTTTACTATTTGTACTGTAACACTTCCAAAATTTGCAAAAATGCAAAATGTCTACTGTCTTCACTTTTTCATCTAAATGACTTCAAAGTTCAGTATTTGAGCCAACCCCACCACTCTAACAAACAAAAGTCCCAGATTTTCAAACCTAAATGCTGAAAGTTCTGGTTTATAGTCATAACTATAAGACATGGATAATAATGCTGCCTCTCACACAACAGGAGTTTTACCCACTATACTGTTGTACTGTGTCTCTTTATAAAAAAAAAAAGGTCAACAGAATTATGCACAAACAACTAGACTCTGTACTGTTAACCCAAGATTAAATATACTGTATATATTTTTGCTTGAATATTTTGACCTTAATGCATGTGGATGTGTGGACTGAGCTTTTTTCTGTGCTTATTTCTATTGTGTGTGTCTGCTGTAGTCTTTCACAGTGTGCTGGTAATGTTCCAGATTTGCAGTAGCAAATTATTGAAACTATAATGCATGCCATTAATCAGGTTTTTTAAATATAACCTCATGTTAAATAAGCAAAACTGTGACAATATGAGTGAAATGAAAAAGAAAAAAACATGGATAATTATACTCCAAAAAAACAAAGCAAAAGAAACATTACTCATCAAGTCATATTAACTGAAACTGTGAGAAGATTTAATAAGCACTGTTTTAATTAATCAGTCAGCTCATGTAGCATTTAATAAAAACGTTTAAATTCTGAAAACAGCTGAAACAACACAAACTTTTAAAGGAATCAGATGCTTCAGTTTTTTTCTTTTGATTATTGCAGCTGTGTTCGGTTCACAGTGTTCTGAGCAGGTGGCCCTAGAGTTAAAACATATAGTTAGTTGGAACTAAAAATCAAAACGTGATCTACCAAACCCATTTTAGAGAGCACTGTCTGGATACAAAAAGTATTCTCAGGCTGAAAGTAGCTTCTAATCGGCTGATTTAGACAAAAGACTTAAAAGTACGTGACGTGTCACTCAAAATGTTAGGATGTTGATTTTGAATTAATTAATTCACGAATAATTGAAATGCTTCCTGAATGTTTTTATTGTCTTTGTCATTATGTGATCAATACTTTTGTTTTCTGTGCCACTGCAGGAGGTGGACGTTAATTTACCAAACTATGAGATTATGTGTATGATCAGAGACTTCAGAGCCAGTCTGGACTACAGACCTTTAACCACAAACGATCTGGTGAGTCCAATTTAGATCTGCTGGTCAGAAGGAGTCAGTAGAGAGAGAGGTACCTGAGAATGTTGGAAGAAAGGAGAAACGAGGAGGTCATATGGCCAGTACAAAGGTGTGAACCGCACTATTTATTCATGTCTTCTCATGTTTCAGATTGAGGAGCACAGGATATGCGTGTGCGTTCGTGCACGTCCCCTCAACAAAAAAGGTAAGAGCATATTTATGTAGCAGCTGTATTCAGAGAAACTGTGAAGCCTGTGTTCAAGCTCAGACAGCTAATCAAAGTAGTTTAGAATTGGAGAGATGACCCCTGTGAGGAGGTGGAAAGCCTCCCTAAAAGTTTTTTATTGTTTACATCCACTATATCAATCAGATCTGCCTGATTTTGGACACTCATGGATAGGGATGGGTATCGTTTAGGTTTAATCCGATACCGGTGCCAAACCGGTACTTTTTAAACGGTGCCAGTGCTTAAACGGTGCTCGAACCGGTGCTCGAACCGGTGCTTAAAGAATGAAGAACACAAACTTTGTCCAAAAACCTCTCATGTTCAGCTGTTTTTTTGTAAAAAGATAACAATGTTAGTCTTCTCTGCAGCTATGTGGCATATATGGTATCACTCTTGGCTGGAAGCAGTGCTTAAACAATGGAAAAACACAAACTTTGTCCTAAAACCTCTCAGCTGTTTTCCACTTTTTCTTTGGGCATTTTAGCCTTTTTGGCCAGGGTGAAGGGAGCATCTGCCGTCAAACAAGAAGACAGCCGCATGTAACTACGACGGTGTTTGCTAGTTCACCTTACGTGCATTAATGGTGGTTAGCCTACTCAACGTAAATTACACACGAACAACATTAAGCTACTCACACAGAGAAGAACGGCTGCTGCTGCCGTCATCATCCGTCATCATTTCTGCTACACTGGCAGGGCTAGGGGCCAGGACTCTCCTCTTCGGGTTCATGTTGCTAACTCCTGGTCCGATAACAGGCACCACACCCGCAGTAGATGTGCACGGTGTGAGGTCTTGCAGCAAGCTATCAAATACGGCGCATTTCTAGACTTTTTAAAAAACGCTATGGGTCGCCAGGCGTTTCATCAGATTCGAGGTGTTACCTCCTTTGCACAGTATCACCTTAAAGCACTTGTTGCAGGCTGCTGGGTTTGCATCTTTTGCTGTGAAGTACAGCCAGACTTTTGACCACTTCGCCTTGGGCGTTTTTAATCTGTAGCTCTGCTCTAAAAGAACGTACGTACCTGGCCCCGCCTACTATCCTCGGAAAGGTAAAATGATTGGCTAGAATCCAAAGTGTATGACATCTCAGGGAAATAAAGCACCGAAATGTGCGCTGCTTTTCGGTCTGGTTACTACCGTTTATGTCAGAACCGGTGCCATCGTGGCACCGGATACCGGTACCCATCCCTACTCATGGGTCATTTCTTCTGTTGTGGTGCCAATTGTGTCCATTTTAAATATTACTTCTAAAAATCTCTGAATGTCGATTAATTAAAAACAAGTAACAGGGATGTCTATAGACTGCTGCTTGTCCTTGCCCTTGTACATCATTGTAGCCTGTGTCTATAACAATGACTGTGTCTCTTCAGAGTTATCAACAAAGGATCTGGATGTGATCACCATTCCCAGTAAGGACGTTGTAATGGTCCATGAGCCCAAGCAGAAAGTTGACTTGACCCGCTACCTGGAGAACCAGACCTTCCGATTTGACTATGCCTTTGATGAGAACTCCACCAATGAAATGGTTTACAGGTACACTGTTTTTTCTTTTTTCTTCATGCTGTAGCACTTGAGTCAAATATTCTGCTGCCAATAAACACTCCACCCTGCAGGTTCACTGCTCAGCCGCTGGTTGAGACCATTTTTGAGAGGGGAATGGCGACGTGCTTTGCATACGGACAAACTGGAAGTGGAAAAACACATGTGAGTTTTTGACTTTGATTTGAGAAGTTTGGTTTTAGTGTCATAAAACCAAACTTCTCAAATTCTAACTCATGTCTCCTTTTAGACAATGGGAGGGGACTTCTCAGGAAAGAACCAGGACTGCTCCAAAGGGATCTATGCACTGTCTGGTTAGTTTCTGCTTTACTGATTATTATTATTATCATTATTATTGCTGGTCTCTCTCATTTAGGTGTGTCCTTCTCTCCCTGCAGCCAGAGACGTTTTTCTCATGTTAAAGAAGCCAAATTATAAGAAGCTGGACCTGCAAGTTTTTGCCACATTTTTTGAAATTTACAGTGGGAAGGTAAGTGTGTTATCATCACTGATCAGTTAAGCTGTATGTTAATATATAATAAAAAAAAGGTTAAATAATTGATGAATAGAGTCATGATGAAGGATGAGACATTTACTTCAATTTACTTCAAAAATACCACATATTTATATTTAACTGTTTATGCCAATGTGCTTGATTCTCTGTAGCAGACGGGTACCTCAGTCACTGGAAAACAAATTGTTATGTTTATAACTTCTGTTCCCTGAACATATATAATGTCGGCCGCACTTGCACATACACACCCCTGTCATCACAGTCAGTCTGATAGCTGCTCTTCACCAAGCCCAGCTGCACAACAGAGCAAGCTAGTGTTTTACCTCATTCCTCTTCTCCAGGCAATAGAAGTATTAAACATAACACTTTGTTCCCTTTCAGTCGGTTCATTCAGAACAACACAAATAGCATGGAACACTGGCATTCACCAGGTGGAACATACTCTCAGTTGTGGTCTTGTTTTGCCTCCTGAGGCACCTTTGGTGCTCCATGCCAGGGAGATAGGCTCCATAATCGAGTGGGAGAGCTTATAACTTATACTGCACTTCTTGGGCAGCAACAGAGGAACTTCAGGATCTCCCTCCTCCTCACATGCAAACGTGAGCCCCTCTCCACACCCTGTGGAGGCTCATGAGTGGGCCTTTGCTCTAAGGCGACTAACATGGAACTTGACCTGAAGTAGGCACCGCTTTCTTGGCAGGGAGCAGATGAACTGTGAACCTGTAAGAGCTAGGTGCAAGCTTGGGATTCATATCACATCTGGGCATGATATCGCACGTTATTTGTATTATTTGTCAGCAGTGAGGGATTGAAATTAAATGGTGCTACTTCAGGAGGAAGTATGCTGTAAATGTTAATATTATGACAAGAATGACTTCAAATGATAAAGACAGGTAGTCCAGAAAAGTTTTTTTAAGGACCGGCTCTGATTAAAATTAGCTGTAATGAGAATTGCTCTAGGAAAGGAGGTTCATGTGCCTTGACCAGATACCAGCAGCTCAGATCAGGGACCATGTTAAACACATCTCAGCATAAGTGGCTGGTGGTAAATCATGTGAATGATTCTCATGGTAGAAGTGCTGCTAGGAAAATACTACATGGGGTAAGAACCATCAGCACAAGTAATGGAAATTAAATCAGGAGAAATTTGCCAGAGTCCAGTCCTCTGTCTTTGTGAAGCTGAGAAAAGGTTAAACTGCTAACGCTACTGTTGAGCATATTTGTGTTTGAAGGTGTTTGACCTGTTAAACCGTAAAGCCAAGTTACGGGTGCTGGAGGACGGGAAGCAGCAGGTGCAGGTGGTGGGCCTGCAGGAGAGGGAGGTGAAATGCACAGAAGACGTCCTCAAACTCATCGAAGTGGGAAACAGCTGCAGGTAAACGTGATTTTTTTTTTCACATATGGATATGTGAAAACACTAAACAGTAACAAGATTTGAGTTGGAGAACCGCTGAATGAACCCCCTGAACACCCCCCACCATGCCTCTTGCAGGACGTCTGGGCAGACATCGGCCAACGCTCACTCCTCCCGGAGTCACGCTGTTTTCCAGATCATCCTGCGTCGGCGGGGGAAGATGCATGGAAAGTTCTCTCTTATCGACCTGGCGGGGAATGAGAGAGGGGCAGACACGTCCAGCGCTGACCGGCAGACTCGCCTCGAGGGAGCAGAGATCAACAAGAGTCTGCTGGCACTCAAGGTCTTCGCTTTAGTACTACAGATATTCTGTTCTTTAGTGTTGTGCTTCTCATATAGTTGTGATTTCAGAAGTTTACATACACTCATTTTGGGTATTAATGTCATTTTCATTTTAAAGATTTCTTTGAACTGTTTATTTTCCAGGGTGAAATGATTGCACACCATACCGTTGCTAAAAAAAAAGAATTATACTTTGTAGAACAACAGAAAAGTCCTAGTGAAGGTTTTCATTTTTTCAAGTCCTGGAGCACATGAATGTCCTGCAAATCTAATTAACATTGACATGAGCAGTTTTGATGGTAAAGGAAGGCAGGTATAACAGTGAAAAAGCAAGCAGCAGAGGTGGTAGTGAAGGTGGATGAGTTAAAATACTCGGGGTTAACCATGCAAAGTGACAGTACAGAATTCAATTCAATTCAATTTTATTTATATAGCGCCAAATCACAACAAAAGTCGCCTCAAGGCGCTTCATAGATACAGAGAAAAACCCAACAATCATATGACCCCCTATGAGCAAGCACTTTGGCGACAGTGGGAAGGAAAAACTCCCTTTTAACAGGAAGAAACCTCCAGCAGAACCAGGCTCAGGGAGGGGCGGCCATCTGCTGTGACCGGTTGGGGTGAGAGAAGGAAGACAGGATAAAAGACATGCTGTGGAAGAGAGACAGAGGTTAATAACAGATATGATTCAATGCAGAGAGGTCTATTAACACATAGTGAGTGAGAAAGGTGACTGGAAAGGAAAAACTCAATGCATCATGGGAATCCCCCGGCAGCCTATGTCTATTGCAGCATAGCTAAGGGAGGATTCAGGGTCACCTGGTCCAGCCCTAACTATATGCTTTAGCAAAAAGGAAAGTTTTAAGCCTAATCTTAAAAGTAGAGATAGTGTCTGTCTCCCGAATCCAAACTGGAAGCTGGTTCCACAGAAGAGGGGCCTGAAAACTGAAGGCTCTCTCTCCCATTCTACTTTTAAATACTCTAGGAACAACAAGTAGGCCTGCAGAGCAAGAGCAAAGTTCTCTAATAGGGTGATATGGTACTACAAGGTCATTAAGATAAGATGGGGCCTGATTATTTAAGACCTTGTATGTGAGGAGCAGGATTTTGAATTCAATTCTGGATTTAACAGGAAGCCAATGAAGGGAAGCCAAAACAGGAGAAATATGCTCTCTCTTTCTAGTCCCTGTCAGTACTCTTGCTGCAGCATTTTGGATTAGCTGAAGGCTTTTCAGTGAGTTTTTTGGACATCCTGATAATAATGAATTACAGTCGTCCAGCCTGGAAGTAATAAATGCATGAACTAGTTTTTCAGCGTCACTCTGAGACAGGATATTTCTAATTTTAGAGATGTTGCGCAAATGGAAGAACGCAGTCTTACATATTTGTTTAATATGTGCGTTGAAGGACATATCCTGGTCAAAAATGACTCCAAGGTTCCTCACAGTGTTACTGGAGGCCAAGGTAATGCCATCCAGAGTAAGAATCTGCTTAGATACCATATTTCTAAGCTTTTCAGGGCCGAGTACAATAACCTCAGTTTTATCTGAATTAAGAAGCAGAAAGTTAGCAGCCATCCAGGTCTTTATGTCTTTAAGACATTCCTGCAGTTTAACTAATTGGTGTGTGTTATCTGGCTTCATGGACAGATAGAGCTGGGTGTCATCTGCATAGCAGTGAAAATGTATGCTATGCCTTCTAATAGAACAAAGAGTTCAGAATGTCCCAGAGGAAAAGCCTGCGCATGCGCTTCTTTCACCACTTAGCTCTCATGTCGACGAGGGGATGCTGCAAACAGAAAGAAAATGTTACGGATACTTTCGATTGATTTAATATTAAGACGATTAACTTGGATTCTTACACCGACTATTCCCACTCACCGATCGCTACGGAGACAGCCTGCACTCGCTTCACCTCACAAGAGAGGTGAAGCGAGTGCAGGCAAGGTGAAGTTGATGGAGACAACTGTCAGGGGTAATTTGTGACAGAAGAATAGCAGCAAGAGTGAAAGGTAAGGTGGTAGTGAGATTTGGTATGATGTATGGTTTGGACACAGTGGCACTGACAGGAGGCCAAGTTGGAGGTGGCAGAGTTGAAGATGTTAAGATCTTTGTAGGAGTAAGCAGATTGGACAGGATTTAATAAGGTGCTCTGGTTGAGCAGCTTTGAGGGGTGGGGTTTTTGGACATGTCAGAGGAGGGATAGTGGATATATGAAGCAATGGATGTGAAGACAGCAGGCAGGAGGAAAAAAGGGATCAAGAATATCTTTCAGGGGCATTTTGCTGCTGTATAATCAGAAGAACATCCATCAAGGAAAATGCAACAAATAGGCTATAGATATTAAAAAAAAGCAAAAAAACAACAACTTTAAGACAGCAAAGAAGATTCTTGGAAGATTCTACAGGAAAGGAGGAGATGGAGGCAGGCAATCTCGAGAAAACCCAGATATATTCAATTGACTTGAAACAGCAAATCATCTGAGAAAAGAAAAATAGTAAATATTTCCTAGTTCTCCTTAAAAATTATTTTCAAAAATGACTATAATTAGTTAGCCAGATTTTTTGCATAATTGGGCATGGTGTATGTTTGCAGGAGTGTATTCGAGCCCTGGGCAGAAACAAACCACACACTCCATTTAGAGCCAGCAAGTTAACCCAAGTGCTGCGGGACTCGTTCATCGGAGAAAACTCCAGAACATGCATGGTAAGAAAACAACATGTACCCACTATAGACAGACACAATAGAAAGTGATTACAGATTTGGTTGCAGTTTTGGTAAATCCCTCTCTCATCTTTTTACAGATTGCAACCATCTCTCCTGGGATGGCATCTTGTGAAAACACACTGAACACATTGAGATATGCCAACAGGTAGGAAAGATTCTACTGAAAGGCAAAAAAAGGTTTTCAGATATAACATTAAGATGAATGCACATTGAGTTATAATTTCAAATTTATACACCTTCACTTTCCACTAACTACCCTGACTTTCAGGTTTTGTCAAAAGCATCAACATAAAGTTCTAAAGTGGACCTGTTATACTGATTTCAAGTTCCATAGTTTTATCTATTATACAAGATTCAACTGTCAAAAAATTCAATTCAACTTCTCTCACTTTAAGCCAGCTTTCTTCTGATTGGCTGCCTATCACAAACAGAAGTTTGGAAAATTTGTTTATTAAGCACATTCACCATTGTAACAGTATAGAGAATTATTTAAAATTTTGTGTTTGAGGAGTTTGCATGAAACATAAAGCCAGATTTTTCTTGAAAATGTTGACTTATTGTGAGGAATATTCTTAGTTATCTGTGTGCTCCGTTTGTCTTTCTCCTCTGTTGAATGAATTCATAAAAATGTAAAATAGAAAAGACTACATAACATAACATAACATGATCCTCTCCTGCCTCCACTTGTTGATGTGTGTTTCTCTCCCCTGTCATGCATTTTTTTCCCAGAGTAAAGGAATTTGGGATAAGTCCCTCAGACATTCCCTTCTCCCAGAGTGGGGGTGGAGGAGGTCGCTCTGAGCTCTCCCCTACCTATGAGTATGATCATTTTGCTATGTCTCTTAACAGTGTCCTGCACAATTAGTTACCCCCGTATTGGCATTTCACATGAACCCAGGCAGCCGCTTTGTGTCTGTTTCTAAAAAGATCATTGAGGGTCCTAACATCATCAGTCACCATAATAATGGTGTAATCATTTTTGTAGGGTCTTTACCTTACAAGATAAAGTGCCTTGAGACAACTGTTGTTGTGATTTGGCATTATATAAATAAAACTGAATTAAATTCAGTTTAGCTGGCATGTGAACCAAGGTTAAAATGAGTTCATTCACTGTCTGCCTCACTTTACTTATTATTTACAAAGTTTTTTTTATTGCTTTAACCTCCTAAGACCCAAACTCTTCCACAGAATGCATTTTTAGTTTCTCTTTGATATTTGGGCCGATTGGGGCCCTATGAATGTAAAAACGAAGAATCACCAGATTTCTTTATTATTTTTTTTACCTTATTTTTGTTTTTAAGAAAAATAAGAACCACATATGGGGATATTTGTTTAAAATTTTGATAGAACAGTAGCTGTATAATGTCCTCGTAAGTGGATATCAGGCCCTTGTAGAGCAAAATTGAGTATTTTGGTCTAAATAACCCAAAATGTGATGTCCACATATGTGGACGCCAGGTCCTAGAAGGTTAAGTCATTCACTTTTTTTGTTAGTCTTATTTTATTTTTGTCAACAAATCCTTTTGGGGGAAAAAAAAACAATAACAATTGTACTTTTCTATGAAGTATTACATTATATAAGTATTATATATTTTGCACTTCCATCCCAAAACACTCCAGTGAGATACACTGTTGCACTGGATGACAAATTTTTTAGTTGCTGTAAAAACTAATTGTCATTTATTGTGTTTTAAACCCACATACATGTCTTCGTAGTGCAAATAATTATTCACTAAAGCAGCAGTATCAAATATAGGGCGTGGGGGCAGAAATTGGCCCAGCACAACCTTCCCTAATGGCCATTTATACTGCACCGATGTAATGACGCAACTGATAAGCTGTTAAATGACAGAAAAGATCCTGTTCTTTCACTATCTATAGAAATTTCAATTTTTTATAAGGGGTTCACAGTAAAAAAAAAAAAAGAGGGGCATTTTCTGTCAATTAACAACACATATGACCTTCCTGTTAAAGGAGCGATCCTCAACAAAGCTGCTCATAGGGCAATGGGGTTCTCTCAGTGTTGCTGTGGGCTTTTACCTTAAAATATAAAGCATCTTCAGGAAACCGTTAATAAAACTGATCTAAAATGAAGAGTACGTTAACAATTCATTTATAAAATTATGTGCTACAATAATTTATGGCTGGCAAAAAAAATATAAAAAAATTACACCGCATCCTGATCTTTCCATTCAGCATACCATTTGACAACTGCCTCCTCTGGGTTCTGATCTTTCTGTAAGATTTGTTGGCAAAAAGTAAAAAAGAAATCGCTACATCACCTTACCAGTATCATCCAATCTATTCAATATATTTTAGCTTTGTGTCACCTATCATGATGCATGTGCCCCACTTTGTTCCATCTCTAAATCCCAAATTCAGCAGAAGTGTAAACTTTTTGGTTTTCTTTGTTCTTTAGGCTTTTTTCATCAGTCATTTGTTGACTTGACTTGTTTTCCAGACGTGAGTTCCCAAAGCCTGCATGAAGTTCTTCGTCATCATCTTCATCTTCATGTTTCTTTCTCATAACTCACAGTATTCATCACTGATTTCTTGGCATGTTGAACCACTTGTCACCGACGCGACACGTTTGTATATTTCTCATATACAGCTACACACCATTGTAGCTCACCTCTGCAGTTGTTTGCAGTTGTCATACTGTTGGTTTACCTATAGTGCTGATGTGTTGTCAGGGTGAAGGAGCTCACAGTGGACCCTGCGGCAGCCATGATGGAGAGCCATCAGGGAGGACACATCACGCAGCTGGAGGTGCTGGAGGCTCAGTGGGGAGTGGGGAGCTCTCCACAGAGAGATGATCTGAAGCTGCTCTGTGAACAGAACGTAAGAACATCTGCTGCCCACGCACGCTACCGTGACAGAGAACATCTGAACCCACAGCAGCTCCGTGTGAAAAATATAGATGCTAGGTTTCCACAAACTGACTTCAGTTGGCTGGGAACTGCTGAGCCAGATGATAACTTGCATTATTCCACAAATGTGGCCCATAGAAAACAATAATATTCAAAATACCTCCTACCTTCTCATATCTTTACTCTAGCTCCCTGCCACATTCACAGTTCAATTCAGCACTAAGTCTGCTTGCAGGTTCTTGCACAGTTACTTTCCATATAAAACTAGTTTCAACAAAATAAACAATAGATCTTGCCTTCCTCTGCAGTCACTTTATTTTTTAACTTTTATGTCATAACCCTCATTCACATTGTGGCTGATGGTGCCTCATCTGGAAAATGGTCATGGCTGAATATTGAATAACATTAGGATTTAATAAAAGAAGTAAATGAAGTACCTGTGGGTTTTGGTACATTATTATTATTTCTTGGAATTTATCTAGCATAATTGTTTTTAGTTTAAATTTGCATATATTTCCTGCAGTTTTAAATTCATAATCACAGCACTGGCTTTGTTTATTGTAGGAGGAAGAGGTTTCCCCGCAGCTCTTCACTTTCCATGAAGCCGTCTCTCAGCTGGTAGAAATGGAGGAGCAGGTGCTAGAGGATCACAGGGCTGTTTTTCAGGTACAGTAGGCCAGAAGATTTCTGTTTTTCCATTTACAGCTAAAAATAATAGGAAATTAATAACCAATTGTAGCTAATTGCTATGCCTAGCCCCACATACCTGATTGATCATTTGTTTTGAGGCATGTTAGTATAGATACAGATTTTTTCTGAACAATGCTAAATCGTTTATTATAATGGGTAAAGCTTTAGTTTTAAAAATCTGATATCCTAAGCAACAGTTCACAGCTAGCACTGGAATTCATCTACCCTATTTTCTCAAGAGGCTTTACCTTTGCCAGACCTTCGTCCACCCAAGCTATCGAGCGTATTGGGCGACAAGGTCTCTCCATCGATTACGATTTCCAGCAAGCTCTTCACCTTTATCCCAAGCAATGCAAAGGGCTTTGAGGTCATAATGGAAGGTCCGGTGCCAGGTCAGCCATGGCAGTCCCCTGCCACAACCTCCAGGTGGAACCCATCTGAATGTTTTGTTTGGCTGTCCATGCGAATGATGTGCCTGGCAAGTTTTTGACGGCAGCATGCGATAATCACGCTGAGGTGAGGACGGTTGCTTCATCGTAGCACCTACTCATTGGTGACATGATCAAAGTATCGGATCTTCATTATCCTTCAAAGGCAGCACTGGTGGAAGACGTCCACCTTCCTGGTAATACTGGCCGACGCTTTACACCTTTCAGATGCATAGATTTCCATTGGGATGATGGTTGAGGCGTACTAATGAACCTTGATGTTGGTTGAGATGGAGGCAGATGACCAGATATTTCACATTTGTTGGAATACCAACGAGGCTTTGCCAGTGCGGCTCTTGAAATGAGTCTCTCAATCTCCGTCCCAGCCAATGACGCTGCCAAGGTATGCAAACCTCTCAACCACCTCGAGTTCTTGCCCACCGATCTTGATCTTAGGCATACCGGCCTGGTCGCTAATGTGCATGATTTTTGATTTTTCTGCACTGATGCAAAGTCCAACTTTTTCCAGCCAGGTTCGACGTTGGATGCTGGAGGTGGTGTCCATCTTCCACCAGTCATCTGCAAAATCAAGGTCGGTAAGTCAACTGATCCCGTCCAAGGTGATGCCTGCATCTGGCCTGACCAGGGCTTTCTTTTTTTTTTTTTTTTTTTTTTTTTTAAATAAATAGGACAGGGGGAATGAATGAGAGAAAGAGGGGGAGAGAAAGAAAGAAAACCAAAGGGGAGAAGAGACGGTGAGAAGGGGGGGGAAGAGAGAGAGAAAAAAAAAAAAAAGAACTCCTGGGTCACCTGTATGGAGAAAAAAAAAAAAACAAACAAAAAAAACAAACAGAGGAGACAGCAAACAACAAAGAGCAACATAATAATAGAGAAAACAAAGCACCATCACAATAAACTAGCTAGTCATAGATATCAATATTTACTAAATAATAAACGATATTGTGCAGCACGCAAGATAGACAGCGCACAGTGTGCTTTGAGGTAGCAGCCAAGAAAGCTTTAGTCCGCGTCTGTGAATACCCATGTGTGCATACCTGTGTGGATCAGCATGCTTGCATTCCAAAGGTTTCTCCATGTAATGATCTGCTAGGGAGTGTGGGGGGGCCACAGCCCCGTCCTCCAGGGTGTGAAGCGGGTATGGAGGAGATCAAAACTCCAGACATCCAGAGGCCCCCAGAACACAAGAGACCATGGAAGACCAACAGAGGGGCAGCCGCGCCACTGTTCCAGTAAGAGCTGAGGAGAGTCCCAGATGAGGGCTCGCCCAGCAGCCGCGGAGCAGAAGTCAGGGGGAGTTGCAGTGACGCGCCCGTGAGCTCCGCCGGCCCCCAGCTGTGCCTGAGTGACCGAGCCCCAGGCCGAGAGGCCGGGGGCACCCCACCTCCAAAGGGGCCCGAGCGAGCCCCAGGCCCCAGGCCCCAGGCCCCGACAAGCGGCCGCCAAGGAGTGAGCCGGTGACCAGGGCTTTCTTCATGATGAAGTTGAGGGCCATTAGGAACAGGAAGGGCGAGAGGATGCGTCCTTGCCTGACACCAGTCTCAATGGTGAAGAGATCGGTGTGGCCCGTGTTCATCTTGATGGAGCAGTTGGGGTGGCAGTAGAGTGACTTGAAGATTGAGATGAATTTTCGCGGGACACCGTACAGGTGGAGGATGCTCCAAAGCAAATCTCTGTGAATGCTATCAAAGGCTTTTTTGATGTCGATGAAGTTTATTGAGAGTGATCGCTCTCAATTAACACATATCATTGAACGCTAACTGTTCGATGATGTTCCTGAGGGTGAATATTTGGTCAGTGCATGATCGTCCATGTCGAAAGCCCGCCTGTTCTTCGCAGAGGCGTTGGTCGGCAGTGCCTTTAAGTTGGCAGAGTAGCATGGTGAAGAAGGCCTTTCTTTTGACAGAGAGTAGGGTGATTCCACACCAGTTTGTGTACTCCATCATGTTGCTCTCCTTTGGTAGTTTGAGGATGACGCCTTTCTGACAGTTTTTGGGGACGGCCTCCATTCACCAACATTCATTGAACAGTTTTGTGAGCACATTTGTAACAATCGGCCCTCCATATTTCAGCAATTCTGATTGGATTTCATCCATGCTGGCTGGTTTGTTTGATTATTGAGCTTTCATTGCCAAACAGACTTCATGTTGAGATATGGTGCCTTCTTCTACTTGAAGAGCTCCCAGTTCTTCTTGTTGCTCAAAATTGTATGTGTGGGTCAGTGTTTCCCAGAAGTGTTTGACTCAACAAGCATCCTGCTTTTCTTTGGTCACCAGAAGTTTGTCATTCTTTATTCTGTTATCTGTTCAACAAAATACATAGATGTATGAAGTCCTTCCATGAAGTCCTTTGTTGATAGCTTTAACCTGTTTAAAGCTACATCGACATTCCCAGCGAGCTGAGGAAGAAAAGACAGGGGTGTCGTGCTGGGAAGGAGCGCCGTCGCCCGAGAAGGAGACGTTATCGACCATCTCTTCCTTCTGTAATTATTGGAAACGTAAGATCTTTGCCCAATAAGATGGATGAGGTCACGTCGCTAACCTGGTCACAGAGGGAGTACCGGCAATGTAGCATCATGATGCTAACGGAGCTAACTCCGGACACAAGCGTGACACTACCGGGATTCCAGCTGCTGCGAGCGGACAGGACGAGAGACAGCGGTAAGAGGAAAGGAGGGGGACTGGCAGTGTTTGTAAATGACAGATGGTGTAACCCTGAGCACATCACTGTGAAAGAACAACTCTGCAGCAGAGACATTGAGCTGTTAGCCGTTAGCATGCGTCCGTATTACCTGCCCCGGGAATTCTCGCATGTTATCGCGATAACAGCTTATGCGAGTGCCAAAGACTTCACGCCCCAAGGACCTCAACAGCTACAGGCCAGTGGCTCTGACATCCCACCTGATGAAGACCCTGGAGCGGCTGGTCCTGGCTCAGCTTCGGCACCTGGTGAGCTCATCACTGGACCCACTTCAGTTTGCCTACCAGCCTGGCATTGGAGCGGATGATGCCGTCATTCACCTCCTACATCGCTCCCTCGCTCACCTGGAGACCGCTGGAAGCACTGTGAGAATCATGTTCTTTGATTTCTCCAGTGCCTTCAACACTATTCTTCCCTCGGTCCTGAAGGACAAGCTGGAGAACTCTGGAGTGGACCGTCACCTCACTACCTGGATACTGGACTACCTCACCGACCGACCACAGTATGTGAGGACTCAGTGCTGTGTGTCGGACAGGGTCGTCTGCAGTACAAGGACCCCACAGGGAACGGTTCTGGCTCCGTTCCTCTTCACCATCTACACTGCAGACTTCTCCCACAACTCCACCCAGTGCTTCCTGCAGAAGTTCTCTGATGACTCTGTAGTAGTCGGCCTCATCACTGATGGGGACGACAAGGTGTACAGAGGACTGACCCAAGCCTTTGTGGACTGGTGCCAGCTGAACTACCTCCACATCAACACCAGTAAAACCAAGGAGCTGGTGGTCGACTTCCGCAGGCACAAACATCCTCCACTGCAACCACTGAACATCCAAGGTATGGACATTTAGGCTGTGGACTGCTACAGGTACCTTGGTGTTCATCTGAACAACAAACTGGACTGGACTCATAACTCAGACTACAGGAAAGGGCAGAGCAGACTGTACCTGCTGCAGAGACTCAGGTCGTTTGGAGTGGAGGGCCCACTCCTGAAGACCTTCTATGACTCTGTGGTGGCCTCAGCTATCTTTTACAGTGTGGTCTGCTGGGGTGGCAACATCTCTGCCGGGTACAGGAAGAGACTGAACAGGCTGATCAGAAGGGCCAGCTCTGTTCTAGGATGCCCTCTGGACCCAGTGGAGGTGGGAAGTGACAGGGGAATGGTGGTTAAGCTGTCATCCCTGTTGGACAACATCTCCCACACCATGCAGGAAACTCTGACAGCACTGAGCAGCTCCTTCAGTGGCAGACTGCGGCACCCACGGTGTGGGACGGAGAGATTTCGCAGGTCTTTCCTCCCCACTTCTGTCAGACTGTACAACAAAGACTCCAACTGATCAAACACACACATCCACACATGTGCAATAACACTAAGTGCAATACTCTTTATCTGACAAAGTTGTATTTTTACTCAGTTGTATTAAGTATTTGTATTCTATTTTTATCCTATTGTATATTTTATTCTATTTATTCTACTGTATATAGTATTTTATTTTATTCTATTCTGTACAGTTGTGTACAGTATTTTATTTTTATTATATTCTAATTTTTGCCATATAACTTTTGCACTGTCCACTTCCTGCTGTGACAAAACAAATTTCCCACATGTGGGACTAATAAAGGTTATCTTATCTTATCTTTAGTGCAGTAATTTACAGTAAATACCATAGAATTTGCCATATTTTTATAAGGAGGAACCACGTGCCATAACATAACTTTGACCCACTTTTGCATTCATAGGCAATATGAATTTAAAACCACATAGCCCAACTCAGCTGCATCGTTTTCCCTTACAGGAGTCGATCCGGTGCTTGGAGGATGAGAAGGTGCTTCTGGAAATGACAGAGGAGGTGGACTATGATGTTGAATCATATGCAACTCAGTTAGAACAAATCCTGGACCAGAAGATAGACATTCTTACTGAGTTAAGAGGTAAACATCATGCAGTTTCCAAATTTTCAGCCTCTTTGCATTAAGAAAGTATCAATTCTACAAGTTAGTCTGATAAATGAATAACTGTAGATGGCAACAGACACACCGTTAACAAACAACTACCAGCTGCCACAGTAATAAAAGCAATGTACCGATGTTATGTTATATATTAAGCTACATTTAAAACATTTCCTCTGCCAGCAGTTCTTTCCCACAAGGAAATGAATCTGTTACTCTCCACCAGACTCAGAAACGGCAATTTTATCTCACAAAACACAGGATTTTTCATCTACTGCAGCCTTGATGTGTATATTGGTTGGTTTGTATTATTGTTCTGTTTACAGTGCGTAAGCTTCAATCCAAACTAACGCATTACAGTGCAAGAGTGCTAAGTAGTTTCTATGATAGTGTGCCATTTCCATCAACAAACTTGCAAGTAAAATTAAAATATATCTTCACATTTTCAGTTGTACAACTCAAAATGTGTTTTGTGCAAACAACTCAAATAAGTTTTACACTTATTCATATGGTAAATGGCCTGTATTTGTATAGCGCTTTTACTAGTCCCTAAGGACCTCAAAGCGCTATAGACAACCAGTCATCCACCGTCCAACGACACGAGCCGGGGCTCGAACCGGCAACCTTCCGATTACAAGGCGAACTCCCAACTCTTGAGCCACAATCGCCCTATATAGGGGTGATATTCATATTGGATTTTTAAGAACTATACCCATATTTGGTGATTTAAAAATCTGATACTTCAATCAAGGTCAGTATTGATGAGTGTGAAGTAGTCACACTCGAACGTCAAGGAAGGTGGTAGGGAAGCAGACTATGCAGACATTTTGGGTTTCCAAGGTGAGCAATTTATTTGCAGTGAACTTAATTTAATGTATAACTTAACAAAACTTTCCCCAAATCAATTCATTTAACAAAACTCAACATAACATGGCTCTGGTGACACAGCTCACCTCTCCTCTCTCCTGCATCTGGTAGAGACTGGCTTTAAATAGGGCCATCAATTTCCCTCCAATTGCCCAGCCAGTACCACTCACTCAACTGAGGGATCTAAAACTCTACTCAGGTTATGTAAAAACACAAAACCTCTACACACTTCTAATATGCACGTTTACACAACTAAATGGCAGTATTAACAAAAGGAAAAACATTCAACAAATCCCTTTAAACATTAACACAAACAAAAGGAAGCATCTCTCTGGAAAAAGAAACCCCTCCACATGGTTTGACCTGATGATGTCATGTGTGACATGATCAGGACTTTAAAATGAGGAAATGCCAAGCGGGCATTTCCCCACACCTGACACTCATGATGACTGAAAAGACAAACAGAGTAAGTATGAACAAATGACTTAATCTGTAACATAATAAAGTATAAAGAAGCATAACTTAGTATTTGTCTTAATTTGCAGAATGTTTGATTTGCCGGCAACAAAACGCTTACACAAACAAACCCGGGATAGTGAGTGAAGCAATGTTACTTGACAAATAGCAAATCATAGCAAATACATAGAAACAGAATAATGTGTACAATGTGCAAAAAAAAAGGTAAACACATATGGGACAAATGGAGAGAATTACAACTGCTTCTCCACTTTGTCACAATGAGCAAATAGCTGATTATATGAAAGAAAGAAGTTAAGCTACGAATTATATGAAAATACAAGAGACCCAACAAAGACAACACAATTGTCCAGCAGAAGGATTATCCATGATGATAGGAGAGAGATAAATCTTTATTTCCTATTCTTCACCAGTTTCTGCTCTTATCCTATCATTTCACCTTCACTTTTTATAAAATTCACATTTTGCTACAGAATATTTCACAATATTTAAAAAAAAGCTTCAGCTGGTGTATCAAATTTTGTATGAGTGACGTGATTTCATGTTATCCTTAAAGACAAAGATCATCATTTAAATAGTGCCTTCTGTGTGATATTCTCTCCTCTTCCAGATAAAGTCAAGTCTTTCCGTTGTACTCTCCAGGAAGAGGAACAAGCTAGCAAACAAATCACCCCCAAGAGGCCTCGGGCGCTATAGACGCATAACATGTGCTATTTCACTGATTGGTCCTCAGAGAGGTGAAGGCCATAAGGAGGTCAGTGCTGATGAAGCAGCTGATTTAACTCAGCTGTGATTTTATGGTGTGAGTTCCTGTAAGTGTGTTTGGTTTTCCCTGACCTCTCTGCTGTACAGACTGCTTCCTGTCATCCATCCATTTGCAAAGCCAAAGAGCGTACCGCCCACGCTCTGCCATGTTCCTGTAAAGCGTATCTATAAAGTTTTTCTCTGTGTGCTTAATCCCAAGTACTTGATTTTAAAACAAAAAAAAGTTCAGACATTGTTTTAAATTATTTTTTATCAGATCAGTCATGCTCACCAGGGCAATTTTATAAACAACTTTTGCCATTTTGTGCAATATTTGGAGGAATTTTTCTTCCTGTTCTTCCTGTTTCAGCTCGGATGAACAGGGCATGTCAAGTTTGTGTGTAACATGAGCCACGTGTTTGTGTTGATACTGTATGTAATTAAGGTTTGATTGAGACAAGCCTAAAATTAACCTTATGTGACATTAACTGCGCTAAAGGGTGCACTATGATCAAGGTGTTTCAGGATACATTTACAGAAACAGTTCTTTTTTCATTTGCCATAATAAAAGATTACTTCTTGTTGCTGTATGTGTATTTATTTAGCCCTCAGGGGCACCTCCTGTGGAGCATCTAGCTAATTTTTTCGGGGCCACTAGTTCATAGTTACTAATTATTACTAAAATATGTTTAACTACTCACGCTGTTCAAAGGCATGAAAATCTTTTCATAGCCTTCAGTTTAACATGAAAGACAATACAATACAATACAACTTTATTTGTATAGCACATTTAAAACCAGAGGTAGCCAAAATGCTTCACATAATCCAATAAAACAGTAGTAAAATACAAATGCAGATAAGCTAGCAGATGGCTGGCATTGATTAACCAAGCATACAAGCACGCAGATAAGCAAGCAAGACTTAACGATAAAAACAATATAGGCAAAAGAGAGGAAAGGGGAAGGCAAGAAAGAACACTTAAAAGGCCTGCTCTAGGAGGCCGGGAAGGCTAAGCTAAAAAGGTGGGTTTTCAATCAAGACTTGAAGGTCTGGATTGAGTCAGATGTGCAAATAGTATGAGGGAGGTTATTCCAGAGGTTAGGTGCAACTGAACCAAAGGCACGGTCACCTCTGGTTTTCAGCCCTGACCTAGGTTGTACCAAGAGCAATTGGTCTCACGATCTCAGCATTCTACCGGGAGTATACACACTAAGGAGATCAATAAGGTAGCTGGGTGCAATGTTATTTATGATTTTATAAGTAAGCAGTAAGATTTTAAAATCAATGCGGTGTTTAATTGGGAGCCAGTGAGAATTGGGGTGATTGTCTCAAACCTACGAGTACCAGTTAGAAGGCGAGCCGCGGCGTTTTGGACGAGTTGCAATCTACGAAGAAGGGCAGAATGAAGCCCAGTGTATAGGGAGTTGCAATAGTCTAACCTGGATGTGACAAAGGAATGGATAAGCTTTTCTAGATCCTCACGTGGTAAGTATGGCATGGCCTTAGAAATTAAACAAAGTTGATAGAAACAAGATTTAATAACAGAGGACACATGCTTGTCAAGCTTAAAGGAGCCGTCCAGGTAAACACCCAAATTACTTGCGGAATCGGAAAGATAATCAGCGAAGGGCCCAAGGACACCAGTTAGATGGGCTCTAGGGGTATGACTATCAAATATTAAAATTTCCGTTTTCTTGGTATTAAGGATAAGAGAATTGCTCAGCAGCCAGTCTTTAACTTCACTTATATAATCGAAGAAGCGAAGTATCAATGAAGTTTCATCCTCAGTCAATTCAAAATAAATTTGAATGTCATCCGCGTAGCAATGATAAGAGAGTTTGTACTTTTCAATAATACGACAAAGGGGTAACATATATAGAGAAAATAGCATAGGACCCAATACAGACCCCTGAGGTAACGAGGGCAATGGAAGAGGAGTAGGTACCCATCGTGACAGAGAAGGACCTCTCCGATAAGTAGGATTTAAACCAACTAAGAGCCATACCCGTAATGCCAACCAGAAGTTCAAGCCTCATTAACAGGATATTATGGTCCACCAGATCAAAAGCAGAAGACAGGTCCAACAAAACTAAGACGGCGGGGCGCCCAGAGTCAGTAATTAAAAGAAGATCATTGAAGACCCTCAAAAGTGCTGTTTCCGTGCTATGGCGCAGTTTAAACCCAGTTTGAAATTTATCCCAGATGTTATTCTCATTCAGATAGGTCTGAAGTTGTGATAGGACAATCTTCTCGAGGATTTTTGACAGGAACGGAAGTTGCGAGATAGGTCTGTAATTAGCGAGATTTGAGTGATCTAGGGAACGCTTTTTAAGAACAGGTTTCACTTCGGCATGTGTAAAGGCAGCCGGAACACAACCCATTGACAAAGAAAGATTGATTAGTGATAATATACAAGGCCCAATTACATTAAATCCCTCCTTAATAATGCGAGATGGGAGAATGTCGTGAACAGAATTTGAGATTTTTAGACGATCAATAACTGTAACTTCGGTCGTTGCTGTGCTTTTTTTTGGAAGTCGAATTTCCCAGAGGAACCCACCCGAGGGATTAATAAAGTTCTATCTTATCTTATCTTATCTTAATTCCCTTAAGGGTAGTAAGTGACACTGGTTTGAACTGAGCAAGTGTCATAGAGCAGCGTAAAGCGGGGGCTTGGCACATCCCCGAAGCTTTTAAGGCTCTTAAGGTGGAGATTTTATCAGTGAAGTGATTTAAGAACTGCTCACAAAGAGCCGAAGAAGCTAGCCACGATGCTTCAGGATAAGGGTTAACCAAGGAGTTAAAAATATTGAAGAAAACGCGTGGATTATGACTATTATTCGTAACGATGGCTGACAGAACAGCCGCTTTAGCCATCTTAGCAGATTTCTGGAATTCCAAGCGCGTCCTGCGTAAAATATCAAGGGACACCTGGAGCCTATCCTTTTCCCACCGCCTCTCAGCTTGACAGCAGGTACGGCATAGGGCACGTGTAGAGTCATTTAACCAAGGTCGGGAACAGCTTCTAGGACATTTCACTTTTATAGGGGCCACAGAGTCCAGTATGGAGGTGCATATAGCAAGTAGGGAGTTGGCAAAGTCATCAAATAAAGACTGTGTGATGCCAGCCGTATCAGAGAGCACAGATTCAGAGAAAAACGCAGAAAGTTCAGCCACAGTCCCAGAATCAATGAACCGGCAAGGCATCGAGGGCCCCCAAGGTTCAGATCAGTTTTGCGTAGATCAGCATCAAAAATGACTGGAAAGTGGTTAGAAATCCCAGTGTTGCTAGTTCCCCTGACACTAGCAACACTGGGATGTGGTTTTCCATGAGAGAAAACCAAATCAAGTGTGTGACCTTTAGAGTGAGTTGGAGCATTTACCCACTGAGTAAGATTAAAAGAGCTAAAACAAGAAAGTCTTTGGCAAGCCTATCGTCTTTACAACAGATATAAATGTTAAAATCACCAACAATAAGAAGACAGTTATAATTTAAGCAAATAGATCCTAAAAAGTCAGCAAAATCATTGATAAAAGTCCACAACACAAAGAGCCAGGGGGGGACCAGCAAGTTCCAATAGTTGTGCTTCGAAGCTAGCAAACATAGGTGGGGACAGCTGCCGTATCCGGAATTTATTCCTAAAGACCACCGCAAGTCCTCCACCCCTGTTCATCAACAACCTAACATTTAATAATGCCCTCCGGGCCGAAGACGCCAGGTTAGAGGTACATCTCAGGCCTAGATTAATTGTAAGCCTAGATTAATTTTATTAGTATTTATTATCAAAATGACTGCTGTAAACTCAGTTTATTGCAGTTGAGCTACATGAAGTTCAAGACCTGTGCTTTGTATGTGTGTAACTTGATACCACATCTGTTTTCTAGTAACCAGCAGTGGGCCTCTGGTTACAAAAAGAACTTGCATAGAAGTCCAAAGTCACTTGGCTCCTTTGATGTGTATCCTCAGTAAATACTTTAATTGATGATTTCAAGTCTCAGTTGCTAGTTTCAAGTCTTATTGAATACAACGTGTTTATTTTGTTCTTTATGGACCCATTAGAGGCGGAGAAAGCAAAGTACACATTTGGATGAGCCAAACTTGTGATTGACTAGTCGCTACTTTACAAGCCTTGCAGTGTCTGCTCCAAAGCTGATTAGTTGTTCTGGAACAAAAAAAAACTCAGAGTTGCCGATTGCAGAGTTAACAAACTCAAAGTTAGACCCAGATCTACAGTGGGGCAAAAAAGTATTTAGTCAGCCACCGATTGTGCAAGGTCCCCCACTTAAAATGATGACAGAGGTCAGTAATTTGCACCAGAGGTACACTTCAACTGTGAGAGACAGAATGTGAAAAAAAAATCCATGAATCCACATGGTAGGATTTGTAAAGAATTTATTCGTAAATCAGGGTGGAAAATAAGTATTTGGTCAATAACAAAAATACAACTCAATACTTTGTAACATAACCTTTGTTGGCAATAACAGAGGTCAAACGTTTACTATAGGTCTTTACCAGGTTTGCACACACAGTAGCTGGTATTTTGGCCCATTCCTCCATGCAGATCTTCTCGAGAGCAGTGATGTTTTGGGGCTGTCGCCGAGCAACACGGACTTTCAACTCCCGCCACAGATTTTCTATGGGGTTGAGGTCTGGAGACTGGCTAGGCCACTTCAGGACTTTCAAATGCTTCTTACGGAGCCACTCCTTTGTTGCCCGGGCGGTGTGTTTTGGATCATTGTCATGTTGGAAGACCCAGCCTCATTTCATCTTCAAAGTTCTCACTGATGGAAGGAGGTTTTGGCTCAAAATCTCACGATACATGGCCCCATTCATTCTGTCCTTAACACGGATCAGTCGTCCTGTCCCCCTGACAGAAAAACAGCCCCATAGCATGATGTTTCCACCCCCATGCTTCACAGTAGGTATGGTGTTCTTGGGATGCAACTCAGTATTCTTCTTCCTCCAAACACGACGAGTTGAGTTTATACCAAAAAGTTCTACTTTGGTTTCATCTGACCACATGACATTCTCCCAATCCTCTGCTGCATCATCCATGTGCTCTCTGGCAAACTTCAGACGGGCCTGGACATGCACTGGCTTCAGCAGCGGAACACGTCTGGCACTGGGATTTGATTCCCTGCCGTTGTAGTGTGTTACTGATGGTGACCTTTGTTACTTTGGTCCCAGCTCTCTGCAGGTCATTCACCAGGTCCCCCCGTGTGGTTCTGGGATCTTTGCTCACCGTTCTCATGATCATTTTGACCCCATGGGATGAGATCTTGCGTGGAGCCCCAGATCGAGGGAGATTATCAGTGGTCTTGTATGTCTTCCATTTTCTGATGATTGCTCCCACAGTTGATTTTTTCACACCAAGCTGCTTGCCTATTGTAGATTCACTCTTCCCAGTCCGGTGCAGGTCTACAATACTTTTCCTGGTGTCCTTCCAAAGCTCTTTGGTCTTGGCCATGGCGGAGTTTGGAGTCTGACTGTTTGAGGCTGTGGACAGGTGTCTTTTATACAGATGATGAGTTCAAACAGGTGCCATTCATACAGGTAACGAGTGGGGGACAGAAAAGCTTCTTACAGAAGACGTTACAGGTCTGTGAGAGCCAGAGATTTTCCTTGTTTGAGGTGACCAAATACTTATTTTCCACCCTAATTTACGAATAAATTCTTTACAAATCCTACCGTGTGAATTCATGGATTTTTTTTTCACATTCTGTCTCTCACAGTTGAAGTGTACCTCTGGTGCAAATTACTGACCTCTGTCATCATTTTAAGTGGGGGAACTTGCACAATCGGTGGCTGACTAAATACTTTTTTGCCCCACTGTACCTCTCACTCGGTGCTTCCTATTTCTAAATACAAAGACATCAGTGCTTGAAACACTGTGCTTCAGGCATCACAGTAGGATCTCACTCCTCAGCTGGTAGTAAGTCCCGGATTTATACTTTTTTTTTTTTTTAGGCATTCCACATAATTGTATGTAAACGTTTAAGACTAGGCTAAAAAGAACACACAAACACATGGTAATTTATCATCCAATTATATTTATTCCACAGTACAGAGGATAATGGTGAGTGCTGAACACATACTGTATGAACAACGACACATCTGTACCTACTGAAAATGTGAGTCTAAATCACTTGGAAAAGTAATTCTGGTGTCCCTAATTAAGTACATGTGGCATCTTAGTTACTGGCTGTCGGTGTCATGGATCAAAGAATCAGTTAAAACATATAAAATGGGTAATGACAATCTATGCAACAGCTAACATGGCGCAGAGAAGTACTATTTTATGCCACCCTTTCCTAGCAAATATAAGCAGTATATAAACATTTAACGATGCAATAATGTAACTGCATATATTGAAAGTGTATATTAATTATTGCCACTATACACTTTGTCACGGTCCTACAGCATCTGCGGCATTATATTTCAGATGTGTACATACAAAATATGATATGGTGCTAAAGCTGGACATCAATAAATTGTCAGTCCCACGTTCTAATAAGGAGCCTTTTCTAAAAGATTTATTCATTTAAAGATATTAATCAAAACCGACTTTTATTTGGCAGCTTTGTTTCACTTATAATGGCTTTTAAAAACATTTGTAATCCTATTATAAATACTAAATAGTCATCAATTAAGAACTTTAATCAGTAGGCATGCTTTCCTTTTACATGACTGTACGTCTTCAGTACAATACATACATGTTTCAGGTATGAGTTTACAGAAGTCATTACAAATACTTTTATTGGCTTTAGAAAATGTAGGAAGGTTTTAAACACATGAATTTTCAATAAGTGCCAAATAATTAGTTTGCTAAAATGCTGTTCATAGAAGCAACAGTGGGTGCTAACATTTTTCACAGTGTCAGCATTAAAGCTAAACTGAGCAGTCATCTCATAGACTGAAATGAAAAGTGGTCTCTTTGGACTAACATGTCCAGTGACTTATTCAGCATACAATAATGTTTACCCTTTCACAAAGGGTGTGTTATTAGAAAGTGAAACCACAAACTAATAATGCACTTTTTAAAACTAAAGATGTAGGTCTCTATATTTAATCATTCTTATCCCAAAGTGGCAATAATTGTGATTACAGGAAATATATTCTGCTGTTTGTTTTTGTTTTTATATGTAAGTGTTCAGTTTAATTGTAAGGACATAGTGGAGAAGAGTTCATTTATTATTCTTACCAGTGTAGGTTATGTAATTTTAAGTTGGATTAGACAAAATGCAACAGTTTGTTAAATATTGTTTTCTGTTAAGGGCTTTTACTTTTCCATGCACCTACTGCTGCCTGAGAAAAATGTCTCGAGTTATATTGCAAAGGTTTTGTAAAATACTCCAGCTTGAAAAATAGGTACAATAGTCCTATAAAACATACTTGACTGTTGTAAGAGACAGCAGATGTCTATAGCAGCTCAAATACAAACAGTTTTCACATGGTGTGAAAAAGCTGCACGTGGTGTATGGACGTGTATGCTTTCAGACTGCATGTAGATTGAATTGTGGTAGATTGTGCCCCTGCTGTGATGTGAAGAATAATATTGCACTGGTAGGAACATAAAAGCTTCCTGTGTTGGTCCATAGCCTCAATGACTGCCAAAATGACAAATAAAATGCTACATATTTCCGTTATAGTTCACCTGAAATTTCCAGAGTAACGCCATGAACCTTAAATAAATAAATAAACCTCGACCCTATATTTCCTACATATATATCTTTACAGTATGTACAGTGACACATCCTTGGCTCCTGAACAGTGTCAGAATCCAGACGGACAGACATTCAACTCAGCAGCCAAAATGGCCAAATGGGAAAAAGTGTTCTCCAGGACTTCTTTCAGTCTAGCATATTGTCCAAGGTTTTGGCAGCACGCTCAGACTCTGTTCTACAAGGTCAAAACATTTTGCCCATTTTTTTTCACATGCAACATTCAATTTAATATTATGTAGTCAGCAAATCAAAATCCAGTCAAAGCATTAAGACGTTTGCTCTCAGTACACACTTCCCCTTCTTACGAAAGGCTGGATACAGTGTTCATCAGAGGTTTTCAAACTATGACAACCTCCCATCTGTGTCAGGTGGATTGTACAGGTGCACAGAGGTGTTTGAGAGCAACAGGAAGCACTAGTTGTCTTTTTTGGCCCTTTAATTTCCAAGTTAAAAATGAGTGGATCTATGTGATATATGTATCTTTAGATTCAATGGGCCATAGACTTTCAGAAGACATTGCTATATCCAGTACCCATGACTAATAAGCAGACAGTTCTTCATGGGTACAGTGCAAACAGGAAGAGCTAATAGCTAAGACAATTGCTAAAATGCTTTTAATGGGGCCAAAATCTTAAAAAAGAAAAAAAAAAAGAAAATAAGTTTTCTTTTGTTTTTTAAAGAAAAGAAACAAAAATAAGAAAAACTCCTAATCCTCTAGCTATAGTCTGTGCTTCTCAGATATCAGCATGTAGTCAAGTCACAAAGCTAATTACATTCCTTTAAAAATCAGTCACCATTGTTCTAAATGATTTTCTGGATTCCTCAATGAGTCTTCTAAGTATCTGGGTTAACCAACAACAACAAAAAAGCCTTTTCTACTCAGTAAAAAGAAGATTTTAAACTTGAAATCTTTCTCATTTTGCACCTCTGAAACCAAATGAAAACAAAGACAGCAGTAGATAGTAGGAAAATTAGGAAATGGATTTGAAGAGACACCTCTTGCAGTGTGGTGGCACAGTAGTAGAGCAGTAAGTACTGTTGCTTCACAACTAGAAGATCCTGTTTGTCCATTTAAGGTGTCCCTGCCCAAAACCCCCCTTTCTTCTGACTGCCCAACTGCTGGAAGCTTGCTGAGGAGCAGTACTGATTATCTGAGAGTTATATCCACCTGAGAACCAGCCCATTCATTTATGTGTCCTCTGTAATGGACATCTGTTTTTGACTTATTTGAGCTAACCTACATATATGACATTCTGGGATTTCCATTGATATTTCATGGGTTTTGTTTTTTATCTCCAAAGAGGAAGGAAATCACAAAAAAGTTCAATAGAAAGATTGTTTTTTCCTCGCTTCTCAGGAGGATATTTCTGGGTGTGCTGTGTATGTAGCCAATAGCACAAAGAAATCAGGTTTCTGTATGTCATGTTATTGTAAGATAACATAACATAAGAAGGAAAAGTGCGCTTTTAAAGGTAAACTTCAGGAGTCTACATTAGATTGCACAAATTTTTAAAGAATTACAGTTACTGTAGTTCCAAAGCTTTGAGAATAATCATCCACCAAACAGAAAAATATGCCTGTTAAGAGAACACAGAGTGTGGGCATGGATATGCATCAGGGGGGGAGCACAATATCAGACTTTGAAAACTCCTGGTCTAAAGACTTCTGTAGAGTTCCTTCTTAACTATTTGGCACATATACGTACATCATTTTCATATTGTGACCAAATGTACAGACGTATGCATACCAGCACATATATCATATCCTGACATAAATAAAAAATGTCATGCACTACAGAGGTGTTCGAATGCAGCAAAATGAGATGGTAACTACAGTATATTCCACTGTAAACTAGTGCAAAAAAGGATAATGAGGTTATGCCGTTGATTAACTACAGTATTAGAGAATGATTTTGGCTTTTGTGGTGGGTTCAAGACGGTCTGGATCACACAGACTGGAAATAGAAGCACTCTTGTGTAGTGTGGAAACTGGGCATGTGAAATAACAGCATAGTAAAATGAGGGTGACAAGCAGTGCGACTGCTCCATACATCCATACACGAAGGCTTAAAGGACAGATTCACAATTTTTCATGCTTCAGAAATAGCCATATGCTCATCTGAACACTGAAACTGTTGTAGTTATAATTATTTAAGTCTATACCAAGCATGTAGAACTACGTATCATTTGTTTAGACTTAGACTTCCAGTTCATGCAAAAACACATTAGAATTTATGCTTGTTATTAATATTATAAATATTATTTTGAAAATCTGGCTTAAAAGAGTAAAGTAAATAATTTCCAAGGTTTTAAATTTCATCTTTGTGTCAGGTCAAGTCAAATTATTACAGGGTGTGTATAAAAATGAATAACTTTAAAAACTAGCTATATTAAAACAATTCTATTGCAATATAAGAAGGGTTGATTTTAAAAATCAAGTATATGGCCTTTTTTGAATTATCTGCATAAACACTTTTTTTAAAACTTTTTTTTAGCTCCTATTGACTGAATTTGGATCATTTTAAAGGTATAAATTAAAAGGTCTTGTCATTCAGTTTTGTGCAGCCCTTAGTAGAACACCCTGAACACAACAATTTTTCGAGAGATGTTGTTTAGTTGTTAACATTTGCCAAAAATAAGCATAGTGGATTCTGCCCACTATCACCTAAACTGGAAGCACATTGTGTAGGGTATGTCTTCATGGCTAGTTTTACTGTTTCAGTGTTCACACAGGCACCTGACTTTTTCATTTATCATACCTGTAAATGTTTTTACCTATTATATAAAGAGCCCATATGTGCCCATAGTTTTTGTTTTTTTTGGATTTGGGTCAGAGATGTGAGGTGGCTTCATCTTCTTTAAAGGGAAAGAGAGGCCAATGGGACTCATCTCCCATACTTCACACACACTGATAATTCAGTCATTTCAACATTCGAGCTGAATCACTTCGGCTCATTCTTTAGTCCATTTGGTACAAATACTGAAACATCTTTGTGAGTGAAAGCTCTCCCTTCCAGTTCAGTCTGAAATGAAACAGGCTCCAGGTCCAGCCTGCATTATATCCTATGAGAAAAAAGAGCAAATACTCAGGAAACACCACAAAAGTGTCTCCCAGCAGCAGCAACTATGGGAAACAAAACACCACCAGCAGGTGGATCTGAGGTATTGCAAGCAGATGAATATATATATAGATATATATATAAATAAAGGGATAGTTGCTGTGGACTGTACAGAGTCTCAGTTGTTGCTTTGATGCTGCATGCCCTGTTTTTCTGCTTTCCGTCTCCTCTGCAAAGAAAGTGTCTTGTGGGATATTAAGGCCTTGGATGGCCCAGAGGCCACACGGAAACAGAAAATACTACAGAGTTTCACACAGGGTGGAATGAAAACTGAATGGCCGACCTGCTATCAGTATGTTTTAAGAAGCATGAAAAGGACTGATCTGTGACTAAGACGACAAGTACTTTCCTCTGTGATACAGTATATTTCACAAATCCAGCCCTTATTGTTCAAAGGATCAATTCATCCAAAATACACATTTCTTTATTCATATCTTTTGGTATCTAAAAATAGAAAATTTAGAGATTCTTTTAAAATCTCTGCCAGCACAATACCATGAAGGTAATTCGTTTGTGGTCCATTACACTTAACTCAATGCTAGCATTCTCATGCTATCATTTCTCCAGTAACAATGCTACAAGCTTTTTTTCTAATCTAGTTTAGCTTGTTAGCATGGTGATTTTAGGTGGTAACAAAGAGAGTTTGGACCCTGGCAGACTCTCAGGTACATTTTCATGACAGAAAATACTTCCACCTACATTTACATCATCTTAATGTTTAGATACTTCTGGACAAATAAAACCAAAAAGTACCAGCCAGATAAATAGGGTGGAGTAAAATGAAATTGGAGAATTCTTTATGAAGCCAGCTGACAGGCTGTTGGTAAGAAATGGGAAGAGAGTAACTAAAGCATCTAACCTAACAACCTTCTGGATGGATTTTGTTTACACTAACATGCTGTGGCTAGTTAAAATAGCTACTAATATGATCTCTTTTGGTAGAGTTTGGATGAACAGATCCTTTACAGTAAGGTCTCCATTTGGTCTCTCCTTACTTTTTGTTAGATTTGCCTTTCTGTTTTTTGGTCTCTACTTACTTTTTGATAGATTTGCTTTTCTGTTTTTGCATCATGAGGGTTTTCTATACTTATTGCCAGTCACTGCTGTGTTCCAAAACAGTGGAAAAGAAACTCAAGTGTAAATCACTGGCCCTTTGCCACGGTTGCCAAACGAACTTAGCCTCAGTCCCATGGTTGACTGTCTGAAGATCAATCTGGCTCTGCAGTTTGTCCTGAGCTCATGAGTGTAAATGTTTATGTTGTTTGGAAAGGAGAAGGGAGGGTTTCCCGTTAGACGAGATTAGTTTAAGGCTTACAATTTCTTTTTTTAATCCTTCCTTTGTCATTTTTTTAAATAGTGGTATATCCTATAAAAGTATTACTGTAAAAGAGTCATGCTACAGAACTGTTTTGTTCTCTAGATCCCACTTGGCCTGATTAGTCCACTCCTCCTGGACAGATCCCTACTTATCGCTCCTTCCTAATCTCTATTAATTATGGGTTATTTATGCTGAACCATCTGTCTATTCCTTCCACAACCCCATCATCCACACACTCCCATCTTTTCTTCACCTTTCTATCTTTTATCTTAGTCCAGAGATCATAGTGGCTCGGCCAGGGTCCTTTATACCAAAGCTTTTATTTAAACATTACTTGGGGCCATGTAAGCCTACACTGCCCTCCTTGGTGCTGCTGCTGCGCCCCCAGCACCCCCCAGCTATACTCATACTCCTCTGTGCTGCTGCTGTGACCCCTCTATCGCGCTCCACTTCACACTGGCTGAGCGTGCGCTCAGTCCGGCTGGGCTGGCTGGGTGAGCATGACCCCGACCCTCCAGGCTGTTGAGAGGAGATGGTGCGAAAGATGTGGTTCCGTTTCCGGAGGAAGTCTCCTCCAGCTGTGCCCAGAGCAAAGCTGCCCTTCCGGAGGACCATACGGGTACTGGCGGTCTTGGCAGGGCGAGACCTTTGGTTGTACTCCAGCTGAGATAGGTGGGAAGCATAGCCATCCAGGATGAACTGGAACAGATTAACAGTCAATTAAACTGGGTTTACTCAGCATCAATGCACAGACAGAAGGTCCCCTGACAGACCCTAAACACTCAGCGATTAATCATGTAAAATATTCATGGCCTAATTAGTTCACAATGAAACTATTTTACAGCTGTACACCCACTCAGATAAAATAGTTTCATTGTGAACTAATTCATAATGTACCACAATTATTTACTATCAGACCTGGCACTGGTGCTGCATTTTCTTCGTGGGCCTTCCCACTATGTAGATATGAGATGGAGGCAGGCCAATAGAAGTGTACACTGATATGTCCTTGGTGGAGCCATAGGCAGCAAATATCCTCATGTTGGCCTAATCAAATACAAAGAGTTTAAACTTTTAGACATTGGAAGGATTTTGCTGCATTGCTATTCCAGACTCTCCCTGCCCTCACTTACCTCGTTGATGAGGGTTTTGAGGAAGTTGGCCTTGTGTCGGAGAGGGTCATGTACCAGGCCGTCGCAGAATGAGACGATGCCATTAGGGAAGTTATGCTGGGAGAGCCAGGCAACAACACGCTGCTTCTGCATGTCAGGACGACCTGTGACATACACTATCAGATAGCCCAAGTCCTGCCAGTACCTGCAAACAATAAAGAATAAAAATCCTGAGAAGGAGTCGCGTTTGGATTAGCTGACTTCCATGCTAAAAGGGAGTGATATGTTGTTCAGAAAATCAATATTCTGCCATTACTTCACATAAATATTCCCAAGATGCAGCACATGTAAAAACTACAAATACCAGGGGGGTAGTATTTATTCTCAATAGTTTAGAAGAAAACTATAAAATAACATATATGGAATTAAAAATGTGTGAAAGAAAATGTGTTTTTCAATTTTACATTTTTCAAAACTTTCACCTTTCGCTGTAACAGTAATGTGTAAGCTCCACACAACAATTAGTCCTGCAAGTACCTGAGCTGAGAGAGTGGAGAACCCCAGCCTCAGTACCTTTGTCCATGCAGCAAGTAGACCATGTGTTTGTGGTCATTTATCCATTTATGCCTTCACTGTGGAGAGGAATGTTTTGCATTGTGTGATGTTTTTGACCTAGAGAAGCAATTCTTGTGTTGCTTCTTCTAACTTACTAACATACAAAAGGGGCAGACTTTAGACCAGATTCAAATGTGAGATATGTGGCTCCATGTGAGATGCAGAGAAAGTGAACTGCTCATATCTGCATATGCATTTTCCACCATGAAGTATGGAGAACAAGTTGCCAAGACAATATTCCACAACAATCTGTTTTGGTCTTTGCCACGGAGTTTTTGTTTGTGTCCACAACTTTGATTTGTACTATCTAGACGTTTTACACTATATATTACTGCAGAGTAGTATTCCTACCAAGCATGCTGGTGTTCTCCTTACCTTACCACATCCACAGCCCCTGCTCGAACCTTAGGGTCACTCCCCATTATTGAGACGCTGGCAGCAAATGACCCGTCAATGCTGAATACAACAAACTCTGTTCCTCGTGGTACAATAGTAAGATAGCTGTCTGCAAATGTGTGGTCGCCCCTATTAGAGAAACAGCGACTGGTAAATATGATGAAATTCATACATGTATGCGTCTCTCCTTGTGAAATAACTACAACTCAGCATACCTGACCACCATTTTGACAGGATATACCCCGATACCCAGCCTCTTGCTCTCTGGAATTACATAAGAGACACGTCCACTGTTGTTAGTGAGCTCCGTGTCAAAGTACACCCACTCTCCAGAGGGAGGCTGGGTCATGATGTGAATGTCAATCTGCAAGAAAAAGAAAAAAAACAAAAACAAAACATGGCTTGAATACAAACCATCTCTTTTTTGTTGTTGTTCCTAACAGCCAAACATGTCAGTCATTACCTTTTCTCCAGTTAATGTGACCATGTCCAGAGGACCATACATGAAACGTCCCGTCAGTGTCTGCACTCCATCCTCTGTGAACACGGCGTCATTCACGCGATGATTAGCTGTCACATTCTGAGAAGCAACCAAAACAGGAAATCAGTTTCTTTTTTTTTTTTCTTTTTTTTTTTCAAATCTCTTTATTTGGTTTTCCAGTGTTCTTTATCATAAAGGCAACTAAGATTCAAATATAAATGATTACATATATACAACAGAAATTAAACAAAATCAAAACAAAACAAAACAAAACAAAAAAAAGGCGGAAATCAGTTTCAATTCTCTAAAGTCTCTCTTGAGACTTCTCTTACTGTTTTTGCTGCCAAAATGAGATGACGAGAACTTGACTGAAATGTTAATCAGCTCATTAGAGGTGCTTTTTTCCTAAATTGTTTGTCCTGTGAAATGCCTCTTTGGCACCTTTGGGACTACCGTATCTTCTTCAAGGACTTTTTGGACACCTTTTTTTCCAGAATAACTGAAATCCTCTACTTATGTCTTGCTGCTTATATCTTATGCAGGGCTATGGGCTATTCTATTCTATTCTATTCTATTCTATTAAATGTTTAGAGAGGAAATATTTTCTTGGTAGATATGCTAGTAACTAACAGATATCTGAAGTATGAAAATCAAAAAACGTGCTTAATCTTTAACAATAACTTATACACAGCCTTGTCAAAAGAAAGCAATGATAATCTAATATTTAGTTGGAACAAATTTAGCTTGGCATTATTTCAAATGTTTTATGCTTAGCATGTAAGTGGGGTTAAGTTAATCGGGTAGGTTAATTAAAGTTGGATGTGAACTAGATGTGAACGTGAACAGTATGACAATGGCTGCCTGTCTCTCAGTGTCGGCCCTGTGACAGGCCGGCGATCTGTTCTGGGGGTTTCCTGGCTCTCGCCTTATGGTAGCTAGGATAGGCTCCCCCCATGACCCTTAATTGGACAAGCAGAAGAAAATGGATAAATTGATGGCTCTAGTATGTGTGGCATGACATTTTCTGATGATAAATTAGTCTTTTAGGGAACGATGTTGAGGTCTCCAAAGTTTGGATCATTAGAAATTCAGATTTTCTTTGTAAATTTGCCTTTCAGGTAAATAAAACATCCATTTTTCTCCCTTTGTGTCATTTTTTGCTGCTGCTGAAATACTTCTAAAGCCAAACCTATGCCCTCCGAAAATATAACAGAGATACTTTAAGTCAAAAATCTCTCTTTTGTATCCACATCTTAAAAGTTCAGCATTGCCTCTGTCAGGTGGAGATACCATAAAGACCTCTTACCCGAATTTTAACATGAGTCCTCTTTCGAAGCCACTTCTCCCGAGGTTTTGAAGGAGTAAATTCAGACACTTCTTTACCATCCAGCTCCAAAACACCAGAATTCTCATGTCTCATTACCTGCAACAGGAAATGAAATTAACATTAATCACATATATTCTGTTCTCTTTAATGTTTATGGGGGAAAAAAGAAATGTAGAAAGCATGGTGAACCTATTGTACCAAATTTTCTGTAAAGGAATGGAGTCTTATATTTAATTTTAAAAAAGCAATGACTGAGATTATCATCCCTGGAACTATGCAACTTAAAACACTTTAGTGATTACAAATCAAAGAAATAAAATCAATTGAAAGAGAACCTGTCTGAGTATAAATGAGACAACGTCCGTCGATTCCCAGTAGGAGGCATGGAAAAGATGAGGCAGAGCCACGGTTGGAAAGGCTGTCAGGGCATCAGGACAGTAAAGAGCATAGTCCATCCTCTTACTGCCCCACCACCGAGAGGCAACTACAGCAGTGAGGGGAAAAACAGACAGTCAGAACGTCCACTGTGCTGATTTTAGTTAGTGTTTTTCATTGAAGGTTTGACTAAGAGGCACTAGGGCTAGGTTAAAACTGGACAGTGGTGAGTAGTAGAAAGGTTTGAAGTGCACACTGTTCCCTCTCTTTTTTTCTTGTAATGCAGTGGTTCCCAACCTTTTTGACTGATATATCCCCAAAGCCCTCAAATATCCCTCCACCGATACCACAGTGTGTTCCAAACATGATCCCAATGAATGCTATTTTAAACTCTACGATATTTTAAAAGACACGTGTGATTAACTGTAGTGAAGCAATTCGTCCATTCTTTGTGTTGCAAAAGTAAAAAAATGTTTGTTGTTACTGTTGTTACTGTTTAGGGCGATCGCGGCTCAAGAGTTGGCAGTTCGTCTTGTAATCTGAAGGTTGCCGGTTCGAGACCCGGCTCAGACAGTCTCGGTCGTTGTGTCCTTGGGCAAGACACTTCACCCACCTACTGGTGATGGCCAGAGGGGCCGATGGCGCGATATGGCAGCCTCGCTTCTGCCAGTCTGCCCCAGGGCAGCTGTGGCTACAACTGTAGCTTGCCTCCACCAGTGTATGAGAGTGAATGAATAGTGGAATTGTAAAGCGCTTTGAGGGTCTCGAAAAGCGCTATATGAATGCAGTCCATTATTATTATTATTATCCACGACTTGTATTTGTCCACTGTTTTATCTATGAACTGTTAATATCCCTAAACTGCAATATATGACTTGGATACAGCAATTTATTTGATATGATGAATTTAGTTAGCGCTTATAGAAATAAATTAGTACACATCAATTTTTACTACTATTTGGGCTGTTTTATTTTCCCACATAAATGGGATCTCTTACGCTCATTTTTATCTCCACAGATTTATTTGTAGCCACTACTAGTGTATCCATGATTCATAATGCTAAAGCATCTGAATTTACTTAAACAAAGTGTTTAATTTCCTTCACGCTTTGTTTGAGATAACTTTCTTTTGACTGGCTGCATCTCGCAACCAGAAGGTGTGATCAACAGGTGGGTGGGGCTTCTGCGTGCCTGAGATGATCACATTAGCAATATCTGCTCTCAGTGATGTCATATAGATGTAGCAGCAAGGGGAAAGTCTTTAGAGCAATCTGAAGCTTTAGGCTCACAGGGATCACTTACACATATAGTACACTGACCTTCTTATTTAAAACTTAGACCATATTTAATATCAAAATCCATCGTGTCATAAAACATCAGTATATATTTTTTGAGATTTTTCTGCCAACACCAAAAGTAGCTACTGAGGTACAAGTAAGCCTGATTGGGAATCACCACCAGGACAAGAAAACAGTGGTTCTCAAGGAATTAAGTTCAGAAAGGCTCACAAGAAGGATTATGGACCTCCAGTGTAATTACTGTAACTACTTGGGAGTACTATCTGAGAGAAAGGAAGAAGCCAGAGGAGGAAGGAAAGAACACAGGGAATGAATACAGATTGTAGCATCCTTCCCTCAAGGTCCTCTTACTACAGCTCCCAGGGTACCTTTCTCTATGTTCTTCAGCACCCTGGGCGACGGGGGTGCCGAGCTGATGTCAGTGATGTCAGACGTAACATCAGTGAGGTCAGAGGTCATGTCAGAAGTCATGTCAGAGCTAACGTCCGAGCTGTGCTCGGACTCCACACCGTTGGATCTCGGAAAAACCTGACGAATTTTCTTGCGCAACTGAGGCGGTGTGCTCCGAGAGGCAAATCTATGGTAGGGTAGATGCAGCTGTGACAGCAGACTGGGCCTTTTAGTGTGGCTCACTTCACATTTGCTTGCTAAGAGGATGTTTGGAGGGAGGAAATGAGAATGTCAACATGTAAACTTCCAGCTTCTGGACCAAAAATTAGGTCAGAGACACAATGTCAGAGGTCAGCTTACTCGTAGCGATGTTGGAGGCGGTGTAAGAGTCAGCTAAGCCTGACACCTGGCTGGCTATGCTGGCCTCACTGGCTCTACGGGTGCAGCGAAGGTGAGGAATCCCTGGTGATGTTGATGATGGATGCTGACCATCAACAAGAGTATGGGAGTGAAGGGTATCCACTGCGAATAAAGAGGAGTTATAGTCATATTCTTTATTCACATATGATCAATTATTTCTATGATTATGAATAATTCAAACACCAATATAAAATAATGATATTTTTAATCACTCATGCAAGGAGAAACAAGTTGTAAATACAACATGTTACCTTTTGAGTTTTAACCATTTGATAAATTTAAGTCTCACGTTCACTCTTTTAACTCTGTTTTTGGTTTCCTCCAGATATCTTCCTGCTTAGCTACTGCATGTTCCACTATTTTTACCCAATAGTCAAAGAACTCTGTTTGCTATTTGCTGCTGAGCAGTTAGTGTAAAATCGCTTTTTAGTGCTTAATTTGTCTGAGAAGAGACAGGAGTCTGAAGTGGCAGAAAAATTAGAGTCATTAGAGTGAACCAAAATGATAAAACTGCAACCAGCTCGCTAATCAAATAATAGAACCTCAAAATGAATTCAGTGGGTAAATACAGGTTTACCCGCAGCAGATGGCTGTTTGGTTCTAGTTTGGTTCTGTTGGATATTTCTTCTACAATGGACTTTTTTTTCTCCCCACTGTCAATAGGTGCTTACTCATAAAAGGTTGTATGATTGTTGGGGTTTTCTCAATATTATTTTAGGGGTTTACCTTACTCTGCAACTTCCCTGTTGGCAAAACAGGTGTTTTGAACCCCACAAACAAAAAAAGCAACTGAGCCATAACTAATGTTAGGGAAATCTGTTGATGTTTATGAAAGAGCCATAAACATCAACAGATGAACCAGCCAATATACTGGAATATTGTATTTTTTCCATCTGTATCAGTAATGGTCTTAAAAAAATCCTATATTGTTAGAAGCTCTAGTTTTAACCAAATCCAGACCACATTAGAAAAATAATAATAACAGGATAAAGGAGATAAAGAGAACAAATACACACTCTCTGTGTTGCTCTGGGAGGTCTGCCAGTTGAGGACAGGCACAGGGATGCAGGTCTCACTGACAGTGCTTTCCTGGTTCCGATGTGATGCTGTACTGCCAGACTCTATCAGAAGCTGGGGGTTACTTTGCACAGTTTCAACTAAGCCAGACAAGGGGTAAAAAAAAGTCAACAACTTGTATTACATAAAGTTCTGCAGCAAAATGTCTCAGGAAGTGTGCCTTTCTTTTTTGTCTGTGTTTGCGTGTGTGTCAACTCACCTAAGAGAGCCGAATGTCCATCACCCAGAGGAAAGCGCTGATAGCGGGAGACGCTACAGGGAGGCAGCAGGTAGAACCTCTTGTCTAGGAGAGGCTCAAGACGAGAGGCGGAGGGGTCAGCTGGATGAAACATGTTGTAAACCTGCTGGCAGGCTGGACGCAGCGCCGACACTAGAGCAGGAAACACAGCAAGAAGTTTTAAATAAACAGACTGGTGTGACTAGTAACACGGGACACTGTGTATACAAACTATAACTTTAGATAGTAGGCTGGAAAATACATTACAGTTTTACTGAGTTACATTGATGCAGTTCTCACATCATCGATGTAATTCTCTCCACTCCTTTTGGAGATCATTTATCTGAATTTCATTAGTGGGACCACACCTTGAAGCACACCCTTTCTCAAAAATGAGAAGCTGTTTGTTCTTGTTTTTGTGCCTTACCCTGTCTCCTTTTTTCAATTAATTCATTTCTCATTAGTACATTGAGATCTTTCCAGTCTGGGATTCGCCACCAGTCCCCTCTGAGGCCCTGAGGCCTTCCCCAAACCACAGCCTCAATTCATGCTCGAGTCATCTGCCATTATCTACTATCTACTGCTGTAAAACCTAAATGAGGATGTGGTCCCGGCTAGTGAAATGCAGTTCTTAACTCTGTAACACACTTCCCCACTAACTTGAGAATTTGTTATTGTATTTGCACACACTGCTATTGTTTCTACCCATTAGCACCACACACATTTTGTTATTGTCTTGAAGCACTTCTCGTCTGAATCTCATAACTAATCAAAACATTTTCCGTAACACTGCCCGGTATTGCATTATTGTTTTTAATGAAATCCCTTCAGACTTCTTTCAAAGTCTGTATGAAAGACTAAGGCCAGTCACACACTGTCAGTGGAAGAACAGTTTTCCTCGATCGTTTTGGTGCAATTCTCCCATCAGAAAAGTCACTGTCACTACTAAATTTGGATGAGCAGCTGACAAATCTGCAACAACTCTGCTCTGAAACTTGTACTAACAAGGTGTACTTAATAAAGTGCTCAGTGAGTTTGTACAGTATGTATAGTATACACATGTGTGTAATTGGCAGTGCCATGACATTCACCTGTAACACAAGATTGTGAGTATTTATTTCCAATTGTTTCAACTAAACTTCTTCTGACAACGTGTTACTATTTGCTTTTACCCAAAGGACAATTTCACTGCTAACACCGAGAGTGTGTGAGTGGATTTGCTCTTTCATACATGTTTGAAAAAAGTTCAAAGTAGCTTGATTGAAAACACTAATGCCGTGCTGGACAGTATTCAAGAAAGTGACAGATGTAGAGTTCTGACTAAGAATTATATAGGTTCGATCACTGGCTTCTCACGGTCCTTGAGCTCTCTAATGCATCCATCACAATATGAATGTGTGTTTATGTTAGATAGAAAGCACATATACAGAAAAAAGTGCATGTGTGTATGAGGCAAGTTTTTGGTGCTCAGGTAGAGTAGAAGCACTATATAAGAACCAGTCCATTTAGTACTAAATTATAAGTAGAAACAATAGCTGATGTGAGAATTGCACCAAAGTGATTGATAAAAACTGTAATAGGACTGTCGTCTTTATATAAAGCTTGACAACTACTTTGCTGATGTAAACTTCCCACTGGTCTTGGTCTGACTACACCATAGACTCTCTAGTGTTTGTCACAGTGTCTACAAACAACAGCAATAAAAAACTATGCCCATATGAAAAATAAAATAAAATGTGTATAACCACTTAGAATTCCAAACAATCAATGTTTATATCCCATCATAATCACTTTGTTTTACACTTAAACTACTGTAGTATGTCCTGTTTGAAATCATACCTTTATCCATATGAATCTTTGATTCATTAAGCTACTAGGTGGTATAAGCTTTGTTTATATTTAATCCTATGTCTTATGCCCTAATTTGATGTGTGATTGTACTGTCATATTTCAAGAGTAGGGAGGATACTGTATTTTTGTGGCATGTTATTTAGGTGATAGATAAGAATATCCTCACCAGTGGTAATTCCAGGACATTTTCAAGGCAAGCAGCACAAAAATATTTGACTCTTTATGTATTTTATCAGTATAAGAGACCGATAAAACTGCATCTACCAACAACTTATTTTCCTAATATTGAACGTTTTAAAGTTATTCCGATATTACTTTGGAAAACCATGAGAAATAAATGGCTGTGTAAACAAAGAAATGAAACTAAACATCCGACAGCAACTGTAATGATTTCCTTTTTTCTTTTTTTTTTAAAGTCCACATGTTAAGCCAACAGCTGCAGGTCAGTAATCTGTTTCTTTAAAACCTCAAAGGACACAGTGCAGTCAGACTTGTGGCTGTGTAAGCACTTCTATCACATATTTCTCTTTTTCAGCCTTTGAGATCAAAAGCATGACTTCTAACCTCTGACACCTGCCTCCCAGCTGCTGGAGACATGCATTTCACACAGGAAGAAACACAAAGTGCTACAAATAACCACTTCCTGCTTTGACCTGTGACGAACATCAAATTAGACCAACGGCAAAATAAATGATAGGAGCATAAAAAGGGAGAAAATCCTTCCCCACCATCCAGAGTGGGCACCACAGTCTTCCTCAGTGCAAGCACGAGCCCGAGTGGAGAGCCGAACAGGAAGAAGTCAGTCACTTCAAATTCGAACTTCCCCAGAGATCCTCCCTCCAACATGGTGCTGTTGCTGGAACGCCGGGATCCAGCCTCTCTGTGGAGAACGCTGGCGTGAAGGCTGCCCAGAAAGAAACAAAATATAACACATTAGAAGAAATCTTTGAAGGATTTGTGGCATTTGTTTTAAGTTCTGTGTCTCACCTAGTGAGGAAGGCTTGGTGGTGTTTGATGGTGTCCAGCTCGTACGTGGAGGAGTCGCTGCGTTTGCGTGGAAGCTGCTTCTTGGGGTCGTCAGGCCCAGAGCAGTGAGGGATGTCAATGTTGCTGCGGCTGAGATGGCGGCTTCCTTCGAGGGATGGCGAGGAAGAAGAGACACTGTTTATGACGATACCAGGAGAAAGAAGTTCTGTGTCCTGAGAGAGAGGGATGAAAGAGGATACTGTCAAATGTGTGATTGAAATTATTCCCACAAGTCTTTAGTTTTCTTGGAATGACTTAGGTGTTTGTAATAGCCTTATAGTTTTATGGATAGCACTCTCAAACTGTAGGTTAGTTTGTCAGGACTATACTCACTATAATTTGGCAACTATCAGGTGAATGGTAATAAAAATTTGCACCAACATTCATAGTCTTGAGATGCCTCAGAAAAAGAAATATCCAGAGTCTTTGTCTAGCATAAATGAGACCAGCAGAAAAACATGTTACCATAGTGAGCTGCACCTGCAATGTGAAGCCCATTTATTTTTAAATTGCTGATTGTTTATGTTTTAAAAAATTAAGGATGGTTTAGCTTTTACAGTTACAAGATCATTGCACTTGAAAGACAACTACAAGATTTTGCTTTAACTTCACCTGTACGGATATCAAAAATTGCCTCAGTACCCTTTAAATGTGACATAAGATCTGTGATAACTCTTTACCTTTTCTTCATGCAAGGCTGAAATTGTATGAATTGTAATTTTAACTGGGTTTATGACCAGAACATGCACCTCCAAAACTGATGTCATACATCACTGCATTACTTCCACTTTGTATGTATTACCTACTAATAGATGTAATACATTAGAATATGCTAAACTAGGCTGCTCTAGTTTACCATTCAGTTCCAGGCACCGCTGTGCCACACTGTGTATTGTCTTGCCATGCAGACCCACTAGCATGGCTTCAGAGTCTTGTTACATCTAATGTACACATTTTCTTCATATATTTCCCCCCAAGGGTCACATTTAGCACACTGTACTGCATTTGACAACATATCGCTTACAGTAAAAACAGAATAAGTCACACCATTGCGCACTCATGGACATACACAAATGAAAATTGTCAGACAAGTTCATATAAAGCAAGGATGGAGTTGAATGCAAGAATGCAATGCATTGAACATGTTGGCTAGTTTTCCACGTATTTTAGCATAGCTAAACACAGTTTCTGGTATCAACAATGGACTGTATATAAAAGATGGATGTAGCCACTGTTACATTACATTGTCTTTAGCTAAGCATTTTAGCCATCGGCATCTGAGCTACTGAACCTAAAAATAACTAAGAAGGAGTGAAGCTGACCGATAAACCGAGAGACACTGAACAGTCCTTCTTGACACCAGTGGGGACCATAATGTACATCGGCAGTTTTTGTTTTTTTAAGACTTTTTAAGACTTCAGCATTAGTTTCCTTTTTTAGACCCAGAAGCTACATCCATCTTTTATATACGGTCTACGGTATCAACAGCTTGGTATGTCATCAGAGAATTTAAGTTGATACCTGGACACTAATGGCACTGCCCCGTCTGCTGCTGTTTTGGCTTTCTGATACCGTCACAGAACTGCTGCACAGCGCATCAAAGCCCAGAATACCCCCAACACAGTCCCCAATAACACACACCTGTATTATAAAGCAAAGCACAAAAACATGAGTATGCACACTAAATCAGCGTTATCTGTACAAGCAGTGCCAATCCAAAAAAACAGAAACCCAACCTGGCCATTAAAAGAAGCTCCTTCCAAAGATCTGATGAAGTCGCTGTACACCTGATTGGCTCGTAAGATGACGGTTGCCACGGCATCTTGGTACTGTGGTGCAGAAGTAGCCAGAAGAGGAAGCGCAGCCAGCGGAATGTGGTCCTGACTGCTGGATAGACAGCTCTCATCGTAGCTGTAGGGGCTAAGACTGCAGAGCAGAGAGAAGTGGCTTTATGTCTATAATCAGCTTGCACGTGTATGACAGCATGTTATTAAAATGCTGCTTGCTCACTTGGACACAAGCGAGAATGCTTCGACACACACAGCAGGGCAGGGTACCATTCGAATGGCAATGCGGCCCAGTGCTGAAGGGTAATGGACCCTCATCACAGCCTCAAAAGCTCCACTTAGCGTGTTTACATCTCCCTGTTTGCTGTTCTGTTCTCCTTCAAGAAAAGCAAAGGCTCATTATTAATCATTGCCATGAAACACAATCATAAGGCCTTGCACATTTGTTTGAAAATTAAAAGACTTACTGTACTGCATAAATGAACATCTCCTATACCGATTGTGTTACTGGTGGGGGCTCGCTCATTTAAATAAATATACATATAACATATATAACACTTTCCTAGTCTTAGCTAATCATAACTAGCCACTATAATTTTGTTTTAATTCACTTTTCACATGTTGTTTGTTTTAACTATTTGACCTAGCTAAAAACGAACTGCTTTTCATTAGTTAGTTGTTTTTGTTTTCTTTAAAATTACATATTTTATAGTGTAAAATTATTTCCTGTAAATATCCTGGTAGATAATTGTTGTTATTTTTTCTATGACTGTATGAAATGTATCTAGCCATTAATGTCTTTGTGCTTAGATTATTTCATTTGAAAACTTTATAAGGCTTTAAGAGATCCTATCACCTGGTATTTAGTATGAAAAAAAAATCATTTTTCAATCTTTTCTATCCTTGATCAAATTTAATAATGGTTGAATTTTTTTGATAATAAATTAATTTCCTTTTTTCTTCTAATTATTATTATATTGATGTAAATGATATTTTTATCACAGAAAAATGAAAACTTAACTATGCTAATTTTAGCTTTAAGAATGTATTCTTATTATTTTCACTCTTGTACTAAACAATCAGTTAATCCAAAAATAGTCTATAATGTAATCTATAATGAACTTAGTAGTTAGTTGGATTGTGGGAAGAATTTTGAAGGTTTGACTGTACCAGAGCCAGTGTCCAGTATGTTGCCTCCATGCAGGACCAAAATGAGGACATGAATTTTGGAAGGCTGTACACACTGCTGAGATGAACAATCCTGCAGGTAAGAGAAACAGGAAAAAAGCAGGAAAATAAAGGTGGGCTGATAGGGATAGAGGCAAAAGGGAGTAAAGGAAAACACTGCAAGCAGTACTTAAAAGGACTTAAATGAGCTATGAGTTCAAAATAATCAAATAAAGTCTAAACACTTTGCTCTAGAGAAGACCAGTGGTGAGCTAGCTACATTTACATTTCATTTTGAAGAGAAAAAAGAAACCCTAACCAGGTTTTCCCCTTTTAAGGACACAACACTGGACAAGAGGAGGAAAAATCTTAAACGTCACTCCTGAAGTTAAATTCTAGGGTCAAGTTTTATTTTGGATTCTAGTTTCACTTCACTGGCGTTATAATGTAGAAGGAACAGTACCATCTACAAGCCCTTTAATTATAGGTGTCGGTGTAAGAAAGACAGGAATTAAATGCAAGAACACTGAAAAAAATGGCACCTCTATCTGTGTCTCCACATTGACGGCATACTCCCCGACTGACTCCTGGTACAAGGTTTCTGTGAAAACAAATTATGGACTTCATCACTGATGACAGAAGAGATGGCCTAAACTATAAATTCTGAGTCCTGTAGTCCTCAGGATACACTGGGCTTCATTTACAAACAGAGTAAACTGTGGCACTGTTCACTCTGCGGGGTGAGAAAAATGAGAAAAATAAATACATAAAACATGATGGCAATGGTCGAGGGATTCAAAATGTTTGTAGCCCACCAACCAGTGGGTGATGTCATGGTGACTATGTCCATCTTCGATATACAGTCTGAGTTCACAAAAAGTGCATAGACATAAATCTTAAACTGTGTGTGTCCATAAGCTTTCCGTTTGGATGTTTGCCCAGCAATTGCCGTCAGTCTGATGTAACTGCTGTCATGCTGGTCACGTAGGCCTTGTCTTCCTTCTTTTTTCTGGTCTTTTTTTCTTTTTCTTCCTTCTTTTTTTCCTAGTTTTCTTGGCATGGATTTAAATGTCAAACCTTTCTTATTCTTAAGTGACCCACAGTCCCTATCTCAGGGGGAAAACATCCAACTCCTGGTTATTACAGCCCCTTTGTCACTTCACAGGAAACACTTCTGTGCCTCATCCACATGGAACACTAATGTTTCAGTTCTTCACTTTTGAAATCTTTTTGATTTGTGCTTTAGTAGGCATGCTTCTCATTGAGAATAACACCTTTCAATACAAGATAATTTTCCTTAATGCACACAAGATGATAAGAACAAAATTGGTAGGTGCATCTCTTTCAGGACTTTATGTATATCAGTAAATGAAGCCCAGTGTTTTCTTGTTTTGTTTTGGTACACAAAAGCATAAGATTAAGAGTGAGGCAGTCACTTACCTTGTCCTTCATCCACTTCTATTGTTTCTATTTTGTCCATCAGATCATTTGAGCTCCACTTGGTGATTTCCTTGGAAAACATGTCTTCATTATCAGAAAAGTCCTCTGCAAGATACACAGAGGGATTTTAATATAATGGAGACACTTCACTGATCTGATCAAAGCAGTCAGCCTCGTAACACAGATTAAATAACCTAAATTACATCAAAGGTGACTCCTGTTTATGCACTCTTTGAAAAATCAGTCTGTCTATTATGGTTCTCTAAAGGCTGGTTCCCCTGAAACCTCAAACCTCCTCAAAGTCTCCAGAGGTCTTTTTTAAAGATGTGCTTGCAAAGTCCTCTTTCAAAGGTCATTGTTATTCCATCACACCCAGTACTGAGAAAAATGTAGGCACTTTTGTTTGCATTCACATTCACTAGGCAGGACCTTCAGACAGGCATGTGAAGGTTTCTGAATTTACCCCCTAACCCTCCAGGTTTATGGGTACGGTTAGGGATGGAATTGATTTTAGCAACATGGTAAATACACAAGTTTTTCCAGAAACTAGAAGGCGATCGATCTAATGAAGTCTAACACATTCATTTGAGAATTACAATTTTTCTCATAAAAAATGTGTTTGGATACTCCAGAAACACAAAAACAGGTGTACCTAATAAAGTGACCGTGTATATGGCATTAGTGCGCAGTAACAAGCTGTTGGCACAAATTATTATACCTTTTTCTCAGAAATCACACATTGCTAATAAATTCATTCTAAAAACTAATATAATAAGCAAGTTAAGACATTTAAAAATTAATTTGTGAGACTCTGTCTGGCAGAATAATTTCTCTGGCTTCAACTTTAATAACATTCATTAATTAACATTTCAGCATTCATTCTTAAGGATAAATACCCACAGGGATAAACGAGAACATTAAAAGAAGCAAGCAGGATTAACAACCTTGAGTTTCTCCATTGTTAATATTTATCATCCCAAAGACACACAGATATGAAAACACATCAATTCATCTTTCAAGATAATGTCCAAATACTAAATTGAATCTGTGGGAACTGCTGAAATGCAAAAATCTTTCTTGTGCATGGGTACAATACTGAATAAATTCATTGGCTCGTGAGCTGTTTATAATGTGTTTTATTCTGCTGATCTTTACCATGAGCATCAAAGAACTCATCATCTGTGCTGTCCTCAGAGTCCCGGGCAATGCTCTGCATCCTCCACTCTGAAATGCTCTGATGAGATGGACTTCCTGTACAAACAAAGATTAACATTGGTGTATTACAGCGTTACCTAAAATTATGGCATGACCAATATTTTAAATAAGTACTTGCACTCATGTCAACAGTCACACTGTAATTCAAGGTATATCAATACAAATATTGTACCACAGACTGTGGTAAAAGCCAGTGAAACACACAAAAATCAGAAGGACATCCTCACCTCCTCGCTTTGATGACCTATTGGAGGATCTAGAGGATGTTGACCATTGTTTTGTGAGCTCCCCTCTTGTCTCAAGTGAATCTCCAAGCTTCCCTCCTGCTCCTTCTGCCTCTGCAGTCGAGCCCACTGTCTCTGCTCCCTGCTCCTGCTCTTGGCTAATGAAGGAGTTGTTGGCTTCTGTTCCCCCTCCATCATTCAGGCTGTATTGGGCCATCTTCTTTGCTAAGGCCAGCTGGGTCTCCAGCTCCAGCTGCCTGATGTCCTCGATAGTCAGGCCATACCACTCGTCCTGCCAGCACCACGCCTGCCGGTGGGCTCGAACCATGACTTTACGAAGGCCTGCAGGAACAGCAACCAAAATTTAGCGCTAATGAATTATTTTAAGGGCTCAAATCTACAAAAGTGGATTAGCTTAATATCCGTATCATTATAAATCCAATTTACTTTCTTCAGGTATTTACGATTCTCTGTTAGCTATTTGTTAGAGGTTTGTGTTGTGTCTTCATCTTGATTTAGTTGATTTTTTTTTTACTGCTTTTTTGAAATATAAGTGATCTTTACTCTTTTTTTTGGAAAGAGAGCAGTGATGGCGAACAAGAACAGTTAGGTGATGACTGTATAATTAACCAGTCAGTTGAAACTCACCATAAAGTGTTTTATCGCCACTCATATCATTATGACAGTCACGTTTTTCAATTTATACATGTGCATAAATTTAAAAACTCAACAGCCATATCTTTTTAAACTGTGCCTAACAGTTGTTTGAGTTGCATAATATGCTTAACTTTCTTCATCCTTATTTTGAGTGTGTATACATGGAGTTAAATTGCTTTTGACAGACCAATCCTGGCCTCTGGTTTTTTTTTCAGTTTTCATTTATATAAACAGAAGTCAGGATTGGTGTGTCAAAAGCAATTTAACTCCATGTATACACACTCAGAATAAGGATGAAAAAAGTTGAGCATATTATGCAACTCAAACACCTGTTAGGCACAGTTTAAAAAGGCCATGTGTCTTGGAGCTGGTGTGTGATAGTATTCATGAATCAGGGGAGATGCAGATGAAGACCCTGTGAATATTTTAGGGCGGAAGCCCAGTAAACAAGTGCAGATAACATTAGCATAAACATAACGTTCAGTGAAAGGCTGAAACGGGAGAGTCACAGAGGAAAATCACATTTTGTGATTGAAGATGTGTTGATTGGACCACTGAGTGAGAATATCATGAAGATAGAGCAGCCGCTGCTTCGCTAGTCTGGAAGTAAAATGCTGTGAGGCAGCATCCTGAGGGCCGTGAAAGTGTATAAACAGTCTTAGATCACAGCAATAAAACAGAAACACACCAACACAGGCAGGAAATTAATCCAGCCTGCTCTGTTATCTCGAGAAGCCAGTAACCTCTCTCTGCTCCTGCCTCTCTGACACTTTCTACACCAGGTATCGTTTGCATTTTTATTAGTTTTTCTTCGACACTTCCTTCTATTTTAACTTGGTTCATTCACATATATGCTTTTACTATTTCTTTTCCATATGGGAAGTGTTTGTTGTTTTGCTCTCTCTCTCTCTTGCCTGTCTGCCTGGGCGGGGCTCAGATTGGGCTCCCGCCCTTGGCCTACGCACCTGCAGCTGATCACCGGTGATTTGCAGTTGATCTCTGGCTCTTCTTAAGGCAGGGGCTCTGAGCTACTTGTCGCTGGAATATTGAGTAACTCTCGTTAGTATTGCCCGTCTCTATAGTGATTCTGTTGTTCCCGTGCTTGCCTTGGCTTAATCCTCATCTCTGTAAATAGGTTTATCTGGATCTGCCCTCATTCGTGACCCCTGGACCCCGTGCGTGAGAGTGGAGCTGCTTGTGTGGAGATTGTGTGGACAAGGAGTGGAGCGAGTATGAAGGCGTGTGTTTCCCTAACCTGTTGACCCCCGGGACCCTGGTGTTTCCCCCCCTTCACGTATATATAGCGCACCAGTGTGATTAATAAAGAACTGTTTGAAGCGTGCTTTCTCAGTCTGCGCCTGAGTCCATTCCACCGCCGTGACACAGACTACATTTTGTTTTTGACTTTCTGACTTGTGTTGTTGTGAGGCTTGTCTTTTGTGTCAGCTCTTCTGCGTCCTCCTCACGTGATTAGCTGCATACTGTGTATATCTAAGTGCCTGGTCTGTGTGTATTTCTGTTAGGTTGAAATTGTTAAATGTTGTCATTGTGTTACTTAAATTTGTAAATCGTGGTTCAAACTGTATGATTAAAGACATTTATTATAGGGACACATCCTATGTGAGGGTTCTGTTTTCTTATTTAGTAAACTTCCTGCCTTTATGACCCTTTTGGTGAGCAGGAGGTCACACAAACACAGACACACACACTCACATGCACATGAATACACGTACACAGACGCACTTACATACACATACACACTCAATGCCTTAGGGTTTATGATGCACCATAGGCGGGTTTTACAATGGGTGTTTGTGTAAACTGTGTGTCACAGAAATAAAAGGCTGCTGTGGGGTGATGGTTCTTCAAAGTGGTCTGACACCGAGGGCAGAAGGGCTGCTCTGAGATCCTTCCCTTGCTATAGCATGTGAAAAACCGGTTAAGCTGTTCATCTTGCTTCGTTAACGGGAATAAGTCTCTAAACCAGCGGGCCTGTGGAAGCGCAGACCCAGCAATTTCCTTTTCCTCTATCAGATTACCTTAATAGGTCTGTGAAGTCTATGAGGTCTATACACAGCCCAACAGAGCTCGGCTTTCTTTGTGCTAGCTGGGTTAAAAGAAACCCTCAAAACTCTGTCAGAGATAATATGTCTCACAAGTAATTGGTGTATCACACCAGCAGTCATCACTTTCTTTCCTAAACCAGGCTTTTTGCTTCATATTCTGTGCATGCTCACATAAAAGGGACATTTCACGAGTCATATAACTCCTCTTCCACACAAAATGATCTCCTTTATCATGTCACCTGCCCCAGTCAGAGATGTTAATAAAGGAAAATAATCCAACGGTGACATAAAAAGACTATAAAAAACATAGCAGTAAAACGCTAAATTAACTCAAGTATAACTGAGGTTTATTATTTTAACATTGAGTAAATTTTTGATCCTGCTGTTTATTCTGAGAGCTGAATACTTTAAATGTCAAAGTTTACTGTCTCATAGTCTAATGAAGGAGAAGTGGAAATTGTTTTAGTTTGTCAGCAAATCAAAGTGAAAGTAATTTTATTGATTGAACAGGTGTTCCCGGCCTGTGTTCTGTGTTCTAGTAGCTGCAATTTCAGCAGTGTGAAAGCAACTTGGAGCAGACTAGAATTAAGTTTATTACAATAAAGACATTTATGCTTTTTCTGCATCAACAACTAACTACGTGCAAATTCTAGAGATATTACAATGCACAGTTTGTACTGCTCTTTACCGATGGTTTCATTTGCAATGTTAGTAAAGCTTAAGAACTTGCACATATAAAACATAGTCACCCAGCACTCGAAAGATGCTCTAAATAAAAAATTTATAGATTTGATTTAGTTAAAAGATTTAATAAAAATAAAGATAAATTACCATGATGATTTAGCCAGGTAAAAAACAGCCATTGAAAACTTAGATTATAAACTCGACATATCTTGCCAACCTAGCCAGAATCCTCTGGTTTGTTATGCAATTTGTTATATGAATAGATTAACTACCTATGTACCAAATCTTGAATTAACAAATAAAATTGGAATTTTTATCTGTTCTTCCAAGTTGTGCATTTCAGTCCTCTTTAGGATGTCACAGTTTGCAGGATTATTGGACACTGGGATTAAATATTGATATAGTCATAGTTTTTGCTAATCTTTAAGGATCTTTAGGGATTTTTTTGTTTTTATTTTAGCTTCTACAGTTATCTTAGACTTTGGTTTTTCCTTGTTTTTCAGTAAAATATATGTCTGTAGGTTGTAAGATCTGAACCACATAAAAACATGCATACACGCAAGCCATACCTACCCACATCATGAATGAAGCGTTCAATCTTAGACTGCATGCCCCAGTATCTGAACTCTACTTTGCACAGCTTGTAGGCACACATGACAGAACTCTGACCCAGGTTCTGGCCAATTTCCTCAATCCAGTCCTCTGACAATGGACCCCGTTTAGTCTTGACTGACTGATACAGCTTAGGGTCTTCTTCCACGAGGTACTCATGAGGAGGTATGTAGTCCTTGACGATGTCTATGGGGTCTACAAGGGAAACAAAGACATAATGAATTGCTAAACTGAGGCAGATTCAAGCAGCAGGTATGTCTCAATGTCCTCACTCACCTCAAGAAAAGAATGTGATTTTATGTGTGTGTCTTTTATGTAATCAGTCCCTGCCGGGATCGTGTCTGGAGCTGACTGCACATTTTCCCTGCACCCCAGTGAATTTTAGTATGCGGAGGCTCAACACAAGCTCTTACACTCCACAGCCTACATCCCCTCTGCACCACACTGTCAGCGCTTTCATTGCAAATAACTCTGTGTAAATTCGATTTCTGATCCTGCTTATGAGGAGACGACGACCAGGCAGTTGATCCCAGAGGCACAATTTTAGTAATGGTGCAGAGAGAGTGAGTTTTTAAGTGTGCATGACGATAAACTTACCAATAGTCCTCTGTCTTTTCTCAGCAGAGGACATATTGAAGACATCCACTTGATTTCCAGTATCTGGTTTATAATAAGTCTCAATGTCTATAGAAAATTTCTCAACAAAGGGACAGGTATACCTGAGGAAAGAAAAAGAAATTGTTGCTTTGGATGGAAAAGCAATATGAGCAGCTGGGTCTCCAGAAGTAGAGCCAGTTATCTACAAGATGGGGGGTTGATGGCTCAATCCCTCTAGGGGAACTATGCTCCCCTAGTTTACATATCAAAGTACCCTTGGGCAAGATGCCAAGCCCTGAATTGACCTCGAAGTATCCATCAGAGTGTGAGTGTCAGTGTGTAAGAATGTTTATTAAGTGCTTAGATGCAGAAAAGAGCAGTTTATATAAAGCAGTATTAGTAGTGCAAGTGTATATGACAGGGTGAATGAGCCTTGTAGTAAGAAAACACTTTGAGCACAAAATCACTGCTATTGAAAGTAATAATCCTAATTTCCAATTCAAAATCATATGAAGTGTGAATGCAGTGTCACAATCTAGGATTGTCAGAGGCAATAGTGAAAAGCTGCTCTGGCATCTTCACATGGTTGAAACAATACAAGAACCAGTGTTTGGGTTCTTTGCTAGAAGTCATTGGTGGTATCATGCATCAGTTAACAGGATCCTTCATCCCAAGTCAATATTAGATCTCATGACCCCCCCAATGATGCATAGGCAATTAGATATCTTCAAGTGAAAGTCAACAGAAACCAAGCACAACAATTCACTGAATATCCCATGCTCAGCATCCTTTCAAGAAATTGCAATGGGCTGCATTTTAACAGCCTGGTCCTAAGACAGGGACCTCCAGGGTGGAAATGGTTAAAGTTACTAGTAAGTGCATCTCCTTTAAAATGTAGCTGAGCATCAGCAGAAAAAAGCCTAAGCTGAAGTAAAGTGCAGCACCTGTAAGCAGAGCTCATGTAAAATGCTGCAAATCAGCATCAGTTGTAAAGTAAAAAGTGGTGCCAATAAAATTCCCTTAACACTTGATGGGCTTAGAAAGCAGTTGGAGTGGCTGGTTCCAACACATTAAGTCATCAGGATGATATTCAAAGTTGGCAGCAAATGAATATGTGGTCATGCAGCTGAAGTTGTTGTATTTAAAAAAAGAAAAAAGAAAGAAAGAACACACTGCCATCAGCAGATAATAATAAAAAGAACATAATAAAAACCATTAACAACATTTTATCTCTGAAAGGTCAGCATTTCTACTTCAGATAAAGCCAACCTCATGTAACGTACGCTTAAGCATTAAGAGGGAGCAACTGTTTTACAAGAGGCACAGGGGGACAGTTTTATAATGTGTTCCCCGGAAATAAAATTCCATCACTTTATTTTCTGTATCTGTGGTTCCCTCACCGGGTTCGCGTATAGGGGTAAGCATTCCAAGACTCCTCTTCCACTCGAAGGGCAGCTTGAGGCAGAATGGCACAAAACCAGGATGGGATGTGTTTGCCGATGTGATAGACCTTGTGAGTGTACTGACCCGAGCCGCCAGGGCCGTCCTCATATGGTTTGTTCTCCAGGATCTCCACCCCACTGCCCTCACCACAACTTTCTTGTCTGCTCTTTTTCTGCAAGACAGCAAATATGAAGAGGTCTAAAGTATAAAGCTGTTGAGATTAATCAAGATGCAAATAGTATGTGTAAAAGAACTCAATATACAGCCACAATGGTGTTCACGTTAGAGTATTACATTAGTATCACATACACACATTATATTAATAATAATAATGTAGCATCAGCTAATTTTACATGTATTTGCATGTTATACTCTACTGGACTCCAAAAGTGTTGGATCACATCAAAACCCAAGATATTTATTCGTAAGCCTGGAATTCAGAAATATTTCAAAACACAAGAGATGAAATGCAAAAAGAACTTCAGACAATTAAAACAAATTTTCTCAGCGACCATAATTCCTTAGTACAAAAGGTCAGATTCCCTCAAGTTATATTTTTGTCTATATAAGCAGTGTTCAGACGAAGCTCAGGTAGAAGCTCACATACAGTTAGGTCCATAATTTGTTGAACAAGGACACAGTTTGTCTCTGTACACCACCTCAGCAGTATCCCTCAGTATTGGTCTCTGAGGAGATGTAGTATCTTTAAAGCATTTTTCAGTCGGAGGAAAAATGTCCAACACTGGAAATATACTGCAGTAACAGAAAGAGATTTCCACCTGCCTGAACATGTTGAACATTATGACAATGGCTATCATCACTGACATTACAAGAATTCATTTGTTACACGTTACAGTTCTGTTTCCTCTTTATTAGGGGTGTGATTGTACACTTTAGATCCTGCCTCCAACATACAAAACCTACATGACTTCACTTCCACTTTCCCATGCTGTAAAACTCAGTGCTGACATCATTGCTGTAGTCCAATCATCTTTCTGCCTCCCTTCACTCTGAGTGAACTCAGCCCACCTTCAATCAGTCTCCTCTCTGCATATTTTAAATCACACCACTCATCTTTCATTCTCCCTTGCAGACTCCTTCGTGCAACCCAACTCCCCCTCATCTCTGCCTTACGCAAGTCACTTCATCCAAGTTTTCAACGTATCCTGTCCTAATTCATTTTATTCTACTGTGATGGGTCATCGGCATCTAATCGCCAAATACCATAACTTAAAATCATCATGAATTATGTTTAGTTCTCTCTATTGATCTCTCCTCAGTGAAATAAGACATATCCCAAAAGAGCACCTTTGTTAACTAAGAGTGGTGTAATTTCAAAAAACACTTTTTTCTTTGTTAATTTCAATGAATTGCTTAAATAAGCATGTCTCTTTGAAAATAACTCTGTTCCTTCATATTCTATAAAGAGCCAAGAGTGTTTCTTATCATTAATATCCTGTCAACTATGGTATGTTTTTAGGGGACTAATAAATTGAAATAACAGATCACTTGCAAAAACTGGTATCACAAGCTTTTTATACTGCTGAATGATAAAGGTCCTTAAATTGTACTTTTCCTGGCTCAGACCTTGGTTTTGATTAATGAACAACTTGCAGCTGGGACTGGTGTCCACACACTCGCTTCTTTCTATAAACTTCCAATTAAACCCCTGCTAGCCTTACGCAGCACTCCTGTCTGTCACTGCCCAACCTTGTGATTACATCACAGAGCTGGATGATGCAGCAGAGCCGATGTGATGAGGTGGAAAGAAAAAGCTGCCACATGGAACAAGAAAGGTCTGCCTCTCCATTATATAAGACACCAGTTTTCTCTACTTCGCCCACCCTATTCCTCTACTGTTCAGAGTTTTCCATCTTCTTTGGCTTTGAACAACACCTCTGTTTGATGTTACACTGTGAAGAGTTATGTTAACAGCAGATTCAGTTTGCGTATTTTGAGTAGATCTTGCTTTAAATGCAGCATTTTGCAGATTTTCCTCAGGTTAGGAGGATCGTCCTCATTAGGAGGAACTTTCAGGTGTTTTATGAAGTCTCAGTCCTAGCTCATCACTGAAAGAGGAAAGCTGAGTCAGCGTGATCTAGTCTGAGCAGATTATCTGATCTGATGCCTTATGCTAAATGGGAATATTAGTAGGATAGTCTTCGACCTGTTCTACATGATAATAGGTTTGTAGAAAATATTGTTTTAGGGCAAAAAACTGAATAAAAACTCATTGGTTACCGGGTGATTGCACAAATTTCTTTTCACATTTAGTGAATGATTTCAAGTAGCTGCAAAAAGCAACTGGTCACCCAGAAGTTGAGCGTGCAACACAACACCTCTGGCCAACTACTTTTGATCAAAAGGCGATTTCACAGGTCACTTAGTGGGAAGCAAAATATTTGTTACCAAAAAAGTCAGTTCATTACAAATTAAGGTTTGGATTTCAATGGAATATCCTGAAATACCAACCAAAACAATACATTTCTGATTGTATTTTTTATGCATCTATATAATAACAATCTGAGAAGTGCATAACAGTAGATCATACAGTAATATTTTGAATCTGTTATCAACCTCGCATCTTTTCATCTAATCCAGACTAAATGAGACAGACATAGGGGAGGTAAAATCAGCATGGAACTTCCCCCAATAAAAGGCAGCAGATGGTTCAGCCACATAGATCCCACCGAGTGTTGTATTAATCCTGCTGCTCTACAGACAACTGGTCTGGAATTACAGTTTCCGTTTATAAAGAGCCTACATCTCCTTACAAGGCTCTCCTTTTGTACACATCCACCTTTATGTGGCTTATTAAATATATGAAAACCCTCCAGGATCTGATAATAGAAGCTCAGTTACCTACATAAGAATCACAATCTACCAGGGTGGAAAGTGAACTTAAAATTTTAACATCTGCCAGCCACTGGCAGGCAAATGTTCACATTCACACAGTAAAGGATTGTTTGGTGTTTAAAACCACTTTTATATTTTACCATCCTTTGGCTTGTGACTGGAGCTAATTTCCAAAATGACTGCAGTGATTACATGAGAGATATCCATATTACTGGATTTAGTTCTTTAGTTTTTCAGAGGGTCAGCGACTTTCATATAATTAACCTGCCATGCTTGGTTGAATATTTCAGACATAATAACACTGGTACAAAACTGTAGCTGGGCAGACTCATATTGGAACAGAAAACATTGAAATTGGAGTCTTGAAAAAAAAAGAAAAAGAAAACTTATTACCGCCAGCTAATAACTATCCAAGTCAGCACTGACACCATGGGTGCGGTGCATACATGTGTCATATAAACAATAGTCTATAATACTGGAAAATAAAAGAACTTTCCAAAAGAATATGTGATAATATGTTTATCTTTTTATACGTCTATATGTCTATAAGGACACTGATAAAGGGCATGGCTGCTATAATACACAGGTGTGCCAACAAAGGGAACAACAGTATCGCTGATTTGTATCTGCTAAGCCTGATCTTTGCTAATTCTAGTCACTGAAATGGACATGTTGATGTGTTTGTGGCGATAGCACCTTTTGGAGCACAAATAGAATGTTTTGCTGTGTGGCACAGCTAGAAAAAGACAGCTGCAGTTCAGTTTTGTTGAGTGAAATTCGATGATTTTATTTGTCTGATACTAATGCACCATTACCAATCTGTTTCTCTTTGTTGGACCCACATAGATTGTGGATGGAGATGCAACCCAAACTTCCTGCTAAGTCATCTGCTCTTTTGCTCTCTGTTATCTGGCTCCAAAGGTTAACATGGCAACAGTAAGAGCACTGATATTTCAAAATTCAGATTCCAGAAACCCCTGGTTGATGGTTATGTCCATGTTTGTTGTATGTGTATGACACCACAGTGTCAACCTGGGGCTTTTAGGGCAATATGAAGATCTGGGGTCTGAGGGTTGCCCATGCACTTTTAGCGGCAGTGATATACTAGTGATGTAAGAGTTAATTATCAGGTGTTACATTGTTCATGCAAACTGGGTATTTCTGGCTACAGCTTTTGCATCTTCCTACTCATTCAGAATGAATGACTGCACTGGCATTGTCTTGTGATTTTTGAAACATGATTGAAAAATGATTGAAAAGGCATTTCATTCCTGCCACTGTAATATGCTGCAGGTCGAGGAACGCACAACATGAATACAAATCATCATGATCATTACTAACGGCAAGAGTGGGGTGTTCAGGGTCAAGAAGGAGAGCTCAGATTGCAAAATGAGCTCTCTCTACTGAAGACTTTAGGGAGGTAATATCAGTACTGAAGGTCAGAGGAGGCAAACAGCTGGAAAATTGTAATAATCTAGCAGGTAATGTAATTTAGGTGAGGTGCTAAGAGCCTCAAATTACCATCCTTCTGTCTGCATACCTTCTGGGAAGTGAGCACACAGGATCTGTATTAATAACACTCATCTTCAATCCCAGAGCAGAAAAGAGGTACAGTGTAGAATATACAGGGTGCTCTGTGAATCTTTATTAACCCTTTAAGACCTACCATAGAACCAAGTCCGCCAGAGCTTATAGTATATTTTTACATGCTGTGGAGCCATTTTTTGGAGCATTTCAAGTTGCTATACATCAATACAACCATTATAGCCCAAATTTTAATAATATATCTGCATTAAGTGCATAGTAATTACATAAATTGTAAAAAAGTGCAATAAACTACAAAAAAATGTAAAATCGTTTTTGTTTTTTTAACATATATTTCTAGTTAGAGAAATTTAAGAGGCTTATCCCTCAAAACTGTAAATACAAAAAAGTTGCACAAACTAGTTTCCCACCACAGGAAATTTATTTTAAGTGTCTTCATAGTTTTATTTTTGAGATACACCAATTTTCATATACTGCAGGAAAAACGAAAAAATATATTATAGTGCAAATTTGCAAAATAACAGCATATGCATCAAAATAAAATATTTCCAGCAGTGCAATGTGAGTCCTCGGCATCCCAGAAACGACACAGAAAGTCATAAAGTCAAACATAACTTTTAAAAACACAAGTATAGGCTCATAAGGCCACGATGGTAAAAAAAAAACTACATTTCCGCAAAATGACATCACTTCCGGTTTCGGGCAGGTCATGACGGACATGCGACAGTTCACGCTGATGGACGTAGGAAGTGTTATGAACAGCTGATCGGATCGGCAAAGCGTGTTTCTGGAATATTATGTTTTTGTTGCTGCAAGTGCTTTTTATGCAGTTTTTGCAAAGCCATATGTGGAAGGAAACTGTGACCTAGGACAAGCTGATGTGCATAAGATGTAAGTACAACTCCTCCGGTTTCATATGCAAAAAAAATTATTGCGCTAGCTTACTTGGTTGCAGTGCTACCGGGATTTGAAAATAGTTACACAAAATGGAGCGTGTCCACTCCGACCGGCTTTAAAGGGTTAAAACATAGGTAATCCTGGGGAATGTTGAGCCTGACAGAAAGTTCACAACAGGACTTCTCTAAACAATGGGTAGCTGGGGCCATCTTTAAGATACAGTTTATGCACAGAAAAATATGAATGGTTTTTACTTAAACTGACTGTGGCTATGTCCACGCGTACCCGGGTATTTTTGCAAACGCAGATTTTTCTATGCGTTTGCACCTTTCGTCCACACGTAAACGGCGTTTTTGGTCACTGAAAACGGAGATTTTTAAAAACTCCAGCCAGGGTGGATATTTTCTAAAACTCAGTTTTTGCATTTACGTGTGGACGAGAAAAACGGAGAAAACGCAGCGTCAAAGATGTGTGCCTTTTTTGACGTCACAGTGTGCGCCACGTTATTGTTTCGGTGAAATGAATTTCTACAATACTGTTACTGTTAATTGTAGTCTCTGCAGTGTTTAAATGCTTACATATACACACAGTTACTGTCCCTCCACACATACGACTCGGTTCTGCTTCCATGCCCCAGCTTTGTTTACTTTTTCCCACCGAGGCTTCTAGACTTCTGATTGGCCAACATTTCTACACGGTTAGGAATATAGCGCCACCTGCTGCTTTGGCATGTTCCTAGCAGCGTTTTCCTTCATTTCTGCCTTTATGTGTGGACGGGATTATTTTTTAAAACGAAAACAGAAAATCTCCGTTTTCAAAAATACCCGTGTACGTGTGGACGTAGCCTGTGATTAAGTGTCTGAAAAGCCAAATTAATGGCTTTGTCAGTGGTGATTGAACTACTGAGTCTCTACAGTTGCTATTGATGGAGTTTGACACCATTAGATTACATTAATTAGATTGCATCTAATTAGCAGTTAATACGTGAAAACTTAATAAGTGAAAACTCAGAATTTGAATGCATTTCATTTGTCAGCTTTAAAATTCAAAAATTTGTATAGTTTACTAAGCTTTGCTCTGCAAAAAAATTAAAAACAATTTTATTGTTTTATTAGCAATAATATCTGATTCTAAAACAGGACACCTACACTCTACTTAGAGACCTCATATCATTTATGTATAGACTAAGCCTATGTTTGAATTCTGTTTTTATTTTTAATCTTTATTATCAAACCCTTAAAAATCCTTATTTTACCCCTCTGTGAACTAAACTACCAGACTAACGACTGTCCTTTTTATAATAGTGTTGCATTTGACTGTTATATTTTTATGTTTCTTATAGATTTTTAATCATGTTGTAGGTGGCACTCATATGGGGATCATTTTCTGTGGAAGAAAAATCATATTACCCATGAAACAATCCTTTTAGATTGGGACTGCCAACACCACCTCTTTCATGTGCGCGCAAGAAAACCCTGGGTTAATTTACCGAATTAATAACCAGCTTAACTTGACTGCTTATCCTGATTGTCAACATTAGGGTAAGTGAATACAGCTAACAAAAAGATACCCTGGATATGTTGAGCTGGCTAGTACAGGGCCAAATATATTTCTGTTACCCCACTTCAGAGTTCAGTTTTATAGTTTTATCTTCAGAGTTGAAGATAACTCTCTTTCTAAAACCCACTCAGGTTTAACAAACTCAGAGTTGTTAGCTGAAGCCCTGCACTGCTGTATTGGACTACATCACCCTTTCAGCCCTTGCTGAATAACACAACCCACAGACATGAGTGTAGACATGCTGAGTAAATAGAAAAAGGACAAGCTCCAGGTCTCCTTGGAGATCTTACATGACCGTTTAACAGTCATGTCTGCTTACTTCTCAAATATTGTTTCTAATAACAGTCACAGGCCTCAATTGCTCTTTAGTATTTTTAATTCTGTCTTGGTGAGAAGCGGTGTAATGTTGATCAGGTTGTGGAAAAATTTTCTACTTTCAGATTTTCATCACATCTGGCTGGTAATTCCAAATTGCCCATAGGTGTGAATGTGAGAGTGAATGCTAGTCTGTATCTCTGTGTTTGCCCTGCAACAGACTGCCAACCTGTCCAAGGTGTACCCTGCCTCTCGCCCTATAGCAGGTGGGATAGGCTCAAGTTCTTCCTCCAGTGTGACATCACTTTAGATTATTGCATTTTATGGTCTGCATTTACTTTATTTTATTTGATCTTATTTTATTCATTGTCTTTTAATCTGGTGTGTTGGATTCTATTTTACTGGATTTTAAAACTTTTACTTGGCTATATATTTTCATTTAAAACACTTTGTTGAACTTTGTTATTCTAAATGCACTATATAAATACATTTGTGTTATATAAATAAATTTGACCTTGACTTTATCTGTATGTCCAGTTTGAGAACTGCTGCTAGCTTATGCAGACACTCGGACGACTCCCTCTGTGAATTGTAATAACCCAGCTTTGCTGAGGGTCGTGAGTCTGCCAGGCTGAAGTGTCCCTGAATAATTTATGTGACAACACAAGGTTAGCATAAACCAGGGGTAGCTAACTCCTCCCCTCAGCTCTTGGTGCCTTAGTAGAACCTCATGCATCAAACATTATGAGTGGCTGCTCAAAGGCTTCACACATCTCCTACCTTGGTCATTTTTCAAATCCAGTGCGTCAATCTGACACTGGCCACAAACAAAAGGTTACTGTCAGCTTGCTGCTGAAGTAAAACAAAAATGCAATGGAAAATCCACCAACAAGTAGAAAAAACTGTAATAATCTCCTGTGGACAGATCATGGTCCCCAGAGGACAAAGCCCAGGGGTTGGATGCTGTCCAAGATAAAGACAATGTTGGATAACACCTCCCACCCACTCCATGACATGTTGGTCAGTCACAGGAGCTCGTTCAGTGAGAGACTGAGATTACCGAAAAGCACCACTGAACGACACAGGAAATCATTCCTGCCTGTGGCCATCTCCCTGTACAACGCATCCACTTAACACACTGTTTGCTGCTACAGCTACACATGTTTCTTTTCCAAATATTTATTTATAAGTGACTTATGTATGTATGTATATATATGTATATATTGTACTATTCTTAGTTAGCGTATTGTCTGTCTTGTCTTAATGTTGGTTTAAAATGGAGCACTGTAACAAAAAATAATTTCCCCCAGGGATCAATAAAGTATTCTGATTCTGATTCTGATTCTGATAATTTCCTGTAGATAGTTTTTAATGACCTCTAATTAACAAAAGTGAGGGATGATATGTGAGATGGCTTCTAGAGAAACTGACACTGGCACTGACACAAACCCAGACAATCATTCGATATTCAAAAACTGCTACATATGTATTTTCTATATTCTGCAACTGCAGTCCTCCACACTTAGACGCACAAGTGAAAACGTATCACAGAACAGATATGATCCCAGTGGGAATAGGAGCTTTAGAGGCTGTAATTCCCATTTCCCTGGGAGAGACACTGCAGTAGATTCCAATCACATCATCAAAGGTCTCCTAAAACTGAGTCTTCAGAACAAATACACAGCTTAATGTCTTCTAAGATGAGCTGCTAACCCGCCTGTTGTCTTGGTGTATTTTGGATAAGTTTTTTTTTAAGTATTTATGAGCAGAAGATAGTCAGGAAAAAATTTACAACCTTGTATAAATTGATCTAATAATTTCCACATTTGAGAAGCTTAACGTGATTTTTTTTAAGAATGTTAGATAATAGTCCTGTAGTATGCATGATGATGGGATTGAACTGATATTTTAATGCTTTTTACCTTTTGGAAGGTAACTCGAGGAGTTAAAATTTATTTTTTTATTTTTTGGTCTTACCTGTTTAATTGTCTGTTGTAACTTAATTTCCAACAATATCTCAACATTTCACTAAATCACAGCTGTCCTTTCACTTGCTGTTTTTCTCAAAAACAAAATGATGGCAGCTGCTGCCTTGCTGCAGCTGATGTCACTGGTTACCATGGCAACTAGTGCCCAGCTGTGAAAGTGAGCAAGAGGCAACGTCCAGCACAAGTGTGTGTGTGTGTGTGTGTGTGTGTGTGTGTGTGTGTGTGTGTGTGTGTGTGTGTGTGTGTGTGTGTGTGTGTGTGTGTCTTACTTAATGTGCCAGTGGCAATACATTTAGAGGGTTTGGGGGAAAACATAAATATCAAACAGGCACTACCTGCTTTTATGCCATGAGGTCCAGCATATCTGAGACCACATCAAACAGCTGCAACACTTTCATGTATAAATGGAAATAATCTGAAGGTATGAGGATCCCAACTAAACCTTTAATTTAATAAAACATTTAGGAATACAAGTCGTAACTTGTAAAATTCACTTACAATTTGTCTTATCAACCCTTGTTAAGCTAAATTAATCCGCAGCCATTGTTCACCTCTAAGAAAAATGGCTGTATCTCATGAACACAGCTGAAGCAATAAAGGAACATGGTGGTGCTATAGCTCCTTTGGTTGAGCAGGTGACCCATATTCTAAAAAGCTGGGTTTGATTCGACTCCAGACCATGTTTTACATATCTTCCCACTTTCCTGACTACTCTCTGCAGTGACGTTGGCCAAAACAGAAATAAAAAGAAATAAAGGAATTTCACAAGAGTGAAAAAGTTATTATGAGCAAAAAAGCCTTTCTGTGTGTCACAACATGGCTAGGCTTCACATCATACAGAGAGCAATTCATCAGGCTTTGTACACTGAGAGACAAAAATCCAGTTACGTTTCAGATAGACATTTTGACTCCAGTCAGCACAGGTGAGGGCTGGAGAAGAAGGCTGTCTAATAGTCTCAGTGGTCTCTGAACTGATTCCCAGAAGGGAAGAATACTCGCACATGGTCAGCTCTGGACACTGCAGATGAACAGCTGTTCTTATTATACTAGTTTCTAGTATATCTGTTGGATGCATGCACACTTGTAGTGTATCCACAGTTACAACTAACTGCGGGGACAAAAGATTTTGATGATTCTGCAATTTTGCTGCCAGGCCACACACCACAAAGCGTTCAAGAAGCACCTGACAACCACAAAATTCTGGATTTATAGATTTTCTTCCCCCGTCACCTGACCTCTGGTGGTCTTGGACTTTAGTACCAGACTCTGTTTTTTTTTCTGCAAGCATATTGAATATTGAATAACATTTTGTTAGAACACAATACACAGAGCAATGAGACACCACAATGAGGGCTAGATGGTGGTTATGAATATTTCCCTGCTTATGTTTACTAAACAAAACTCACAGAGAGATCATTTTTATGCCCTTGTAACTATCTGCATTTGTATTTTCACACAATTACCAAGATAAACACAAGCCACAGGCATATGGAGCACCATCTGCTCTGCAGAACTCCACTGCCCCTGTGACCATTTACTCATGTTCCCTTAGTGCTCTTGTCCTGGTACAGACCCACACAGCTGACCTCTGCCACCATGACATAAAAAACCTGAACTTCTACCTGGTTTAGTGCCCCAGGTCAAGAAAATTACTCTACGCCCTGTACTATAATTTTTTTTAATTTAATTCCTCTCAGGTATACTTATTATTTCCTTTGAAGACAGAAAAATTAGAGAATGTGCTCCACAAATATTTGAGTATATAAATTATTTAAAAATAAATGAATTTTAAAAATCACATAATGCAACTTCTCATTTAAAGTTTTGATTTTACAGCAAAGGAAAAAGACATCTAGACGGGAGCATACAAGTTATATGAGTTGCAATTTCTGATTTTTAAAACAAATTCTGAAGCCAAAATGATGCCATTATTTATTTTACACACACCTTGTCTGCAGCTTTTATCTCCAAATTCTATAACAAAATAATATATAATAATTAGAAAATAAAAAAGTATTCAAATTACTTGTAGTGTGTCTAATTTATTTTTACTGTTCACAGTTCAGTCCATACCTGTAAGTGTTTGGACAAATACACATTTTTTTTATTTTGCCTTGGACCAACCACAATGGATTCTAGACCAAACAACCAGAAACGTGGTTTAATTGATTAGGAATTACAACACAGTGCACTATTTTCAGAGGTAATAGCATCTGAATTGATAAACAAGAGTGTCACAGCCAGGTGAGGGCCGTTTAAGCAGGTAAAGTAGAGTAGTGTTTCACTTGTATTTACATTTGGTTCACTGACTTACCTTATATTTAAAACGATGCTAATTTTTCCACTTTTAATTGAATCTCTGAAAACGTGGGACTGTGTATAAACATGTAATTGCATGACACATGCGTCTTTTAATATAAATGCTTAGTTTTTAATAGTGTCCAGCCGTAGCAGCACCACATCTAAGTGAAACCAGGTGAAATGAACCTAAATACATGTGTAATGTTTGTAAGGCTGTGTGAGGAAAACTACTCACCTGGATCATGTAGAGCTGAGCAATGCGGTACTCCTCCACACTCATAGGCATGGGGATCCGATACTCCTTGATCAGCATGGCTGTGCTTGAGTTGAGCCGACACAGTTAGTGTGTGTGTCCAAAGAGGAAGCAGCGCGTGAAGGTAGATGCTCCTGTCAGTCGGCTTTGCTACCCAAGCTGCATGTTCAAGCAGGAAGAACGGGACTCATTATTCACACCTGAAACAGAGGAAAAATGTCCTTTCAGCTTCCAGAGTTACAGACAAAACACAGGAAGAGTTTGCATGTTTGTCTCAAGGATTAACACCCCCCCCTCCTTCTACATACGCAAGCCAACACATACAAGGTAATCCACTGACCCAGGAAACGCGCTGAAATCCCCCAGCAACCTAAATCCCAACTCTGACTACAGACCAAAGATGCAACCAAGTTGTGTTCAGTGCTGCCTTTTAAATTACTCTTCTTGTCTAGTGATAGAAAGCGCATGTATTCAAGTATCAGAGAGCCACAGTGCTCAGGTATTATACTTCTACTTATAGTGCATTTCAGATTGAAAGGTTGTACTACTTAAAGTTATTAGACATTTTATTTACATTATTACATTGGGGGGAAAACATATAAGCAGTTCATTTAAAATAATGCATTCCATAAAAGTTTCCTGGCATTATCTGGTTCACTTGTCCCCATAGAGCAGGTTTGGCCAACATTTTAATTCCAGAGTTCTACTGATGCTGATTTAGATGAAGTGAGCAAAAGGCCGCATTCTTTTTGTTTCTCTTTTACATGTGTGTTAGCTAAACCGAGATGGGCCCAGGCTATGGGTTGTATTTTTCCCATGTGTACCTTAGAGAGACTGACATGCTGGATGACTGCTCCTCGCTGAGCCTGTGATCTCTATTCTGTCGCCAAGTGCTTTTGCTGGGGTTCTCTCTCTGATTGTAGCACCTTTACCTTTACCCCAACAATACAAAGCTTCTTGAGGTGACTATTGTTGATACTATTGACTGGTGCTACATTATAAATAAAACCGAATTGATCTGTTGGCTTGCATATTAAAATACATTTTTAAATAACCAGTTTTCTGCAGTTAAATTACCATTCAAATGAGGGAATTTTAATTGCAAAAGTAACTTTAGACTTTTAAAAAGGCAGCTCATCTGATCTCTATGAGTCTGACAGCTCTGTGGAAGGTGGAACCAAGTGTTTTGACTCATGTGCTCCATTAAAAAAAATAAATAAATAAACCAAAACCGCCATCTTTACTTTACACACTTGTGGATATGTAAAGCGCTTTGGGGTCCTTAGGGACTAGTAAAGCGCTATATAAATACAGACCATTTACCATTTACCATTTACATCATTATCCATCTATCCAAACAGTGCTGTGAGAGTGAGGGTGATGTACCGCTTATTCCACCTGCCGTTAAACAACCAGAGGAGGGTCACATGACAGTGAATGCTTAATCTTAGGCAGATGATGGTGGACAGTAAATCTAATGCTGAGAGGGGAAAGGGTTAAGGTAAGGAGCTGATGTCAAATGCGAAGTGTGTGTCTGTCCATCTGTGCATGACTAAGCTGTGCATGTTTGTTCAAGCTTCTATAGCAAATGAACTGCAGTGGTCAGGAAGTGTAGATTGACATTAAAGACTTCCTGGAGTCTTCATTTGCTTATTATTGTATTTAAGTTACAGCCATTTTTAAAATCTGTCAAATGACAGTAAAAGCCCAGCTGATAAACCACAGAATTTGAAGGTTGTTTTTTTTTTTTTTTGGAAAGGCAGAATTCTGAGAAAGAAAAAACTGAATTATAAAAACAAAAACTCAGAATTCTGCAATTAATGTCAGAATTCTGGGGGGAAGAAAATCCAAAACGCCATCTGTTTTTTTTCCAGATTTTTCATACAAGTTCCAGCCCAGTCTCATGGAAAACAGGAAACTGTGAAATCGTTATGGATTTTTTTTTTTTTGGTTTACGTTTATAAGAAGGTCACATTATATTGTCTTTAGCGAAGATGTGTCACCCTGGCAACCAAGAATACAAAGCTTTGAAAAAACAAATGTAAGCTTTTATTATGGTCTAACCTTAAATAGCTTTTGCTTCTAAGTTTTTGCTTATATTTTTAATATTCCAATTTGATTGCCAGCACTGCAAACAGGAAAATCTGACCAGAAAAACTATTACAAGATGTAAAACAACTGCATGGCAGGGGGGTTGTTTTATTTGTCTGAACAGTCCATGCCCCAGGAGCAGTTACATGATTCAGATCTATGCCCAATACTATACTTTTAAATCATTTCATTCAAAGATTGATTTCTTTTACACACATCTACAATGGATAAATAATAACAAACAACAGGAGCAGGTATAAAATATTTGTCTGACTCAACAACAGAACGAACAGTGAAATCCAAGCTGCCCTCCAGAGGCTGTAATGCATGACCTTATTTACAATGCAGAGACAGTTTGTGCTCTGGAGCAGTTACAGCAGAGAAACTGAGTGACATTTCTCACTGACTCCTGTGAAGAGTGAGTCCTTGGCCCACAGAACAGCTGCTATGCAGCAAGAATCACTAAATCCACATAATGCAAAATGTGAGACAGTGGCAGATGAGCCCTGACATGTAGACATAAACAGACACATAGTGTCATGTATGATAAACTGGCTTTTTTTTTTTTTTTTTTTTTGGCAAAAGGATGTGAATTATAGAGGAGAGCTGCCAGGATATTACTGTAGGGGAAATGATTAGTTCACTGACAGAAAATGAATCAATTATTTTAAGAATGGGAGATGCTTTTTCTTAACAAACAAAATCATTTCAAGTAGTTTTCAATATAAGGATAGTCATTAACAGATTAGCTATCTTTCCTGGTTTGCATAGGTCTTGTGCACAAGTGTAGCAAATCTCAGGTTTATATGTAAGTTGTTAAAATAGTCTAAAGTTGCTTTTATTAACTACAGTACAAACAGCAGCTCCTACAAACAAAGAAGTCACATGATTTCCTATTAGAGGGGCTGCTTTTAGTGGTGAATTTGAAGCTAATTGCCACTGTCTTTGCAGGGCATTTTAGCATCTTTTAACTATAAGTTTACAATTCGTAGAGCAATGCTATAATAAGCCCCAATCAACATCTGCTCACCAGACACAACATTTCACTGTGGCACCAGGACAAAACCACATAATAAAGAAAGATTATCCTCTATAGACTCCAATAAGTGAGAATCCTACATGGTTCTCAGATCACCATGAAGGGCTGCATGTTGGATGGCACAAGATTTTCTTCAACTCAGTACCTAAAAATACAAAATCTTCTTGTACAACCCCATGGAGTTGTCTCTTGTTCATACATTTTAGAGTAACATTTTATTCAGCTTCTATCTTTAAACCAGACATCAAATAAGTTATGAACTAGAACAAGCGATCCATGTTTATTTTCTCAAACAGCAGATTGACTTCTTGCAAGTTTTAGCAGACAACATCACATCACCCCAGTCTTGACTTCTCTACATTAGCTTCCTGTATGTTTTAGAGTTGATTTTAACATCTAAGATGATCATTTTTAAGGCACCAGCTTGGTACCGAGCTGCACAGAAGAAATTTCGAACCAGTTTGCAGCCTCAGATCTTTAGGTGGGGCCGTCTGCCTGTTTCAAAGCCCAAACTTAAATCTACAGAAAGATAAAGATATGACTGCAGAAATTAGGCTTGAAAAATCAGAAACTTCCTTGAAACCACTTCTTCCAAAGCACATTTTTACAGGCTTGCTCCTTTGTGACGTCATTACAATTTTATTTCGTGTTTTATAGTCTTGTATTAACTGTTTATCATCTTTCACTTGTCTTCTTTATTATTTCCCTATATTTTACTCTTTTACTGCTAATTATTTTTTATTTTACTTTCTGTTTTTTATTATGTCTTCACTTGAACTTAATTGTATTGACCTTATTTGGCCCTAATATTTGGCTTTCTATCTGGAACTGCTTTTTCTGTTTGCCAAATTGCTTTGCAAACTCTATTTTTAAAAATACTGTACAACTAACATTTATTATAATCAAAATCACCAGTAAACTCAAACAGAGTGTTGACTCCATGCAGCAGCTAGGACGTTTCCTGGGTAGATTCAGAAGCTTTCCAATTGAGCTCAAAGCAGAAAATTACAGCTGGTCAGAGCCTGTGCCTGCCTATGCAGAGAAAAAGAAATGTCTCATCTGCACCTCTGAGAGGATGACTAGCTGCCAGCAGCCATCTATCAAAGTCCTATGTGATGGGAGGCTGAGAAAGTCTACAGCTAAACTGTACTAAATTTACAGCTGAAGCAGCTCTGGTCAAATAGAAACAGCAGCTTGTTCCTGTGCACCAAATTGGAGCTCAAGCTACTGTCTGGAAAAAGGCACACCCACCATTAGCCCCTTCGACCCACAGTCCAACAATAGATGCTGGTGTTTCAACCTGAATGACAAAGGTTGTGACAGCTCATCTCTGGGACAACTGCAGATAAAACCAGAACGTATGGGACACGATCTGCCACAACTTACAGGTTATTTCTCGTAAAATGGCAAATGCGACCTTGGACCTGAGCACAGTTAGGTTGAAGAACCAGACTAATGAATAATCTATGAAAAATTGTGTTTCTTTCAAATTGGTGATGGACATAAGGATGGACAGACACACATCTCGCCATGGCACAAGCTAATCAAACACTTGTGCTAAAAAGCAAAAAGATTACAAGGCTACTTACAGCACATGTTGATGAGTTTGACAAACAACTTCGACTGATTCTCCAACCAGTTTGTTTGAGCACTAGGGTCAATAGAAATTAACAGAACATGAACATATTAGGTTTTTTCAAACTTGACACCCTCTCTCTACCCACTTCCACTTCATTTGTGTGTCCATGTGGAAGGTCCCCGTCACTGAGGACCATTCCATCCCAGTGAGTGGGTTATGAGATGATCCGCCAGCAAGTCTAGATTGATGCTAAAGATACTGACAATGTTCAGGGTCATGCTGGGCTCCTCATGGAAGATGCCCTGGACAAATGTAGCATACATGAGACTAACTGTATATTTATTAATAAACTGATCAAAGATAGACATTTTATCAAACAGGCACCAACAACATAAGCATTATGTTGCATATGCACCATTTCTCTAGTCTCTTAAGCTCTCAACTCTTAAACTAGCTTCCTGATCCTGGTTCTGTTCTTTTGATCATTCATATTTTAGGCTCCATATCTAACAGACTTTTGCACATTCGATTCAAAACCAAGATGCCTACAATTCAAAGAAGCTGTTTAAAACCCACCTTAATGAGCACTGCTTCATTCAGCTGAGAATATTTAGTTTGTGAAAGGTGCATTGTCATCAAGTCCAGAATTCAACTTTTTTTTTTTTTTTTTTTTTGGCCTCACAAACACCTGAGGGGAAATTTCTGGCTCTGTAGCTACTAAATGGTGCATGATGGTCACCAGCTGGTCTTTGTGTGTGTCTGCTTTTTGCAGCTTTTGTTTGTTTGTTCGTTTTTTATAGTTGTCTTAAACCTGCTGCCAAACAGCCAACAGAAGCAGTGAAGCTGGAGCCAAACAGCTCTGTAGAGCCAAGAGCAGATCCAGGTTCAGGAGATAATTCTCCTGTCAGTGTTTTCATACTTTTATTACAGGCTTTGTTATTATGCGATTTTTTTCTAACAAAAAAAACCATGAATAATAGACCCACAAATAATTGGTTACTCTGACTTCCTCCTACAGTCCAAAAACATTAACTGCTCATTCTAAATTTTCTCTCAGTGTTAGACCTGAGATGGACTGGCCCTTCCATGGTGTACCCCACCTGCCACCTCTCACAACCAGCCTCCCTGAATTGAAGTGGTTAAGAAAAATGGATTGATTAATTTAAAATAAAATCCTCTTGTGGAGCTCTTTTTAAGCTTTCAGTTAGTTTATTTTCTGCACCTTACTTGTCTGCACATCTCATATTGAAGTTTTTTTAAATTCCTGTTCCTCTGCCAAGTCCCCTGAGTCTGTGCAAAGTACATGGCCAATGTAGGTGACCCATAGGGGGAATCCACATGACACATCCACTCCAATGCATTTGTTCTCCTAATAAAGATATAAAAGAAGCAGAAGAGTTAGTTAGAATGAACAGTATGGCAAACTGTTACCTTTTGCTTAATCTTTTTCTACAAAAAATACGATTTCTGACTCAAAATAATGGAAATCTAAGCTATGTGTCCAATGCTCTCAGCTTACTTCAGGGGGATTCCCTGATCCCCTACTTAACGTGTTCCCTCACAGATCCTCAAACAAACCCTACGACCATGATATGAATAATGTGTTTCTGTCACAATCACATACACAACATCTAAGAGCAGGAGGCCAGTGCATCATCTGTTTCTTACACATCACAGTCGGATGCATCAGGATACATTTGATTTGATTCTTTGGCACTTAGAGGAGTCGTGCTGCACTGACAAGATCCCCCGATGGGATTGTGCTCTACATTCAGTAATCATAGCACACACTGATGTAAAACACACCACAACAGTCTTCACATGAGAACACATATGCTGGGGCACAACATCTGCCACATACACACAGACAAATCAACAGCAAGTCTGTTTCCCCCCTGGTTTCATGAGATACCCCAAGAGTCAAGTACTGTACTGTGTGCGCTTGTTGCGTAATTCAGTTTTCCTTCCACACTAGCTGCAGATGTGGATTTCATAGACAGGCATGTACTGCCTAATGATCCAGTAGGAAATTAGCAAACGATATTTGCGTTACTCTGTACAGAGCAGAGTCTCGTATGATGATTTGTTATCATAACTCAGGCATGAAAAACTCAGCGTGCAGCACATCATCACCACCCAGCTTGCAGCCACAGGACGTTAATGACATGATGTTTCACCAGATCTAAAGGTTTATATTTTGATTCTTTCAAGCTAAATAATCAACATGCAAGTTGGTTCACACAATTTGCAAGATGAGGTAATTTTCTTTCAGATATTTGGCTACAACCTGTAACTAGCATTTTCCCCACATCCACAGAGTTACAGTGTTTGATTATAGAAACGTTAAAAAAATAAGGTTTTTCTTTTTCTTTCTTTTTTAAAGTGGTATTTGATAAAGAAAACTGAATACTGCTAAAGCCCACACATCAAACATGAATCCATTACTTATTCACAGCCTTAGTTTCCCACCTGCAGATCCTCATTCCAGTCAGCCTTGGCCACAGTGAACCACAGTCCAGCAGGCAGCATTTATGTTACCATCATGTCATTTACGTTCATAACAGTGCAGTTTGGAGGAGAAAACAAACGAATGCTCCATTTGGCAGTATTTCATGTATACAAGCAAATAATCATGTATAATCAAATAAATCATTTGGGTGTTTACCTCAAAGCTACCCAACTGATCCACTAAATACAGGCTTAGGGTCCATTGCAGATTCCAATCCTAAAGAGAATCCCAGCGCACGCACCCTCGCTTCCCTTCCTCTTCCGTCTTTGGTCAGCTTATCTTCACCGGTTCACCCCCGCTCTGGTAAGGAGCTTCACTTTCTAAATTCTCACAGTGAAATCAGAGAAGATATCGATTCTCTGTCTCTCCTCTATCTCCTTTCTCCTCCCATCCACCTCTATTTCTCTTCTGCGCTCCCTTTTCTGCCGTCTCCACCTCTTTGGGACTGAGGAAGCTTTGTTACCACGGAGACGCATGAGGCTGTGGCCTGATTGGTGGAGTTTGTTGTGATGCAGCAAGTCGGCAGTGCAGCCCACTAGATTGATTGCCTTTTCAGTCAGAATCGTTGTGTAATACTGAGCCAGAATAAGCTTACTAAGTGGAGATATATAGGAATTTATTTTCAGTAAAGCGGGGGATTACAATTCACTTTCAGTGTTACATTACTTGGTTGTGTATCACAGCAAAGCCCGTGGTGGAAAGTATGGAGGACTGTGAATGTCAAATTTATTTAACTCCCAATTAAAATACATACTTTACAATGGAATTTAGCAATCTATAAAAGACTAACTCAGCACGTTTTGTCTATTACATTAATTGATTAATTTTATTGGATAAAAAAGGAGAACAAGCAGAAAGCTAGTTTTCACAAACAAATTATGAAAATAATTGTGAAAAATTTCAATAAATAGAATTTTGATTTTTTTCCAGATATGAAGCAGATTAAAGCAATAAATGCTCACAGTACAGAAGATGGAAATAAATCATCCATCTATTTTCTTTGAATTATCCAATTCAGGGTCGCAGGGGGATGGACCCTATCTCAGCCTCAATAGGGGAAGTATCTGTCATAGGGCTAACACAGAGAGACAGGCAATCATTTCCACCTATGGGCAATTTAGAATCACCAATTAACCTAACCCCACTAACTGCATGTCTTTGGACTGTGGCAGGAATCCGAGTACCTGGAGAGAACCCACACAGACACCAGAAGAACATGCAAACGCCACACAATATAGCTCAGGCTTCTTGAAGTGAGGCAAACCATTTTTGCTTTGAAAAATATTTTCATGATTAATCTATTTGCTAAAAAGATGCAATTAATTTTCTGATCAATTTACAGATAACTTATTGTAGCAACTTTTTTTCAGCCATCAATCACATAACAACAAACAAAGATGAGTTTGTAGTGAAACAGTCCCATTTTAGCAGAGGAAAAACCAGCGCAATTTTCCATTTGTATTTTTAAAAATGACTTTAAAATGACTTGACAAACTCAGAAACAAGATCAGTGCAACTTTAGTCTAATTTTTCATTCGCAACAAATTGCCATAGACTGAAGTTGCATTCACCAATAGCAACCAAGACGCCATCTTTTAATTGCTTATGTATTATTCTCAATACCAACTTATTGGCTGATTGTTTTCTTAATCTATTTCTAATACCAGAGAAAACCAAATGTTTTATATAAAATATATATAACAGGGCACGGTGGTTAGCACTGTTGCCGCACAGCAAGAAGGTCCTGAGTTCAATTCCATCATCAGGCCGGGGTCTTTCTGTGTGGAGTTTGCATGTTCTCCCCGTGTTTGCGTGGGTTCACTCCGGGTACTCCGGCTTCCTCCCACCGTCCAAAGACATGCAACTTGAGGGGATAGGTTAATTGGATAATCCAAATTGCCACTAAGTTTGAATGTGAGTGCGAATGGTTGTCTGTCCCTGTGTGTTGGCCCTGCGACAGACTGGCGAGCTGTCCAGGGTGTACCCCGCCTCTCGCCCTATGACAGCTGGGATAGGCTCCAGTGCCCCCCGCGACCCTGAAAAGGATAAGCGGAAGCGAATGGATGGATGGATATATATAACGGGAAAAACAGGGGAAAAAGATGTTGCTTCAAAAATAACCACATTTTCTAATATATAATTTCAACGACAGTGTCATTTTTCAGTCATTTTTATAAAGCTTTATAGGAATGGCTTTGCAAATCCCTTTTTCTTTTTCTTTTTGTGCATTTGACACATTCCGACAAATCCTTGATGATGGGATCTCTTTTAAAGACAACATCAGAGGTGATAAGGAGTCAATGTGTGAAGAAAATGTGTGTGCATCACGTTTTAATGGGAGCTCTGAGCAGCAGATTGGTTGCGCTGATGATTATGCCTTTGTTTGCAGGGCATCGTGACTGTCCTGCCTTTGGTGAGGTGCTTTGCTTGTGCTTCAGCCTCTGAGGTGCATTTTGAACAGCTTCAGAATGAGTCAACTGAGTGCTGTGAACACAGGTATTTCCTTTTGGTTGAGCAAAATGATACAATTTATACAGGTAATTCCACACTGCAAATAGCCTTCTGAGATATTCAAAAATCATCATCATCATATACCTTCTATGCACACAAAATTTGATGTGCATAGAAGGTATATTTTAATTTATACATACCCTTTATTTCTTACAGTTCTGTCACAAACAGTGACTCCTGTATACTGCTTTGAATTTCTTATTCTGTCCTTTGAGTTTTCTGTCTTCCATCTACCCATATATGCTTTCCTTTTATAACCTTTCCATTTTTTTGTACTTCCTCCAAATTTTAGACAGAGCTGAGTGGAAAAAATCAACATCTTTTGTGTGAACTGTGTCAGATTTTCTTCTTGAGAAAGCTTTATAATCCTTTCGATTGTTTTAACTGACAGCTCTCTTATTAGGGCCATTTTTCCTTTTAATGAGCCTGGTGCAATTTTGGATGTTTAGTTTTTGCAGAATTTGTTTTAGTAAAGCAGACTACACAGTGAAGCCGGGAAAATTGGCAAGCATAATGATTTGAGTAAGTTTGACATGGTCTAAATTTAGATTGGGAGCGCAGGTCAAAGCATCCCCAAAACTGGAGCATTTTTGGGTGTTTTGGCTCTGCAGTGGTTAGTATTGTCGAGAGACAGACTTCCTGTATTGGGGTCATGGGCCACGCAATCAACAGTATCTATCAAAAATGGCTCAAGGAAGGAACAGTGGTGAACCATGGGTCATGTAGCCTCTTTCAGTAGTATAATGCCCCCTGCAACAAAGCAAAGGTGGTTCAGGAATGGTTTGAGGAGCATAACAACAAGTTTGAGGTGTTGACTCAGCCTAAATTTCAAAGATGTTAGTCCAATCAAACATCTGTGGGATGTGCTGGACAAACAAGTCGGATCCATGTAGGCCCCACCTCACATCTTACAAGGCTTAAAGGATCTACTGGTGACATCATGGTGCCAGATACCACAGCAAACTATCAGAGGTCTAGAGGAATCCATGCCTCGATGGGTCAGGGCTGTTTTGGCAGCAATAAGGGGGACCACAACACAGGTGGTCATAATGTTATTCCTGATTGGTATATTTAAGATTTGTTCATTTGCTACAAAGCTGAACTGAATAAACGTCCTGAATGACCTTGGTTAACATTGACTTTAGTCAATAGTCACCTTATTTGGCATATGGCTCAGATGTAGAGCAGCTGCGAGAGTCCAGACAGTGCAGGCATCAGTAGAAAATCTACATGACATTAAATTCAAACTTAAGCAGCACCAAAGGAGCAGCTGGCGTTGAGGTTAGTTTAGGAATACGGAGTTCGTCATGCAAGGTCAAAGGTATGTGCCTTTTTTCACACTCTGCGCCACATTACTGTTTACATGAGATGAATTTCTACAATCGCGGATAGAGACAAAATACTGTTACTGTTAATCTGACTATCTTCAGGTTTTATGCTTACATTTACACACGCAGTTACTGTCCCTCCATTTAGAAATGCAGAGGCGTCACGGTGTAATTATTTTACGTGTAGTTATTTTTTTCCTGTGTAATAATATTCAACATTGCATTTTTCAAAAAAAAATGCCTCTCTGTGCAAAATGGGTTCAAAAACATAAACAACTGTGGGATACTGTTTGTCTGTGATTTGGACAGGGGGAACAAATTGTGGCAGGATTATTTGTATCCCACAGTAACTTTACTGTATAAAGAGCTAACATCTCTAAAATGTCAGGAGTATTTAGTCAACTAAAAATCAAGAATGTGGGATACTGTTTGTCTGTGATTTGGAGAGCCCAGCGTGTGCTTCCGACGCAGGGAAAACCAATTCTGTCGGGGAGACCTACCGTGGCAGTTGTGCAGGTGAAGCCAAAGGGAAGATATGCTTCACCATATTTTCTAGTATTTGGCAATGCCTCATCCTCAGCTTTGCATTTGTGTGGGAGCCCCGTAGAAAACCTGTCCATTATGCTAGCAGTGTCTAAGCTTCTTCTTTCTTTCTTTTTTTTATTAATTCCCCCACCACCACCACGCAATGGCTCTGCCGCTCTAGCAACCATGTGCAGGTTAAAGAAGCTTAAACAGTGTGGTAACCCTACTTGCAACAGGATGTTGCCTAAGCTGGCATTGAGTAAGTTGATCTGCAGAGACCATGGCTGAGTTTAGCTTTTGGCCAGCCTGAATAAACATTTCCATCCACTAATGTTCCATTTTATGAACTATTTTGCACTTTTCCCATTGAGCTTCAAGTTAACACCAATTTATCTATGACTTTTCTCAGAGGGTTTCCGTTTAAAATACTCCACCTGCAGCTCGTAGTGATCTATAGGGGACTACGTAGCTGCTGCTTGGGCTTAAAGGACATTTCAAAGACTATAACTTACAAGAGGAAGGAGAAGAAAGACAACCTGAGACATTTCACTACAGGAGATCTCAAAAGCCAAGCCAACCCCTAAATTAATTTACAGTCAGTGGCAACTGAAAACAAGCTTCGAGGCTTGTACAGTCACACCAGCAGCAGGTTCACTGCTCTCAGCCTCGCATTTTATCTGTGAGCTGCAGGGATCCACATCCTCAGAATGAAATGACTTGTTGATGGGTGCTCCGCCCGCTGCACACACACTCTTTATCCGAGCATCAGCAGAGCAGACGCTAACAGAAACAACCCCTACTACGCAAACACCACTTACACACGCACAACCCAACATGAACATCTGCTGTCATTGTGACTGTTAATTTGTGATGTTGTCAAGCACATCTTTCCTCACCAGATACTCCTGCTACCCATCCTGCACTCATCAAAAAAGGTCTGTGTGGCTACTCACTGTCAGTTGCTGTGATGCAACTAACGGCATTTATGTGGACGTCACTTGAGCATGTGTATGGCTGCATTACCAGTAGACTGTTTGCATTTATATTTCACATTTATCTCGGCTGAGTCATTTTCAACACTATATCCTTTAAAGCATTACATAATTACAATTGTGAGGCACTTATTTATTTATATTTACATTACATTTTATCCATTTTTTCTTAGTGCTAGAAACAGCCTGCCAAAATGTGCACACCCTCTCATCCATAGGTTTTCAGTAGTGTAGTTCAGTGACTTGAAGCTGCTGGTAATGTGACAGACCCCACCTAGTAGGCAGTTCTCCGTCTCTCAAAGTGGCCACACCCTTAATATTCCATAACTTTAAGCCTTAATACAATTTAAAAATATAAGTTAGCATATATCTCTGTCTCTCTGTATTCTGGTAGCTGGGATAGGCTCCAGCCCCCTCACAATCCTGAAAAGGATAAGTGGAAGACAATGGATGGATGGAGTAAGTGTGCAGAAATTCCCTATACTGTACAGCCATCATGAAGGTGAAAAATTGATTTTAACATGAGAATCTAGAGAATCTATGAGGATTGATACACTGGAGTGACCTCAAGTAGCCATTCAAAGAACCCGCTACCTGAGGTGTCCATTTGTTTTTCCTTTTTAAAAATTTAAAAACAAAATTAAAGCTAAAAGCTATTTATTAGTGCAAATTACTTCTACAGCGTGCTTCCCCTCACCCCCCTACCAGTCGAGGCAGTGTTTGTTGATCACTTTACTACTGTCAATATGTTAATCAGTTTCATAGAGAGACTCAGGGCGTCACGGATTGTTTACGGTTCCAATCATAAGAGTGAAAACAAAAGGACTTGGAAACACTAAAATAATGCTGCTTACACATGACGAGTCAGCATTAATAACAACACATAATGCAAAGGACATTATAGTGCAGAATGAGTACTTTGACTTTTCTGAATGGTTACGGTAAGTAGGGCTGGTGTTCTGTTCTTCCTTTTACTTAACAAAAATGATATTTTATCACTCTTCCTCCATCAGTTGATGGTTTGGTTTGCAGAACTACTACGGATAGAAGATGGTGTCACTGACCTGCAGTTCATCCCCAGTGGAGGCTTCAACCCTTCTTCCTGTGAATAAGAAACAGCTGAAATAAACCTCAGAGAGCAGGTGTGTGTTTCAAGGAGCCTACAATGCAGAAGCATTGCACAAGAAAGAGAGTGCTGTCAAAAATATCACATTACGGAGGAGAAGTGACTGTTTTTAAACCATTTCCTTCCTCAATCCAGTTTCAGAGCATTGAAAGTATTGAGTAATGCTTAGTTGCAAAAGCATTGCATATTACATTATTTAAAAAGTGATTTGGGTGTCTGCAATTAGTTGGAGGTTTATTTTCCTTGACGCCAAATGTATTCATCCATAGCTAATGTGGTCATCTGACACTGTCAAAATATCACAGCAGAGAAAAAAAAACAAGGCATGGGCAGCAAATGAGAGTGAATGCAGCCCTGACGTGATGGTTGGGTTGATGAAAGAGGAGAAGCTATTTTTAGATGAGGGTGTCAGAGGAGAGGGAGGAGGTGGGGGCATGGGGGAAATGGAGGTGATGCGGGTCCAGGGATCAAAGTGATGGCGCTGCTGTAGCTGGAGTTAGTTGTGGCATTTCTCAAATTGTTCTGCTTTCCTGCGCGTTCGTAAATGACGGCAATGCATCACCGCCTGAGGAGGGAGGGGAGCTAATCAGTGTTCTCAGCACTCATCTGAGCCTCTGCTTAGTTCGTGTCAGTCTTTGCAATGCTGTTTAGTGCACTTAAACAATGGCACAGAGCTGCAGCTACAAACAAAACAAACACAAGTTGAAAACTGCTAAATTTTTTCCTTTGGGCAGAATATTAATCACTGCCACAGACTGAATATAAAAAAATAACTTTAGATGCGGCCCCATGTTCAACTGTAGCAACTTCATGAAATGAAAGATCTCATAAAAAGTGTCATTTAACCAGCTGACAAACAGCTGAACTGTTAACATCCTTTTGGATACATACAGAGACATATACACTCATCAGCTACTTTGTTAGGAACCCGTGTTCAACTGCTTGTTACCACAAATATCTAATCATCACTAGAGTATACAGAGAACGATCTGAAAAAGACAAAATGACCAGTTAGCAACAGTTTTCTGAGTGAAAATACAATAGTGATGCTACAAGTCAGAGGAGAATGACTATAAAGTAACTGAAATAACCAGTTGTTATAATCGGGGTATGCAAAAGAGCATCTCTGAACCTACAACATAGTAAATCTTGAAGCAGATGAGCTACAGCAGAAGGCCACGCCTGTGCCAATCCCATCAGCTAAGAACAGAAAACTCGAGTTCACACAGAGTTGCCAACAGTGGACAACAGAAGCAGGGCCATAACCAGGGTTTAGAAAGTAGTTTCTTTTAATTGGTTACCTAAAATCTAAATCTTTATCGTTAGATATTGACACTTGGAGTTGATGTAAAATTGCATACATTTTTCTTTAGTCCTGAATGTTAAATGTGGCTCTCACTTATGGTTAAGAAGTTACCAAGGTTCAAAAAATGCTGACAAAAAAGGTGACCAAACCAACAAATTTCAGCCCACTGTGTTCAAAATCACAGAGTGATTTTTCATGGATTGACCCTACAGCAGGGGTGTTGAACTCCAGGCTTCGAGGGCCGGTGTCCTGCAGGTTTTAGATGTTTGACACCACTGCCCTACAGTACATTATTGACATACACTACCAGTCAAAGGTTTGGAAACACCTTCTCATTTAATGGTTTTTCTTTATTTTCATGACGATTTACATTGTAGATTCTCACTGAAGGCATCAAAACTATGAATGAACACATGTGAATTATGCGTGAAATAATTCAAAACATGCTTTGTATTTTACATTCTTCAAAATAGCCATCCTTTGCTTTTATTACTGTACTCTCTTGGCATTCTCTCCATGAGCTTCATGAGGTAGTCACCTGAAATTGTTTTAAGCAGCCTTTCAGTTCCCAGAGATGCTCAGCACTTGTTGGCCTTTTTGCCTTCACTCCGGTCCATCTCATCCCAAACCAGCTGGGTTTAGGTCATGTGACTATGGATGCTAGGCCATGGTGGCTGTAGCTCAGGAGGTAGAGCTGCTGATCGGAAGGTTGGTGGTTCAATCCCTGGCTCCCCCAGTTTCCATGCCAAATATCCTTGGGCAAGATACAAACCCCGACTTGCTCTCCAATGCATCCATCGGAGTATGAATGATAGTTAGAAAAGCGCTCACCGTATAGATAATAGTGCTTGTGTGTATGGGGTGAATGCAGTGTGTTGTATAGAGCGCTTTGAGTACTCCAGGAGAGTAGAAAAGCGCCATATAAAAACCAGCCCATTTACCATGCCATCTGACGCAGCGCTCCATCACTCTCATTCTTGGTCAAATAGCCCTTACTCAGCCTGGAGGTGTGTTTGGAGGTCATTGTCATGTTGAAAAATAAATGAGGGTCAACTAAATGCAAACCAGGATGCTGTGGTAGCCATGCTGAATCAGTGTGCCTTCAATTTTTTCATCATTGTCACCAGCAAAGCACCCCCGCACCATCACACCTCCTCCTCAATACTTCACAGTGGGAACCATGCATGTAGAGACCATACGTTCACCTTGTCTATGTTGCACAAAGACACAGCAGGTGGAACCAAAGCTCTCAAATTTGGACTCATCAGGCCAAACACAGCTTTCCACTGGTTTAATGTCCAGTCTTTGTGTTTCTTGGCCCAAACAAATCTCTTCTATTTGTTGCTTTTGCTTAGTAATGGTGTCTTAGCAGCTATTAGATCATAAAGACTCATTTGCGTTGTCTCCTCGGAACAGTTGATGTGACTGCTACTGGAAGTCTGTTTGGCATTTATCTGGGCTGCAATCTGAGATGATGTTAACTTGCAATTTCTGAGGCTTCAGTCTCCAGAGACTGAAGAAGTCACTTGGATGAGTGAACAAACGTTTCTCCCACTGAAAACACTATGTCCAAATGAACAGAATCAACCTTTTGGGATTTACTTACCTGGATGATTGAGCATGCATCAAGTTACACCACTGAATGAAAATAATGTTATTGGTTTTTCATGTCATTATTATTCTCTGCGTGGAATTTATTTAGAGTTAAAAAGACTGCAATAAATACAATAGATTAAAAAACGGTGGTATTTCCAAATGAAATGGAGCAAAGTAGCAGTATGAGGTAGTGTGCAGTTTGGTTTTCCCCTTGTTTCTAGTTATTCTATAAATATAACTTCTGCTTATTTTTGTGCTCACATAAGCACAAATCTTCAAGTGTTACATTAGTGATTAACACGACACAACAGTATGAATAAAATACTACAGAAGCACTTGAAAGAAATGCTTAAAGGAGAAATTCACGCAGCATGGAAATCAGAGCACATACAATGCACACAGTTAGTACAAAACTACTAATATAAAGATAGAAAGTTAAAGCAAGTCTACAAATCAGCATTACATTTCAGATGTAATAAAAAGAGACTAGGTGTCAAGGAGTCCCAGAGGCCAGTACGTGGGAGTGGACCAAATGCAGGCACAAACAGAACAGCGTTAAGGTTTTCAAAAGCTTTATTATAAACACAGAGATAAGCAATGACAAGACGTGAGTACGTGGTGGGGAATCTCGGACGTGGATGCACAGTAACAGAGGGAGAGTGTGGTTAGGACCTTGCTTTTCCTATATTCCTGAGAAGACGACGGGCAGCCTCCTGGCAGGCATTTGAGTTGTTTAACTTCCGAGGAGTTACGCAGTGGCTTGACGAGGTTACTGAAGGCACAAAGCGATCAAGTTAAGCACATAGCATAAACATGGAATGAGGCCTGGTTACCACCATGAGGTAGCTGACAAATTGGTGAAGAACAGATGACAGAGGACTGGAGCGCACCGGCTTGACTTGGGAAAAGTAGAACATAGGATCTATGCGTATGGATGAAGGGAGTTTAAGTTTAACTGCCATAGGACTGATGACAGACTCAATTTCATAGGGTCCAAAATAGCATGGGGCGAGCTTGTTGGAAAATTGCCTGAGGGGAATGTTCCTGGAGTAAAATTAGGCGCAGGTCTTCTTAGTCGATCCACGTAATGGTGCTTTCAAACAACGGCCTTTAGTAGCACCTCCCGAGTTGCAAGTGGTGTTGAACAGAAGTAACAGCGAGATCAACCTCATTCTGAAGGAACAGGGGTGGATGATAACCTAGAGAGGCTTCAAAAGTTGAGAGACCAGTTGTAGATGAGGTAAGTGAATTATGTGCATACTCTACCCAAGGAAGATGCAAAGAGCAGGTTACCGGGTTTAGTGTGGTGACACAGTGGAGGGCAAATTCAAATTCCTGGATGAGCATCTCAGTCTGGCTGTTGGATTGTGGGCGATATCCAGAGCTGAGGCTGACCTTGGCTCCAAGAACGGTGCAGAAGGTCTACCAGACCTGTGAAGTGAATTGAGGACTCCTGTCTGGGAGAATTTTTGTAAGGATACTGTGGAGACTCAAAATATGACCAACCAGGAGCCTGGTAGTTTCAGAGGCAGAAGGGAGTTTGTCCAGAGCAATAAAATGGGCTGACTTGAAAAACCTATTAAATATTGAAAGAATTACGGACTTCCTGGAAGAAGGCAGGCCGGTGACAGAATTGAATCGAATCTTGAGTGCCGTTCTTGCTTCATGCATAGATGGAGCAGGCGGCCACATAGTCTTTAACATCTCTTTCTGTTCCCCATCAAAAGTGGTGACACTTGATTAATGAAATAGTCCTACTTACACCTACTTACTTGGTGGTGTGAACCCAATGGATGACTGCTGAAAGGGCTGGAATGGGGACATAGCAGTGATTAGGTAGACTGGTACCTGGGTCAGGCTCATCCTGAAGAGCCTGGTGGATTGACGTCCCAGGAGATGAAGCCACCATGAAGGTGGCAGGGAGGATGGTGGCAGTCTCGGGTGGGTCATTGTTGGTGGCAAACTGGCGGGACAAGGCATCAGGCTTGACATTTCTGGAGCCTGGGCAATAGGAAGTAGAGAAATAGAGAAAATGCAATAAAAAAAAAAAAGCTAATGGGCTGGGCTGTCATTGAGCCTCTTGGCGGTTCTTAGTTAAGTTAGGTTCTTGTGATCAGTCCAAATGGTAAATGGCTGTTCGGCTGCTTCTAATAGGTGACACCATTCCTCAATGGCTAATTTTACTGCAAACAGCTCTCAGTTGCCCACATCATAATTTCGCTTGGCTAGAGTGAGGCGACGTGAGAAGAATGCTGTAGCTTGGCTTGTGGCCCTTGTTTCAATTCAATGAAGGCTGCTTCAACTTCAGGAGACCAGAAATGGTGAGTGAGTGAGTGAGTGAGTGAGTGGTGCAGCTACCTAGCTGTAATTCCGAATGAAGTGACGGTATAAGTTAGCGAAAGTGGGCCATTCATTCACTGCTTGAATCTTTGCTGGGTCGGTCTTCACCCGTCTCCTGCCAGAATATAACCAGAAAAGGTTACTGAAGGAAAGTGGAACTCACATTTTTCTACCTTGAAATATAACCAATTTTCCAGGAGGGGTGTCCCTCAATACATCATTAACTAGTGTCTGAAAAACCACAGGGGGCATTAGTGAGACAACATAACCAGATATTCGAAATGACTTAGGTGTGCTGCGTTGAATGCAGTCTTCCATTTATCCCCTCCCGGATGTGCATCAGGACAGTGGGAGAGTGTAGGGAGAGCAGTAACTAGTGAGAAGTTGATTTGCGGCTTACTTGCAGATAGAGAGTGAAAGGCTCTGGAGGGGGTAGCCGGGTGATCACAGACATCACTAAAAAAGAAAAGAAAATAGAAGTGCAAGGTTGCTGTTAAGATTTGAAAGCCTACAGATTAAGGGAAGAGGATGGTATACCTCGGTACAGGGCCATTAGCATTTGACCCACCTCCAAGCTTTAGAGGCTGACTAATATGTTGAAGTTGGGGTGACACGGAGCAGCAGTAGCAGGTAGGACAGAGATCACACCTACACTATATTGCCAATCCAAATCATTGTATTCAGGTGTTCCAATCACTTCCATGAGCTATGACTATTTCATTAATCATGGAAGTAAATTCCAGCGTGGATATTGTGATAGGAAGTCCAGTCATGAAATTTCCTCACTCCTACATATTCCACAGTCTGCTAGAGGTATAATAACAAATTGAAGTCAGCAGACACTGAAGCACATAGTGCGCAGGGGCCACCAATTTCCTGCAGTCAGCCGCTACAGACCTCCAGACTTCATGTGGGCTTCAAATTAGCTCTCTGGATTGATGAATCCTGCCTCTCCATCAGGCAGTCTGTTAATGTTTCAGCATACCAACACATTTTGGACGATGTCATACTCCCAACTTGAAATTTTCTCCAGACATTTATGCATTCATTGTATAAAACATGGACGTAGCCACCAGGACCAGACTCAACATTTGTCTTTTAGCCACCATCAAGTTGTTTTTTGTTTTTCAAACCAGAAGTGTCTACATATGGATAAAAAATTGCTGTGCTAGCAAGCTTGGTTGGGAAACTGCATGGATAGGCTGTACAGATGCAACTCAGAGACAGACATATCAGCAGATTAGGGCTAGGTAACAGACCAATAAAATAATCAATCACCAAAACTGAAGCACAAACTTCTACCACAAGCAAGCCTTAATGTTAGTCATATAATCCATTACACAGCTCCAGAATGCAAAACCATTTACAGTAAAGGTGTCCAATTCAGTGATGCACAGTTGCTCTAGCAGACTTTGGGACTATTTACAGTCAGCAATAAATGCCCTAACTATGTTTTAAAGCAAATTCACCCCACTCTGAGTTTTTATGAAGGAGTAAACTACCCATAAAGCATTTGTACCAGACTGTAAACATGTGTTTTAATACTGTAAAGTTGGACATTTGTGTAATGGGAGTCTATGGCAATCAACTCCCTTTTCGAGTCAGCCTCTAGTGGCTGCTAGAGGAACTGCAGTTCTTGCCAGTTGTGCATTTGCTTTTGTTCAGCTCCAGATGTTACTTCCAACTTTTCATCTAGTCCAACCAGGTGGTAAAAGCCTTCTTTTGTATCCACAATCATGGAACCCACAGGATCACCCTAAAGGCACCAAGGCACCTTGGATAGGGAATTATTTTTCTTGGTGTTTAGTTGGTCTAACAACCTCATCCAAGTAGTAACAGGCATTTATTACAACAGGAGGATTTAAGGAGATAAAAGGCCAAAGGAAAATAAGACAGAACAGTAAAAAATACATTTCAATCTATATAACAAAACAGCTGTAATTTGTAAATGGACTGATTCTTATATAGCGCTTTTCTACTCTCCTGGAGTACTCAAAGCACTCTACACAATACGCCACACTCATCCATACAAATACACACCCTATGCTTCGTCAGTGCATTGGAGAGCAAGTGGGGGGTTAGCATTTTGCCCAAGGCATGCAGACTGGGGGAGCCAGGAATTAAACAACCAACCTTCCGATCAGTAGATGGCCTGCTCTACCACCTGAGCTACAGCCACCCTGTACACATTCTGTCTTGCAATCCTTATTTATGCCAAATGAAAAACAGAATGTTCATTGTATGCTTTGAGAAAACTGATTCACAGAGACTACTCTTAACTAAGTAGCAGAGTGTATCGAAAATCTATTGATTTTTCTGTGTCTCATTCGTACCCCTGAACCTGTGTGAATATTTAACGAGGACATAACGCCTCACTAGATCTGAACAAAGCTGGGGGACTGTTAATTAGTCTGAGTGCTTTCAATTCCCAGAACAATCCCCCCTCTCTAGCCCGCCAACTTGGTCTCAGATGTGTTCAGGGAACCATCAATTCACTGTAAACCCTAACAATGTCAGGCTACTTTGAATATTTCCTATATGTGTGTTTGTGTCAGCTGTGTAATAATAGGGTTTTTTTTTTTATGTCAGTGGAAATACTAACACCAGGATACAGAAATAGTTCTGAGTAAAAGTCCTCACATTTCACCAGCATGACTTTAGTAAACTAAAAAAACTAAAATCAAAACTAAAATGGCTTCTGTAATGGTACATGTTTATTTGTTAATAAAGTAGCAACTGGTTCTATATTATTTTATGTCCAATTTATTCATTGGTTTCTGTCCCTCAGCTTGTCTCTATTGCTGTTTGGCAAAACACTTTACTGTGTTCCTGGTAATAAAAATCAAATGCATTTGGATTGTTCCTTTATGTTTGTGCTTTTATGGTTCTGCAAGGCAAAGAAACTGATAAATCCATGCCAGACAACATAGTTAGTTACAAAACAGCCAGGGATATTGGCAACTGTGTGCTCGTATAATCCCTGGGCTTGAGTGTGTGTGCACAAAAATGGAAGCAAGTGATGGTAGATTCATCACTGTGTGATTGCAGTGCTGAAAAAAAACTGAGACAGATTTTTCAGTCAAAAACATAAAGGATGTTGCATGTGAATGCATGTAAAGCAAAACAGTGCAGTGTGCAGTGTTCATTATGACAGGCCGAGGTGATGGGAGGGGAGGGGAGTGACGGTGGAGGCAGACAAAAAGGGCTTAATACAGGTGTTGTTCATTCACATCCAGCATCTCACGCTCTGGCAGTCTCCCACCTCAAAGCCCTGACTGCAAAGCCATGATCAGTGGGCTGGAATCCCTCTGTTTACGCTGCTAAAAATAGATTTCACACACTGTGATGACGTGGCATCTCGTGACAAGACCCCCATCCAGCCTCCCCCTTCTTCCAAGACTCCCCAGCCACTCTCTTCCCTCCTTACTGGTATGCAACTGTCACTCTGGCTACATGACACTTCACATTAAATCTTTGTAGACATCGGACAGGGAGGGAATGTGGCATATCCTTTAAAAGAAATGAAAAATTAAAACAGAGGAGGAGAAAATGACAAGAAAAAAAGGAAGTGATAATGTGAATATCTAGAGATGACATAAAGAAAAAGAGAAGGAAGAGTGAATAGATGGACGACAACACAGGGAGAGAGAGGGAGGAGGAGAAGGAGCAAGTGGCAATCAATAATATGACTCATTCTTTCTGCAGTGGCTACTTCCTAACAGCATTCATTAAAGCAAACCTAATCATTTTGGCTAGATAATCAAATCCTGTGAGGCTCCATCTTCTTTCACTCCCTGCCACACACACACTAACAAACACACTCAAATCATTCAAAATGAACCTAAAATGGGAGGAAATAGGACGAGCACATCCATAACCAGTATGCATCTGGCACTGGATCTGCTGATAGGAGTGATAACAAGCAGATGGGTTATTTGTTTGTGGTTTTTTTGTCCATGGCAGCAGCATAATAGTTTGAAACTTTTTTGGAAATCCAAAAACGTTTCGAACCATTAAGCTGCTGCCATGGACAAAAAAACATTCTCTGGCCTCCATTAATCTATCCATTTTTCTCCATTTTCACAGGTGTAATGTAAAGGTGTATATGTGAGTGAGAGAGGGACAGCCAAAGAGAGATATATCATAATTCACTGATTAGCAAGAAAATAGACAAAAATGCCCAATTATGCAACAGCGAGAAATACACAGAAAGCAATTAAAGTAGGTAACAAAAGATGTTAAAGAGACACGTAGAGATACAATAACTAAGGAAAACACTGCAAAGAAATCAGAGCTTCCAAAAAGCCTCATGGAGGCAAAAAGAGACACAACATACACACAGAGATAATATATATATATTATATATATATACACACAGACCAAAAACAAATACAAAGAGGTAAAAGCTATGAGAAGTAAAGGGTGTGCAAAGAAACGACAAACTGTTGCAGAGATTAAACACCTACAAGAACGCATAAAACAAAGCCCAAAAAACACAAAACCATCAAATCAATCACGGATTTAATAAGAGAAGAAGAAGAAGACAAAAACCTGCAAAACAACGACAAGAAGACAGAGAAAAACAGAGGGAAATGACCACAACAACGCACTAAACAACGATGATATGCAAAGCACCTACACAAAATGACCAAAAAGAGATGCAATCGAGAAAAAGGATAGTCACAAAGACGCACGAAATGACTGCAGACGGAAGGAGATCAACCCACAACACAACAGCAGCCATGGGGCAGCTCTTACAACGTTTTACGTGTCTCCACAGGTGTCCCTTATGTCATGCAAGTTGCCACAGTAGACAGACTAACATTATTCCCCTCACACCACAGTCATGATATATGTAGACTATGCTGCTTAGCTGTTTTGCACTGCTTATGACGGACACCACCTGACCTCTGCAGCCCAAATCAATGCTGCCACAAATAATGCGGGAATTAATTAAACGTTGCATCGCCTCTATTCCTCCATGGAATTAATGAGAGATAGGAGCGTTAATTAGCAGTGACACCGTACAATCGGTCAACAACTGCGGCATCAGGGCGATCGGCGGCTCACCTGCAGTCACGGTCTGTCTGCAGACAACATATCGCGCACATCTCCGGACTTTTCCGAGGATTTTCAGAGGAGACACGCCGGCTTACAGCGTTATCTTTCATATATTGTACAGTGAAGTGTTAGCGGTGTTCGTTCTGCTGATTTCCCCCCACAAACAGCGCTCATTCCCGGTGTGTTTCCGCCTGTCAAAGCTGCTGTCAACGCCACAGCGGACTACCCGGCCGTCCTGTTCGGGCTTTCCGCTGCAGCGCAGTGTGCTGCCGGTGGCTGCTGATAACATGCCGGGTAAATAGTAATAACAGAACAGGACATTTTTCTGCAGAGCAACAGAGGAGAAAGGCGTCCTCTAGTGGGTCACCTGTGCCAGCTGCGAAATTACTGCTGAAAGAGTGTTCAAGTAAGCAGGGGCGTTTACAGGATTTCTTAAGTGGAGTGGCACGAGATCGACCAAGAACAAGGGGACCAGGACACCACAGTTTTGAAAATATGGGTATTTATATGAAGCCCTGTATTCTCATCCAGACAGTATTAGAACATCATTTTATATTTGACTTTTACAAAATGATAAAATACAAAGTGTGCCACAGGTGGAAAGCAACATATTTCTTGGTCCCCACACTTCTTATCACTAACAGTATGAAATTTTAGCTGATGTGTAAGAATAGGGTTTAGACACTGTGAGTATGCTGCAAATAGATGAAAATTAAAAGGAGGACAGAAATAAAGGACATAGGAACCCTGCAAATGTGAGAATGAATGGCACACAGAGTATACGACTGTCAGGCCCCCATGGCGTGGACCAAGCTCCTAGTTAAACTCGGGAGGCATATGGGCATTTCCTCAGTGCTTAATTGTGGGATGGTGGTGCTTTGTAGATACAGTAATCCTAGCAACAACAATCTAATCAGGCAAGCTAACCGATCTTTCATTAGTCTTAAATTACTGCCTGTTATTCATTGTATACAAAACAGAGTGAATCCTCAATACCAGGATCTCCTCTTTGACACTAAACTTCTAGAGCAATTACCTCACTTACCTCAATTGACTAGAGTAAATAAATCTGATTTGATTGGCTGATTCCTGCCTCTGAAAAATGTAACTTTTCAGTACAAGCGGCACAAATCATTGGAACAGTTCTACAGTTCAGTTGAGCATCACATGATGTCATGCTGTATAATGCTGCTATAGGTTTAGGTTGCCAGGGGCCTTTCCACAGTACACTGAGTACTTCCTCATAGAAGTGAGTTCTTTTTCCCCACCATTAACAAATGCATGCTCAATGGAGATCAACAGGGAGTCTTTCTCTAATATTGTAAGTTCTTTACCTGAGAATATACTGTAAAGTGCCTTGAGATAAATTTTGTAAACGGGCTCTATGTAAATAATACTGAATAACAGCCACTAGGCAATGCACATGATGAGGCATAAACAAAGAGAAATACTGGTTTATTTTTAACAAAAAGCATCATTTATTGTGCAACAATATTACATTTCCAGTGAATTCATATCATTGTAGGAAAACCAGGACAACAAGGAAGCAGTGCAAGAACCTCCATGCACAAGCATCATTGAAAAACAGCTGACTCGAGTTTTGACTCTGTGGAAATGTGTGTGTGCTGGTTTCACTCGATTTCGGAATGGACCATTACTGTAAAATAATTTACAGACATAAAGCAAAAAAGCCACACAAAAAAACCTGATTTGGCTCAATTAAATATTTCCTTCAAGATCAATAAGTTTGGCCCAAAGCAAAAGATAAATAAGCAACAAATTGAAGAAAATTACCTTAACACATGTCAAATGGAAAAACATTCAAAACTTAAAAAACAAAAGAGCCACAACAAAATAAAAAGAAAAAAAGGCAGTGATAGTTCCAAAGTGGATAAATGACTTTGCTGGAAACATTTGTTTTGATTGTTCACATTTACTCTGAAACATGAGCCGATTTAAAAATCTACTCCTGAATATGGCAAGTAAAGAATATTAATATTGATATTTCTGTGGCTAAAAAAGTAAACGACTGTACAAATCTGTGCTTTTCTAAAAAATATACTCCAAAAAATTGCTATATCTTTCATACATATACAAAATATCCCCGAGTAATAAGTAAGAGGTATAAAAAGATGCTGTGGAGTCACTGTACAGATGGGCTTATGGCACAGAAAAAGATGGGAGGACAATCAGTGCTGTGTATAAAACCAAGACACTAAGTTGTAGAATCAATACTAAAGTAAGAAGACAGACATTGCTATATGTTGGTCGAGGAACGGAGGACGTGGAATCTCTTCAGGGTCATTCGGATGGATCCCAGCTCACGGTTCAGCCTCTCCAGACGATTCTCTAAAGCCACCTGAGGGTGGAAGTGGAGCAGAAAGTTCAGTGGCAGCCATTTCAAAAGTAAGTTAGCAGGTTCAATACATTAGTATCTGATTTAAGCAATTGTATTAACTCTAGGGATGTTGACTTGTCTGGGAGGTCCCAGCAGAAATTTTTAAACTATTTTAACTGATCCCCCTCCCCTCTCCATAACAGGTGACTATGTGGCGAGGGTGTCCTCCTTTAAGTTCCTCAGTACCCACATTTCCGAGGACCTATCCTGGACAACTACCACATCAGCCCTGGTGAAGAAAGCCCAGCAGCGCCTTCATTTCCCGAGAGTTCTGAGATGGAACAGGCTGCAGACTGACCTACTAGTGTCCTTCTACCGTGCCACAATCGAGAGTGTGCTGGTGCACGCCATCCCTGTGTGGTACGCTGGCTGCACAACAGCCGATAAGAATAGACTCCAGAGGGTCATCAGAACTGCAAAGAAGGTGATCGGCTGTCCACTCTTCACCCTGGTCTTCATTGCCAGCTCTAGATGTCTCTCCTGAGCCAGGGCAATTATAAAAGACCACCTCCATCCTAACCACCATCTATTCAACATCCTGCCCTCTGGAAAACGGTCGCAGCAGATGGCCGCCCCTCCCTGAGCCTGGTTCTGCTGGAGGTTTCTTCCTGTTAAAAGGGAGTTTTTCCTTCCCACTGTCGCCAAAGTGCTTGCTCATAGGGGGTCATATGATTGTTGGGTTTTTCTCTGTATCTATGAAGCGCCTTGAGGCGACTTTTGTTGTGATTTGGCGCTATATAAATAAAATTGAATTGAATTGAATTGAATTGGAATAAGGTTCAGATCCATCAGGTACAAAACCAACAGACTAAAGGACAGCTTCTACCCGTGGGCAGTCAGAAAAATAAATGCAAATTAAGAGTTTTTTTACAATCACTCTGTTGCTGCTACTTGCTATTTATTATGTTGCTGTGTGTTGCTGTGTGTGTGTGTCTTTTTGTTTCCATGCAATATTCTGTTCTTCCTCCGCAATATTTCAGCAGATGTGCAATTTCCATCCCTTAACAACCATAGCCCTTCCACCCTTATTTATTATATTTTATTACAACGCCTTGTGCACACCCCCACAATGCTCCCTGTAACACAAACATCGTGTATATAGTGTTCTTATATTGTTTTTCTTCTTCTTTCTTGTATATTGTTTTCTTTTCTTTCACACCTTTGTGGTCTTGTTTCCTAATTTCATTGTGCAAGCAACTGAACATTGACAATAAACGTTCTTACAGTAAAAGTTCTTCTAAGTTCTAAGGTTTATTTTGAGCACCTGACGGCTTTATTTTGCTTCTCATCCGTAAACTCTCTCCATACGCTTTCACGTATTTCTTGCGTAGGTGATAGAAGAGGGTTGCCATGTTTGATTCTGAGGTGGGGACTGGTTGCATAATTTGCATAGTACAGTTTTCTGGTCCGTGTCAGACTTTTCATAACCAAACCATGTCCATGCTACAAAGGTAGCCCCTCATTTAGAAGCTACCTAAGCTCCTCGATTTGTTTTGACTGATCCTTCTGTTTGGAGCTACCTGGTTCTGCCTCATCTTGACTGGCCATGCTGGTGTTCTCTGTGCCTGCATCCATGTGGTGACTGTAAGTGCCATTTAGAGTTACTTCATGTTTTTATTTGAGGTAATTTGTTTGATGCATTTTATAAAATTTGATGTTTGAGAATAAATGTATTTTGTCAGGTCATGTTCAGTTTATTTCAAAAAACCTCAACAGGAGCTTCAACTTTATTGTGAAAGGTTTATGTGGAAAAAAACAAGCAGACGGCAGAGCCACACAATGTTTTACCATTGTGGTTGCTAACAACAAAGCATAAAAACCGTCGCTTTTCCATCTGTAGTGTGGTTATTTTAAATATAAGAGAAAGATAGAACTTTAAAAAAATAATATAGCCACTACAGTGACCATCAAAACAATGAAAAGATATTGCCATAAACAGTTTGTGACACCACAAAACAAACGATCGTGTAATATGAAATGATAGACATTTTCATATTGTCATCCGAAACATATCATTATATCGAACAGCCCTACAGTAGAATCAATGATTCTAATTAGCTAATGCATTTAGTTTGGTCCACAAAGCAGAATCTACTATACAAGGTTGACAGCAGCTCAGAGTCTCTACCTAATCACAGTGGTAAGCTTTGAGCGAAATGCTAACAAAGCATACTACCATACTAACATGTTGAGGTTTAGCAGTTTTATTTAAAGTGTCAGTATGTTAACGTTTGTTAAAAAGCCCTGCATACGACACAGTTCAGACTGATGGCAATGTTTTCTGGGTCTTTATTTTTTTAAATAAAAAAACAAAGTATTGAACAACATTTAGCAGTTGGTGGCTAAATCTAAAATGTATCAATAATATCAACAACCACCATAAATAAATCCTAGAAACATAATAATAAATATTCGGATGGTTTCCGTGGAGCCTTACCTCATCTAACCTGGTCTGTAGGCTCACTCTGCCGCCTGCACCAGGCATCCGGCTCAAAGCTGCCTCAATCTGTACATCACACATTCAGAGGTTAATCATGTATGACCCAAAATAATGATATTAATTAAATACCTCTCACATGAAACACATTCAATGGACTCATGTGTAACGCAGAGTAATATTCCCATGTCAGCAAGGTAGAGACAGGAGGAGGGGGGGGGGTATAAACCTCCTAAAAATACAAGTCATTTAGCAGCTCTGTAAAAACAATGAATCCTGGCCTATGTGTCAAGAGATGCAAGGGTCTCTTGACACCCTTGCAAACACTGGACATTCTGGTGTTTAAAATAATTGCAAATTTCCTTTCGCAATTACAAGCAGAATGTGATGAAACAATCACTATGACTTGGAAGTGTATCAAAGAGATATTAAGAAAAGGTTAAAAACAGGGCACTTGTATCACAAGCTGTTATAACAAATCAATAAAGTACAAAGTCTGCCCAAAATGAGAGGAAGAGGAAATCCTAATACCAAAGCAGAAGGACAGGTGTTCTAGTTAATTGGACAGCAAACAGGGTGGCACAGTGGTTAGCACTGTTGCTTGACAGCAAGAAAGTCCTGATTTGAATCCACTGGCTTGCTGGGAACTTTCTATGTGGAGTTTTCGTGTTCTCCCAGTGCTGGGTGGGTTCCCCCATGTACTCTTTGTTGTAGAGTGGCGAGATAAAGGCTGTTAATATCAATGTTTGCCATGTCCCAACAGCTTATAAGGGAAGCTAAATTTTGGAATGTTACTACGCTCATGTGTTTGTTTGTTTTTTGTTAATAACCATCTATCTAGAGGCAGGGAGACTAAATTATCTTAGGGTAAAACCAAGTACACCCTTAACTTGTTACCAGTTCATTAATGGGCTAACACTGAGAAATACCATTCACTAGCCCCCCCACACCTACAGACTCATCAGAAAACTTCACGTGCATGTTTACCGTTTTACATCATTTTTAAAAAGACACCAGTGTTCCACTTACATACATACACTGATTTGATAAAAAAGCATATTGTGACATGCCTTTGAACTCTCACCTGCTGTTTCTCCTGCGTCAACTCGTCAAACAGTTTCTCAGCCTCCGCCAGTGACTGGATTCTGTGAAGTGAGGCTGAGTCTTCACAGGGGTCCTGCGGGTCAGGTCCACTAAAGCCTCCCTGCTCCTCCCAACCCAGCTGGGAGTTTTCATCCTGTGGGGTTTCACCACCAGAGGACTCTGGCAGAGAAAGGAAAAAAAAACATTATTAATATGCTCCCAGTAAATACACTCACTGGTCACTGTTTTAGATCTACTGTCTGCTATGTGTGCAAAAAAAGAAAAGAAAAAAATAAAGTTACTGAAGTGTTACTACAGCAATAACAGAAGTAGTGAAGATTAGTGTAATTAATATAACAAATTAATTATAATGTACCTTCTCGCACTCTAAAGCAAAACCTTAAAATAAATAATGCCCAACGGAAAATCAATTCAAATCAATCAAGTATCAGGTTTTATTGTTACATCGCATATTAAAAGAGTCATCATCCATCCATTCTTACATTAAAAGATAAGTATAAATAATCACCCTGTTATTCAGTATCATTTAAACTGGTTTATGGTAGGAGTACAGCACCAAAACAATGCAATAAATCTGGTCAAACAACAAAAAAGCAGTACTTAACTGAATTTTCTAAAAAAAACTGTATCTGTGCGTATAAATATGTTACCATTTTCTTTGCCTGTTGACGTAAACTGGAGTCTTTTCTTGGGACTGCTGCTGTGGAATGAGTGACGTCTCTTGTCAACTTGTCCGTCAGGCCTGTAGACAGCACACAATGAGGTTTTAATTCAACAAAAAACAAGTGTGACAGCTGCTGTTCAGGGGCTTATGTGATGAAGCAGTGAGGTGTTTATATTTCATTTCATGCTCTAACTGACTTTGAACAAACCTGTGTTCTGTGTGACACTCTTTACAAGGTTTTAATGTGTGTAGGGAGCAGTGGGATGACACCTGGTGGTAAATCTCAGCAGGCAGTGTTTACGACAAATATATGACGCAAGGGTTACTCTGTCCTCTGTGACATGGTGCAACTAATAATGTTCACTAATAGATGCCAGAGCTCCACTGCTAATATTTCTCGACAGTAGCTCACCCACACCAAAATCTTTGACACATCTCTCTCCAAGCTGACTAAGATCTGAGCTGAGGTACCCGAGCATTAGGCTTTGGGGGGTTTTTTGTTTTCTTTTTTTTTAGCCTGCCACTGTGTAGTAGCAGTGAAAATTTCTTTCCAATATTCCAACTATCATTTGGTTTGGTGAGCTCAATTTAGGACTCAAAGGGAACATATTGAGTGTAGTTTGATGTGTTTCATACAGATCTTACACTTGCTTCCCAGACCACATTATGACTGTACCTGGCTTCAGAACATTTTGAATGATAGTCATATTAATCCGAGTAGCACAAAGAAATGTACAGGGACTGCACTACTTGAGAAAAATGGTGCAACACCAGACAGGTTACTGCAATGGGACTTTTCTGTGGCCTGAATATTGACCTACAGGCTGTAAAATACATCCATATTACTTCCCAGAGGAAAGTGTCAGAGAATCACTGTGGCTATCCGGTTGTTAAGTGATGACATATGAACCCTGCTTCGGGGTCCAAACTACATTTGGATTATAAAGGCTGTTGTCTTTTTAACGCTTTAATGCTTTGTATCTTGTTCTGCTTGATCTGAACAGTCAGCGATCACTGTCGGCCTCACATGACTAACTTCATATTGTGAATGGATTATCTCAGTTTGGCCCATTTTCAGCGTCTTTTATCTGCCATGTGATTGCATTTGTCTCTAACCATCGGGGACCCTCACCCTCACAGAAATCCTTCAGTCAGAATATGGTATATCATCTTTAAATAGAAACTAGCAAGGTAACTCCCTGCTAACTTCTAACTCTTTTAAACTTTAGAAATCCTGTTTTCATGGACGCCTGGATGTTACACTTGATTGTTACACCTAGTAGAGCTGCCACACTGATCATTTTATTAAAGATGAAAGAATTTCGACAGTTTTTAACTCGGTGATACCACAGTATTTGTTTGAGTTTGGGAGCTGAAGAGGAGTTTGGACCCAGAAACAGCTAATGACATCAGACTTAAAAGGCGGGTAGTGAATGTATAATGAATGGATATAGAAAATAAACTGTGTACCCTCAGTACAGCTTACTGCACAGGCAGCAGAACACTTTCCCTAATATCTGTTTCAACTCCACTGACATGAGGACAGATGCAGAATAACTTATTTTATTGTTTTTATTTAGGTTTTGATTTATTGAGATCTTTTTTGAATTATTTTGTTGTGCTCTTTTTGTGGCATCAATTTTGGCACATAAAGAAAGTTCAGGTCATGTAAAAACGTGCCCATATGGGAGAGCTCATATTATGTTATTTCTAGATGGTTTAAAATAAAGAATCACAAGTTAAAATATTGTGAAGCACAGTGAATACTTAATTCCCCCTCTCCCTGTAATGTTAATGCTGTTCAAACACGGCTTACAGAGAACTTGCGCAACAATACAAGGTAATGTGATGTATGTTTCTTACCTGTGGAGAAGGTATTCCTCTCTTGGCATTGGGTGACCAAAAGCAGTGGAGTAATTTTCAGTCGGGCTGCGTTTAGGGCTGGACTTCGCAGACAGAGGCATGAGTAACATTTCCCTCTTTGCTGAATGGAAGAAAAGAGCGTACCACTAAGTAAAGCTCACACAGCCCTATTAACACTATCACACTGAGTGTGTCACAGGAGACAGAGCCAAAAACAATGTCTTTGTGTTTTGTGTTTCCAATTAATGAAAGTAATTCAAATTACAGACAAACAGTGGACTCCAGCAGTGTACAACTTCCTACAGTAATCACAATACCAGTCAACCAATTATAGCAGCAAGTAGTGAAGCCAATACAGAAAACAAAGGCAACTAAGCCATCTGATTGCTACCATAAATTTCAGACACAGTATATACATCTTAAGTCATACCAAAAAAAATTAAACAAGACACTTGATTTTACTCATTTTTTGATTCCTCTTTAAATGGTAACTGTTCTTATATTTGCTGTTTTCTACTCTGAGCACTCGTTAAATACAACTTGCTTGATTCATATATGTTTTTCTATGTAAGTGCTTTCTATCTAACATTCACACAGAATTATACTCCAATGGATGAATTGGAGAGCAACTTGGGGTTCTTATCTTGCCCAAGGCTATTTGGCATGCAGACTGGAGTAGTCGGGGGTTGAACCTTCCATTTAGTAGGTGACCTGCTCTACAACCTGAGCCACCATCACCCCTAAATGGAGGTAGAATGACTGGAAGCTCTTACTGGGTGTAGCTGTGGGTATGCTTCGGTGTGCTGGAGGAGGCAGTGAGGAGGATCTGTGGCCCTCTGGAGACAGACTCCTCTGAGCTCTTAGCAGAGCAGCAGCTCTTTCTGCTCCACTGCGACTTTTCGATCCTCCATGTTCAGCTCCAGCCACAACTCCTCGAGGTTTAACCAACTCCTTCTCTCTGTGAAGAAGTCCAGCGCGCTCCTGAATTGGCTCTTTGTATCTTCTCTCCACAAACCCAACAGTGGTTCTCTGGCTACTGACCCCTACAGAGACAAAAACATAATATAATCCAAGAGCAGCTTAAAAAGTGCATCCAGTATAAGATTTAACAACAGGATGTGCAATAAGGTATAAGCTGAGCCATCTCCAGACAGAAAAGCAAGAAATGACAAGTGACTACAGAAGACCTGAAAGTAAAGAATAAAATCCTGGAACTTAATGTGAATCACCACAAATTAAATAATGTCACATGTACTGAAAGTGTACTAAATCGAGGAATGATTACAGTAAGAAACCCACTTTTAATTGTAGCTGCTTTTGTAAAACCAACACTGAGGTCTGACCTAACTGTTTGGCCACAAATCTTCGTTTGACATGTTGGGCTATATAGCAGCTGTATAATTTCTCATTTTTTCTCAATTAGCTTGTTTTCCAGGAGTCACTTTTTCTGATTTGAGCTACAGGACTGAGGAACATTTTTTTTTCATGGTTAGCTGCTTAGAATTTCAGACAGTCCCTCAGTATAAAGTGGCCTTTGTAAATGTGTGTGTGAGAGTCATACTATGGTTGGTGGAGCTGTTCTTACAGGGGGCCCGGGTATCTGTGGCTTTAGTCTCCTCCAGCTCTATCAGGGCCCTCATCATGGGTGTCAGGGCACAGGATCCTTCTCTGTGACTAGCTTCCTGGTGGCCAGCACTCTGCTCCTGGTGTCTGATCTGAAGAACAGACTGTTCACACTCTGGAGGAGATGCACACCTGTTGGAGAAGATCTCTGTAAATCACTTACAGTTGTACTAAACAAAACAAAAAAACATCCTCAACAATCAGAAACACACCTCCAGCTCCCAGCAGCTGAAGGGGTGTCCACGGAGCTTCCTGTTCCCGATGAATGATCATTTAATGGATACGATGCCCTTTTGTGGACTGTTGATTGATTAGGTCTTCTGACACTTTTTAGCTGGTCTGATAGAAGAGGAGACGTTCTGTGGGTGACATCTGGCTCTGCTTTGCCTTTACTGGGTGACAGCAGGAGGTCCGGATGGTGGAAAAGGCTGTGGACACGTTAAAAGGTTAAGAATTTGGCACGCATCAGTTTATACACCCCTTGTAAGCACTGCACTTACAAAATATTTGAACTTAAATTGGAAAGATATAATAAGAGAGACATGATTAAAAACATTAAAGAAAATCTTTAGTTATTAGTTCATCATTCTTATTCTGATGGCATACTTTTGTTTATTATAAAAAAAAGTAAAGATTCACGTAATCTATGTTCCTGGTTGTGATTTTCAAAACTCAAATCATCAAGTTTTGTGACCCTGGCAATTTAAAGCAAAAACCACATCTGAAACAAGAATTTTTAGTAGAAGAGTTCACATTGTCAAAGACCCAAGATGGTGATCAATACAAAGGAGAATGCTCGCTGTTTTATTAACAGTTACAGAGTCCCATATCAAATCTGTTCCATATCACATTGGAGTTCTACTGTACAGTCCTGAAGCATCTAAATGTTTGCAGAGCACATCCTGCAACATTATAATCAATGAAAGTGGCCAAACCAGGTGGCAACAGGACATAAGTAGGGCATATGCAGAGGGGACTAAAAATAACAGCACTAAAAATAGTTGTCCAGAGACCAGAAGGTATCACAGTGGCACATTCAACAGGACGTCCATGGAATGCTTTAAAAATACCACCTCTGTTCGTCAAAGGTATCAGAGAAGATGGCCTTGATAGGAAATCAAACAAATTTAAACCAGGTAAAGATTCTGATTTTATTTAATAGGTGGAGTCCCTGACATTAATGATTACACCTTGTGAAGGATTTCAGTACTTTTTGTGCTTACCCAGCTCCAGAAGGTTGTATGTTACTGTGGGAAACATAACGGGCCCTGGCCTGGTTCTCATGCTCCAACTGCTTCACCTGAGACTCCAGCTTAGAGATCACTCTGAGGGGTTTAATCACAAACATACACATGAAATAACTAAACCAACACTGTTTAGATTCAAAGAGTCATAGAAGTATTTCAAAGGCAGGTACAACAAGCTATGCTGGCTCATTTATTTCTTTTTTCACTACACAGCACAAGGCTGTTTACTTTAATGACTGATGGATTGATTGAAAACAGCAAACAATGTTAATAAGTGTAAACGATAATATATGATTGTAAATAAATTCCAAATAAAATGTTAATTATTGTGAGGCTATAAAACACACAGCAGCTTCACCCATCTGCTTTTTAAATTTGAAATTAAGGGTCCACCAATCACATGAACAGACAGCTACTTCAGACAATGGATGGACAGAGGGGCTGTACAACATCTCTGTAAGCTCAAGTAGGATTATTTTGAACTGTGAGTCATACAACGCTACTCTAGTCCAGTGCAAGAATAAAAATATGAAAATGGAAATGAGCATATTAGGTCCTCTTTAATGTCAACATTTTGCAAGAAAAATTCTCTCAACCATCAAGGCCTGGCTGTAATTTGCTCCTCTGTTTTACAGATCATAGTAATTAACATTTGCACTGTGACTCCATTAGTCCTTGACGCTTAGAGCAGCTTACACATTTTCTATTTTTAAAGTCTTGTGTGTATTCAAAAAATAAAACATTTCTTAGGTTCCCCAAAGTCTCTTTACACACAAGGTCATATGTTATTTCAGTGGATGCTGATGTAGGCCTTACCCTTTAGGTTATTAACTCAAAAACAGATAAGCTAAAGTACTCCAATTTATAACTACCATCTGTTCTTATTGTTGACTTGGCACACTTTATCAATGTGCTCCCTCTATAGGCATCAATTAGCAGGCAAAGGGGAAACTGCAAGGAGACAATGCTGCCTAGCATCAGAGGCCAGCACTATTATCTATTTTTAACAGGATCATCGTTAGGCTTTATCGATTAATATTCTTTTCTCCGTCTCCCTGCTGAATACCACCCACCACTGCAGCCCTTTCACAAAAATGCTCAAACCAGCAAGTGACAATGAAACACTGACAGGCCGGAGACCAATAACACTGTAACATTTTGACCTTGACCTAAAGTGACCTTTAAACAAGCTGTTAGTCTTGACTTTTTAACCTTTAGATCCAGCTCACCTACCGTCACTCTCTTCACTCACCTCTTTAATTCAGATATCTGATCATTGGAATCAACAAGCTTATTCTCTGCTGACACCAGGTTGTTCTGTAGATAAATAAATGGGGAAACTCCATGAAGCCAAACAAATCAAATAATCACAGTAAGGTTTTAATGTAAATTTCAGTGAGAGAATCATTACCTTCAATCCTTCATGGTCTTTTATCAGAGAATCATATTCTCCAAGCAGCTGAGGAAACAAAACCACAGACATCTTAACCTTGGACGCCAGCATTACTGCAGTGCTGACAAAGAGTGATTTACTTTTTTGCTCTTAATACAAAATTCTGAAAATGTGACAGTAGTACTGACAATACTTCAGACGAAAGAAAAATCAATATTAAAATCAATGAAAAATGAGGTGGATGTGGTGGCTAACATGGGGTCATTTAATAGTTTGGTTTTTTTAAACTGAATTTTTAAACACTCTATACATACTATAGCACTGGCAAATGTCCTTTTTTAAAATAATATAAAAAAAAAATCAAACAAACAAAACAAAAAACCCCACCAATGTATAACACTGCCTCTTCATTGTTTAAATACTAAATTTATACATCTTTCTGAAATCTAAAGGAGTATGTAATTGTTCCGTTAGATAGATTACGCATAAGTTATCTAGCCATAGTCTGTTGGTTTATCGGGAGTTTAGTTTTTAGTGCAAAAAGTGCACCTCTGTAAAAAATAATGAGCTTGATTTATAACATGTTATAATTTGATAATGAATGCAAAAAATACAATTGCTTTTTGTTTTAGATCAGCATGGTGACATGGTTTTTAGTACTGTTGCTTCACAGCAGAAATATGAGGGTTCGAATCCACCATCTAGCCAGGGCTTTTCTGTGTGGAGTTTGCATGTTCTACACTTGGGTACTCTGGTTTCCTCCCACAGCCCAGAGGCATGCACCTAGTGGGGTTAGGTTCATTGGTGATTCTAAATTGTGTGAATGTGAGTGTAAATAGTTCTCTAACTGTGTTGTGTGACAGACTTAATATTTTTTAATAGTACTTTCAGAATTATGTTTGTTTTTTTAAAATCCACCGATACTACACTGTCCAGTGTTTCAAAAGACCAGTCATGAAAGTGGCAGAAACTGTATTACACAAAAATTATATGTAGACTATAAAGTGAAAGACATTTGCTTGTACTCCCCTGCTTTGGAGAACATCTGGCTGTAGCCAACATGAGGTTAAAAGAATCAATACTGGAGCAGATAGTAATCAGATGAACCTGACTGGTGCATCCTTGAAAAAAAACACTCTTAACATAGAAAAAACTCTTACATACATCCTCAGCTGCAAACTAATTCCTCAACACCTAGAGCTAGCTGACTGCAGATAAAGTAAACTATCATAAATTATCAAGTCCATTAACAACAGTGCACTTGCCTGATTAAAGGAAATACCTCAGTACTGATGCTACCAGCATCCAGTGAATAAGAGGATGTTTATGTTTATGTGACAGTTTTCTGACCGTTATCATGTCTTCATGTCATTCTGTTCTCTCACACTTACATCCTGCAGCATCTTGTACTCTCTCTCCCTCCTGGCCTCCTTCTCATCTGCTTCTCTGCAGGCTTTCTGCGCTGCCTCCTCCAGCTGCCGTACACGGTTCTTCAAACGCGCCACCAGGGCGTCCTTTTCTTTGGCCGAATGTTTGCTTTCTTCCAGTCGCTGTTGCAAAGATTTCACAGTGGCACCTGCTACAGCATAGCGCTCCGGCCATTCTGCCTAATGACAAAAAAAGGACATCAAAATGAAGATATGGAATAAAGATTACTTTCATAGCCATTGACATATTTTTAGAAAACATCCTTGATGAAGTGACAAATTAAAAAGACATTCTAATTAAAACCCAATAAATATAAATGAACACGTAAACATGGATTTTCGCATTCACAAGATTTTCAAAAAATTTGACCTATGACCAAACTTGTTGAGAATTCTAGTAGTGTACCTATGGTATCAATTTGAAACTTGTATGTTGCTTGGTTAACGAGTTATCGCATTCACAACTTGGGTGTCCATGTCCCCTGCTGGGTGATGACAATACCACATCAGCTTTTTACGGCTAAGGGGTAAAAATGATATAAAATAAATAGCAAAGCATACCAGCTTTTTTTCCAGTGAGCTGTTTGTTGCCTCTAGTTCTTGAATACGGGTGGTGGCCTCAGCCAAAGCCTGTTCTAGATGCCTGCACCTGTAAATAAATAGCAATAAACAATGAAAGCATAAAAATAATCTAAAAAGCAATACTACGGGATTTTATGCGTCTTGGTAATTCAGAATATGAATTCAATATCATTCAAGTTTGATTTGACACCTTTTCCCCTTTAATTTCAGCATCTTAACCACAACTTTGCATCATCCTAAATGGAGTACCTATTTTAATGTCCCCTATTGTTAATGCACTGACAGATGTAGAAATGTGTTAAACTTTTGAACCCCTTGACATCAAAAACAACAGTTCACTTATTGGCTATTTCTAACCAAAAGTGACTGTTAACCCGCTGAGGGGGACTGTGATTTGGTTCTACATTTAACTGTATCATCCCTGCTTATTTTTCTTGTACATATAAAACTAATTTTTTACTCCAACTCAATATAATGAACAATAATATTTTAACTGAAACTATAGTCCATAAATGCAAACCTTTCTGTGAGCGCATGGTTGCTCTTCTCTAAATCCTGGGGCAGATCTCTGAGCTTGAGTTTGTCTCGCAGGATTTGGATCTCAGACTCATAATATGCTTTCAGGTCAGCCACGTGCCGAGAATGCTTCTCTCTCAGGTTCTGCCTTAGTCTGAAAAACAGGAGAAGAAAAACAAAACTTTTTTAAAGAAGATTGGTCATGTGTAATGTTACTTTATTCACAGCACTTGAAGTAGTTTTTGGTTCTCTGGGAGGTGACTGGGCATGGCAATGTGATCACGATGCAAAGTGAAGCGAATTCATCTGTTACCTTATTTATCCATTACTTCTGACTTTCTGATAATCACAAATACATACCTCCACTTTTACAAGTACAAAGAGATAATGGGGGAAAAAAGAAGCAATAAATTGGAATGAGAGCAGCTTTCTTTTTGGGGCTGGCTAAAGCCTCTTGGACAGTGCCAGAAACGATTATACTCACCTGTAAATAAAGGAATAAAAGGGGAACTATAACCAACCTCAAGGGTAAAAAGTTTTAAATATGTGCTAACATAATCAATCTTGTTATGAAATGAAGCTATTAAACATGAGATTTCTGTTCACTGGTTCTGGGTCCTATGAAACACATGACGTTCCATGTCCTTATTTCAGGTCCTCTTAACAGAAAACATTAGGTGTAGCTAAAGTGCTAATAGTGTTTGGCAGTATTTTGGATTTATTTGATGTCTTTAGAGATTCATATTGTTCAAATACTAATCGTTTATACTTTATAAACAGACATTTTCAGTTCTTTAGCTTCAGGTCAACATCAAGCCAAATCAAGCATTAGAGTAGATGTTCCTAGAAATTTTTTTTTTTTTTTTTTTAATTATTTGACACATGTAAAACTTTTTTAAATTTTCATGTTATTTAATTCTGTTCAATCAAGTCTCTAACGTTATGTCATGCCCCCCCCCCCCCCCCAAAAAAAAAAAAAAACCTCACCCAACTTTAAAAAAATGTCACCATACAGAGCATTTCTAGTTTTCCTGTGGCGTTGCTAACTTTCTGTAGGGAAACTGAAAAGATCTACCACTCAAAGACAGATTGACACTCAGTGGATTGTTTGAGAATAACATATCAAAACCAAGTGATAGAAAAGGCTCAAACAAGTTAAAGTTAATATCAGTGCATTTTTTTGGAAAGATATAGGCAAATGGTTGAGCAGAACATTATACATTATAACATATGTACGTACAGAGAGAGGACAACAGGATCCTCTAGTGATGATGCTCTTTCCATGTGTGGACTGACTCCATGACGCAGAGAAGCACCAGAGGCTGAACAAGGCTTCAGGGTGCTGGTGTGGGTGTGACTACCCTCCTCTTCGCTGGCTAAGGGAGCACTGGCTCTGCGCTGATGGCTGTCTGTTTGGGAGGGCTGAGCCTTATCTTGGGAGGTAGACAGGAATTGGGTTGTATTTCCCCATGGGCTTTGCACTTTAGATGGGGCAGAGACACTGGAGGTATCAGAGATATAGTCTGTATCTCCAGGGTTGGGGCTGCAATCCACCATGCTGTCAGGGGTTATGGGGGTCCCAACTCTAGGGTAGCGGTGGGGCTGATTGGCGAATGATGGGCTGCTGAAATGAGAGGGTGAAGTGAAGCCAGAGGTGCGATCTGACTGCCGCATGTTAGCTGCTGGATCCAGTGTCAACATCTGAAGCACAAAAATACAAATTGTAAGAAAATGTGAACTTGTGGATGTGAAATTTATTACAAGATTACAAGATTAACACGTCACCAGTCAGTTGTATTTTTAAAAATATTATATTTTTTAATAATTAATGTTTTATCGTGTCATTATCTATCTTCTGTAAATCACTTCTACAATCTTGGGATTGCAGAGTTTGAGTCATGTGACATACCTGCGGTGACAACGGAAAAGAAGTAGCTGAGCCTTCCCAATCTGAACGCCTACAATCTGCTCTTTGCTTGTTCTGATAGATCTCTCTGAGAGACAGCTGAGGTTCCTGGCTTCCCGGAGTCTAAAGAAGACCAAATTAGGCATCAAACCTCAGCATTATAAGCAAACCATGTATTTTATATCAGTCTCAGAAGCCACAGTAAACCATAACGTAACTCACCAGACTCATGGATGCCTCTTGCAGAAGTAGATAGGCACCGCTGTCAAAGCTTTCAGGTAGTGGGTGATAGAGATCACACTCATTCAGACGCCAATACGTGAGGCCTAAAACAAAAAAAGGCTTACTTTAATTGCTATATGCAATAATTTGGAAACATTGTTTGAAACTACAATTTTATCACATATTTCTGGCAGCGCTGGCCATCCTAAAAATATATGTTTTTAATATAAACAAGGAGTCTGATATTTAGTTAATTGACACCACTGGCAATGTTTACAATAACAATTTGGCTGATAGCCAGTGCTGATACTATTCATTTTTTATTTGTTTCTGTACCAAAGATTGTTAATATCCCATTATCAATATGGATGGGATATAGCCAACATGGATCAATTCCAATACCAATATTCAGCTGACATATATTTTATATCTTCCTTGTTACTAGCAAAGCTATTAAAAGTACCAAAATTACACCTAAAGAAAGAATTTAGTTGAAAAATATGTGTGTATGTCTATATAAAATATCTTATTGTTGTTCCACTGAGCCTTAGTGTAATCTACATATTATTATAAACACTTAATTGCACCATAGTGTTGGAGTAACACCCCCCCCCCCCCAAAACAAACAAACAAACAAACAAACAAAACAAAAACAAAAAAACCTTGGAGTGAACAGCTGTTTAAAAAATGTTTGACTGGCTGAGAAAAATGCAACTCTATTGTAACTCTACTATATGTTTAACTGCAAGAAACACAGAAATTAGCTCTCCAGGTATGTGTAGAGATGTATGTTTTCAATTTCTGATATGACCAGGGGCTTCATCTTCTAAAAGAAAAAGTGTAATATCCTGTATATTTTTTTTTTATTTCATGTTTTGTACTTGATTTATTTCAATATACTTTACAGTGGCCAAATCCAGTCACTGTGTGTCTGAATTCAAGTCACTGAATTCTTACCTGAGGCTTCAGATGCTAAACTATCACTCCTCCTCAGTGGAAAAGAGCTGGAAGATGGCCCAGCTGGTTGATGCTGAAAACCAATAGAAATGAGTGGATTAGATTCAGCAGCAGGAAAGTAATCAAAACAGAAAAATACAGCAAAAAGAAAAAATACTACAAATAAACACTATGCAATGTTGCGGGTTTGTTTGTTTTATTTTATTTTATCTATGCAAAATCTTGGACAAATAATCCTGGAGAAGAGGCTGTCACCACTTCCTGGGTTATACCTGGTCCTGGGACTCTGTGCTCTCCACAGTGTTTTGACTGTGGGATTCTCTGGGGCTGCGAGGCTGCTCCTGGTACTCTGGTATTTGGGATGACGCTTGTCCTGCTTTGCTCTTCTTGGGCCTCAGTTTCTGCCTCTGGGCCCAGGAGGTCAACTGTTGACTGGTGCTGTCAACAGAATTGCTTAGGGTAAGTAAAATTATAATTTCTCAGACAAATGCTGCCTAAACCTCAACAGGATTCTTGCAGGGTATCTAAAGGGTTGAATGAGTATTGTTAAAACAAGCATACTGCTGCCAATCCACACAAGTGAGACAGGGAAAGGAAACACTAGCACAATGATATATTCCAATAAAGCTTAATAAAGACTCGCACTCGCAAACATGTCCAAAATAATTGGGTAAGCACACATACACATGTGTTTGTCCTTAATTACATTTTTAATTTTGTTTTCATTTATCAAAACTTAAGAAAACCACTATTCTAGAGCCATTTACCAAGTGCATTTATATTGTAATACTGTGTTAGTACTTTCCAGATTAAGTTACTAATTCCTAACAGTATTACTAAAGTAGCTAGTGTGATAGGGGGATGATCTACATATGATGATCTAGATACTTGGCAGGATATGCTAAATTTTTGAGAAATATTTATTGTTTTCTTGTTTGAATTTGGGCTTCCTATCATCTGCCAGCCAGAGACTCATGTGACTATGTCATGTTGGGTGGCCATTTAGTTTCAAAAAATGTTTTAGAAAACATCTACAGGCAATTAAATTTGATATTAAATGTATTTATAAAACCAGTTTCAAACACAGAACTCTTAACATTGATGGCTTCATCAGTGTATTTCTTTTAGGTCATGTTTACATTCATGTTCCTCACTGTAGGGTATAAACTGGGTATAAACTGACTGCGTGACAGATCTGAAGTGAAGTACACAGTCACTAGCTGCTTGATCCTAATCAATGGTGTCTATATGTTGGGCACCATTTATTTTAAGTAATTAATGAAGCTACTATTGTTGTGTCACATTCATAAATCTGCTCAGCTCTCTTGCTTAATGATTGATGCTGCAGGTGTTGGAAACTCAGAGGCAAGACTTCTACAGGCAGCTGCAGGCAACAAATAACTTTGGCTCCCGACTAAATCTCATTAATTTGACCTGTCACAGACTCTGTCTTTATCACATTGAAGACTTTTCCATTATTTTAAACACTCAACATATAAAATAAACTGTTGGCCAGCTGAACATGTGTAAACCGTGCCTTTTACCGTGTCTGTAATGTTTATGGACTAGTGTCAGACTTTGTCTATAGCCATTTTCAGATGCTCTTGGGTTAACAGATAGACGTTTATGTCTGAAAAAGCTGAGAAAACACCACAGTACATCCTTACAAACTCAGTTTAGCATGGATGTGTTTGACCTTACATACCCAGAGATTTTCTGCTGATAAACTAGTGATTCATTCACTCCGAGCATCCTCTCATTGGAGAAATCTTGCTGGCAACCAAGCATACTTGTCTCTGTGTCTTTCTGGAAGTTAATGGACCAGTGATGCTTCTCGCTTCTTTGACCAACAACCTCATCTTCTCCCGGTGAACCTGCAGGTTCCAGACTCGACTCCCAAGTAGAAAGAGTCCCATATCCACTGCTGAGCACTGTGGTTGCACGCTCATCCCGCTGATTTGTGGCCTCAGACCTAGGGAGTGGAGGCGATGGGGAGCTAAAAGGGGTATGGACGGGAGCTGCCAGACTGTCATTGTCACTGGACACAGTTTTGGGAACAGTACATTCACTGGAGACAGGGGGGAAAATATAGTCCTTCATGTTTGTGGTACTTTTGCTCACAGGAGTTGGGGAGAACTCCCCATGTGGCTGGACACTAGCCTGGCGGTTTTGGAGCTGAACAAGGGCCTTAATTTCATCCTGAATCAACTGAAAAAGAGGAATTATTTTACTGTAAGAAATTGCTTTCAATATACTCATTAAGATAGTCCCCTTGTAATCCACCATCTCTTTTTTGAGGTGGTCCAATTTCATAAAACAGGACATGATGTTAAATCCAGGCTTACCTGTATTTGGCACTGGTATTGTTCTTGCTGAGCAAGTATTTGCTCTTGGTATTGCTTCTCAACCAGCTGAAACAGATGCAGCCATCGACCCTGTAGCAGAAAAACAAACATCATTACTTGTCTTACTTTGAATAAAAGCGTGGGCTATTACAAGACAACAGTCACACAGAGATAAACAGAGACACAAAGAATGGCAAGAAGCTGTTGTATTACTAACTGCCATAGCCAGTCGCATGACAGCCACAGGAAGCCGACGGGTAAAGAGATCATTTTTTATCAGATTCCTTCGTGGAAGAAAAATTGTTCAAGTCATCTTTCCAAAGTCACGAAGAGGCGACAGATCCCCTGGATTTCAGGGTAAGTCCCGAGACACACTGTGCTACAAGAAATCCCTTTCACTGGAAAGAACAGTGACTGTTGCAGTACTCCGGAGCGAAGAGACAGACAGGACGGCTGGGGTCGCTGTCGGGATTTCTTTGCCCCGCTCCGATTTTAGTGGATTTTAATGCTGTGGCTGACGCCACTGGACTTTTAGTGTTGTTTTTATGTTTTTACTGTGTGTTCCCCGTGGCCAGGGATGTTTTTAACTGTTTTAAATCTTTTTTGTGAAATACATTATATTTTAGTACAAAGTTTTGTATTGTTCTATTGCCTTGGCTACTCCACTGCTCTGTCCGTTTTTTGAAGGGTTGCCCTTCACTTAGAATAAAACCTGGTGTCCACCTACATATCTGGCTACTCGGAACATCTCAAGGTCCTGTACCCATCCGTCAGTAAACTGGAACTGGGCTTGTTAAGGGACCTGAAGTTACTAAACACTTCATGAGTGTATGGACTCACACTTAGGACCATATAATTATAAATATGAGTGTGATGAAAGTTGGGCAGCAAGCTAATGTCTTTAGTCCACTCTGTATGCTCGTATGAGTCTAACCCTTTCACTCCTTTGATTTTTTCCTGTTTTATTATTTATAGTTTTGTTTAGAGGGAATATTTTACTTTCTTTTCTTGTTTGTTTCAGTTTTAATATAGCTACTTTTTGTATTATTCATTTATTTATTTGAGATGCGCCAAATCGCACAAAAGACTTAACATTACATCGAAGTTTGGTTGTTTGTTTTTTTAAATGCTCGCTGGAAGAGACATTTTTATTTTTAACGTACTTTTTGTTTAATTTTGTATTTGTTGTTTGGTCGAGTGTGTAAGACAGATAAACACTGGAACGGCCTGTAAACACGGCTTGTTATGGTGGAAAAAAGAAGCCGGTTTCTCTTTGTTTCCCTCCCCACCACTGTGGAATTTTTATTTAGGAGTTTAGGAGTCAACAGTTGTTTAGTATACAACGTACACAATTAGATATGGGCACTGAAACCACAGTCCATCAGTTATTTCTGAGATTTTATTAATTAATTAATTTTAGATTTCTCCATGAAAGAAAATGTATAAGTTAACTTTTTCAAGTTTTAATTTTTTATTTAAAACAAAGAAAACCCATATGAAACATAAATTCCCTCTCCTTAAATATGTCTTTTCAAACAGATGCTTCCATGTAGGGCTGTGCGATATGACCAAAATGTCATATCCTGATATAAGAATTCTATCGTCCTGACAACGATATAAATCACAAAAATGTAACATTTTCTGTAAATTCTGTGAATCTCGGGCAGCTCGTCTTGCGGGAAGTGTTTCCAGCTGCGCGTCATGTAGCTGGAGTCGAGTGTTTAAACCGATGCATGAAACTATACATTTTAATATACACCTCCTTCATTCTTTTAATCTCACTTGGCTTACTACTGCACCCACTCCGAGACCGGACCATATATTAGACCTAGATTTGTCTTTTGGCATTTCAATTTGTAATCTGGATATAACTGATGCTTTTTCATTAGAATTCTATATTATCCTTTTTGATATGCTGCTCCTTCTTCCCCCTGCCACACAGCATCTACCTTTTCACCAATCACATTATATCAATTCTTCCACTGCTAACTATTTTGTTGAGTCCTTCAAAGCTGCAACAGATGCTTGGTCCATAGCAGCTTCCCTGCTCTATCTCAGCCATGAAGATTTTACTAACTTATTCAAAAGCACTTGTTCCTCAATTATGGATACTGCTGCTCTGTATAAATTGAGAAAGTCTGGACTTAAACAGTTGTCCTGGCTCAATGATTGATGATTGCTCAATGTATGTTTTCTCCCATCAACTCTTAAAATGTGAATAATTTCGACAATTCTTTACTAGTAAAGTTGAGACTAATAGCATTCCCACCCCTTTCACATTTTAACTGACTCTCTCAAATAGACTGTTTTAAACAGATTACACTACCCGCTCTTACAAAGACAGAGATTTCTCATTGAAATCTACAACTTGCTCTCTAGTTACTGTGCCTTTCACTCTTCTGAAAGATGTATTTGATCCAAGCACCCTCTCCATTATCAACACTTCTAAATCTACTGGTACCGTTCCATCTCTCTTGAAGCAGGTAATCTAGCCCTTGCTGAGAAAGTACAACTTAGACTCCAAATTACCTAATAATTACCAACCTCTACAAACAACCACTACCAAAATTCTTCAGCAACTTATTCCTTGCATACAGAAAAACAACATCTTTAAAAAGTATAAAATGAAAACAATTCTTCTACATCAGCTGCACCTTATTGTAGGGTATCTCAGGATTCCATTTTAGGGCTTATTCTGGTCTCCCAGTTTTGCTTACTCTGGGACAAATCATGAGTAAACACAATCTCTATTCATTCTCATACTGACACTATTCAGCTGCACCTCTGCCTCAACCCCAATGAGAAGCCCACTTTCTGATTAAGTTTGACAAGCAAATTACCTCAGTGGTTAAAAACGTCTTTGTTTTGGTTTTTTAATCTCTGTTCCATATCAAAAATTAAGCCTTTTCTGTATGTGAAAGATCTGGAGATTGTTACTCATGCCCTCATTTCTTCCCACTCAACTACTGCAATTCACTTTACAATTGTCTCAGTCCTCTCTGTCCCACCTTCAGTTTATCGAAAATGCTGTTGCTAGGATCCTCACACGGACTCAAAAAAGACATCATATTATACCCGTTTTAGTTTCTTGATTTCCTGAAAAATTTTGAATTGATTTCATTGATTTCAAGATCCTTCTCTTTGTCAATAGAGCCCTTCATGGTTTGACCCCTTCTTACATCACCAACCTCCTACAAACCTGCTCCCTTTCCAGGTCCCACTCCCATGAATCGCAGAATACTGACCCAAATGCAGAACACCAAAACAGCCAAGGGTTAAACTCAAAATACATTTTTAATAGGGTTGTTTAAGCAGTCCAAAGAATATAATATCCACAAAGGCAAAATGAATCCAGAGCAGCATGAAACACATGAGGGCGGGTTAACTTACACAGAGACAAACAATGCTCTTTATAAATAAATCTGAATTGAGTAGAGTTGAGAACACAAAAGAAAATAGTTCCATGTACACTAAAGGACTGCAATACTATGTGTATTTATGAAGGTGCCAGAGAACCCAGCTGTGTACAACAATTATGGTACAAACTTCCATTAGAGAGAAAGAAGACATAGGAAGAATTTAATTTTCCTGTGACCTACCCATACAGTAATTAAAGATTGAGAACAGAGTGTGTTATACCCAGGTGTACAAACTGAAAGCCTTCAAGCTTGATGAACTGTGCCATAAAGTGCCTTCACATTGTAGAGCATCACAGTTGTCTGTTCTCTGCAAATCACATCCTGTGTCTGAAAAGATCAGCTGTGTGGGTGTTGGGGTCTGTAAATGTGTATGTGTGCATCTATCTTACTGTCAGGTGTGATTTGATCAAAAAATACATGTGACAAGTCTGAACTGAGGCTACCAGCAGCCAAATACAGTGCACAAGAACAAACTGCTACAGCAGCAAACACTTCATCATCAGCCTTTCTACAAGACCTATTGTCTTCCAGTCTCAATGGGTATTTTCCTACCTCGCAGTCCTTCCAGATCTCAGGGTCTGTCTCCCCACTGCTCTGGATCTCCTGGACCAGGGCCCTAAGGGTCTCCAGGGAGCTTGGATTGATGAATGGTAGGGTCTTCCCTTGTTCAAAGGCTTCATCTGTGCTCAGACATAGGCTCCTGTAAAACAAATTGGATATTGTTAAAATATTGTATCAAATATTAAAATATTAGATTAGAATATATTAGATATGTTTCTCCAGGCAGTATTATTTTATACTGTCTGGCATTATTATTATTATTATTATTATTATTATTATTATTATAGCTGAGCAGTATTTTAGAGACAACTAAATAAAATAAAAGTCAAAAAAGATCTCTACTTCTTAGTTCAGCCAATATCTGCAGCAGATATTGGCCTATCACAGACTTTTCAGTGTCTGATATTTTGTTCAACATGCGCCAATATTAAAAATATTTTTATGCAACATAAGGCAGAAGAATATCCATCTGTATATTTAAAAACAGTGTTTATCTTGAAGAATAGCTCTGACACATTTGTCTGCAGTACATGCAGCAGAGTAACGTCACAGCTGAGCAGCAGGCAGTGTCAAGCACTGGAAGTTATCTTTAGTCTTTGAAATGTTTTGGTGGAAATTAACAAAATAGCCCTATACTTCCTCTTCCAGTTTAACACTCTATATGTGTAACTATAAATAAATACCACCCAATATGTATACTGTATGTATAGTATCTACTTGAAAGATCCAGTAATCCACGTGCTCTACTACTTTTGATAGAATACTGCTTAAAGATAGCTTTGTCTGTACATGTCTAAACTCAATCTGTTCAGAGGTTTTCCAAACACAACACAAAAAAGGCCACTGAACACAACAGAGTAATATCAGCACCTATTCAATTTTCCATTCCATTGAAATCTGAGAAATAATCATGTATGCAGTCAATTGTAGTTCTTAGAAAGAACAGGAGTTTTAAAAGACCATAAATCAAAATTGACACAGAAAATTGCAGTCAATGCATCTTCATATTCAACACTCCTACATATGTTCAAATTTCCACAAGCATTTAAAGAGAGCTGTCACAATAATGGAGAAACTATTCTGCATAAATAGGTAGTAAATGTAAATCAATTTCCTTTTAAGCATTTAAATTTAAAAAAAACTGCAACAACACACCTGCATTAGGAAAAAAACTATTCAAATATTTAATATTTTAAAAGGGGCAAGTGTTTCTTTTTTTTATGCAGACACTTCCTCATACAGTAAGGAACTTAAGAGTTACGGTACCTGATCTTGTTGCATGCTGGTGTGATGTCCATGGGCCTGCACTCCACAGTGCCTCCTGTTGTTTGGGAGGTTGTGCGTCTCCCCTCAGAGACAGCCAGTCCTGAGGCTGATGTCCCCTCAGAAGACACCAGCGAGTTTTCGCTCTCCTTGCCCACATCCCCATCAGCACTGACATGGCAATGGCTCAAAGCCCCTGAGCTGGACACATCCTCTGAGATACTGTCATCTGTGGACATTTTTATGGGCCCATGCAGAGGAAGTCACTCTGACAGCTAGGGACCAAAGGAGAAAAGTTCAGAGTTCTGTTAATCACACTTCTTGTATTTCCAGCTTCAACAACAGGAAGTGCTGCTGAACTGTGAACACGACAATGCATTAATACGTTAATGTATAATACATGTAAAAGCCAAGAAAAGACACCAAATCAACTCTTAGTTTTGATCTTAGATCTACTATCAACATTCAGTAACTGACATAAATATAAGCAACGTAAATAAGACATAAACAAAAGCCGTGCACAATACGCAGATTTTTAAGATAATATGTAATTGTTCTTGCTTTAGCCTCTTCTGTCAGTCTGTCTGTCATGACCTGTGTTTGCTGTATGTGAGAGCTCGTCCAACATGGGCAGCTTTGATTGGACACCTAATTAACTTAGCCAACAACAAGAAAATCAACAGAGATAGAGCTCCACAAGCGGTGGGCTGGTTCATTTAGTAAGAAGCTACATTAGCTGTTCTATGGTGTCGGCCAGCGCAACGGATGCTGCAGACAGTTGAAGTTGCCTATAAACTCCACGGGAGCCTGGGTCAGTCAGGCTAAGTTACCAAGCTAGCACAGTAACTACCTCTGACTAGCAGTTCAAAATGGTTAGCTAGCTAGCTCAGTTTGGCTAAGTTGGTTTATGACAGGTTTGTAAGCACAGCGTAGGCACGCAGGAGAGCGCGGGTGAAACGATAGCGCACGCGGGTATATAATAAATGATATAAAACAGAAAACTGTGTCGCGCTGATTGGCTACATATAATAAACATTTAACCTACCCGTTAACTTGTATCATTATTTCATCCATATTTCTCTGTGAGTAGTCAAGCTGGCTAGCTGGTTGCTGGTTGGCTACTGCACTGCAGTGGTCGTTGGCTGCTGTAGCGTTCACAGCCCACATTGCTATTGGTCAAAATATTATCTGAAATACAGAGCTGTGATTGGTCGTTACTTTCACTCAGTGTTTCTATTGGTTATGTGGGGGACAGAGGCGTACGCATCTGTTGGGACCGTAGATAAACCAAAAGCATGAGGATTGTAAATTATCAATAACGGGATAAAGACAAATGTTTATTTGACTTAAAGTGTGGCTTTTAAGCCAGATAACTAAAGTCATGAAGAGTTTCTGATTTTATACGCCTTGTTGTGTTTTAACGTCAGTTTGCTCGATTCTTGAACTAGTGTGTGATGGGTTTCATATTAGACATTTCTCATTTGTGGTGTAAAATAAAATAGTTTAGCAACGATGCATGATTTCCATCGTTGCTAAACTGCATCTTTGATTGTATCGTTTTTTAAATATAGTTTTGTTAGTATTGTTTCAAGGATACTAGCAACTTATATAGTAGTCAAACAAAACACATTTTACTCAGGAGAGTGGCTCCTTTTTAAAGTACTTTTGAATGTAAAACAGTGACTACAGTATATACAATTGCATATAATATAATTTGGTTTCAAGACAGTCAGACCTGTACACCAAACCATATTGTGTGTTTGTGGAACAACCAGAGTAAAAAGTTTCAAAAAGTATATGAATCCATTCATCACATTCTCATTTTTGAAATGTATTTGAAATTTTGTACTTATTTGTTTGTTTGGTTGCATTTTGATTATTCAAACATGTGGAGGAACCCCATGTCCACTGTCACAACGAGTCAGATGTTCTATTTTGATTTCAGATCTTGCATCTCCCATTTGGCTTGGCATTAATTTGCAGGTTTCTTAATTATGGGTATTTCACAATATCTGTGAACACAAAATATGTCACACAAGAATCCATTTTATATATTAGAGGCCTTAGAGAATATGAAAAATACTGCTTAAAGATAAAGCTGGGATATGTTAGCGGGGGCTGATTTATTGTCATACAGAAGTAACTCATCAGGTCTCAGAAGCACTTTGTCATCAAAATATTTGTCAATTAATGCTCAGTGAATAGCAGATTAATTGTTAATAACTGTTAAATGTTTGAGAGAAATATTTTCTCCCTTTTGGCATGGATAAGTCTATAGAACTCAGGCAGGCGTACGACCTACCTTGTGATTGGCAGGTCACCACCACATGAGCACTCGGTGCAGTTGACTTTCTGATTCAGCCTACTTTCATCTAGCTTTTAATAGTATTACAATGTGTTATATCATGATGGTTATGTCCATCATCATGGCAAACTAACCAACTGTTGATATATTTCAACCTGGACCAAAATGGTTTACTGATCCATCATCCATTCATCCAAAGAGATGTGTCATTATAGGTAGGTGCTGATTTATTAGTAGGTCAAATTTAATTAATTGACAGACAATCATTGCCTTCTATAATTAGCTATAACTAGTACAATAGTTAGCTGGGATAGGCTCCAGCGCCCCCCGCGACCCTGAAAAGGATAAGCGGAAGCGAATGGATGGATGGATGGATAGTACAATAGTGGGGATAGGTTAATTGATCAATCTAAATTGCCCATAGGTGTGAATGTGGGAGTGAATGGTTGTCTGTCTCTATGTGTTAGCCCTGCGACAGACTGGCGACCTGTCCAGGGTGTACCCCGCCTCTCGCCCTGTGACAGCTGGGATAGGCTCCAGCACCCCCCGCGACCCTGAAAAGGACAAGCGGAAGCGAATGGATGGATGGATGGATAGTACAATATACCAGTAGTCTCTTGAACCATGTGTACATGGGAAAAAGTAATGTACTTTGAATACGTACAATGAATCATGTTGACAACTATATTGAAAATACAATTTATTACACTGAGTAATAAATACATACAAAGATGCAAGTTAACAGCATTTTCCTTTTTTTCCCTCCCTTTAATACCAAAACCAACCTCAACACGAATCAACCGATGCATTTGGCACGTCTCTGTCCCTCCCTTACTTAGCTAGGTGTTAAAGGGGTCTGAAAATCAGACCAACCACTACCAAAAAAACCCAAAGTTTAAAAAAAATTCAAAGAAAAAGTCCTCCCCATCTACACCTGTATACTCCATGCAGTGTCTACAATTAACCTATGGGCCCATTTGCATGCATAAACCAATGCTTTAAATATGAAGTCAAAACTATGATCCAAAAAAATGGGGCATAAAAAAAAACAAAAAAACAAACAAACAAACAAACACATGATATCTCTCATTTTAGTTCCAGTAACCCACACATGATTGAAATTATCCTCCAGAGCTCTCAGGAGTCACAAATTGCATTACTGTATTTCTTTTTTTTTCTCTCTCTCTCTTGAGGAGCTTGCTGTTCCATCCTTTGTTCATTTACTTCCTCCTTGCAAAGGAAACGCCATGCAAGTTATTTTTTCTCCTCATGAAAGGTAGTTCTTGCAGGGAGGAATGGGCGTTTTTAGCTAGGACCTTGCATTCCTCTCAGTCTCAGCCAAGCATTCACGCACCAGCCCCCTGGCATGGATTATTCCTTTGAAGAAAAACAAATACACATTTAGTCTGAGAAATGTTAATGCTTGCATGCTGCTTTTGTATTGCTCTGCATATCAAGGTTACCTCTTTTCAGTCGCTCCATTGCACTCTTACTTCCAGCGTATGTGGGTCTGATCTCCTTTCCGAGCTCTTCAATGATGGCCAGCAGCTCTGCATATTTGTTCTGAGGCACTTGGCTGCCAGTAGAGCCCTGAAGTTAAAGCAAAAATCAGTCAGGTTCAATACATTTAAACTGGTTTCTGATATGCAAAATGGAGCCTTATCAACACAGTACAGTTTGATACTTGGTACAGTTTGATACCAAAAATTAGGACCTGTGGAGTCCGGGGTGGAGAGTAGTGTCTAAAATTGACCTTCATAATGTCCCAACACTACAGCAGACACAGAGGTATTTCATGTCACTATAAGAGTGACATAAGCAGCCCTGCTTAAAATCTCTAAGGAATCACCACTTCTTGATTCAGTTGTGCTGCTGCTGTGTAAAAGACCACCACTGGATATAAACAGGTAAAAACACTGCTTTTCATCATATGGGTGGTTTGACGGACTGTAAATGCAATTTTAATATACAAATATGACTTATGTTGAAACCTGGACTGTAAAGTTGATATGAATATGAAGTAATTAGGCCAATGTTCTCCAGTTTTGCACAAATAAAACTCAACAAACAACAATCTTGTATCTTCCATGGCAATGAAGGAAATGTAAAAACTGGAAAAGTATGTTTGTTTGGTTTTGCCTTTACGAGCTGGGGTATGCAGTGAGTTTAGTAGTTACCTGTGAAAATCCCAGAGAAGGAGGTCCGTAGTCACTCAGAAGGGGCCTGTAGGACTGCAGCGTGGCCAGGTTAGCTGCTGAGGGAGACTGAAGGTTTGCAACTGTGGACAATTCAAAAACAACTCCTGTCAAAATCAAAATAGACAGACAAATCAAATATATTCGAAACCAACCAACTGCTCAACTTTTAAAGCACTTTAGAGAACCTGTAAGGTTAAAAGGCACTACAAATAGAAACTGTTTGCCATTAAAGATATTTTTTTTAATGGAAATTGTATTATCAGAGCAGTAAAGCAGGCTTTTTTTTTTCTTATAGTCAGCAGTTTCACAAAGGAAGCTCTTCAGTGTTTGTGGTGTGGGAAACAGCAGGGAGGTGATGCTGATGGTGCAGGGCTTGACAGTGCATATGTTTCACATTACAGTTAAAGAAAAGATGCATATACTGTAAAAGGTTTTTAGGAACATGTGTGCGAATTAAATATACTACAGCATTCACCACAAGCAGCAATTATTCTTCTCACAGGTGTAGTATCTCCTCTCTGACACACACACACACAAACACACAAACACACATACACAGAAAACATTAAAAGTACAACGCCGCAAGAAAGTGAGCCCAGGCGGGGTGAAGTGATTTTCTAGTTTCAGCAGCAGCAGTGCTTGTTACTGTCATCACACTCAAAACCTTTATCAAACCACCCATTTAGTGACCTCAGACATGAAGAAAAGAGATGAGTATACCAGTGAATCTTTATACTTTTCTTCCAAGAAGACAGACTTTATCATTTTTGAAAGTCATCTTGAACAATGAAGGTTGTTTAAAGTTCAGTCCAGTCCTTGTACCTGATCACCTTCAAAGGAATGTTCTTTTTCTTTGTAAAGCCACCTAACACTGATCTATGAATCACTCAAGCTTGAAAAAAGGCACAAAACTTAGATTATCAAGGAGTTTTGTTACTACATGACAGAGGACTTAGCAAAGAACCAATTTAAATTCTGTCTTGAGGCGCTTTTTTACCAGCAGCCTGCTGCAGAAGTAAACATCTTTAGATGACTATGAAAAATGCCAACAATAACACAGTTTGTCAGGTATAATAGAGTATATTTACACCAATATGGAGAACTTGGAGGACAAAAGAGGAGCAAAGGCCTAAAGAGCTATCTTTAGGCCTGGGTTATCTTATCTGAATGTCATATGTTTAAGAAAAAGGAGAAAAAAAATCTGTCACAGGAGAGATGCATCTGGCCCTTCAGGTGATCCACCTACTATTCACCAAAGCCTCATCAGAAACAGGCTCAGCTGAAGCGTAGCTGTCAAGAAGCTGTTCTTAAGGAAGGGAAACTGGGGAAAAAGGCTCAAGTATGCCAAGTTACACAAGAACTGGGCTGAAAATCACCAGCAACAGGGCGTTCAAATTTTTAGTTTGTGTACCGAGAAGGTCAGGAGAGCACTACAGCCATCTATAAAACAGGATGAAAGCTCTGTCATGGTTTGGGGATGCACTTTAGCCAGTGATGTTGGGGCTCTTGTCAAAATTAATGGATTGTGAACGGAGAAAAGTACAATCAGATTTTGATCCACTATGCAAGCGTTTCATTTTTCACCATGATAATGTTCCCAAACATACTGGAGTAAGTATGTTTGGGAAATGTTTTTGTATCCAGGTATGCTCTAGCATACCTGGATACAAAAACATTTACTGGAACACAGTCAGTCTGACCTCCCCTTACTCTGAAGCAGTGTTCCTATGTTCCTAGTTCCTATGAGAGTTAAGGCTGTGTTGAAGAACAAAGCTTCAACTTTCGAGATTGTTGGAATTATATAAACTCTCTTTTTGCATTATATACTGTATTCCCATGTATGTTTGCACATGATTCAATAAATCTCTACATCCATTTCCCATTTCCCTAGCAAAATATAAAGAAATGAGGGGTGGTTTAAGACTACAGTACAGTAGATTAATATAAACCTACTAAAAAAATTGTCAGTCCTATTAAAGATAAAGCTAATCAGCAGCTTATGAAGCCATAAAAACTACTTAAAAATTGTTGTTGGACATAGGTGATATCATCTTTGGTATGCCAAGAGTCTTATGAAAATGGAGAGGTGATGAAATTTAGGAGGATTGACCTTTAGATGTATCAGGCAACCTTTATCTGGACTCATTACCTCTGGACTAAAGTAAAGCAAGTAGAAGTAAAATGGGTAAAATGTTGCAAAAGCACTGAAATATCAATATTAACAATCTCATAAGAGAATGTCTGTTAGGGGGGGGAAAAATCATTTTTTTGCACTTTATTCATGTGCTAAAAATAGAAATTATTTCACTTGTTACTAATAGAATTTTTGAATTACAATTTTACCAAATACCCACATAGCAATCTGTACACAACCATTAGCTTGAATTGGAACGACAATTCCTATTGTTATTTTTTCCTTCTCCTTCTTTCTTTTAATTCTTAACTCTTCCCACTACTCTTCCATACATTTCTCTATATAACACATACCTTTACTTTGAGCAGATTGATTTTTTGTATTGTTTTACGTTTTGGCTGGTAACATAAAGAAACTGGGGGATCTGAACACTTCCATCCACGCACATGCACCTCCATAATCACCGCTCCCCTGTCGCTTTGTTCGCTTGTAATATTCAACCTCCAACACGAGATGTCCTCGAAGAGACATAAAAAAAATTCGAGGCAGATCAATCGGCAGCTCCGACCGAGGAGCATCATGGAGGAAACGGAACAAGGCTGGCTCAAGAAGACATAAGTGATACATTTTTGTCACCGTGTAACGGCACCCACCCGGCGGGACCGCGACCCCGGACGACGGATATCGACACTGTAGGAACCGCCGCCGACTCCTTTCACATCCCCACCGTGTTTCTCCGCCGACTTGTATCGCGGATGGCGCTCTTTTACATTAGTAATAATGGCGGATATGAATTAGCCTAGCTCCCAGGATCTGACCCTATATATATAACTGGACAAAAACTACAGACACGGTCTTTCTCCAGGTATTCTCCGAGACCCCGAATTTAACACTCGATTTAACAGACGGATACTTTGATTTTCTCCGCCGTTTTTTCCTTACCCTGGTTCCCAGAAGTTCCCGGAATGTGCTGATGGACATTGGGTTTGTAAGACATTCCCAAAGACATTGTAAATTAAAGAAATAAAAATGACCCGAAATTCAGTGAAGCGTCTGTCTCTCACTTTTTGTTTACAACAGCGGCACCGGCAAATATGGCCGTCACTTTATATTGACACCCACTGTGCTTTTTAACATTGCTACTATCCACTGCGGATTATCAAGAAAACGGTTAAAAGAAGCACATTTCACCACAAAGCGACCAAATTCGCGCACGCTTTAACACGCATTTTAAGCACATTTGCCAACCTTTATCCCGAGTTTACTTTAACGACACTTTTAAAATACTTTTTTTTTTAACAAAAAGTGTTTAAACGTGATATGTGTTTAGATGTTTTAAACGTAATTTTTTACACAACATTATGAAGGAGAAACTAGACTTTTAAAGTAGAATAGGCAACCAGACGTGGATACATGTATTTGAGGTTAAACTTTATACTCACTCATTTTTTTTAATATATATATTTTTTTCTTTTTTTTTTTTTAAGATAAAGTATGAAAGAAAACCAGCGTACCTGTCTTTGTCTGAGGGGTCGTATCCATTACTACTGATAGCAGTCTGCTTTTACCTAAAAAGAAAAGTAACTGGAGTTGGAAGCAGGCGCTCTTATTTCGGAGACTTGGTTATCTTCAGTTTTTCAAAAATGTGCTCAGGAGTCATTTCAGTTCTTCATGTCCCATCAGTACTCTTGGCCACATGGTTGGACACACAAAGGCAAAAGTGTGGTCCAATCGTGGCTCTCAGGGTCATGACCCGGACCCCTGCCCACTCTGCCCCCCCACTCCCCCCAAAAAACGAAGGCGCACATAACAGGGTGAAAAATGAACTGTTTAGCGTTAAATCATTTCAAAATAAACGTTCCTAATTTTGGTAATTGCAATCTTGGCGCAATGCAAGCAGCGGGAGCTCATCAATAAAACCACCATATAAAGCTTGAGGTTTAGAAGACAGCAGTTTTTATGGATTTTTTTAAATTATTATTTTACAAAAAAATAATTAGTCTGACATTTTAAGGAGCTGGAGAATTGCTCCATAAAAACACCGTAACGGCCTTTCTGAGAGTATTTCACCATGCTTTCGTGTTTAATGCACTTTGTATTAACTTATGTGTGTGGGAATTATATGTAATGGCATTATATACTTAGTTGCCAGTTTATTAGCAACACCTAAAGTAATAGAGCTATAAATGCTCATATACACCTTACACGTTTAATATGCATGCATAATGATTTTTCTGCACTTATAAAGTACAGCTCTCAGTGTAGTTAAAGTACCTAAATAAATAAATAAATACAGAGTAAGCACCTCGCAGCATTCTCACATGCAGTGTTTTTACTTTTCATAGGAATATTTTTAAGAGTTGCATTACTGCCTTTAATAATAAAATAGAGTGCCTACATTAAAAACAAAAAACAAGCATACCACACTTGTCATCTCATATTGCTAGTTGCTGTTTTTTGATAAACGATTAACTGATGTTTCTGGAAGAACTCAAGTCCAGTCATCTGTAACTGTAGTCTGCATATCTGGAGAATTCTATAATGTAATGCAGTAGCTTTTCAGTATTACAACACACAACAATGTAGAAGTATACCAAGCTTTATTGAGCATTGCACTCAGTCATATACAGGTAATTTTGAACTTTTGTACAACTCTTGTCAGTAGTGCAACTCGTGCAATAATGAAAGGAAAAAACATTTAAGTCCTTCAAGTGTTTCAACTTCAGATGAGCTAAATCTGCCGTGACATTTTGACAGCATTTTAAAAAACAAAACAAAAACAGGAAAAAAACAAAAACAAAACAATGTTTCCAAGTCAGCCACCAGCCCAAAAGATAAAATAACATGAGTTGTTGGTCTGTACATGGTGCACATTCAAGTTAAAATGAGACTTCCAATTAGAGAGCAAGCTCTAACGAATAAGTTCTCCCTCCACCATAAAAAAAAAAAAAAAAAAAAAAAAAAATTTAAAAAAAGGATGCATGAACAATTTCAGTTTGACTCATTTTACAAACTGTACAAATGATACAAAGATTTGTTCTTGTTCCACCTAACAGTAACCACTCCACAGGTTTAGGAATCAAACACATCCTCTGTTTAATTATCACCACTGGGACAGCTCACGTATCCAGACTTTGCTCTGACCCTTCCAGGGCAGGTCGAGCATCACACAACATATGACTGAGGTGGTACAGGCTCAACAGAAAAAGTGGACTGTACAACAAACAGACCTTAATTACAAGAAAGCAGAGAAACTGGAGAACCATGTTTGGATGTTTGACACATACGAGCTGTAAATACAGCTAAACACACACAGAGCAACTGTACTGAGCAAAGATGTCCAAGGACCACTGAGTTCTAATCATGCATTTGCAATACACTGTAAAACTCTTGTGTTTGGGTCTTCGTATGAGTTTAACCCCTGAGCAGATTTACATTTACCAAAAAAAAAATAAAAAAATCAAAGTAATAGAAGAAAAAAAAAAAAAAAAAAAAAAAACACTGAGAAGGACAGTGATGCAGACTGCTGTGAAACCTTGAACATACGCACACATGAAAAAGGCTGTTGTCAACAACATGCATTTCACAATTTTTCAGGAACCCTTTATCTTTTTAAAAACTAATCATTTTTTTTGCCATTTTCTCTGTTTTAATAGCAGCCCGCTAAAGACCAAGTCAAGAAATAAAACTGTTGTAATGGATTGGAAAGGAGTACAATATTAAATAGTTTTCCCTCGACCCCAAACTATGACCTAAATTTTTTCTATTGCCAAAAATTTTTTTAAGCATCAAGTAAACATTTAACAACTGATTCACAGCACTGTAATGTAGCTTTAATTATTTAGCACTTTTGTCTATGATATTTCTTCTTGTGAGCATTCAAATGCTGCCACGTCTGAACAAATGACGACACTGAAACAATCATTACAGTTGCCTAATTGATGTGCTTTGTTTCATTTCAGTGCAGTGTGAGTCTATACTGCACTTTGCAGTAATTTATGGTCTCTGCATTTTATCACCACCTGCCCCTTAAATCCTCTGATAGTAAAGGGAAACACTGTATAGTAATGTTAAAGGCCCTCACATGAGGAGATAAACTCTTAACACCATCTGTTTGTAGCTACAATAAAGGCCATAAACCATTTATTAAATGTTTCAATACTTTAATAAACACTAAATTGTATTTATTGTACCTAGTTCCCCAGTTTGCTTAATATTCATCATCTCTAACATTTTAACACCCTATGTATATAGAACTCAGAGGATAGCTGATGCAAAAATAACCAAATCATTTCTTTGTGAAGGTGACCAACTGCTGTAGCTCCAAGTACTCAGGCAAATGCACGTTCACAAACAACTGGCTGATCAAGTTCCAACATGGACAAAGAGGAACAAAATGTTCAAGTTAAACATTAAAACAAACAAAGAAACTTTAAGGAATCTGAGACCTGTGTGAAAAACAGATGAGCAAAAACAGAAATTGGCCTGATTTTAGAAGGAAGTGGAACCTGACAATAAGAATATTTGGTTTTTACCGTCTCATGAGCAAATATGCCAGATACAGTGCATCAGAAGCCCCCCCCCCCCAAAAGCAAAAGGTTTCCTGCAGTAAACTGCATCACTTTTTCTACTTCAGAAAAAAACAAGAACTCTTACGCTGCAGGTAGTGCTGGGTAATATCTAATATAATGAGTCTCTAGCATACATTAATATGTGATTGTAGTTAAGCACTATATGCCCATCTGTGACTTTCCTCTGACTCTGAAAAAACAGATTTTGCTTCATCTACTTTTGGTCCAGACCCACAAAAAGTCTTTGTTTCATACTGAGGTGGTTCTGGGGTAAAACAGGGTAAAGTATCAGTGAGGAGTGGATAACTCAGATCAACATGCTCTCTTAAAGTCACAAATCTTCTCACTCTGAATGTCAGAGGAAAATACATCACCTGTCAAATATCTCCAGGTGAAAGGAAGAGTCTCTGGAGATTACAAATTTTGGGGGTTGGGGGGGAGGGAAAGGGAAGAAGAAAAAAGAAAATTTCTCTATACAACCACTGCTTTACATCCGAGTGTCACCACAGCTTGGTACCACACCTCTGACCCTCAGGAACAATGAGGGTTGTGCAGAAGGTCCTGGAGCCTGCAGTGTAGAGAGATCCCTTCAGGGAGGGATGTGAACTTGAGGGGTAGAGATGGGGATTAAAGCCCCTAAACTATGTGTGGTGTGTGTGGCTCAGACTCTGAGGGTGAAGCTGCTGCCGTTTCTGCTGCTCCTGCACAGCCAGCTGCTGACACTGGTCCGATGTTGAGAGCTTGTTAATTAACGGAGACACACAGTTCGCCGGAATGATCAGTCCTGCATTAAAAACAACACAGAAATTTTAAAAAAGGTCTGAGCATAAGCCCGGTGTCTACACATCTGTAGACACCATGTTACATGTTTGTCTGTTAAATAATAAGGCACAAAACATAAAACCAGGAGTTTCGCTGAGACGCCAGCTCTACCAAGAAATGAGACTAGTTTCCAAAATATGAACTTCTCCTTTAGTACAGCAGTCACTTAACTTACCGACTATCCTCTGCCCATCTTCGGTTCTCAGCCGGACAATCTGCACCTTTACATTGGTTCCACTGACCGGGGTGAGCACTTCCTCCAGCTCATTCCAAACACTGAGCACTGATCCACACAAAACGTAGTACCTCCTGCACCGAAGACCAACTTCACACTGTAGACCCACTGACGCCTTCTTGCAGTTACCGCGCCTGACAACAGAAAAACACAAACAGGTTTACAAAAAAAAAAAAAAAGACCACAGAGCAATGGAAGCATCAAAGGTTGAAGCTGCTTATGTCCTCTCATTAAGTACTGGCACCATTTTCATTGCCAAATTAATCTGCATTTGGTGCTCTGAGAAGTAGTTTCTGTCATCAACAAATGTGGGATTGGAATACAGTAAGCAAAGTAAGCACCATGCAAATCTGAAGTGCACATACCAATATGCGTGTGAGCAGATTTTTTCTGAAGACTTGTACTGGTCAGTCCAGTGCTGCTTGGCATCTTCTGACAAGACCTAATACAGGGAGGGCAAAACACATACGATTCACAAAAAAATATTCTGTCTTCTTCTTGTCACAGTTTAAATGAAAGAGTGTCATCTAACCTTTTTAAATTTCTTCTTGAGGTCTGCGTACGTCTCCAGTTTGACCTGCCGGCCGGTGTTGGGCCTGTACACCAAGAACAGCCTCTTCTTAGTGTTCACCTCTTTGACAAGGATGGCCGTTTTTTTGTTGTTCCTCATCTGAAAATCAACCACAGACATGTACGTCATATGTCACTGCTCTGCATTCACACACACATGTAAGAGTTAACTACACTTTATTACAATCTAGAGGCTAACTCACAGAAAGAGGTTCAGCTATTTGAGCAAAAAAAAAAAAAAAAAAAAATCAATAAGGAATGAAATGTGATCAATAAGGAATGAACCCCCCAATTCAGACACACAAGAGTTAGCACTTCCATACCTGCACATAGAAACCATCATCGGCTCCATTCTGGTCTGCCCAAGCGTGTGTGGCTTCTTCCCAGGACATTCCCCTTTCAACACTTACCTGTGAATGAAGACACATAAAGTTAGGGGCATATTTGCTATGACACAACATTATAAATGGCATACAAAATAACAAGTCTAAAAGTAAGAAAACACTTTAAAAAAAAAAAAGTCAAGACTGAGCGTATCTCACACACACACACACACACACACACACAAAAAAAAAAAAAAAAAAAAAAAAAAAAAAAGGGGGGGAGGTTAAATATCCCTCCCTTCCCCCCCCCCACTGGAATATCAAAACTCAATGTATAGAATTACCAGTTAAAAGGTTCACCAACCTTGCCCCAAAGTAAGATTTAAAAAAAAGAAAAAAAAAAAGAAAAAAAAGGACTTATTCAGTACCACGTCTCGTCCTCATACATAGTCTATAGCTGAACCAACTAATCATGCAAATCTCTGACTAGAGCATATGCATATATGAACTTACAGTGTAGAGTTCAACATGCCCTGATGTAGTGTAGCCAGGTGTTAGAAATTTCCTGCAGTCCACCTTCTTTACTTTTTCATCACCCGAGCCCAGATCTAACAACAGAGGACAGAAATAAATGCATTGAATGATTAAAATGAAACAACAGTAACATTCAATCTCCAAGAAAGAATAAAACACTTAATAATTTATTACAAAGGCCATCCTTTGGCCCAGCCTTGCTTATGTGTTTGTAAAAGCAGTTGAAAAATCTTACCGAGAATGCCCATGTCATATTTGCCATTCTTCTTTGCTTCCTGAATCACCGCTGCAAGCGTGTCAGAAAAGTACTGAAACAAAGCATTCTGCTGATGGACCTCCATGCCCAAAATACGATTCAGGAACTTCCCCATGTTGTTGTAGTCTGCAACAGTAACAAGGCACGTGGTTATTTAAAGGTTCCCAAGAAGTAAAAACAAGAGATTTTCCTTGAAATTCCCCAGTTTCTAGTCACCTTTGTCTAGTGATAGTGTGCCAGATCTGTCCTCCACATTTATGAGGCCAACGCCTACTAATCCAATTTGAATTTCTGTAGAAAACAGAGAAAAAAAAAAAAAAAAAAAAAAAAAAAAGACAATAACCATATGTGCAAGTAATTGATTAAAAAAAAACAAAAAAACAGAAAGGTATACAACAAACATAGCAACATCTACAGTATGAACTACATGCGCAGCAAACACAACAAGCCTGCAGAAATGCAGGAAATAACTCCTGTCCGTGGTTAACAGTGTGTGAGTCATACCTTTGAAGAAATCCCCTTTAAAGTCCGAGGGTGGAGACACTAATGGAGTATCAAGCTTTACGATTGACTTCATCACAATTTCCAGAGCGTTTCTGCCATACTGTGGGAGAGTATGAGTGAGTCACTGCCCTAAAAACCATAAGACATCCTCTCAGAGAAGTGCTTGATGTTCTTACTTTGTTGTCAAAATTGAATCTACTCAGATCCCGAGTTTCTGTTGCTCTTCTGTCACCATGAGTGAGAGCACCCTGTTACAAAGAATGAACACAAATGAAGTCCACATATGAAGAGGAAAAGTCTCTACAAGACTTAAGAGAAATAAGAAATAAGCATCCTCACCAGGCTTTCTAGTCTTTTGGCAACAATGGATGCAAATCTTTGCTCTCCTGCAAGCTCCGATATGAGGAAGACATATTCTGGAGCTGTGACCTGGTTTGATCTGTGGGTTCTCCCTGTGTTTGAGAATAGAACATCAATTTTGTTACATACCTTTTTATTATTCTTTTTTTATTAACAGGGTGCAGTCTAACACAGGAGAAGGAAACCAAAGAAAAATCATGTACTGAGAGTACAGAGGAGTAACATCTACTGACCAAACTGCTGTATAGCCCTGTCTGCGCTCCACGGCAGCTCTAGTGTCATGTGGACTCTCCGCCGCTGGTTCTTCACTCGACGGTCAGCCTGCAGGGATATACCCGAGCTTGCTGCTTCTGAAATGATGGCTATGTTCTGGTTGAAGGAACAGATGAGTGAACGTTACACTCCAGACACAAAAGTGCAATTAGCAGCTGTGACGTCTGTATTTATAGACACATGTCAGTCAACTACAAGCCACAGCTTTGAACCCTGTTGGTTCAATTCTACAGCAGGCCTACAGCAGTACAGTTTAACTGCATATTGAAATTGGTTATATGCTAGGAAGGTGGTGAAAGCAAACAAACCCAAAGGATTAAAACTAAATTTTATATATCTATATATCTATCTATCTATCTATCTATATATACACACACACATACACACATATACAAAAAAAAAAAATTTTTACTTTACCTTCTCTCCATCCATGAACCTCTGCTTCTCAGTGAGATTGAGTATTTCCACAGGGACGTCCAGCTCAGAGCGAGATTCATAAGTGATGGTCCCATCATCGTTGCTGACCACGCGACCTTTACGGCCAGTCATCTGAAGCACAATTAAAGAATCCGCAAAGTTAAAATTCATACAGGACAATCAAACTTAAAAACTGGTGGGGTGGGTGAACAGGGGAAGTGGAAGTCCAGCCTACATACAACAATTATTTTTACCTCAGCTACATTTTCAGGTCCTCCCAAATCATCTATGAGCTCATCCAGAGTGTTGGGAGGCAGATCCTCTGCCAGATCCTCCAGTTTTTCAAGCAGCTCTTTCTTCATTTTCTGGGCAAGTTCCACTGAGTCCTGACTTGTTAGGCAGCTTTCCTGACTGTCTGACTTGACTGATGAACAAGGAAAGACACAGTATTCATTAACCTCCAAAAAGCTCAGTCAGGGTAATATAAGTTTATCTTGCCATGCTGGAACATGCTTACCTGTGGCAGGCGTGCTGGGGGGATTAACTGAGGCAGTGAAAGTAGGCCTAGTGGAGCACAGCCCCGAGGCCAACAAGGCACTTTGAATCGAGTCTGGATCAATACTCTTTCTCCTCTTTTTCTTCTTCTTCTCCTTCCCTTTCTTTGGTTCCTTCCTGTTAAGCCATGGATCTAGAAGGAGGAAAAAAATAAATAAAAAAATACTGATTTGCTCCAATTCACTTTGAAATGCTTTAATTTACATCCAGGCTCCCCTAGTATCCTCACCATCGTCATCGTCAGACTCTTCTCTGAATGGGTTGAAATCATCATCTTCGTCTGCTGAGCTGACTGATTTGAAGCTGTCATCACTGTCACAGTCTCTGTCCGACTCCTCTGACTGGCTCTCATCTGAACTCGTACCCGACAGACCCCCATGCTTCCGGGGACGTTTTTTCTGCTGCTTTTTAACCTCTGAACCTGGAGAAGCAGAACGAAATAAGAATGATGTAAAAGCACAATTTGATTTACACGAGCCATCTTTTTGCTGAGCTGAGTTTAAGGGGATCATTAATGTTTTTATGATTTTTTTTTTTTTTTTAACCTTTCCTCTTCTTGCCCTTCTGTTCTTGTTCTACTGCTGTGTCACTGGGAGAGGGGGTCTTCTTTGCTGAGAGGTCGATACCCAGCAGGCTGTAAAGCTTCTGTCTGTCTGGAGCTGGGAAGTGCTTTTCAATCAAGGACTGTAGCACACCTCTACAACAGAAACATTTTAATCGCATTATTGTCATGATAAAGACACAAAACTATGTTCACACTGTCACAAAACTGTCATTTTAAGTCAGTCCGTACTTTGCAGTTGAAACAAAGTCATTGAGTTCTCCCCCTCCTTCCTCCAAGGCCTCCAGTGTTCTTGCTTCACCAGTGGACTGAAGGCCAATCACCACACACTGTAAAGGTAAAAACTGGTTAGCTTATTTGTTCTCTTATTTAGGAGACAAATGATCAGAATTGCACAACTTTATATTTCAAATCACTATTAAAGTTTGTGGCCAGGGCTTTGGTCCCTAATGTTATTCCCAATTCCAATTACACCCAACTCTATTCACTTCTCTGTTTAGCTGCCATAAAGACATAGTGCATTTTAGTACCCCACAGCAGAGGGGAAAACAATTCAATTCCATCCCCTGGCAAAAACTGAAAACACTTAAAAAGTTGCAGTCTGGTGGGATGCACTAACAACAAGGGAAATAATCCACAGCTACATTTTATAAGCTGTGAAAGTAAAAAACTAAACGCATGATAAAAACATCCTCAGTATGTCTACGTGTATAGCAAAACAATGTATGCTTAAGGATAAGATAATACTTTATTTATCCCAAAGATGGGAAATTCCTTTGGTACGGCTAAAACAAAACAGAATAGTAAGCAGCTCGATAAGATCCAATATGACCAAACAAATTTGTGAGTTCTGTTTGCAATAACTACCTTGTAATAATGGTAAATGGTAAATGGCCTGTATTTATATAGCGCTTTACTAGTCCCTAAGGACCCCAAAGCGCTTTACATATCCAGTCATCCACCCATTCACACACACATTCACACACTGGTGATGGCAAGCTACATTGTAGCCACAGCCACCCTGGGGCGCACTGACAGAGGCGAGGCTGCCGGACACTGGCGCCACCGGGCCCTCTGACCACCACCAGTAGGCAACGGGTGAAGTGTCTTGCCCAAGGACACAACGACCGAGACTGTCCAAGCCGGGGCTCGAACCGGCAACCTTCCGATTACAAGGTGAACTCCTAACTCTTGAGCCACGATCGCCCACAATCGCCCATAATAATAGGTAATAATAATAATTACCTTGTAATAACTAAGAGTGTTACCAAAACGCCTTTAGCTAGTTATAAGTATTACATTTTGCTATGTCAAGGGCCTCAAGCGGATTTTTTTTTTTTAGGATAAAAGTTTTCCCTGTCAACTGGTATGGTTCATCGCTTCATCACTTAACAACTGAATTGGAGATTCGGTCATGTTCTCCCATTTGGCTACTGATGGGTCCTTTAAGAGCAGGAGCTGGCTCAATCATCTATTCATTCAGGTGTCTTTCATATTGTCAATGACAATCACAGGATGCACAGTTGTGCTTTTATTGTGGAGTAAACCTACAATTGACAGTTACTGCTTCAAGTCACTATTTGTTTCAACAGATCTCAACAGCCACACAAACACAACTACCCAAATTCAGATTGTGTGGGAGTTTTAAATTCCGCTATGTGTAGCACTTTGTGGCATACACAGCAACGCATGCAAACATGCACACACTCGCACGTCAGATTAATTTGCCAAGTGTGCCCGACTTTAGCTATCACATGCAGCCTTATTTCCTTGCAGGTTAAAGTCCACGCCCCTGCAGAAACTTGCTTCAGCTGACACACCCTACATATCAAATATATTGATATATGAATTTGTTTAACCAGTTAGTGAGGGCAACAACATCACTGTTAATCACACTTCAAAAACTGTTTTACCTTTCCATTCTGAACCTCTTCTCTGGCCAGCTGAACTACTCGGTGGACTTTGGAGGCAATGCAGAGATACTTAAAGAACCTTTGGTGGGCAGACCAAAACTGACCCCACATGGACTTCTTCATGCGTTGCTCTGCATCCATGAGGTTTGCAGCCTGCTGGAACCTTTCCCGTGCCCTCACCCACTGGAAGAAGCAGGAGACAAAGTTGAAATAAAATAGTGCAAGCACAAACGGAAGAATTAAAGTGATGAAGAGGTAGATGCTCACCAGTCTAACAGATTTGTTGTACATATTGATATATTTCTGAGTCAGGGGAACCTCGTCGATCTTGAAAGTCACACCTGTAAAACTCAGCTGTCTTGCAATGTACATCCCTCTCAGCTTCATGTCCATAGCTACAATCTCCATGGCACCAACACCTCTGGAATTGAGAGGAAAATGTATGCAAAAATGACGTGCATGTTATGACCTACAAGAGGCTTCTATGAAGTATGAAGCAGCCAGTGGAAAAGTAGAAAAGCTATTAGCTAGCACCCTTTTTCGAATGTTAGCTCATGTAACTTTATCCTTAATTTTTTTCCCCTCCTTGTATCAAAGCAAGCACTTAGTGGAAAAAAAAAAAAAAACCCCACACATACAAAATTAATCACAGGGCTGGGCGATATGAGGAAAATCTAATATGGCGACATTTTTCGGCTATATCACGATACATGATATACAAATGTTATTTTCAACCATATAGTGCCATAGAATTCAGGACACAAAATAAAACAGCGGAAATTAAAAATGTCCTCCTTTGTGCTTATAACGTATATATTAAAAAATAATAATAATGTGACAACCTCAAATTACAGAAATAACAGTGTAGACAGTGACTATAAAAACTGACCAAGAACAGTCACAGGTATCACAACCGATTTATTTAACGTTTTCTTTGGTGTGCAGGGAGACAATGACATGCCAAGTTGAAAACAGTCTTCGTTTCCCAGTGAATGACTTTTCAGCTGGTGAAATAAATTCGTGGTGCTGCTACCTTTTTCCAGCAATAGCTTTAACACATGCTTTGCAAATGAGTGCATTTTGTCTGTGGTGGGGACCAGTTTGCAGCATAATTTGCATAGTACAGTTTTCTGGTCCGTGTCAGACTTTTCATAAGCCCCTCATTTAGGAATATGGCCCTTGATTTGCTTTGACAGGTCCTTCTGTTTGGAGCAACCTGGTTCTGCCTCAACTTCACTCGCCATGTTGGTATTTCTTTGTGTCTGCATCCACGTGGTGACCATCCAAACGATGAAGAAAAAAATAAAAAAATAAATAAAATACTGCAGTAAACAATGTATTTTGCGACACCACGAAACAAACGATAGCGTCTAATATGAAACAATAGATGTTTTACTTTCGCCATCCGATATATTTCATCATACCGCACAGCCCTCATTAATCATTTAGCAAATTTTTCAGAGAGACCCCTCATGACCTTGATTCCAATATCAGACTTCTTAATGACTTTTGGGAACTTTGTCTTTCAAGTCTATGGCTTCTTCTGCAACTTGAAAGGCTTACCTGCGCTCAACAGCTTGGATAAAGTCCCCAAATTCTCTGAAGGGTGTTTTGTGTCCCCATATGCCCAACCGGTTCATGTAGGCCATGTTTCGTGGTTCAGAGGCACCTACATAGGAATTTTTTTTGTTACAATATTTAATGTTTACAAAGATGCATAATAGTAGGATTTAAGACTGCCAATTTATTCATGGATCAAATTATGTTTGTGTTGTTAACAAACCTGTAGCACTTGCATACACAACCCGAGCCTTTGGGAGCTTGTTCTGCAGCTCCAACACTGCAAGCCCAGTTTTTGTAGGCTTGGAGGAGCCAATTGGACAAACGTTTTTGGCTTTATGACACTCATCATAGACGATCTAAAGGACACTTTGTTAAGGAAACCCCTTATATTTATCTTATTTATATCATTTTACATATAACTAATCATACTCGTGGTTACATGAAAACAAAAATGGTCTAATCAACCTTTTGTATGCATTTAAAAAAAAAAGAAAAAAAGAAACACTTCTGAAAGGATACGACTCCATCAAAGTCTTCGCCACACCAGTGGAGAAGCTGCTCAAATCTGGTCTTATATTTCCCTCCTGACTGACTCTCTCCTATCAAAGAGGAGTAGGTGGCAAAGATGACACCTTTCTTCACACTTCCATTGTGCTTTGAAGAGATTTTGCCATATTTGAACTGAAAAACAGAAAAGTGTAATGTCATACGAGTGAGTAAACACTTGACATTATTGTGTACATCATAAAAGTGTTTTACCTTGTTGAGGGAATGAACCTGGATGTTCTTGGCTCCAATGTCTCTTAAATCCCTTTCAGCGTCATACTTCAAATCATTTGAGACACTAAACCTTAAGAGAAGACAATAAAACACAAAATATTATACAGAGGACATGTTTAGGTTTTATTTTACGGTCAGTCAATCATCTGTCAACGACTGTGGCGAATATTAGAACTTACCATAGTGACCTCTTCCTGCCCAGGAGGTAATTCTCATAGATGATCCCTGCAATTGTCCTGCCTTTCCCCACACCAGCTCCATCGCCAATCAAATAAGCCGCTCGATCACCATTTGGGAGGAATGTCTCATGTTGCTGTGGTACAGTGAGATAAGAAATTTTATTTTTCAAGATAGGGAATAGCAAAGAACTCCGCAAAAACAAAAATACCTAAACAACAATCGCAGAAGAACAGAAGATCATCACATTAAATATTATACGCCGTTTTCAAATAGCAAGTTTTGGTGAAACAACAACAGAAGAGTTAAAGTGGAACAACCAACCACAGATGCATTTTTTAAGTCTTTTTTTTTTTTTATTATGAATAAAAGAAAGAAAGTTACTGTATAGTCAGTCAGTTTCCAGTGATTACCTGAGCTGCATATGTAATAGCTTCCAGCTGCAACGCAGAGAGGCAGCCCCTATCAATGACTTCCTCTGGGATGGTCAGTCTGTACCACACATCAGGAGGGCTCACACTGGACAGAGAACTGGTCTCTACAACAGGATCTGGGTGCCTCAGGCCAACCTTTACTGCAGTGACAAAACCAAGTGGTCAGAGGAAGAAGGAAGCAGCAGCAGCAGCAGGCGGCTGCTTCTTGTTTGATTTGATGGAGCAGTATTGATTAAGGGTGATGCTGACACTGCTGTTACTCCACAGTCTAGTTCATTGGCCTTGAGCTCCTTGCTTTGTGACAAAATGCCTCATTATTGATGAAACTCTGATTCTTTGATTTAAAACAGTAGTACTTACATTTCTGTGGCATGTACTCTGCATAAGTCTCAGCATGACCCAGCTCATCCTCCTCTTCCTCCTCAGGCTCATCCTCTTCCTTCACCACTGGAGGTTTCTGTATAGAGTCATGTGTAAGCAATATTCTGCTTTTAAAATTGTACGCCAAGGCCAAGCAAGACCAAAAAGAACTATTTAGAATCACTTATATCTACTCTATAAAGAAAAATTAAAAACATGAAAAAACCACAACTGTCCACCTTTAATATTATAACACTTACCAGAGAATGTGGAAAAGTTTGTAGTTTAATGTCATCATGAATCCAGATCCTGGCAGCATCTTTACCCAAAACTTCTCTCTTGATTCCATTGTTCAAGTCACCTAAAACACCAACACGCCATTAAACTGTTACTGATATGGTCAATGCCCCATGGATGACTTGTCATTTTTGAGGCAATGCTTAAGAATCAGAAAGATGTCTCTGCTAAACTATAATAGTTAGCACAACAAATAAACAGCATATTGTTAGCATATTGTTTTATTTTCCAGGTAAACATCTGTCTCATGAGATGCAAAAAGAAAATGTTCAGCTCTGGATGAGCTCAGCCAGGATTTAAACCAGTTACAACCGCTTCAACCAACTACAACTTTAAAGATCATTTTAGCTCTCTGGGATTGAGGTGAGCTTAATGATTCTTATCAACAGAATAATTAAAACGTCACAGCTGTGGCATGGAGTTGGAAAATTAAACTTAAGACTTAATACAGACTCATGATAAACCCATCCGAAATATGAATGATGAATGAAAACTAGATCAAAACCCCATCACCACTTACCTATGTTTATTAATACTTTTCAATAGTATAACAATAGCAAAAATAATAGGTCAGAAAACTACCGGCAGACTGAATGTTAATCAGCAAAAACTTCAAATATAAAGTTCTTATATTTATATGAACACATGTATTCAAATAAAATATCAGTTTTCAACTTCGTAAATGCAGAATGTGTTTTTCTCATGTTTTAGTCATTTCAATTCATAGACTAAAACTTTTAACTATGACGTAAACTCAGGCTCTAAAGTTATTATTTGCCCCTCCCCCTTTCCTATGTTTTATTAACCTACCAATAAAGTGATGACAATGCTGGTAAATAATGTTAACAGCAGCCCTACTAGGAGTCATTTAGGATAATATAAAAAAGTCATTAGGTAGGTAAATCCGCTTCCTCCCACAGTCCAAAGACATGCTTACTGTTGGAAATCCCTATCTAAATATACTGGAAGAGAAACATATATTCAATTTCAGTGGTCAGGGGACATCAAAATGCATGCATAGATTTCCTAGTCAAACTAAGTTTAAAAAAAAAAAAAAATTATTTGTTTTTTTACTTCTTTTTTTTTTTAAAGCAGCATTTCTACAACACAACAGCTTTAACTCAACTAAGAAACTCCAGACTGGCAACACAACGAGCATCTCTGGTTCCTCCCACCAGAGCACTGGAAAAAAGCCATGCTAATTCGTGTTATTGATAAATTAGGCCAACCATAAAATTGACTTTTTCCCCATTGCATTAATAATGACAATGAAAAGACATGCTTGCCACCACACACTTTTAACTGTCATAATCCTCTAATGTACGCACACGTCAGCAGAACAACATGACTGTCTAATGTGTTAGTCTTTTTGGCTGTTCGCATGGAAACAGGAATGGGACGATTCTATTTCTATTCAGGACCATTTGGGTACCATGTCTTTCTCTGATAATGCCTTTGATATAAGTTACTTATGAACAAGTGCTTAATAAGTTTTTGCTACAACCACATTCAGTAACACTGTAAGAAATAGACCATTACCATCTATGACATGATTTGAAGAACCTGAAATGATTTATTTATGCGGCCTGCTGTGTTAAGTATTAGTCGAAATGTTTACAATACATATTTACAAGAACACATGATAACTCACCTGGGCCTGTGGCCGTTGCTACTGGTGGAGCAATATCAGGTGGAGGCTTGAGCTTCATGAGCTCTATCAGACTGTTGCCCTTTAGACCAGTGCTCTTCACACTGTTGGGCCGAAGGAGGTCTTTCAACTGAATCTGCTGAGATTAGAATGATTACCATAACCAAGTAAAATGCTTTTCCACTGACTAAACTATTTACCCACTGAAAATATGAGCTGCATAAACTCACCTGATCTCTGTTAGAAGGCACTACTGTGGATGCTGAAGGGGGAATACTTGTGGAAGAGGGGGCTAGTGAACTTCGCAGGGTTGAATTCGCCACATGAACCACCTTGGTGACAGTTATGGTATGCTTGACAGGGTTAATAGCAGGCTGTTTGGTCACAACAGCTCCCAGTGGAGGCAACTGATTCAGCTGATTTAAGACAAACGTGGTGGTTGATGGCTGAGGTTTGTGCTGGTAAAAAAATAAAGATAGTACATTTGAATTCACACCGCAAAACATAAACTGCAAAATACCAGAGTTAACTAAAACAAGAGGAACATATTGTTCTGTAATCTCACCCTGATGGTAACAATGGGGACTGCAGCAGGATGTTCAGGTCGAACAACTTCTACTGACTCTGTCCCCACACCAACACCAACATCCAGGGCACTGATGGAGATAGACTGTAGGAAAGCAAATGATAACATTAACATATATACAGATGTATAAACAGTAATTTCTCCATAAGAACAAAAACTAAGGATCATCTTACTTGCTGGGTTGTAGAGGGCTGTGCAACATCCTGAGAATCAACATCAAATAAGCCAATATCATTTGGGCAAATTCCACTCTCACTGAGAGCGGCGAGAAGTAAATCCTGTCCGGGATCCATCTGCAAGACAAACGTTAATATAACCTTATGGAAACATCTTCCATTTAGAGTGTTGATTATCTACAGGTCCAATAATGATGGTATGATGGAAATCACACTCAGAAGTTAACACGGAGTGGATAGAACATCAGCAGCCATTTTGTTAATTGTGTTATAATGAACCAAAGGGGAAATCAACAAAAAAATGTTTCCAGCCTCTCAAGTGGGAACATTCCCAGCCTAATACGAATCCCTCTAAAAACAAGTAATCCGAAGACCTTTTTGTCATGTGTTAGGTACGTGTCATCTGCATTTTTTACAGTGTGTAATCAGCCAATACAAACAAAGACTAATTGTTAGTATAACTTGTCTTCATCCGCAGCCCTAAAAATTCTCCAACACAGAGAGACACCCTTCCCTGGGATGCAAAAGAAACTATTCACTCTGTGCAACCATGAAACTCAACTGTGAATTTAAAAGTGAATGCTATTTTCAGCCAAATGAAAACTTTCCACGTCAAGCAACATGTGTAGCCTCATAAGGTTACATCTTTTACCCATTTAAAGCTCATTTTAGTCTCTAGTTCAGATTCAGATGAATTAGAAAAACTGAGCTCTGCTTAAACAAATACAATCAAACGTTGCCATCAAAAGCAGACCAGTAATAATCAATCCTCATTCTTACATGTCATTTACAGTAACCAGACATAGACATACAATGGGGACAGCTTACAAAGGAAACCCAAAAGAGTAATGTAAACCACAAATATCAAGACCCACATGTAAAGCACACGTGGGGTACAAAACAATCAGTGTAAAACAAAATTCAAAGCTACGCTTTCCAATGAAAAATAAATATTTCACACTCAGCATGAAACAACAAACTTTTGATGCTAAACTTAAATCCGCAAATACTGTTTCAATCAAATATAAGCTGTTTGGATGTTTAAACTCTCCTCAACTCTTGCAGGATCGAAACAAGCAAATTAATGATGAACAATTCTTGTAAACTCTGACTCGATATACTTTAATTCAGTCGTTGGTAGGATTAACAACACGAGAATTAAAGCTAGTCGAGTACTATAGCAACTTCTACACACCCGTGTGATACAAAGACTTGTTCCAAAGTGACCCAAAACAAGACACGTGTTTGCAATGCCCTCTTATAACTTCCTGCTCTCATCAGAGGTTCTCCTTCCTCGTTAGCTCGGGTGGTTCATAGCCTTATTATTTATGCAGACAATAATATCGTATATGCTAAAATATTATATAAGCTCAAAGAATACATATATAAGATAAACACCAGTCTGCAACAGCCACTGCGTGGTTTTTCAGAATGTTGTACAAGCTAAACTGGCCTGCTTAGATCAGGGTGACACAGCTAAGCTACGCTAGCTTGCTCACTAACCGAAAGCTAAGCTGCTGAAACTGAAAACCAGTTTCATATTCAGTATTTCAGTGACAAGTCAGAAAGGTGAAATACTCTCAAACTGACAGAGGCTAACCTAATGCCAAGTTCAACCACGTACAAAATTCAGAAAGAAAGCTTACAGCCGTTATGGCTCAATGTTATTAATGGTAACCACGGATACTTGCTTACGTCCATATGTCAGTCCATTTATCCTACTGTAGATTCTCGCTCCTGGAAATGTTTGTTTTCTCCAGGTTTACTTTATCTCTCACTGGTCTAACTATCACGGATACTTTGATTCCACTACACCGTATTAGAGACCTCTAGCTAGCTTGTTACGTCGGCGCTCCTTGAAGTTGATAACGAGTTGCTGATAAATGACGTTAGCAAGTTTTTTCAGCACTAAGTGAGTTTTAAAAAATACCAACTTCGACTATTTCCAGCAGGCTACCACTCCTACTCTCCTGCACCACAGCTAACGAAAAAAAAAGAAACATGCTATCGACCCCTCACATTGTTTTGATACTCACTGTACTCTCCCCCACTGTGTCGCGGCTTTTGCTAGCTAACATTAGCAACAAGGAGCGTTCAGACCAGCTACCCGCTATCTTCAAATCGAGAACTTGGAATTTATTCTTCAACAATCAGCGCAACACCGTAATTTTTACATTTTCCTCGCGAAGAAGTTGAGCTAGCGTTAAAACGAAGCGTTCCCACGCCGATATGCTCACCTGGTGGTTGAACGGCCGCTGCGGCTCGCGATCGGCAGCGCTCAGCAGTTCGGGGCTTGTTGTCCTATCCGCTCCGTCGCGCTCACGCCATCTTTTTATCAAACGCTCCGCCGCATGCTGGTCACGTGACGTGTAGGCCTACAGCGTCCGTTTTCGAAGTCAAACTCTTCGGGCAGCGCCGACAAAAACGAGTCTCTGAGCAGCCGCGCGGCATCCCCCGATGACAGTAAACTGATAAAAGCGTGAAAATCAACATTTCTTCAACGTTTCCGCAAACGATAAACATAGCAGAGTCATCGAGCTAATACCACATCACGTGACCCGACCAGGTCTGGATAGGAAGTGACGATGAAAATTGTTTCTTCTTCGTCTTCTTGTTCCTTTCACACCTCTTCTTGGTTCTCTTTTATTAAACAGAAATATGCGCATGCCTCAAATATAGAGGCAAAGTATCGATATCGTTCGTTTTTTAAAAAAATATTTTCATCGTTTTTTCATTGTTCTATTTTTTTATTTTACTATGAAATAAGATGTGAACCCAGTGGGTAAAATTTGGAACGACGGGATATTTCAAAAGGATATGACTGTTATGAATATCTTCCAGCACCCCTCGACCCTGAATCGTATAAGTGGGAGTGAATAGATGGAAACAGAGGGGTGTATACTTTACAACTGCATGAAGTTAATCAATATAAGTAATAAACAAATACAAATACAAAATTAAATAAAGGTAAATGAATTTTTGGGACACGAGGTTTTTACAGACTTCTTGTTCAAGTAAGAAGAAATAATGCTCACATTAGCTGTCCAAAACACTAAAGAAGTGTTTTTTGTTGGCAAAGTTGATTTATGAAAGTTGAACACATAAACACAGAATAGTGATATAATGAATTTATGGTTATTCGTCATTCTTTCACCTATAAAAATCAGCAGTCCACAGTCATTTCATAATCCAAAATCAAATAGTCATTTCTAGAGGCTCTAATAATCTTAGTAACCACAAGGTTTTCATTTAGTAACAAAGCTAGAATATGATGAATGTGCCATTAAAAAAAAGAAAAAGACATCAATCCAAAATCAGTGAGAGTACATATTACAGGCCGAAACATAAAACAGGAAATATGGATTTAGGACTAAATGAAATACTAACTGGAACAGATGAACAGCCATATGTTTCATGAGCACCATGAAAGAAAATGTTCTATAGTTCAGTACTTTGAGTATAAAAGAAGCTGGAATAAACAGAATTAGCAAAGTAGACATAGCAGGTGGTATTACACCTTATAGTGGAACAAAGCAGCTTTAAAAATTTGGGCAACAGTGGATATAATTATGTTGTTCAACAAATGGACAGTTATTCAAACAAATGGACAGCTATTCAAACAAATGGACAGCTATTCAAAGGCTGTTTTCTTGTATTTCCGTCAGTGTTGATGGTATACTTGCACATAAACCACTATATTGGACACTGATGTCTCACTCCATACCCTGCCACCCACTGGTCGTTTAATGTTACTATAGATGTATGACGTGTTTCATTGTAATTATTGTTATTTAACCCTGTCATGCATGAATTATGACAATCAATCAGGATTTTGTTTTTAAAGTATTTTATTCATCTTTACATCCCTAAAGATGAATACAAATTCTTAAGAAAAAAATCCTGATTGAGGTTGTCATACTTCATGCATGAAAGGGTTAAGGGCAACTCCAGGGCAGTTGCACAAGTTGTCATCAAGTGCAGAATATAACAAGGTGATGCCCTGTCCCTGCCGTTGTTCTGAATACGCTTCAACCCCCGAAGCCAGCTCTTTAGTAAGTGTGGATTTGATAGTTTTAAGAGTGGAGTGACTACTAGTTACCTCCTGTACATGGATGATTTGAAGATGTACACAAGAAGCAAGCAAGACATCGACTCACTGATCCACTTCACCAGGATCTCTATTGTGGACATCAGGATGTCACTTGGACTAGATAAGAATTGCCAGAATACACACTAATGGTACCAGCTACAAATACCAGGGTATCCTACAGGCAATTGGGAATCATGATGAAAATTAAAGGTCAGCTACAGCCAACTGCCTTGAGAATTATGGAGCATCCACAAATACATCAGGAATATGGACCCAGAGATGAGCTATTACGAAAATGTCTTAGGTAGCTGGATGAGATGGAGGAACTATCATGGAAGACATATCATTGTACCATTCACAAACAGAGGAAGTGGCTGACATTAGGAAATATTACCAGTGGAAGAAAATACAAAAAAGGCTGTGGCCTAAAGAGCAACACAGAGGCTCTGATAATAGCAGCACCAGAACAGGCCTTAAGCACCAGATCCACAGAGGCAGGAGTCTATCACAGCCAACAGGACCCAAGTTGCAGACTATAATCAAAGGTCCCCAAGAAACAGTCCAGCACATAGTACCAGGATGTAAGATGCAAGCTTGGACAACATACACTAGACACAAGTGGGAACACACAGCTAAGGGTTTTTGAGAACTGTACAGAGCAGAAGACTGTTGTGATAGAGTGGCAATCTCAGTGGACATCAACATAAAATGTAGGAGCACAAGAAAATAGAACAAAAGAGGAACCGAGGCCTGAAGAAACAAGTGGAGCAGATGTGAAAGATTAAGTCCAAAGTCTCCCCAGTGGTAACAGGAGCATGAAAAGCGCCAAATCACAAAAACAGTTACCTCAAGGCGCTTTTTATTGTAAGGTAAAGACCCTACACTGATACAGAGGAAACAATATAAACCCAAATCTTCAAGAGTGGCTCCAGTAGATTCCAGGCACAACATCAGAGGCCTCTGCTCAGAAGAGTGAAGTCCTAGGAACACCTAAGATGCTGTGCAATACCTTCAAACTCCCAGGCCTCTGGCAGAGGACCCGAGCTTGAGGAAGCATGCAATGCACTCATGTTTTCTCTATAAACAACTAAATTTTCTGGTTTCTTTAGTTAATGTAAACATATAGAGTGAGTAAACAACAGATTCCCTTTCCTATCATAAATTATGAACCAGATTCAACTCTTTGAGTCATTACAGCATGGTGCTGCAATGGTTGATACTGTAACCTCAAAGCAAGATGGTTCTGGGAGAGAGTACTGTACGGCTGTCTGTTTGTCTGAAGAAACAATTTTGAGTAATATATTTTATGAATGGTCATGGAGAGAGCTGTACAACACAGTTTTTATTTTTTTTCACTGTGACAGCTTACAACATCACAATGACGCCATAACAGTCTGATGTAATCATATTGTAGCAAAAGCAGGCTGGCGTCAGCAGTAATACAAACAGCATAAAACATCAAAGCTTTAGCATAGCCCTTGTCCATCAGGGGGCCCTGCACTCTCTGAGTGCTGTTGTTTATAAAGCTACTGTTTTTATCTTCATTATATCAGTGTAAAGAGTCAGATTTGGTGTCTATACAATCATTATGATATGTTACAGCTTTGGCAATATTTTGGGGATTTTTCACTCTACTGGTATCCACATACCTTATGACAGATATCAACACAGAAGCCATGTAGTGTTATTCAGTTATGAAAAAACAGTGGCTTTATGTATTGTACTGAATTGTATTATAAAACCCTTTGCACAGAGGCAATTGTAAGTGTGAGTATTTTAAAAATGTGACAGTTAAGTGAGATTTCCGCTAAGCTAAGAAATAGCACATAGTTTTAATTTCAATCTTTTGCCCCTTGTCCTGTAATTTTTTTTAATGTTTAGCAAGTAGACCTAAACTGATTTTAGTAAACACAGATACTCAATAAAGAAATAAATGATATTAAAATGTACAGTGAATGTACATTTTATTATTATTATTTTTCTTATTAATTGATATATGCGCACATGATGACTGACATTTACTTTTGGTACTTTGTACTAAGCTGTACATGAAAGATTTTGAAGCAGAAATTAAATCTTGCCTATTTCTAACTCTATAGCTTTACTCTTAGACTCTACTGTTGCTTTGATTCACAGTTACAAATAATCTGTATTTTTCTTATACTGGGCCTTTGTGATACACCTCAGTTCATTATCTGGTATAAACGGGACATTTGAGTTTTCTCAATTTTAAGCCAATTTTCTTCTCCCACTCTCAAACAGATGCTCTGAAAAGCAAGTGGGTGTGGCTCCTTTGCCTCAACAGTGAACTCACCATATTATGGATATCATAATTTGGCATAATAAAAATTAAAGAACAGAAAATAAATCTGAAAAGAAAAACTGTCTTTGGATTACAATAGCTGTACACATACTGATCTGAGAATCTGAAACTTTGCCCATGTTTAGTATGACCATCTGCTACTGTAACAGTTATGATATGTGTTATGAATATTGAATCTAATTCAGTTCAGTTCAGTTTTATATACCACCAAATCACAACAACAGTTGCCTTAAGGTTCATTATATTGTGTAGTGGAGGGAAACGGGACAAAAGATGAGGGGGGGGGGGGGGGGGGGGGGGGTAACCAGAGATTAATAATAACAGACATAATTTATAACCAAGAACTTATTAATTAATTAACTAAGAGGTCCTCTTTAATATAGCTTTAGCTTTGTTTATGGAAGACTTGCTCAAAAGGTAGAGTGGTAGTCTACCAATTAAAAGGGCAGAGGCCTCCAGTCCCCAGACTGAGCCATACTTGGGCAAGGTACTCAACCATCAGAGTGTGTGTATGTGTGAATGTTAGAAAGCAATTAGGCATAGATAAATTACCCTACAGTAGAAAGTGCTTTGAGTGTTCAACTGGGTAGAAGGCCACTATTGAAACACAAATCCATTTACAAACTTACAGTCTGCACTGGTGCCCTCTGAGTGTTGATAATACAGTACCTACACAGGCTTACTGCGTTAAAATACCAGTTAATTTTAAAAAATAAGACAACATGGAAGCCTGGAAGTGTTGGTTTGTTTTGCGCGGCAGACACTAAAGGTATCGAAATTTTGGCTAATAAAACCAGAGAAAACGTAAAGACAAAACACACAATAATTGTACTGTCGCTGTGGACCTGCAGGGGGCGCCGGAGCTCCTCCACACCTCTCCTTCATTTACAAGCAGACAGGAAGATGGCGGAGCGGAGCTGTGGAGGCTGTATTGGCTGAGCTGCTGTAGGTTTAAATGCAACAGAAGGGCACGCAGTCACCGTGGAAGCGGCCGACGTGAAGGGACATCTTTCCCTTGTAGGAGCAGGGCGAGGTTAGCCTTTTACTGGATTTTCTGTTCGTGTTTTTCTCTAATCGAGAGGAGAGTGCCGAGCGAGGAGCAACGAAAACAAGTCGGACATGAACGGGGTAAGTTTTCTTGTTTGGTCATCGCCGTCGAGCCTAACTGTGGTTAAATACGGAGAGCTAGCTAAAGTGGGATAACTCTTGAGACTAAGGTGCTTGTCGGTGGAAATGTGTTTAGTTAATACTTGTAGCCCAGTTGGGTAGCATTTTTTTCTGTAAGTTAGTGTCGTTAGACTCGCTACAGAGGTGCTGTTTTGTTGGGGAGTGCTTGTTTTGGCTACTGAAAGCTACATGCATGTGTCTGGCAGCCGAGGACACGGCAGCATTTTCTGATGTTAGAAGAGATCGAAATACGTGCATTTGTATTTCTATTTTTGAGCGGGGTTTATAGATTAAAATCAGTTCCGTGGTTTGGTTTGAATGGATGTGATCGGGAGATAATGAGTCAGGAGGCCTATCTGTGCCTTGACTCTGGATTTAAAGGGGCTGACTGGGGAGTGTAGGTGGGTGTGGATCCAGCGTGGTCCCCTTTTCCAGGCCCCACCCACAACACTGGTGGAAAGTAGCGACTGTTTTGTACTGAATGAAATGATAAGATTGAGGAGAGCTATTAAGGAATCAATGAATATAGAAAAATAATTACACGCATATGTAAATAAATGTGTGTGACAAATTAAAGGAAAAGCTGAACCTCCTACCTCTACAACGAGGCGATCCGCTGCGCGTGTCATGCTTTGGGGCCATTTATGATGGATTTGTTTAGCTACACTTCTTCTCGACAGAGGATAAGATCACTCAAGTGTCTCACCAGAAAGAGAGCACCAATTTGTTTATTTGGTAGTTCAATGAAAGGCTTCAGTTAAGAGTAATGAAAAAATGCGTTGACTTCTGCAGTTTTGTCTTGTTATACAATATTGGAAATTTCTTTAAAAAACTAACAAAACACTAAATTTTCGGAAATATTTGTGGGTGTTTTCTTGTTTGTTTGTTTTTGTACTACTCTGAACACTAATGTGGCCCTCGAATGAGATGACAGTACCAGCAGTGACCCACAGCTCATTTAAGTTTGAGACCCCTGCTCTAAATGAGCACAAAGTTACTGTGAGTGATCACCTTCGTCCTATGTTGAAACATTCTGCCCTGATAAGAATGCTAATTTCCAGGATGACAATGCTTCTGTCCTGAGGGTACAAGGTTCACTGAAGGGTTTATTTAGGATGAAAGTCATGTGGGTCATATCTTTTGGGTTTCACAGTCTTCAGATCCCAAGTTAATCGAATACCTGTTTGTGATTTGGGTCAGACCTATGAGAGTTCTCTCTAAATATTAAATGAATACATTTCTTTTAGAAAACTATCTATCATTTGGCACCCATCTTGATATTTTATTATAATGATTATAATATTGTCTTTCCTGTGTGTATTCTAGTGTTTAGACATTTCATTTACATTTAATATGCAAATCAAGCTCTAGATTTTCAAGTGAAGTAGTTTAATAGAATTACCACAAAACACACCCCAATCTGACTGTTTTCACCGTGACAAAGTAAAAGTGGCTGTTGATCTTATCCCTTCCTGTTGATTGCATCATTTCAGCTTCATTCCTACAGAAGAAAACAAGCTACATCTTATCAACAAATTATCTAGAGAGTGATCAAGCTTTCTCTCCTTTCACAGGACACTGTATGCAACAGCCATTCATTCGCCCTCTTAAGCTGCACCAACTCCATATCATCAGTTCAAGATGAAAAGCCCACCATCAGGTTGACACAGGAAGGAAAGTGCTCTCCAGTTTTGTCCTTGCAGAATGATGTCCAGAAGCCAGGAGAAGGTGAGTATGTTTACTCCAGTTCTTCAGTTTGATCGCTAGCAGAGGAGAGCTGGTTGAACAGTCCATGGGACAGTAACTGAATCCCTGTTAATATATATATCATGTAAGAATTTCCAGTGAGAGAAACTAGAAGCACAAGATTTGTCTGAATCTTAAGGATGATGTTTCTCTCCATTCACTCTCAGGAAAGACAATGAATACCATCAGCACTCCAACGAAAGACCCAAAGGCAGCTTTCACAGAGATGGAGAACAGCTACAGCCAGTGTTCACCCTGCTGGTCTGATGAACAGCCATCACCTCTGCAGCTCCACTGCACCGAAGCCTACCTTTGTTCTCATCCTGAACTCTCCCTTCCCCTCAGCAATGGCTTAACTCATACTCCCCTACATGCCAATAATGGCGGCGCTCTCCATGGCCTCCAGAGGAGGGGAGCCCGGGTCAAGGTCATAGGAAAGAAATCCACTCGAAGAATGTATGTGTTGATTACTGGTGCATTTTTACGACCTTTCCTCATGGTACATGCAGAAGAGTGTGCCCTCATGCTGCCTTTTGTATACAGGAACCATACATAGTATAAATGTCATGTTCATACCCCAGATACCATGTATGGATAAGGTGGTCTGATTAGGTTTTGGAGCACCTTTGTAAGTGAATTTATATCTTAATTACTACATTTTCTTGTAAACACGTTAACACACAAGAGCTACACACATGGACACTATATAAGGAATATAGTTATAGTCTGAACTCTTTTGCATAATGTATTATATGTGTTTTTGGTGACTAACTTGGACATAATGTTAGACTTTTAAAATATTTGGTCTAAATCTTCCAGTGCTTTCTTGACTAGTGGTAAGCCAACTAGCTGTGACTTAGTTACTTAGAATATATGTGGTAAGTTTTAGTCTGGTAATGTTGGTTGATGAAGAAATGTAAAAATTGACAGTTAAATTACTAAATCAGCCCTGGTAGCTTGGATGAACGAGCCAGTCTTATCCACTCAAGGGAAATTTTGCTACAGAAAATCCTAGACATTACAGTTGAAGAGCCTACAAGGACTTGGCTAACCTTAGTTAGAAGAATGTTGGCTCAAGGTCAGATTTGATCTCAAAAGCCAAGTGATCCATTAATAAACTGAATGTCTGTTGACTGTAGTTTTTCACTGACAGCCAAATTTCTGTTTGGCTAGATGGGCTTAATTTGATTAAACAGACTTTCTTCTGGCTAATCTTGATTAATAGACTAGTGTTTAATAGTATAATATTATACTATAATATTATATTATATAATAACAAGTTAAACCATCACCACCGAGTGTCTAAATGTGGTTAGGGGAAGGCTTTTCAGTTGGAAGGTCAGTAGTTTGATCCTTGGTCCTCTAAATCCAAAGAAAACTTTTTCCCCTTTTTGGCCTGAATGAATATGGCACCTATCCATGAAGGAGTTCAAATGCCTCTTGGTAATAAATGGTGCAGTGCTGTAATAGCCTATCATTAGGCTGAATGGGTATAATAGTTGTTGATGTTGCAATGTGTTTTATTTACTATAGGGCAGGAGGGGAAAATTCCCAAAACCGGAAAGTTACTGACTTCTATCCAGTAAGACGAAGTTCAAGAAAAAGTAAAACGGAGCTCAAGGTAAGAAAAAAGTCTATTTCATAATGTACTACAACATATGTTATAGGTAGTTAGGCATAGGTGTTCATATTATTCGATATTGAAGTGGTTTTATTTGGAGAAGTGGGAAAAGTATGGGTCTTATTAAAGTGTTTGCCCTCAGCCAAAACCTGTTTTGTCTTTGTGACAATTATGTGCAACTCCCACCCCCACTCCACACTTTGACACAAGAGCAGGTCTGAATTGTTTGTGGTGTCACTGAATATCAGAGTAAGGGCTGAAAATAGCTGATATAAAAAATGTTTTTAAATGTATACAAATCACCATTAGAAGATATTCTCTACAAAAGCATATCTGAATATGAGTGTTTAGTACCTGTAGGTAAGATGCAACATACTAGAATCTGCTTTTAGTTTATAGTGTACCTGTATTTGTAGGCTATGGCTGGATACATTATGATGATATAGCCTTTTTGTGTGTGTTTGTTAGTTCTTGTTTTTTCGGTTGATCAAAATTTGTGAACAATAACTGTCAAGCAGAACAAGCATGTTTAGTATTGCCAAAAACATTGTCTTTATGTTTGCACTTGTGTGGTGCTCTGACTGTGTTTGAGGGAAATATACTTTTTATTAATAATGTGGATGTACCGTGGGGGTAATAGTTATCTGAGCCCTGCTTAAATTATAAGTTTGCTCACCTACAAAATGAACAGTTTCTAATTTTTATGGTGGTTTTGTTTTAATGGAGAGAGACTTAATATTTATCAAAAACATTAAAAAAAAAAATTGATTTCCGTTGATTTGTTATGGAATGAAAGTATTTGATCCCCAAGCAAAAGATGAGTTGGCACTTGATAGAGAAACCCTTGTTCGCAAGCACTGCGAGAGATCTGGGGGTTAAATAACTATTACCCCCGCTGCATGACTCTGTGTATGAAGAGAAATCTGGTCTGGCCTGTTTCATGTTCCATTTTGTTACCAGTGCGAAGAAAAGAAGCTCATAGACGATCTCATTACAAGTGGAATAGAGGAAGGAATGGAGGTACGTTGAATTTTCTTTGTTTCTTCTTTCTTCATCTGAAGGAAAAATCTTATTGTCATTGTAAATGAGGATTTACTGTAGACCTTTAAAAAGTCCTTAAATTTTACTCAGTCATGTTCTCATACAAAAATGTCTTATTTTAAGAATTAATTTGAATATGAAGCCCGCAAAAAGGCTCAGAGTGACCAAATTCAAATTGTACATTGTTCATATGTTTACTGAAGAACCTTTACTTTGCCAAGCTGTGTCACCACAGAAAGCCTCTTGTACTGTTTTTGTAGGTGCAATACATAGAAGGAAAAGGGAGAGCGGTGTTTGCCACTCGGTGTTTCCAGCAAGGCGATTATGTGGTGGAATACCACGGAGACCTGCTACAGATCACCGATGCTAAAAAGAGAGAAGCCGAATATGCTCAAAATCCAGCAACCGGCTGCTACATGTACTACTTCCAGTACCTCTGCAAAACATACTGGTAGGAAGAAAAGACTTCTCTGGGATTCTATGAACACTCATTGGACATTTTGGAATTTGTGTTATATTAAGTTATGAAACCAAAGCCACCAGTTTGATAGGACAAATTATTAATTTCAATTTTTTTGTTTTATTCTTTTAATGAAAATGAAACATTAGCATAGCAGCTAATATGGTCACTGAAAACAATTCAGTATTTAATGTGAAAATGTAAATGCTGTCTTGCGAACATATTGTGTATGTGGGACGATTGTGGCTCAAGAGTTGGGAGTTCGCCTTGTAATCAGAAGGTTGCCGGTTCGAGCCCCGGCTTGGACAGTCTCGGTCGTTGTGTCCTTGGGCAAGACACTTCACCCGTTGCCTACTGGTGGTGGTCAGAGGGCCTGGTGGCGCCAGTGTCCGGCAGCCTCGCCTCTGTCAGTGCGCTGTGGCTGTGGCTACAATGTAGCTGCCATCACCAGTGTGTGTGTGAATGGGTGGATGACTGGATATGTAAAGCGCTTTGGGGTCCTTAGGGACTAGTAAAGCGCTATATAAATACAGGCCATTTACCATGTATATTAAACAACCTCTAATACGAACACCAATGTAAATGTATGTGTTTCTGCCAACAGTGTGGATGCTACAAAAGAGACTGGTCGAATGGGTAGGTTGATAAATCACAGTAAAAATGGGAACTGCCAAACCAAACTCCACGACATCAACGGTGTCCCTCACCTCATTCTCATCGCCTCTCGAAATATTGACGAAGGCGAGGAGCTGCTTTATGACTATGGAGACCGCAGCAAAGCTTCCATCGCTGCTCACCCCTGGCTTAAATATTGATTAAGAGGTCCAGAGAAAAAGTAAAGGGAAACGTACAGTAAGACTTGTTTTTTCATTAGCTAGTGTACAAAAGGCCTTAGAAACAGAATGTGTACTATTTTTTTGTTTGTTTCAATAATGAGGAAGCTGGGGTGTGTGAGGGTTTAGTAGACATTTATGGGTCCAGGTCATGGGGGCTGATTGGGTTCATATCACATTTCAACTAAGGTCCATCTGCCTTGTCAGATGTTATCTGTACTTTTTATTTATGCGTGTTTCAGAAACATTCTTTTGTTTTGCAGCACATTTGTTTTGTACATTTTGTATTACCTATAGAGTAGTGCTTCTACAGCATGCAGGTAGTAGTTGATGCTCTGCATTTTTATACAGCTTTTTTAATTAGTACGTAGATACTTGGCAATACTTGTATTTGCTCCCCTTTTTGAATCAGCAGAAACTATGAGATGCAAATTACAAACTCTTTTTAGATATGTATTCTATTCAAGGGGCATCTATTTTCAGCAATCGGACCTCACACTCATTGTTCAGTGGGGTAGAATAGTTTATCACGTTCACGGTTTATTTGGCGTTTCAGGGTTTTGGTTACCAAAAAAGATCACATGTTTTGACACTGGATGAAATACTTTGTGTTGATCATGGAAAAGATTACATTAGAATATGGAAATTACTGTTATGAATGTTTATTTTTTAGCATAGATTGTATTTTATAATATTAAACATGCCATATACAAAGAGTTAGTATGTGGTAAATTTTAAAAATTTAAACGAAAAGTATCTGGGAAAACCTACAGAATATTCTGTGTGACTCGAAGAGATGATTCGCTCATGCAAGTAATAGTTTCGGTGTCTCTCTCTAACCTCAATTGGCACACACGATTATCTCATCTGTTTAGTTTCACTTAATTATAACTTCTCCCACTGATGACGACACTGTCTGTGGTGCTGCACTTTGTAAATATATTTATTTGCTTGCTGTTACAAATCCAAATATTGTTTCAAAAGAAATACTGTGACATTTTGGGAATTATGTTGTATTTTTTTTTTAGTTTTTGCTGAGACTTAATGGGAAGATTGATCAAACTCTCCTGTCTATGCAAAATGTCAATCTGATCACCTTTTTTGAGAGCGGACACCTGAGCTTAAATCCAATGCATTATACTTGCAGTTGCATTAATTTAAGAGGGGAGAGAAAATGTTGATGGTTAGGCTAAAATGCAAATTCTCAGTTTTATTCATAAAGGTTTTATCAGACAGATTACACCCGTTGCCTTAAAATTAAACTCCTAGCTGAAATATCATTTTGAATTTTTGGACTATCAAATCTGTCATTACTGTCAATTATAGAGAAGTTGTGTCATGGTTTGAAGAGCCCAGGGGCCAGGGGAGGTCAAATCTGCTTATTACTGTAATATAACACCACTGTTAGCATTATTAGAGTATTTGCTTCTGAATGATCGCTTAAACACACATCTGGATGGAGAATAGTTTAAATTTGCTTTACTGGTGAAACTAAAGTTGAAAACCAGCCAGAAGGGTGTGTGCTCTTGTAATGAACAAGGTGCAGTACAGGTACCAATGAAAGAGTTTGTTTATGTGCCAAATCTTCACGATTTTTGGTAAATATAAACTGTGATTCAGTTCCAGTATCAGTAGATTCCTGTTTCAACATACAGACATCATAGTCTTATTGAACCCACAGTAAAATGGGAAAATGAATGTATTTTAAAAAATACACACAAGCAGTTTTTGACTGTGAACTCCATTAGTTTCTATTTACGTACACATATAAAACAGTCTCACAACAACTGCATGGCTTTTCTTCTTAGATGTTCCAAATTTATTAGCTCAATTGCCAACAGATTTGCTGTTGTTGCATATATATCCATAATGAACAGTGCTTATACAAATCAGTGGACAACAAAAAGCCAACTCGATAACAGCTGACCCCTTCCTAACAGTGTAGTGTGTTATAAATGGGTAAAGCTCAACAAGTTAAACAACAGAAACACAATCAGGCTTGGTTACACACTGTTAATTGGCAGCTTGATCCACATTTGGTGTTCTAGTGAGGACAGCACAGGATTAGATCATGCATTTGTGTTTATGGTAATGAACAAACATGTCACCCAGTCCCACAGTCTGACGCACTTATGTTCTTGAGCAGTTTATCAGTAACAACAGAACTCTGTGGTACAAATACAAGTAGTTAATTAACAGCATAGTTCGTTGTTTGTTGTGGGTTATTCTGCAAGTGTGTGAAAATGATGATAGAGTTCAGTTCCAGTTGGATAAGATAAGATAAGATAACCTTTATTAGTCCCACACGTGGATGAGTTTAAACGTACTCAAGCTGCCACTGATGCTTTTCATCGCACTGATGCAGTGGTTTTAAAATGGTGTACACATGATCTGCTTACCCATCGTTTGTAGTAGTAGTTCAGACTTATACTTTATTTGGTTTTCATTTATTTTTATTTTGTGTAGTTTTAATTATGGTTTTAGTTGGGGGGATCCATCGGGGCCTGTGTTTAAAGACACAGTGTTACCAGATCTCAGAAAAAAAAGTGTGACAAACAGTGTTTATGTGGGACAAAGTAGGACAGGATAATGCAGGGAGGCAGTCCAAGATATCTGAAAGCAACTTTTCTGGCTTTCTTGCTCTCTTGTAAATACAAGAAGAATAAAAGGAAACGGAAGCTGCCCTTCTTACTAGCGCAAATTTAAGACAGTTGGGATACACAAATGCATACTGTGCCACCTCACACCATATTTTCTCCTGTGTGAAACTGAAAAATAAATTTAAAAAAAGACATGTCAATTACTCAAAATATACTGCTGCAAAGCTTGTTATGTTTTGGTAACTTGAACTGATGGGCTAAGCTTCAGTTGACTATAATAAACGTGTGCTTGATCAAAGCCATACTTTAGAAAAGTGTGAACCAGTCAAAATGTGGGGCATTGTCTCAAGATGTGGGACAGGAGGACAAGGAATGAAATTGCAGTGCAGTCCCACATGCAGAGGGCATCTGGTCACCCTAGCTCTTACTTATTGTCTAGTTGAGAGTTCAAGAAGACTAGCCTAGTTTCATGCAAAGACTGAAAGTGAGAGAAACCATGTATGACCTGTGGCTGCTTCCAAAGGTCAAGCCCACAGACTGGCATGTTATATATTGTGTTGACTCAACCTTGCAAACATTTGTACCTAAATAACATGTGGTCTAATTCAGCTTTTTCAACCGTAACAAGTTAATCATGAATTAAATAAACTGAAATGCTGTCATTTAATTTAGACTAAAGCTCATTTAATTCAATTCAGTGAGTGGCTAAGCTTAGCTAGCTCTTTTTTTTTTAAGACATTAAAAAAAAATTATTCATTACTTTTCTTCACCAATTTTACCAAGCCTAATAAACTCATAAACTATTTAAATACATTAAAGTATGTGATATATGAGGTAGCTTGTACTCATGAAACCATGAAATCCATTATAGAGACAGGCACCACAGCCAAGCTTGACTAGCAATTTTAGCCTCCTAGCTTTTAGAAGGATGAATTCATTCCCCTTGTAAGTTGTCCTGTGTCCTGTACACATTACTGAAGCTTAAAACTTGCACAAAACAAACTAAAAGTTCTTCTAGAATCAAGTCTGCTATCTTGTTTTGTTTTTGGGTGTTTGGCATGGTGCCATATTTCTCTTATAAAATCTCTACTTAGCTGTAACTAACTAACTAGGTACATGTTGTTTCTTTTCTGTTTCATAGTTATTGTGATTTTTTGTTTTGTTTTGTTTGCTCATTTCCCCAAAATTACACTCTAAAATATCTTTGTGGTATATTTTTTTTAAATTTATTTTTATAGCCAGGCTACTGTTTCCCTTGTTTCCAGCCTTTCTGCTATGCTAAACTAAGCAGTTCCTGACAAATTCATGTTAACTGTACAGATATGACTTGTATTGATTTTTCTCAGCAAAAATCCAAATGAAACACAATTTCCTAAAATGTTGAACTATTTCTTTAAGCCTTTTATTTTATTTTTTTAATTTCTTACCTGATTGTAGCAGCTTTGTTTAAAAATGACCCAGCTAAACAGTATATTGTACCTTTTGCACCAATTTCTCTACGTTCTTATTGTCTGTACAGCTGTCGAGGTTATGGAGATTTCCAAAAGACAACAACAAATCCAGCTCTCCAAGTTATTCTTAAAATATTCAGTATATTTAATGTTTGGATTTCTGTTCTTGTTAATATTATTTAAATGCAAAAGGAAAAAACAAAAACAACCCAGTGTTAATAATAAATAGCCCAGTCACGTGTATCCGACGAAGTACATCTTAAGTGATGCACTGTGTTTAATACATAAGGATACACCTTCCTCTACTCCCTCTACCAGTAGCATTGTGTATGAAATGTTTTCATATGAGCCTTTCTTGACAGAGATATTCCACTCTGGATTATTCCCTTGTCTATGTGGAACTAATGCAATAATAGTTGAGGGGCAAAACAAACCTGTTGGCTGTTTTTTAGGGCATGATAGATCTTTGCTGTTGTAGCGCTGATTAAATCTTGATGCTGGGGTTTTAGGCATTGTTTAATAAAGATGTAATATGCAAATTAAAAGTCTTGGGCATCTGATTTGTTCTTCCATTAAAAGAAAGAAGTACGTTAATGCTTAAAACTGTTTTGAATAAATGAGAATTCAAAAAAAAAAGATGGGAAGAACTCTTTTCTACCATGAGGGTTGTTGTATAGTTTGTTCACCAGAGGGCACTCTGCACCACGCCATCTGTCCATTTAGGGTTGGGGCTGGATCCTATCTCAGGTGTCACAGGGCGAGAGTTATAGTACACCCTTGACAGGTTGCCAAGGTCAATTTAGAATCACAAATTCCACACAGCAAAACCCCAGGTTGGAATCAAAACGAGACCAGGACTTTCTCACTGTGAGGCGACGGTATTAACCCCTGTACCACCATGCTATCATCATCTAATTGAGATAAATCATATTTCTTCTTGTCACAACTTTCCACACTAACCCAGCATCTTAAATAAATAAATAAAATCATCCTTTTTTTGGTGAATTGGACGACTACTGCTGTGCTTTCTGTTATGTTTCATATTTAGTCTTCTTCATATAGACCTGATTTCTAAATTGTTACATAAGTGCAAAAGGTGATATATTCTGTACAATGGAATTTCAACCAAATACACTGCTTTGTGCCTTATGTTTAAATTGAGACAGAGGAAAATTAATGTAGTTAAACTTTTCCCCCACACCAGTTATTTTACCACACTGGATGTTCTTTGTTTACAAATGTATGTTCCCTTGCCCATTTCCTTTTACAATTATGAACAAATCAAACACTTGAACGTGACTGCGATCTGTTATGCAAGTTAGGAAAAACAACAACAAAAAAAAAAACACGTGCAAAAATGTCAAATATTACAGATTTTTATTACTGGTGTGACATGTTTGAATTTCATAAAGCACTGATCCATTCAATATATCTCTTAAATCTCCACTTTAATGGGCTTCATAGGAGACTCAAAGGAAAAAAATGAAGATTGGAGTAAGCACTCGGGTAGCAGTTCATTTCCCTTAAAATATTTCACTGTTTAATTCCTTCATGAATAAATTGAGCAGATCCCTTTGACTTCCAAATAACATGTAAAATATAGTTTCTCTTTAACATATCTGTGATTTAATAAAAGGGGGGAAGCTGCTTTGACACACGTCTTTAGCCTCATTTCTCAATCTTTTCATTTGCCATTCATTTATTCCACCTTCCTGGGTGAGTATAAATGAAGATAAAGTGCCACTACTGTTAACGTTTCCATGAAGGCATCAGCTGTTAAAGCACAAGCACCATCCGCAAAATAGTCTTTTTTAAAAATAAATGTAAACACACTCTTCAGCTTAATTACCATTATTTTAAACCATGCACAATCTGAGAAATAATTAATCCTTCATGACTTACACTGTTTCTAAACAGAGCCTTGATTCATGTTTAAATTTGAGGCCTTGTATAAATGATGCATATAAACACAAACGCACTGACTTCTATTTTGCACATGTGTGATGATATTCGGGGTTATTATTGCTGCTTATGCTGAATATGAATATTTTATCTAGGGAAAAAGTGCAAATGTAATGTAAGATTTAGGCTCTTACTGATGACATAATATGTATTAATTAAAATACATTTTAATTTATTTTGCTTTTATTTGAAGTGAAAGCTGCTGTATGTTTTTGTTATAAGTGATTCAAATACAATATTACACTGTCTCTTCGGGCCTATGTTTGATTATAGAAATTAAACAGAATCATATAGATGTAATTTATTATTGCCTGCTATGGTTTGGCTGGTGTTACAAAACTGCAGGTTTGCATGAGCACAGTGTGGAGCGTCACGTTTGTCACTGAAAGCATGAAATCAGACTTTATGACAAATGTAAGTTTGTATGTAAAATATTAGAGGAATTCCCATGGCACAGCTATTCTGTGTTTCACAAAAGAGAAATCTGTGTTAATTGTTAGAGAAAAGGGGCACATAAAAAGAAAAAAGCATCACAAACATAAATATATACAAATTTCTCGAACAAAATAAAGAGATACTAAGTCAAAACTATAGTGGGTGAAGAGCTTACTATGTCAAAATTATGAGACAATACATCATTATTAAGTTAATAAATTAGAATTAGATTGACTAAAAGAAAATAAAAAATTGCAGCAATGAACAAAAAGCTCAAGCTATGATTTACAACTTTTAATCTATAAAAAGATCACTAGTATTATAAAGATCTAATAAATAAAACGGGCTTGCTAAATCTTACAATTTAATTTGTAATTTGTTTAGTCAAATGCATTACATTCATTTACGGTTTTCAGATCATAAAAACAAGAAATTATTAAGTCAGGTGTTAAATTTATACTAAACCATGATGAGTGAGTAAAAAATGTAAAATAATTCATCAGTAGTAGTTGACTTAAATAAAACTGGAAAAGTTTTATAATGAACTAATTCACCATGTCAAAGCTTTTATATTACCATGAAATGATGGAATATTGCAAACATTGACTTAAAAAGTACAAATATGTGAATTAATGACTCACTAATTCAACATTAAAGCCACAATGTTGCTTATTTGGCTACATACAACATGTAGCCAACATTATAGGAGATGTCATGAAATGCTAAAATGCTTAAACCATCCTGTAATAGGATAGTAAAAACTATTATGAATGGGTAAAAATGCAAAGACAAATTGGGATTATGATGGCCAAAATCTAACTTTCACTTTACATGAGTACTTTAAATTCTCATACCCAAGTGTTTATGCATTCATTCTTTTTAGTCACAGAAACTGCTGCATTAAATATGAGAACAAAATATCTTCACACCTTCACACAGCTTTAAATTGTGACTGCATGCAACATTTAAACAGAGGCCTCAATTAGATTTCATAGAGCTGCATACTCAACTTGCAAAACGCTGGTGATGGACTGATTAGCTGCCTACTTGACAGAAATTTGAAATAACTAAATGGGATATTAAAATGTTGCTCTCATTAAAAAAACTAGTGACACTCAGGTGTGCAGTCATTTCCCCCCTTGTTTACTCCGGACCTCCGGCTCCTTATCATTTACCACCTGCCAAAAAATTCCACTTTCCACAGTCAACCTGAGTTTACCCTCTCGCCTGCACGTCAATCCTGTAAAACACTTTCAGGGATTTTTTTTTTTTTTAAATGGCAGAATTTGAAGTATACACAGTATTTTTTCCAAGGACATTAGATTCTTCTTGTTTCTTGCCATCTTCTCACCTCATGTACATGGCATTTCAGCTGCAGTGTGAGTTGCTAGTGTTGGTTTGGTGTGCAGTTGAATGATGGGAGTGTTAAGAGTTTTAAGTCCCATACGGTGTCTACATGTGCTGCAACGCCTCCTGGGCTTGTTCGGTGTACACGTCGTCTTTGCCTGCCCACGAGCCGAAGCCGACATCGAAATGTGCACTGCGCTGCGAGCTCCGCTGCTTGTCACGTGAGAAGAAACTAAACCTGAGACGAGAGAACGGAGAGAAGAAACAGGCGGTGGGTTACAACTCCATGTGTAGGGCTAACACTGAGTATGAGCTACATGTAAAGCAGTGTTAGAGTAATGGCAAATTTAACAGAATGCATCACAAGTGAATTATTTTAGTTTTTAATTACGACACCTCCTGTAAAATTAGTGTAAACAAATGCCTCTATGTTACACCAGTCGTTTTGTTTGGATATCTGCTCCTGACACTTAAAACTGGTTTCTCTTAATCTGAACACTTCTAATGTCAACAGGATTGTTTTCCTTTTGTCATATGTCAAGTTCTGTTGTAACCCTGATTCAAATTAACACAAAACTCTACAAACCACTTAAGGTGAAATAACTATATAGGAATTGAAGTAAATTTCTGCTCATTTAAACGTCCCCTTAATTCCAATATGTAATTTTCTTTCCAATTTAACCTTGTCAAGTGAGGTGATGTGCTGCATTCATCACTACAAAACACAGACACTATTTTTCAGCGATTTTTCCCTCATGAACCTATTACTTTCATCTCTAAAGTTCTCTGTCATTTTACCCCCTCTTACCCAGCCGCTTTTTCCTCTTCACCTGCCCTAATACACTATTGTAAAAATTCATAAATTGTAGCAGAAATTATTTCGTCATTTTCTGTAAATTGATCCGGGCAGATGATAAAATATTAAAGCATTAAAAATTAAATTAATCCCTAGCTATGATCTAAAAGCACTTTAGATCAATTTATATTGTAAATTCCACACAATCATTTTTAGTGCGCATGGTCAGTCAGGATGGTCAGTGAGGGCAAAAGTTGAGACATTAGACTACACACTATTCTGACTGGCTGATTTATTTTTTGCACGATCCTTGGTCGTCTCATTCGACGAACACAATAAGACAGCCCCACAATCAGCCAATCAGAATACTACAAAGGTGCGAAAAGAAAGCAACCCCGTGGACATGCAAAGGGGGTGAAGCCTGTTAGCTGAGACAGTGATGGATTGCAAAGCCAACCAAATATAGAGTCATACAAGTGACATGAGGCATCTGATTGGCTGTAAAGTGGGGTCATCTGGGATCAAACCAGCCGCTACCATCGGCATTATAGCGGTGAAGATCCTGTTACACAGAGGTAAAGACACGAAAACACACATACATAGGGGATGGGGGAGGACAAGGACCACATCAACCGTTGACCTCTGTCTGAACCAAACCTCATTAAAGCTCAAAAGATGTCAAGCTGAGTTTATTTTAAACCAGAGAGGAAAATAAAATTATGATATTGAATTAAAAAATACAACAAAATCCAAGAACAACTCACAGCATGTTAAAAACCAAAACACAGTGAATGCAACTTAGTTTGCACAGATAAACTGTATAAACATGCAAACTGCTGCTAATGTTGCCACCATATTGGTATAGCGACACCTCCTGATACATTTAATTAATGTCCCAAATCTTGTACTTACACTTGCTACTGTGCACACTGACAGAGCTGCCATAGAATTAATTTAAAAAAACTTAACCAGAAAGCTTGTAATAGTCTGCCACACACACTGGAGCAGCCTGGGATTGAATCATTTCTTCCTCCTGAGGCACAGCCACCTCGTATAAATAATGTAATGCATGGTAAAATACAAAGAACATGTTTTTAAATACTAAAAAATATTGTAAAAATGACCATTTATTGATATCACCCTAATCTTCTAATGTCTGTTTATTTTTTTTGGAAAACAATTGTTTTATATTTTGAATACTTTTAGTTTTACATTCATGAAAATATTTACCCTCATACAGTCACAGGACTTACAGGAATGATATGTACTCTGTATCAGAGAGCTATACAGAGACACAGATTAACAGGTCAACAATTTCATTAAAAAATTCTCAACACTAAAAAAAAGACATTCAATTAAATATTACGTTAATAAAATAGTAAAGTGTCCTACAATTAGAATACTTGGAGCTGCTTTTAGTCTTGAGTCCTTGTCACAATGTGACAGCTAATTGGAAACAACCACAGACTCCAGTTTGTACATGGCTGACAAACACAGGATAAATGTATGTTTACTTGTTAGTAGCCCAGCTACCTCTGTAAAGTAAAGTATATATAGTATATGGTATCACACGAGGGAAGCGAAGTCTAAAGCTAAAGCTGCCAGCCTGAAACAGCGTCTTGCACTGCTGCTGAAGAGACAAGAACAAGCATGTAATATGCAAATGACTGAGCATGTAGAGACCAAATAATCAACCGCTACTCACAGCATGCAAAGTTCCCATTAATCACAGGAAGCAAGGTTTTCACAGGCAAGTGTTTTCATTAGCAGATGTTACATGAGTGAGAGTATTTGTGTGAGTGTGAGCTCCACATACAGGCGTTTGATTCCCGATTCTGGCTGGGCAGAAGAGCGGGAGCGAGTCCTTAGTTCAGGGGAGGGAGAAGAAGATGGAGTTCCAATCTCCTCGTCTGCCTCATCACTACAAACACAGAGACAACCAGAATTACAGAGATCAGGATTACTTTGTCTATGAAGCACAACATATCAGGCTTTTTCACAGATGGACAAAAAGAATTAGATGTAAAAAGTGGGATTTTTTTGGAGTAAATACATTTTTAACTTAATGTGCTGGCAGAGGGATGACCAAAAGATGTGCGGAAAAAAGGGAACAAAAAATATGCTTTAGAGAATTTAAATGGGTTGTTAGTCAGATTTTAAAGCTCTGTGGCAACTTGTGTTGGTTGTGAGCAACCCTCCAAGAAAAATATTAAACAATGTCTAAAACTAAGAATACATCAAGCAATACATCTTAATTGGGAAATGCATATGGTTTCTTTATGGCTTCTTCATGCATGTCTTTTTTTCTCTTCATCATCCCACAACAAGTCATAGTAAATGTCTATCCCTTGTGGAGGGACTGAATATTTCTTTACTCAGTCCCTCCACCCATACTTATGATATAGGTGGACACCAATAACATAATTTGCCAAAGTATCATAATAATCTTACGGCCGAAAAGGCTTCACAAGCACATAAACAAAAGTCTGAAAGTTGAAGTAAAAGCAGAGATAACAGTACAAGAAACACGAGGCTAAAATATAACTGTGCTAAGTAACAGAGCATAAACATGAAAGAATATAATAATTAAACTGAAAACAACTACAAATAAGTGCAATTTTAACATATATTAATGAGGAAACAGCAACTTAAAGCACTCAGCAAGAAGCTGGCCCTGTGTGGTCTGACTGAGAAAACTAAACTTCTAAATCCTGTTGATGCTTTAAGCACACGATAAACACAGTTTTGTGCAGCTCATAAATATCTCTCTCCACAGGAGGTGGGTAATTGTCAATATTAACATGTTTAACACCTATATGTACCTTTTATAGTAGGCCAGCTCCTCCTGCAGCAGGAACACTTTGGCCTTTAGCTCATTCCGCTCATGCAGGACATCCCTCAGCTCCTGCAGAGTGAATCTGGGCCTGTTGGGGTCCTTTGGATCCAGGCCCCCTGACTCCTCCTCACACAGTGCCTCCTGCCGAGAGAAAAATACATTACACAGAGTAAACTAAACCAGAGAACAGAAGGGAAGAGGCAGGGGCGGGGAGTAAGGATACCTTAGTGAAATATTGGAACACAGCAGGCATATCTTCATCGCACATCGCCTCCTGGTGGCAAATGTTTAACTACAAGTCAGACACAGGGCCTTTTTGTTCCAATGCATTGGTTTAGTTCAGACTTCACCCCAGTCTGTGAGCTAAAATGCTGTTAGCTTTTTTAACTCAGCAAAGAGAAATTCACTTGAGTGTTAAAGGAAAACACCTGAAACACATGCTGCGGACACGAGGCACTCGTGCAAAATTCTACTCTAAAATGTCTAAAATTCTCACGCTTTTCAGGATTCTGTACACAATCTCAAAGTCCAACTGGAATCACATGTTTCGTCAAACTTTTTAAACATTAGAGATTATCCGAATGTGTGTGCAAATGAATAAAAAAATGGTTTTGTGATGCGCTTTAGCTCAGCCACTCCTGACTTTGTTGTCTGCTCCAGACATTTTCAGCTCACTTGGCTGTTTCACAACTATTCTTCCCTGCATCACTTCAAACAAATTATTTTACATTTATATGTTTGTTATATATTTGTTTATATTGTCTATCTTATTACTTAATGTTTTCTTTATTTTAACCTTTGTGTACAGCGCTTTGTGACTGCCTGTCTACAAAAAAGCGCTTAATAAATAAACCTTACTTACTTACTTATATTTTTTCTTTCATTTAAAACCAAATAGTACAGATTTTTTCATGTGGTCGAACTGACAAATGCTTATTGTCTAGCAGCCCCGATGCTAAAGTGAGACCATCTTTGCATCTTGCTGGTTAATGTCAAGCAGCAACAGCAGGAAATGTTTGCATAACTTGGATAACTTGTAACCACTGATTGTACACCAAGGTGAACAGATAGGCATCTCAATAGAGTTGGGCCACCTCCTGAAGGCTGATCTCGGACATAAAACAGTCGTTTTGGAGGCTGATGAAGTGAAAAGGACCAGATGTGAGTCAGCTGTGGTCTGTGGCTTATTTTCTCATTTATCAGGGATCAAAGAGCCAGAACACACAGACCTGTTTGACTCACTGAGAGCACACAGTAGTAAAGACAATGGTGCATGTACATCTTCCACCGCAGCCGTCTAGTGTGTTTATTTGGCTCAGATTCAGTCCAGGTTCAGTGTCACCGTGAGAACAGATTTATCGGCATGTCTCCACCTTTGTTTAGCACGTCAGATGTTTCCATCAGTGTGGTGAATACTGTTGAGCGGCTAAAAAAACCTCAACCATGAGCTTTCATGTCATTAGCTGCACTAACTGGCTAGTTAGAGCTGTCATTCATTTATCATTTATGAAATTTTTCTGAATGTGTTTTAATGTGTTTCGAAACATAACATCAATTGTAGTTAATATAAAAGTCTTAAATGTAGCTACATTTAAAAAAAAAAAAAACATTGTAGTACTCTTGTTTTTTTATTCTTTCTTACCACTATTACAGCAGAGAAATAAAAAAGAAACACTTAATTGTAGCTTTTCCTGCTGTCTGTGTTTCAATCTCAGGGTGCATGAAAGGACAGATTCAAGTGTCGTTGAAGGCTGGGCTCTTGCAGTATTCTATATTTAGAGGGGTCATGAGTGCACTTGTCCAGAAAGTCACTTAGCTGTGGAGAGGAAATCCTACTGATACTCTGTTAGCTTTCTGACACCCATGCAGAGTTGTTTCAGCACAGTCCACATGTCACAGAAATGTTAGTCTACTATCTTCCTTTGTTTATACCCACAAGGCTAATGTTCCATGGGGAGGAGTGCAGGTTTGGAGTTAGAGTCAGGACAATCACATCACTCTAGTTCCAATCAGCACATTTGCATTACCCAAAGCAACACTGCATCGTCCTCAGCATCCTCGTGTGTCTCTGGGCTGAGGGAACCACACAGAGGCCACGATACACCATCAACCCCCCCGGGTGTCAGCTCTGAGGAGCCCTCAGCCCCCACCAACACTGTAGCAATTTTACCACACTGGTGAGGCAAAAGACAGTTTGTGAGACATATAAATAAACTATTGAGTTGCTCCGAGGATTTGTGGTGCACAATCTACAGTTCAAATAAAAGATGGTGGTTTGAACAACTGCATGTGAAAATGATCAAATCTGTTATACAATGCAAACGATTTGCATAACATGCTAGTTTGTTTGCTCATTTCTCACAACAAGTCAAGAGAAGATCAAACTAAAAGGTTAGCTTCACACAAAGATGGAAGCTGGGGGAAACTTCCAATAATGTTTCTTTTATTATTTTTCACCATCATTTTCTGTTCCAATGTATGTACAAATATTCCAATACCTCAGGCTTCAGACTACCCTAACTAAAGTATTTTTTCTGTGTTTGGCTCTGTATGACATTATGACAGTGGATATTCCTAATATGGTCATCTCACATTGGCCCCACCTACTTGCTAGTACAAAACTTCTGTGTTTTGTTTGCAAAGGGCAGTGAAGAAGAATTTGGGGGAATTTAGCAAAAACATCTTGTTTCACACAGAGAATGACCTGAAGGGCTTCACCAAGGCCCAGCATAAGATAGAGAAGGATTATTTAACTATATAACATACAGAGAGTCCAAAAATTAAGAAATATAGAGCTTGTGTAATAGGTCCACATTAAAGTAAGCAATGTTATCTGTACAAAAAACTAAAACGTGAAAAGAAAAAGTTATGCTCAGTTTTCCCTGTGCTGTTACCTCTGCGGGTGAAGGAGGCTGAGGTGGGGGCTCGTCCGGGTTCTGAGCAGGCAGCTCTCCTTGAAGCCGTTCCCTTAAGCGTGCCGCTTCCTGTCGAAGAGCAGCAACTTCCTGTCCCCGAGCCTGAGCACTGGCCTCCAGCTCAACCTTCTGTTCAATGAGAGCTTTCCCTTGAGCTTCTACCACAGAGATTTTATGGCGCAGGTCATGGTTGATTTTCATTAGTCGAGACTGTTGCTGCTGGAGCTGGAGAAAGAAACAGAGAGACAATGGGCTGCATGGTCTCGCGTTTCTCAGAACTGCCACACAGGAGGTAAAAGCCACCCATCAAAGGTAAGAGCACGCATTTTCAGGCAATCTGTCTGAGGAGATATTGATTGTGCTGTACTGGGTGACACACAAACCATTAGTGGGTGTCAGGGGGTTTCTAAAGCCACAGAACAAATGAACAGCTAAATTCATGGACAAGTGAAATAATATAAATGACTGAAATGGAAATTCACTGTTAATATCCTAAAATACCTGGGCCTTAGCATTTCAGAGTGCGAGTGCCTAGGCTGCCTTTCCCAGCATGACAGCAAAGGAAACCAAATGAGTGACGTCTGAGTACTCAACTTCACTGTATATCTAAAGTAAGTTTCACATGTGGAAAATCTTGGACTAAAGAACATTTTGAAGTCTCACAATGCACATTATTTTTCTACCTACCCATGCGTACAAATTCACATAACTCCTGAAATGTTCAGGAACCTTTACATATCAGCCTTTACTTGGCTGATATGTTTCCTGTTTTGAATGTTCAACTGTAGTATCACATACTATCACATAGTTCTGTGTTGTGTCTTATCTGCCTATCCAAGTTTTTTTTCTTCAGATCTCTAGTAGCTATTTTGGTGTCTCATCTGTCCTCTGCTGTCTCCCATCCTGCTCACAGTAAACAGGAAGGTTATGACAACAAAAACTGTTCCCTAAACTGTATTTTTTTGTCATAATTAGATCATTAACCCATGTTAATTATCATTTTACTACACACATAAGCACATGTCTTGGTATCAGTCTTATCTATGATGTTGTATACAGCTGTATTCACAAGCTAAAGTGTGAGCTGCTGATATTTATGTTAGTAATGGTTTAGTTTTCTGACAAAGATTTGGAAAACCAGTAGATCAATAGTAGATTAGCTGACTTGCTAAAGAATCTTCTTCATCGACATCCTGAACTTGAGGCCACAGCATTTTTACGTTCCCTTTATCCACCACCTCATCCAGGACTCATCCATCCTTTTTAAAAATACTTCCATATTCATAGCAGAGCTATGGCCAAAGGCCAAAAGATGAGTTGTGTAACCTCTTCTGTAACATGTATAACCTCTCTCGCTCTGAGAGAACCAAAAACCTGCATATTTGCATTTTGCACCAGCACATTCTGGGGGTGTTTAATGCATGACTGGAATGACAGATCAACAGATCCGGGGCTCTTTTTTTTTTTTTTTTTTTACAAAAAATCTGAAGCTTTGATGCCTATGGTGACACGTCAAAATGTCTGCTGTGAAAAAGGTTTTATTGAACCTGACATTAAAAAACTGGCTCTGCTGTTATTTTCTGGAAAGCCATCTTGTGAAATTTTACATGTTTATTGGAGAAATTTTAGTCCTCTATGTCAGCTTCTGACTCGTTGACCTTTTCCAGATCTATGGCCATGTCTTCAATTTGCCACACAATCCAGACTGGTCTGTAGTGATGTCCTTTGCATGACCTTTACTCTGGCTTGTTCACACTACACTGTCGCATTTAGGTGGGGTCTCTTTGTTATCTGAAACCTAATCTATACAAAAGAAATACTCACAGGCAAACAAAACACATCAAACACCCTTCATCTGATAATGTGAGACTTTGTAAATTATACATGTAGGCTATTTGTTTTTGAGACTTGTATGATCCACTTCAAAGGTTTGTAAAATCAAGATAAAGAAGTTAAATTATTTGAGACTTTGCAGAAATTATTTACGAAAATAAACAAATACTTTGCACATTTCCAGGGTTTCTTAGCCTATGTTGAGGTGGGAAGCTAGAACTTGAAGGTAGGGAACTTGGGCACTCTGATAAAATAATCTTAAGAAACAAAAGTCTGATCAATGATTGGAAAACTAATTTGTTACAATCTATTTTTAGCTATTTTTAAATAGATGCTCGGAAGACCCATTCTATCCCTGAACTTTTTTTTTTTACCTTTTTTTAAACATTAAAACACTGGCAGCAAATATGTCTGCTTAATACTGAGCCAAAACATTTGCTGCTCGATCTAACCAGGCCTCTCTTATATTTAAAATATAGAAAATATCTGAATTCTTTATAATTCACACAAGAAGAAAAAAAACAGCCTCTTCTCATTGAGGCACCGAGTTTTTGTGTCCTTACTGCTTCTATGTCCTCGTTTTTTAGAGTCAGTTCACGGTCCTTGGCTCGAATCTCATCTCTCTGCTTGTCCACCACTTCTTTGAGCTTCTTCATCACCTGCCTCTCCCTTTCTGACATACCTGGAAATCGGTGACAGAGGGGGGAAAAATTGTCAGCCATAAAAATAAACAGGACAAATAGATTTTTCATCTGGGCTGACAGGCAGACATGAGCTCTGATTTGTGTGTGAGGCTGGCAGGTGTGCTTGTACACTGAAGCTGGTCTGTGCGTCAGGGTGACTGTGGCCTCTGTGTGAGACCACGGAGAAGCCTCTGACGCAGGGATGAGACTGGCTCACCATTAACACAGAGAAGGCTCCCTTTGTTTGTGTTTGTATCTGAGTGTGGTACTGCGTGCACAGCAGAGAGAGAGAGGGACACACACATGAGAAACGTATCGAGGGCAAACGGACAAGTTTCGGGGCGCACACGGCAGAAACTTTAACTGAATTTCCAGGAAAATCAGCAAAAGACAAGCTGTTTCATGCTCTGCTGTGATGTAAACATTACTAGGTATTAGCAGGTTTTGAGTGGTAGCATGCAGACTCCCAACACTGAAGCAGGAGTCTGTTATTTGGAATTATTATCAGGAACATGCTCACAGTGTTAGTAAAAAAAAATTACCCATGCACATGTTTCAGAAATCCGACAGTAACTGCAAAGCTCTTTGTAGGAACAATGCATAACCACACTTTCCCTGAAAAGTGACAAGCCTACTCAATGAGCCTACTTTTGACTCGATTCAATCTTGGTCTCAAAGATTTGCGTAGAGGGCAGTAACATTTCTACACACATATTAGTGAATAACACATAATAATGTTTTAAAGCAACTGACTTGTAAGTCATTCACATTCTCAGTCACTTGTAAACTGGTGTGTATCATGAAAAACACACATACAAACACATTTTCTTTTTCTTTTAAGCTAGACAGTACTTTTCTTAGATGGAGCTCCACATCCTCACCCTCATGCCTCTGCAGCTCCTCCTCGCTCATGGGGTCTTTCATGGACATATTGGTGAGAAGGGTTTTGTTCTCTTCCTGCAGCTGAGCAATCTGGGAGAGCAAATCCTGAGCTTCTCCCCTCCACACATCCTCCACCAGCTCCAACTCCTGCACTCAGACACATACACACAAACTGTTATACTGTACATGTATCATTACCGATCACGTTTGTTATGGCTCGGTAAAACTAGAGTTAAAAAATCGGACTGAAGGCCTCATTGCATTGAGTTTTTTTTGCTGCCTGACTGCAAGGTGATTGTACATAAAAGCAATATTACCAAGCACTTATGTACAGACCTGCTTCCCTGGTTCAAAGAAACCATTTTAAAGCCAACAAGCAATTTCACTGCAAACATTCGCAATAATTTTGGTTGTGTAATGGGAGGATCAATGCATTGCTCCACTTTGGTCCTGACTATCTCAACAACAACTGGATGGACATAGTTTCTACGAGCATTTATGGTGCCCAGACCGGCATTACAAAACAAAACTGGCACTGCTGTGGTCTTCTGAGTTTTTCCTCTTTGTGGTTTATGCGCATGTGTAAGAAAAAGAAATCTCAACATCTCTAACTTTCAGAATTTACTGCAGTAATTTGCTTTTAAAGAACACAATTGTCATATCAAAGAGTAATGCGTTAATGACAAAAGCCTATAAAACACAATCGAATTGACTTGCTTTAAATTGTGGAAAATTTTTGGCAGATACTAAAAACGAAACATCTTCCTCAAGTCAGTCACTCAGACCCTAGATGATTCATATAGCAACTGGAAAACCAGGAACAAACAGGAAACAGGAAGCATGAGTCATTCTGTTCATATTGTCAAAGCAGCCACATTAACAAGAATGCATAATTTGCTGTTTGTACTTCATTTTTCCAGTTTACCTGTGAATGAATAGGCAAACATCACTATTACTTTGAAAGTGTGATGCATGTTTTTCAAATGTGATTCCATATTTAAATGTTTATTTTCAATTATATCAGAGGTGACTGTATCCGAATCGTTGTTGAACAGCTAGTTAGGATTCTGAGCAAAAGTAAGAGTTGCAGTCATCAACAAGAGAGAATTTTAAAGACTTTTTAAGGATTGTAAACATGCAAAATTTGACACGTTGGTCGCTACCATGGTGAAGGTACCACGGGAGGCTACGCAGACTGTGCACGGGAGGAGTGGAAATGACGGATTCTGTGGACATGTGCCATTTCACACTGCTCCGAGGCCTGCTGGAATCAGTTTCATTGATTTTAGTGGGAGCATGTGCACTACACATGGGCAACATATGCTACATGTTCAGTCATTGGGTTCATGACAAAAACAAAACAAAAAACCTACACAAAGTTTTATTATTATATACACTGCTGCACAACTCTTACATTAGCTTTTATATACACAAAAGAAAACTGTGCACGGAGCCAATAAACACTACACCGCATATTTTCACTGTGGATGTGAACTTTTCATTTCCATGTGAAAACTGTGCTGGCTTCAAATGGCCTGTGAGTTGCAGCACAAACAGCCTTCTCCGCTTTATCACGGTCACGAGACAGTTAATATGTGAACCACTGGCTCAGTCACTGTCACGAGAAACTGACACTAACTTTTTTTATAGCACTGAGCAGTCTGAGTGTCCGGCTTATTTCAAACCCCAAACACAGGGTCTCCTTTTAGATTCACAAAGATGGAAAATAAATGAAAACATTTAAAGCTCGATGCTTTAATGCACTGCATTTAGATTTTACTTGACCATTTCATAATACTTTACATTTAGATTCCAAAGGGAAATGTACTTTTTACCCAGTTCCTTTATGTCTGTCAGCTATAGCTACTTTCAGATTATATACAAATATATAATTGCCTTATAAAATACAGCATGTGGTTAAGGATGATTTTTTTCCTTTCATGGTGTATGAATACATTTTTACTCCATAAATTGTTTTTAGTGGTTCTTGAACCATTGGAAAAAGAAACCCATTCCTAGACATTTCTAAAGTTTACCCAACTCCTACACCAATGAATATGAATTAATAATTTATACTCACCTCACTACCACACTGGATGAATCTATATCTAGATTTAGAATAAGTACTATCTGTATGTAAAGTCATTTCAACCACTGGAGCTCCACCTCAACCAACTTCAGTCACAGACTGTATTTAAAACGGGACATAATGATGAAGGATTTGATCTGACAGAAGTGCTTGATGATACTACGTACAGCCACACTGTGACACTGTATTCATACTGTAGTGATTTTTCAATCAAAGTAAGCCTCGCCCCAAACCTGATTTGTCGATTTTACTTTAAATATGACTAGAATTTACTAAATTAACATCGTATGTTATTAAATGAGACTTGAAAAGGCAATTCAGATCATAAGTTCACAAAGTAAGTGTTTGCCAAGATTATAAATCATGTCAGAAACAGGATCACTTTATCGTAGACTTCTTTCTAATCTAACTTCCGTTTGAAACCAGAGTCACTTCCCCCGCTATCTATTTAAAAAAGTAAAGGTTTAGAAATTTCACCTCCTGCTTCACTTCTTAGAGCTTATGTCCAGCTTTTATTCTGACTGAAACACAAAAATGCTACTTACTATGGCTGCAGCTATGATGTTTTAATTTTTTGACCATTTTGTGCATTTCTATTTAGTGTTATACATTAATAATGTGCACTAAAAGCATTTTATACATGTTTTACTTTCAGTACTTGCTTTTATTTAAATATAATGAAAAAAATACTCTTTTAGCAGGGCATCCTTCCTGTTATAGGATTTTTACTTAAGTAATTGTTACCACTATCCACGTGCCTTGTAATGCTTTTTGTCGATATTTTACTGTTTGTTGTTTTCTTGTTTTTTCTATGGTTGAGTGCAAAATATTACTATACAACATTGACTGTAATGGATCATATTAATACTCTGTGTATGTGTAGGGGTGTTGTTGTTGTTCAACTTGTTTAACATCCAAAACTTTATTGTGCCTGATTCGTTTTAGAGCAGAGTGACACTTTGACTCTGATCACATTATAAATGCAGGACATTTTACTGTGGTATTAGTATTGTCCTAGGAAGACGATCTGAACACGTCCTACACGGATCAAAAACATAGTCTGACAGTCACTGACAAATTAAATCTTGACTTCCACTTTTATTCTGTATAGCAGAGAGTGATTGGCTCTGTGGCTGTGCAGTGTGAGACCTTTCTATGCTTCTTCTCCTTCTCCAGCCGGTCTATGCGCTCCAGACGCAGCTTGTCCAGCTCCAGCCTCAGCTCTTCGGTCTCCGGGCTGATGCTGCTGCGGCTCACCATCACCTCCAGGATCTCCAGGACCCGCACCACTTTGGGCATGAGCCTAGACAGAGCCTCGCAGCCATACTGGTCTATGATCCGCTCAAACTCCTGCCCCACCACTGCGGCGATGTCATACACGTCCATCACCGTGAGGTCAGCCACATTTTTCTCCAGGGCCGACCCGAAGTCCTCCATGTCGAGATAGTTTGTCCCTCCCCGGTTTCCTATTATGTTCCCTTCGCCGCAACAAACTTCCTCCCCCGTGAAGAACAAGCCTGCTAAGTTACGCTTTATGTCCTCAGCTTGATAAGCGGTGTCCAGAGACTCCTTAAAGCAGCATATAACACTGGAACTACTGCATATCCATCACTAGCGGCTCAGTCCAGCCTTCCGTTTGATTTTTTTGAGATACATATCGCCTAAGTGCCATCGCTGTCCCGCCGGAGCTGCGGTGCCGTGTAAGCTAGCAGCTACCACTGTCAACCACTACAAAAGTAAACTTCACAATTTCGGCAGCACGTTTCAAAATAAAACCCGCAAGGAGAAAGATATTCCAACCTCTTCTCATATATTCATAATTGAGATGTTTTAACTAATGCAAAGCAAAGCAATGTGCTTTTTAACAAATAAAAACAAGATTCCAAAACGTTACTTTTAAGTAAAGATGGAAAAACCATTTAATTCTATTCTTATACAACGAAAAGTAAAGGCTCATTCATTGAAGGAACATTAGAAGCACACTTATCGACTCCTGTATATCAAAATAAGCCCTTCCAAAATTAAATAGCTTCCAGCTGAACACGAAGAAACAACTGCTATGATTTTATGGTCAAAACATCTGTGTATGGTGTTGAAGAAAGATCAACAGAATTTTAACACGGGGCCGAGTCAGCCTTTCAGGTAATACCTGAAGGCGACGCCTTAAGAACATCTTATTTCCTGGCAAAAGGGGGAGTATCTTGAGGGAGTGTGTGTAAGGCTAAAATTAAATATGAAACACTGAAAGCGCCTACCTTAGAAAATTTCAACATACCCCGAAGTAAAACGTGGTGGAACGCTGATATATTTTGCATCACCATGTCACTAGTAACGTCATCCCTTTTTGCATGTGCTGTTCATGAGGGCCATGACCTAGTGTATCCACTGCTGTTCCTATGGAGATCAATAGTCTTATCTCAGTGGACAAAACAATAATTTAACAGTGCAGCAGGTTTGTGCAGAGTACCAGTTGTGAATACACTGTTACCTTGTACCGTTTATTAGTGCTTTTATTTTAAATATGATGAAGTCGAACGCCGGTTGCCTTTCCCTAACTTTACTTCCTGTTTGGTCCCTGCGTGAATCACAGTGGCTACTTCCATAGTGGTGAGGTTGCAGTTTGTATTGCGCATGACTGAAATAAGAGACGGACGAGGTCGCTGTGTGAATATATTACAGCACGAAGAGACGATTAACGCCTAAAACAACGCATTACTCTTCAACTAAACCGAATAAAGTGTGCTTTATGGAGGGGGGTAATCCAAGTCTACATAGAGTCTTTGAACATTTAATGAATCCAGAAATAACAGAACTGCATTCATATTTACTGATGTCATATTATATGAATTGTAACACTGGGTTATAATAACAATTATAGGAACAATGATATATAAAGGAATATTTCTAAATGTTAACAAAGAAGGAAAGAGAAGTTTAGGGCTTTGAGAATTTTACTGTTCATAAACCAGCAATCTAAACATTTAGATTTGTAAATTTTGTGTCAACAAATCTTTTGACAAATCGTCCCAGCTTTACTTTACACCTGACACTCATACTGAAGTCAGTTAGATGTATATATGAAGATCTTGCTGTGAGGCAGCAGTGCTAACCAACGTGCTGCCCACTTCTACAAATAAAACATTTTTACTCAGCTGTGCAATGTAGTTTGTAGTTTTTCAGCGTAAGTGTTTGAAAAGAAGAATAGCTGTCTGTGGGGGGAAATTAGCTGAGGCTAAGAAGGATGTGTGTTGTGCGGAAAGAGTTAGAGAACTGGATTAACTCTGTTACTTGAGGGCTTGAGTGGCTGAGGACCAGGAAGGGTCATTGTGCAGGTAGGGACATTTCTGGAAAGTCCTTCACCTTATAGGTGATAGATTCTGGTGGTAAGCAGCTGATGGTGAACTCAGATTTCCTCAGAGCAACATGAGGAGAACAGGAGAGGTTTTGCATGGCTTGGCACAGACTGGCAACAAGGTAACAAAGTTAGTCAATGACAAGCAGAGACATAGCAAAGACAATCTGGCAGAGATCTGCTACACCATCCAGCCCCCAGGTATGAGAAGGACAATCTGAGCAGAACTCCGCCCACAGGCAAACCCACAGAGCCCACTTCCACCTAGAACTCAAAGCGACTTTTACAAAGTGAGAGAGGAACAGAAAATAAACACAAAAACATCAGACCCTGTACAGACCATGACAACTATGTTGAGAAATGAGGGTTGAAATGTGGGGAGAGTTCAAACTGTGGATTTTTGAGAAATATAAGAGCAGGTTATCACTAGCTGGCTAACCTAAATGCTAAGATCCTCAGAAGTGAAAAATGACCATTGTGTGCTTATGTAAAAAATTTTAAGCCCAATAGCAAAAACTGTGACTAACAAAGAAAGGATAAAGCTTGAAGCATATGGAAGACAGAAAAATAAAAAATGAATAACATGCATTAATGCATGGTAAAGATGAGCTCGATGAATCATGGGAAGTCCAAGGTTAATCAAAAATGGAAGTTTTAAGCCACGTGACTGTTAAAAATCACATTCTTTAAGAACAGAGGAATGCCACTTTCAGGAAGTCAAACATCTTTCTTTTGTTTTTCAAGAGGAGCCAGAGGATCATAAGCAATGAGTCTGTAGGACTACTGATGATCAGGCTTTCAGATATCTTAAATGTAATAAATAAAGCACAGTCAAAAGACAAACAGCACCTTAACGAGAGAAACAAAAACAGATACACAAACTTAGCATCTTCTTGTGTGAGTGTGATAATGAGGGTGAGAAGCTAAAATAATGAATCCCCTTCCTTGCACAGAAGAGGCCTAGCCACGCTGGATCACAACTCCCAAGGAAGTGGGTCGACAACTACACCAGATCATGTGGCCATAAGCCCTTGAAACACCAAGTACTCACATCCCCAAGGAAGCAGCAACGAGGAGGGGCAGTAGGAGGGGCAACCCTTCATCCTCTATGACTATGTTGTACTGAAGTTGAGGCACAGCAACCCCAGACATATAGACATATACTGGCCACACAAACACAACAATGCACAAAAATACACATCCATCCATGTTGATGTGTGTATGAACAGAGGGTGGGTGCTGGGATGTAAAACTTGAGAAGGCGAGAAAGGAGAGTAGGCTCCAACTGGCTCAGTAGGTACCTCAATTCCCCATACTACCCTGCCACACAGTGGGAATAAGTGGGCCTACTGCAACCACATCCCGGAGCACCCCAACATCCAAGGCCAGAAAAAACAAGATAAGGGTCTCTTTTACAGAGTGAGGGAGGGTGGCTAAAGTCAAGAGTTGTTCATTGGGTGGGAACGTACTGCTTTGGCGACACATTTGATATGCATCTAGACAGAAAGTATTGAGTCCAGAACGACACCCAGGTGGCAAATTTCTGGGCATAGCCAGATGGTGCAACTGTCTACATCAATGAATAGTCTTCCAGATTAGGGCCATGGGAGCTGCAACCAAGAGCCGTTTTATTACTGTTGACCTTGAGTAAATTAATATGTCTGACTCTTATCTAAACAGATTTTGGCAGTGTTCTCAACAACAGCATTCACATAGCATTTGGGAGTTCATAAGCAGGTGGCAGCACCTGTTGGTGCGCCTTAGTATCAGTGGCGTCAGACACTTGGCCCTCAGCATCTGCTACCACTCTTTTCCTTGGTAGGAGGGGTTTAGGTGACTTTCTGCTTTATAGCATAAATTGGTCCAACAGATGAATATGAGTGAGACTGGTCATGTTTGATAGACACCATAGCTGAGAATGTTTAATTTCTGTGGTAGGAGTACAAGCATAAGATGTGGTTGCAGGTGAGGGATTAAGTGTTAAAGCTTCCTGTGCACATTCCCACTTAAATGCAACTTCCAGAGCTTGAAGCAGTAGATAGAAACCAGCAACAAGGAGTTACATTGCTGGCTCACCAGTGTTAGGGAATGCATCTGATACCAGCCTTATAAGTTCTGCAGCATATAGTCCTCCTGGTAGGATATGCCTGGATAACGGAGCCTTCGTGGCGGAAGCTGTTTTGCCACCAAACATTTTTGAAGGTTAATGTCTGACACTCATCCAGTGCTGTTGTCGTTAATGTGATCCAATCACAAAATGATTAAAATATTGTGAATAGAAAACCTAAAGAAAACTGAACAATACAACTTTATTTCAGACAATTATCTCATTTTTAATATAGCCATCAGTGTTATAATTCAAATATTACCATTTAATTTCCAAATTAAGAGCACAAAGAAATGTTGATTTGAAATTCCTCTAACACAACATTTTCAGGAGCCTTAACAAGTGATACATGTAGAGGTAAAAGTCAGTGTTTCCAAAATATGAAAGCATATTTTTTTTCCTCTAGTGAGTGATTAGCTTAAATCTTTAAGTCAGATTCTTCCTCAGTCAGCTTCAAGATTCTCCTGTTCCATGTTCACTCCGTTTGAACTGCCAATAGAAGAAAAACAGGACGCATGTAAACACCACCTACTCCAAATATCCTTGGGATAAGATGATTATAAAACTTTAGTAAGAGAAGCACTCACCGCATTCTTCAGCAAGTTCCCAGATTTGGTAAAGATATTTGGTTTTTTTAGGCTTAGTTTGGTGTGTTGCTCTGTGCTGTTATGTGAGGCAGCCTGGGTCTGTTTAGGCTGAGCAGGACTGGATGTGGGTTGTGAGGGTTGTGACAATGAATAAGAGTGAGGATTTAAGTTACTTTGGTTTGGAGTGTAGGGCTGAGATGGTGTGAAAGGCTGAGGTGGGATATAGGGCTGGTAAGGCGTGTAGGTCTGAGAAGGCGTGTAGGTCTGAGAAGGCGTGTAGGTCTGAGAAGGCGTGTAGGTCTGAGAAGGCGTGTAGGTCTGAGATGGCGTGTAGGTCTGAGATGGCGTGTAGGTCTGAGATGGCGTGTAAGACTGTGGCAGAGATGAGGACTGTGTTTGATTCGGTGCAAAGGGATTTGATTGTGAAAAACCTGGGGTGTTTGAATAAGGTTGTGTCTGTGCAAAGGACTGGGGCACTGCAGTGGAGTCAAGCAGAGCAGGTGGTGGCGGTGGTGGGAAGCTATCAACTCCATCCCCTTCATCCCCTGACACACCAAGCTCGTAATGCCTCTTCCTCAGTTCCCCCAAGCGTACTCGCTCCTGTTCCAGCTGGCTCTCCAGCTGCAGCACCTTAACCTGAAAGATTCAAAGAGCACAAGATCTGGCAATGGCTTCCAGACGTCTAAAAACCCAATGACCTAGTCTAAGATCCAAAACTGTCATTGCATGTTTTTAACTACATTGATTTCACATAGTCACAATACTGTTTCTTTAAAAGGTGGCTTAACTTGTCTTATACATGATCCAGAACAACAAGCAAGTTGCACATAAGGACAAACAATTAAACAATCCATTCAGAGACATGTTATCTGACCTGAGCTTCCATTTCTTCTTTTTTAAGCTTGATCAGAGACATGCCGGAGAAGTCCATCAAGCCTGTAAAGGCAACAATATCAGTTGGAGTGTCAAAGCTGCATCATAGAATAATCAGCCAATTTCATGGTTACTTTAAGCATTTAAACATTTTGATTAGTCTGGTTGATTTTATGCTAAACTGCTGCTGATCAAACGGACTAATGAGATAGATGAACAAAAAACCCTCACAAGCCTTAAAGCTGTAGGCTAGCTCAGCTATGCTATGCTCAGTGGTAGACAGGTTGGCCCGCTGTTTAACACAGTTAAGTATTAAGCAGCAGAAAGTGTCAGAAATAAGAGGCCAAAAAAAGGGCTAAAGTAAGTGTTAAACTTACACTCACCAAGTTGTATAGATTTATTGTTTGCTTACATGTATGCTGCCATTTTTAGCCAAAACTATGCTGTTATTATAAAGGGTTACTAAAAATGTGAAGCATCAGCTATTTTCTTGCAACATGAGCTTCTCCTCTCACCGTGGTCAGAGATCTGCTGCTGCCCGTGTTTGGTGGAGGTGACGACCACAGCAGCCATGTCATTTACATGCCTTGAGGCCTGCTGCAGCGTATTTAGCTTCTTGTTGTTGCGGTCAGCTTTTACCTGGAATGAGTAGCAGTAAGTTTGTTTTCCATAAGGACAGTTTTTCACTATGTGGTGCATGTATGGGCACAGAGCAGGCACATTTCAAAGGATGTAACTGGGTGACCATGCTGGCTGAGGTGGTTCTAAGTAGTTACATAAAGTCACAGAGCTGTATGCATGTTTTGTCTTTGTTCTAGGTTTTAATGTAATAATGGCTATTTCTACCTCTTTGAGACTCAGTCACTGAAGTGAAGTTTCCCTTTAAACCTGAAAGGCTTAAAAGGGAAATTTCACTTCATAAAAAAACCACGTCTTTTGGTTTCATTGAGAAATCAAATTTGGAAAGTAACCAGCAACTTCCACTGTCACATAAAAGCCAAAAGGCTAAGAAGAATTAAATTCCTTCCAAAATGTAGCAAAGCAACAATCATCAATGCGCAACTGTGCAATTTTCACGGGACAGTAGTGAATCTTTCATTCCATGGTGTACTTGCTTGAAAAAAGAAAAGAAAAAGAAAAAAAACAAAACATCAAACAAATCACTTCATATTTGTATTTATAGAAAACAGATAGAAAGGCAATTGTACATTTTAGTAGCTTCACCATAATGCAAAAACAGCTTTCTGTTCATTCAGCTATAAAGATTGAGAAGAACATTCAGTAATGACAATTTTGAGTAACGCATCTGTGTGTATAATAATTTTAGAAAAAACCTGTAGCTATAAGGTACTTGAGGATGGTTTGGACAGAGTTAAAGGTGTAGTGAAGAGTGACCTATTGACCCCCGAACATTCATCTGAAGGTGTAAAAAGAACTGTTACTAAACATTGGCATATTTAACCTAGTACCTTAAAATAGCCTTTAATAGATCTCTTTTGTTAAGAAATTTGCTAAAACCAGAGAGATATGAATGAATGAAGGGTGGAACACCAAGGAATGCTGTGGATCAGCAGATACTTTTTTCCTTTCTTTTCATGCTTCGTATGATGTTCTTTCCCTTGAATGTAGAGCATTGCACACATTCTTTTATCACCTTTATGTTTTATGTTTCTAACATTGTGCTTAATGACACTGTTGTCGATTGGCATTTAGAGCCCATTTGGCATATATGTATGCCACTATCAGCTGCTTTAACTTGCACTGACAACAGTTTATTGCTGATACATGTCCAATTCTTTTTGCCCTTTGATAAATATAGTGAAGTGTTTGTTTGTTGTCAAGTGTTTGTTCACCTGGTAGTTTAAACCACATTTCCGTGGAGGCATTTTAGCCCACTCCTCTTGTTTTAGCCACACTGGAGAGTTTTTGTGCGTGAACATCATGTTTACAATCATGCCAAAAGAACTCTGTTGTATTTAAATTCTGATAATCCATGTTTCTCCTTCAGTGGATCATATGATCCAGCTCACTTTTGTTGTTTGTTTAAAAAAATGAAAAACAAAACTGGATAGCCTCACTCTTGTCCAGATTTAGACCAAATATAGGTTATCAGTACTTTAACTGTGATGCAGGTGGCGCCAAAATTCAGACAAAAGAAAAAATCCTTAATTAATTATATTAAGTTTGATAGTAACAGCTAGTAACTTATAGTCCACAAATATGTTATTATATCAGTATCAATAAATTCATTTTATCCACGACCATGTTTACCTCACCTACTTTGACATGACATGTATGCAACAATTCAAGTTGAAAATACTGAGAAGTTTTTCTAATATTGAAGAGGCTAATTCATATATAACTGAAGTAACTGTACTCTGCTATATAAAAACATCTTAGAAACATGGTGTCTATCTAGATTGTTCTTGGAGTCATTTTTGACCTGGATATATCCTTCAAAATGCATATTAAACAAATATGTAGAAGGAGTTCATGCATTTATTACTTCCAGGTTGGACTACTGTAATTCATTATTATCAGGTTGTTCTAAAAACTCCCAGAAAAGTCTTCAGTTGACCCAGAAAAGAGAAAAGTGACAGGGACTAGAAAGAGGAAACATATTTCTGCCATTTTGGCTTCTCTTCATTGGCTCCCTGTTAAATCCAGATTGAGAGCTTCACTCTCAGACTGCTGGTATTCCTGTGGTTCCTTGGATATTTAAAAGTAGAAGTGGAGGTAAATCCTTCAGCTTTCAGGCCCCTCTTCTGTGGAACCAGCTCCTTTGATCCATTTCATCTCAGTAAATCAATAGTTGGTTGGGACTAGGTTTCACAGTGGATTAATAATGGATTGCATTTATATAGCGCTTTTCGAGACCCTCAAAGCGCTTTACAATTCCACTATTCATTCACTCTCACATTCACACACTGCTGGACGCAAGCTACAGATCTAGCCACAGCTGCTCTGGGGCAGACTGACAGAAGCGAGGCTGCCATATCGCGCCATCGGCCCCTCTGGCCATCACCAGTAGGCGGTAGGTGAAGTGTCTTGCCCAAGGACACAACGACCGAGACTGTCCGGCCCGGGGCTCGAACCGACAACCTTCCGATTAAAAGACCAACTGCCAACTCTTGAGCCACGATCGCTCCAATTCACCTAAAACCTTGGCTGATTGCGACCCACACCCATTTCCCTCATTGGCTCATGTGATTAGGTAGAGGATCAACAGGGGGTCCGTGACCCTCTTGGGGACACTCCCATAGGGCTTAAAATCAGGGACTCCACCAATTGCTGCAGTGAACTTGGGTTTATGTGACTAGATGCTTTATAGCATAAATTGGTCCAACAGATGAATATGAGTGAGACTGGTCATGTTTGATAGACACCATAGCTGAGAATGTTTAATTTCTGTGGTAGGAGTACAAGCATAAGATGTGGTTGCAGGTGAGGGATTAAGTGTTAAAGCTTCCTGTGCACATTCCCACTTAAATGCAACTTCCAGAGCTTGAAGCAGTAGATAGAAACCAGCAACAAGGAGTTACATTGCTGTTAGGGAATGCATCTGATACCAGCCTTATAAGTTCTGCAGCATATGCTCCTCCTGGATGACCTTCACAAACATTAGGCTTAAATGACTTTTTCAAGCTAGATTTTGGTAGGTTTTTTTCCCCCTTAATAAATAAAATCATTATTTAAAACTGGATTTTGTATTTACTTGGTTTATCTTTACCCAATATTAACATTTGTTTGATAAACTGAAACATGTAATTGGGAAAATATGCAAAAACACAAGAAATCAGGCAGAGGGCAAATGTGTTTTCACAGTATTGTTAATTTAACAGAGGAGTGCTGGTACTTTTTTTTTTTTTTAATTCCACATTTCTTCAAGATTCGAGAGCCTGAACATGACTTTGTATGTTGATACCTAACAAACCAACACAAATATGTTTGACATGAGTTTGTACCTTGGAAGCAGCAACTAGCTGAGCAGTGCTTGCAGCAATCTCATGTGAGCAGGCGATGAGCTCCTCATATGTGCCTTTTTCACCCACAACCCGGTCAGCTGAGTCCCTAAACATGAAAGTAAACCATCCATTTACAGTTTTATTTATTATTTACAAATTGTATTGTTCAGAATATCAATCAGTAAGTGGGTTTTGATAAATTTCTGAACTTACAGCAGCTGTGTGGCCCCCCAGCCCACAGCTTTGGAAGCAGAGATGAGTCCTTCGGTCCAGCGAGAGTTTTTGGCATAGAATTCAGTAACAGTTGCTGCACCCTGACAGCACAAATGGAACAAATGGGTCACTCGATAAAACACCAACTGCAGATTCTGCTTCTTGCTCATTGCCAAAATTTAGCAAAATGCTAAAACACTGGATATATTGAAATTTATAGGTAAGACTGTTAGTTGTTCAAATGGTATCACAATGGAGAAGATAATTGGAGCCTCTCTTCCCTCCATCACAGACACTATTCGCACCCACTCAGCATTGTGGAAGACCCCACGGACCCCTCACACACACACACACTCTGCTGCCTTTTGGCAAGTGTTACCAGAACATTCAGGGCCTCACTGCCAGACTGCGAAACAGTTTCTTCCCCCAAGCCATCAGACTGTTGAACCCTCAGTGACTGGACTGACACACACACACACACACGTCTGTAAGCCCCACTCACACACAATTTTGCTCGAGAGCTTTTAGCTCTAAAAAGGCCACTTTTACATGTTAATGTGAAGAAGAATAAGGTAATAATAATAAAGGATAATCATGATTTTTCCCACATTTTTTCCATTCTGCATTGTGTTTGATGAATAAAAAGACAGAATGTCTGAACTTGTCCTGCAATTTTATCTTTAGGGTGACATCAACTTACCCTTCCTCCTTCCACAATGTCTTTCTGTAGGTCAGTAGCAGCAGTCACCAGCATGTGAACAGCCTGGAGAGAAGAGAGAGCACCACAGTAAATACAGGAAACAAAAGTTAACTAAAGTTCACAAAATTATTTGAATATTGCCCACTTTCTTACCTTCATCAGGTCTGAGCAGGATCCCAGGATACTGTGATGAAGCAAACACACAGATTGTAAGTAAGAGAGGAGGAAAATAACCACCACAGAAATAAATAATTTTATGATGATTCTTTAGGATTTTTCTTACTTCTGATTGACCTCCAGTTTGACACCAGTATTGTCTTTCTTTGCCTGACTCAGTATTTCCTATGAAAAAAAAAAAAAGAAAGAACAGATGTCTATGTGAGATAAATGATAGAAATATAATTCAGAGAACAGTAGCTTTGCGTAGACAGGTCATAGTAGAGAATGCTTATTTTTGATATATCAAAAAGATCATCTTATATATATATTTTATAAATTATCTGATGGTTGTTCTTACATCCATTCGCAAGACAGCCTCTTCAATGGCAGAAGATGTGGTGAGCATCTCTTTGTCCACCATGCTTCCTAGTTCTTCTTTTAGCACATCATGCCCTTTCGGACGCAAATCCTAAACAAGAGTCACACAGTTACAGCAAACATGAGTCTCAGTAGCGAGTATTGAGAGGTCAAGTTCAGGATCTTTGGAAACCTGCAAAAAAGTTGGCACTTTTCTTGCCATTATCTCAATAACATGGAAACATGGTCATGGAGGGAGCGGTTCACTGCTCACCCACCCTCATTTTCAATTTTACACATACACACTTGACAATTTCTCTCTCTCACACTCATACATACACACAATACTGTCTTGTTAATTGGTTAAATATAAATTCAGTCCCACCTGTCCTACAGCGAGGATGCGTTGAACAGTATAGCGTATTGCAGACGGGTCTGCTCGCTGTAAACTCGCCTGAATCTTCAAATCCTTCAAGAAGTGAAGGCAGTGATTGGCACAGTCCCGACAGCTGTCAGTCAGATCTGTATGAGTCCAACACACAGCATTCAACTTTCTGTGTAGAAAATATTTAGCAAGTGTTACGACAGTTACAACAACTATGTACGTTTCTTACAGTTCGCCTGGTCGACAGGGGCTGAGTGAGATGTTGCCGATCCGTTAACAATTGTGTCAGCAGCAAGGTGGGAAAACTGTGTGACTGCTCTTAGCAAACCACTGGCATCTAGACAGAACAGGGAAGGATTAAACAAACTAATCAGTTGATGTACCTGACTTGAACTGAACACACCCACAATTCCCAACGTACCATTACTGTTTCCCAGATAGGCCGAGTGGCTCTGCTGCATTTTGTCAATAGAATTCAGGGTGATTTCCGCTCGGTTCACCAAATAATCTGTCAAACACAAAGAACTGATCAAAAACAAACTGTATGGAAAAGCAAAATGGCAAGGTCTGAGGATTAAAGATTTTTGGTTACCATGTTAATTTATTGTATAAAGTTTTGTGTAGCAGTGCTGAAGTAACAACTTATAGTTTTCCATCATGATGAATCCTTAAATGTGTGTGTAGACTGAATCTTTATTTTCAGTGGAGGATTTTTTTTTTTTGCCATGTCTTTCCATATCATAATGTGCACATCTGCACATCTGTGTTGAAGATTGCTGTTGCTATTGAATGCTATGAGTTATATGAAGAACTTCAGTCATCTCTGAAATTTAAAAGGCATCAGCCATGTGTTTACTTTCTTCGTGTGTTTCCTCAAACAGATGAACCAATGTCAATATTTATTAATGTCTTAGAATAGAGGTTTGCTGATTTTATTCAGTTTGTTTTGTTTTTGTATTAAAATGCCTATTCTATGGCTTTTCTTTGGTTATATAATGTACTGCACACTTTTCAAACACATGGGCAACTGAATGCAAATAAATAAAAAGCTTCCGTCCTTAAAATATTTTTTAAAAACTCTTTTTAAAGGGATTTTCTTTGAGGAGGGAAAATAATAGTGATTTTACCAGGAGAGCTGATGCAGCGGACATGTATAGGGTCATCCAGTTTGGCCACAGCGTCCAGTATGATGCCCTCAGCTTCCACCACTGCACACTGTAGCAGACAAAACTGCTCCTCCTGCAGCTTCTGGGCTAGCTGACTTTCACGAGAAGCCTGATTTATCACACACACATACACACGAAGTTAATAATTAGTCAGTTATAAAGTCTTAAAATAGAGCGACAAACAGAAAACTGGACCTGTTGCTGTAACTGGGCATGTAAGCCTCCCAGTTCCATGCTGCTCCTCTGCCTCTCCTGCTCTAGAGAGGACTGTTGAAGATGAGTTTGTTGTCTGAGGGTTTTCAGCTCAGCCTCCTGTTCCCGCATCATACGCAGCAACCCCTCCTTTTCCACCTGCAGCCCTGCCAGTGTGTTGTTTAGCTGGGTACCACTCTGAGAAACAGATTTTAAAAACATTTTTCCATTTACAAATAAGTCTTATCTTATAATCTTCAAGGCTTGTAGATGCTAGAAAATAAGTTTACAGCAGTTTTGATCTAAATTTTCTGACCATTTCTTTGCTTTGCAGGATGTTGTTTGCTTGTGTCAGTTCTGCTCGTGTGGATTCCAAATCTCGCTTGAGCCTGTCAATTTCCAACTTCTGTGCTGCATTTATGGCAAGCTACAGGAAACACAGAAGACACAGAAAAGCAGACAGAATTATATTATACAACAAGTTTAGGGGCACTTTTGTGCCAATTATAAATGCTTCCAGTACAGCAAAGAAAAACACAATCATCAATGAGGCAAATAAAGTAAAAGTAAACACAAGACAGAGCTGTGTTTGATAAGGAAGTAAAAAGAAAGATGGGCCTAAGTGGTTCAAGGCTGAACAACCAATATCATGACAAAGGTCAGGCAGTCCTTTTACACGCAGTGTTACAGATGTTGTACAGAGGCTATAGGAGGGAGACAATATGTGGAATAGAAATCTGGTTCTGAGGCTTTTAATCTTAGCTTTTAAAGTCTGACAGTGTTACAGGACTGTCATGCCAAGTTAATGGAGCACTCAACCAGTTTGGAAAGTTCATTTAAAGATCACTAACATGGCTTGATACCTGGATATTTATAGCTCTAAGGAGTAAGTATGATTTTATAATGTAGTTTAACATAAAGAGGTTAAAACTGAATTGATATTTGAACATGTCTTAAACAAAGCTACTGAGCCAATTCAATTTTATTGTATTTATATCGCACCAAATCACAATAAAAGTTGCATAGTGCTTTGAACTGCAATTGAAAAGACCCTACAATAATACAGAGAAAACACATAAGCAAAGCGTTACAGATATCAAAATACCAAAGTGTGGACATTTTTTGCAATGCCTGAAGACGAAATCTTTCCATTCATCCTCTGCTACTTATTCAATTCAGTGTTGTGGTTGGGTACCTAACCTAGCTGTCACAGGGCAAGAGGAGGGATAAACCCTGGATAGGTTGGCAGTCTATTCCTGAGCTAATACATTATTGATATATTAATATCATTAGCCCTGTGAAAGACATGTTGTATTTCACTCTGGACCTTTTAGTGATGCGTGTTTCAGACCTGCTGCTGTAGCTGAGCTCTCAGATCCTCCAGCTCTCGGTTGGTCCTGTCTCTCTCCAAGTCCAGGGAGCTCTGCTGCAGTTGTGCCTGTTGTCTCAGAGTGGTAAGCTCTGCATCTTTTTCTCTTGCAGAGCGTAGCAGCACTTCCCGCTCAGCCTGCAGAGCTGTCAAACTGCTGCTCACCTGAGATCCCTCCTAAAGAAACACAAAGACATCTTGAGAACTCATACTCATATGAGAACTCAATGCCCAATGTGTTTTTGGCATTGGTTATCAGGCACCAAGATGCTTCCCAGGTACTATAGGATGAGTCTGAGAAGTACGTGAGGATGGGATATATGCGACGACAGACAGTAGTTAGGTGTGCGGTAGATGTTAAAGATGGGTTCAAGATGGAGGCAAGACTACATGAGGGATTGGCTCTGAGCCCCTTATTGTTTGCAATGGTGATGGACAGGTTAACAGATGAGGTCAAGCAGGAGTAAAGGTGAAGCTGCAAGGAGCAATAGTGATGGTAGATGAATTTTTTATAACTGGGGTCAACAATTCACATAAACAGACAAGCACAAGCGAGGGAAGAAGAGACTGCAGGCAGGGTGGAGACAAATGTCAGGGACAATTAGTGACAGCAGGATAGCAAAAGTCAGGAGGACAAGCTAGAGGTAGAAAAGTTAAAGATGTTACGTTTTTCATTAGGGGTAAAGAGGACGGACAGGATTAGAATTACTACATCAGAGAAATTAGTACATTGAGGTCGACCATTATGAAGACAAAGTTAGGGAGGCAAGGCTGAGATGGTTTGGATATATGCAAAGGAGGGCTAGAAGCTATACTGGAGAAAGGTTGTTAACTTTAGAGCTGCCAGGCAGGAGGAAAAGAGGAAGGACCACTGCAAAGGATTCGTGGATGTAGTGAAGGAGGACATGCAGAGGGTTGGTGTGACAGAGAAGGATGCTTGGAACAGGTTGAGATGGAGGCAGATGGCCAGCTCTGGCAACCCCTGAAAGGAGCAGCTGAAAGAACAACAAGGGTTTTCCCAAAAGTCTAAAAATAGATGTGTTCTGCCATGAAATCTGTGGTCATATTACAGTCTTACCTTCTCTTTACTCTCCAGAGTACTGCGCAAGGTGGCAAGCTCTGCTCTTTGCTCCAGCAGTTCTTGGTTCAGGCGGTCCACCTCCATCTGCTGCTGATTCATCTGATCAGGACGAAAAAAGAAAAAGAAAGAAAGAAAAGATCAATAGTGACAACAGCTTTTGTTCATCAACACAAAACTATGTCTGATGCAGGTCTTACCACATTGCTTTTCTCCCGTCGTAGATTTTCCAGCTCAGTTTCTAGCTGATATTTAGCCCTCTGCAAATCATCGTGCTCTTGTTTGGTGCTTGACATAATCTTCACCGTTTCTGTATTCTGCACATGATTAAAATACATTCCGTAATAACTAAGAAGGTAAAGGCTGTGTTTCTCATTGCTACAAAAATGAGAAACACAGGAAAACAGCAGGATGGGGTCTGTAAGAAGGTAACAAAATTCACCTATCACCATCTCCAATTATCTCTATCATTAATTGAGTTGAACAATGTGGTTCAACGTTCTAATTTCAATTTTTAAAAGGCGACAGCTAAGGAAGTTAAAAATAAACATAAAAGAAACTGCAATTTACCTTCTTCATTAGGTCAGCATGGCTGCTAACCAGCTCTGCATGTCTCTCTTTAAGTTGAGTGAAACGAAGCTCTGCTGCTTGAGCTCTGCCTGTGTAGTTAGGAAGAAGATGCACCTTTTTACTCAGTTTTAGCTCTTTTTGTATTGCTAATTCAGCTGCATGCTCACATCTGAACTCTCACCATCTGCCTCCTTGAATCCAATCTGTGCCCCGATGTTAGCCACATTAGTGCTTCGTAAAGCCTCCACTTCCATGCGCAGGTGTTCGTTTTCAACCATTGCCATCTGCTTGTGGGTGCGCTGCTCCTCGACCTCAGCCTGCAGTCGGTTCACTTGACTCTTTAACTCTGTTACACACCTCTGAGCCTGGGGAAGGAAGAAGAAACTTATAATTATTGACAAGGACTTCTTGTCTTGCTGTTTTGGTTAATTTGTGAACAACACAGAAACAAACACATTTTACAATTACAAGCTGTAAATGAGACATTTGAACATAAACTTGGTAATGTTTCAATATGACTTTCAATATACAAGTCCTAATGAATGCACAATGATCACAATGTATCAATATCACCAATCACAAAGCAGAGGATGCTACAGTTAGCATCCTCTTAGCCATCATATGGAAGGACCATGGCTGACTGCATAGAGGAAGGGTTTTCAGATTTATGTGACCAGCCACTCCAACACTGTCATCTTATCCCATTTACCTCATTCTTGAAGATCTGTAATTCTGGTTTCAGAACATCTAGCTCTCTCTTCAGACTGTCATTTTCCATTTCTCTCTGCTCCACTGAAGAATCAGGTGTTCTCATTTGGTTGAGCAGATAGTACTGGTTTGATAAAAAGCTACATATCAGCACTGACACCACACAAAGCTGGTGGAATTTCAAAGTACCATATCCTCTGACAACTATGTACCATACCTGTGGCATTTGAGAAGCTTCTCTAAACTCTGGTTGTGGCTCCACATCCTCCTCCTCCTCATGATGCTCCTCATTTGGCGTCACTACTACTGGTTTTTTGTACTCAGCCAAGGCAGCGGCTCGGAGGAAGTTTGGAGGAGCCTGAGGGGCAATGATACAATTAACATACACAAAAGGCACAAAAACAGAAGGAGCAAAGCACGTATATGTTAAAAAAAGAAATCTGTGGCACTTACATCTGGGAGATCTGGGATCTGGATGAAAGTTTTAAAGAACTCCATTTCTCTGGCTTTGTCAAAGAACTGTGTGAGGCTACAGAAAAAAATAACAGTCAGTGTCAGACCTCTTCTTTTAAGGTCACTGTCGTTCTTTGTCGTTTTCAGATTTTTATTTACATGTTTTTCATTGTAATGGAAATTAGGTTTTAGCTACCACTTAAACAGCAAATGTATTTTACTTTGTTCCTGTTAAATAGATTAGTGAGTTTCTCTAATAAATAATTCACCTCATAAACAGATCACGGAACCGGTCTCTGTGTCCAAGAAGAACATCTGGAGAAATGCCTGTGACGAAAAGGTTATGATTGATTTAAGGCATTTTTTAAATAATGCTGACTATTTCATGATTTATTTTAATAAATAAATATTTGTTTTTCACTCACGGCTGTGAAGCTTAAACAACAATCGCACACAGAAGTGATAGAGAAAGCTGCAGTCCTGTATGAGAGGTATGAGTGGCATCAGTCTGCACTGCCCAGCTGGAGTTGTAGATTTGGCCTGGTTGGCCTCCACCTGGCGAAATACTATTTGGCATTAAAGCCAAATTAGGGAATTTGATTAGGGGTTTTTAACTTGCTGAAGAACAGAATGAACACTAATGTGTTGGTTCAAACTATCTATTTTTTAGGTAAACTAAGGCGTATTATTTCAAGGAATCTCCAGTAGGCGTGGTGCAGAAAACACGACACACTACAGTAATGTACAACATTTGCAGTACAACTTTTACAAAATGCTGCAGCCCTCCTTTTGACTCTTGTGAAGAGACACCAACATATTACTCCAGTGCTTGCTTCCCTTCATTGGCTTCCAGCGAGTTTTAGAATTAAATTTAAAATCTTACTTTTGACTTATAAAGCACTAAATGGCCAGGCACCAGACTATTTGTCTGACCTTTTGCAGCTTTATACGCCCTCTAGAGCCCTTTGATCAAGTGATCATATACTCCTTATCTTACACAAGTCTAGGATGGTTCATAGAGGGGATCGGCGTTTGTGGTTGTGGCGCCGAAAATGTGGAACGATCTACCTCTCCAGAAAGCACTTCTGGATGGATGCAAACTGCATTTCGTTGCCCTGTACCTGTGCATGTGCAATGACAATAAAGTTGAATTCTATTCTATTCTATTCTCTCCACATTAGAAAGGCCCCAACTGTCACATCTTAAAACACATTTTTTTCACTTTGGCTTTTGATACTGCACGAGAGTTACCAATTCTTTTTATCCTAATTTCCTTTTAATTTTCTTACCTGTTGTTGATGTTAATGTCACTGCTTAATTATTACTTTGTACAGCACTTTGGTCAACTCTCTGTTGTTATTAAATGTGCTTTATAAATAAATAAATGAAATGAAAATAATGTCAGAAAGTATTGAGAGACTGATCAAAATATTCCTGGTTTAAGTAGCAACTTATTCTAAACTAGTTACTAGTATTGTATCATATAAATTATAGGGTCATCATAGCATATGTGGAATGAATATATATATATATATATATATATATATATATATTACATATTATAGATATATCTATAATATATCTATAAATATATCTATCTCTATCTATCTATAAAATGACCCTCCTAACGGACTAACCTGTGTCAGCCATCTTGAGTCCAGCATCCAGGTAATCCAACAGCTCCTGTGTCATATCCAGCCTACAATATAAAACATTTAACAAGAAATATTCAAGCAGAACTGAAACACATTACCTGTGCTTAAAAAAAAGTGGACGACTTACACTTTGTTCATGTCACTTCCTGCTTCCTTCTCCAAAGTCTCATCACTGGCCTCCAGGTTGCCTGGGATAACCTTGTGCTGTAAAAAAAAAAAAAAAAAAAAAAAGTCATATTATGCTACTTAACTAAAACAACTGATTAAGGAACCCTTTCCTGTAGCACATGGATGTTAGCTGCCTACAGACAAGAAAGCCTGTATTGTACTAATTAAAGGTTTTCTAAAAATTCTGTACAATTGTCTTTAATTGCCAGAAATGTTTAACCTTTATTTATGAGAGAGTAAAACTGTTAATACACTTCTTTTGGAAGTGTTTCCAGGATTATGATGGGCACACAAAGAAAGCTCTGTTTGGTTAGGATCTGAGGCCTTTAACTAAGGCTAATAGAAGCAGTGAAGGCAAAGTGTGTCCAAACTTTTGACTGATACAGTACATGCTCGTGTTTTTCCTCCTTTTTTCACGCTTAACTGACTGCCATTTGGATTAGCCGCTTTTTATGTTTTTTGAAATGTTAAAGGCATATGGTATGGTCCGTATATGGTAAGGTATATGAGCAGTTCAATTTAAGTACAACTGTACTTACAGTAGTAAGTACAGTTTAAGTACACAGGAGATTGTGTAAGTCTGCATGTGGGTAGGAACAGCAATACAGAGCATTTTGTTTCTAGTTCTTGAAAGCAACAAAACACCGATTATGCTGTAAAAATGTACCTTTGTTCCAACGTAACACTAAAATTATGAGTAATTACCTTTTTATGAAATTCCATTTTTTGGCAGAGGTATTTGGAAGACAAGGCGACAATGTGCCCATATCGATCATGCAAGTTTCCCTGGACAGGAAAGAAAAAAAAACAGAAAGAAAAAAAAAAGAGTTTGTTGCTTAGAAAACAATCATATTTAAACTGAATCACCTTACTAACCCAACAACCAACTCAGTCAACACAAATATTTTAATAAATATTAATGAGAGTCATACTGATGTTTCCAAATATGGACAAACAAAACCACCAATTTAAAAAAAATAAACAAAAACAAACAAAAAAGGACTATTTTAGAAATCAACATCTTAAAAAGGTGAAACAAAGATGCATGTAACTGCAGATCTTTTTACAAACTCTCAATATGAAAAATAAAGCTTTTTAATAGATAAACCTCCAAACTGTATTCTCTAGTTTAAATATAAGCTGCGGCTTCAATATGGCAGCTACTCACCCAGAGGGTGCCCATATCTTTCACATTACGACAGTATCTGTAAGAATCCGTCACCACCTGTACATCAAACAGACACAAGAGATTACATATCACCAACCGGAGCGCGGGAGAGTATAAGGTGAAGGAAATGCAAAAAACTGAACTTACATTTCTGTGTCCATCCCTGAGGATTTTGTGAACCAGATAGCAAAACTTCCAGCTCACAATGGAGTTGCTGGATAGAGGTAGGTTCAAGACATACGACCAGAAGGCCGTAGCTCCACCCTCTTTATGAGTTCCCATGATGATATCTGTACAGCTGTCAAGGAGACTCCCAAGTACCAATGCACAAACAGTTCAAAGAAAGTACGGACACACTATCGCAGTCGACTGTCAAACTGTCTGAAAAATGAATGCAGGGTGGCAAAGCCTTCAACAGGCAACCTTTTTAACTGGTTGGCAGGGTGATGACTGCTCTGGTTGAAATAAAAAAAATCTGAGAATATCTGGTTGATCTGAGAAGATTTAAATTATGACTTCAGTAAATGTTTTCCCGATACATTCATTTACTCAGTCCCTAGTTTGAAATTGTACTAAATACAATATGTTCATTTTGTAAATTAAGGCCCCACTTACTGGGTGTCCCCTGATAACGACTGTGTTACGGCTATTCTTCCCATCCCATGCAAGGACACCTGGATTGGCTGGAGGACTGTTTACTTAGCCTGATAGGCCGAAGGACACTGTCTCAGCTAAACTATGGACACGCACACACATACACTTACACTGATAAGCACTCACTCATCCCCCCTCCCTTTCCAACGCCTTCGATGCTTGTGCCCTACCGGGGAAGATGGCAGTCAACTGGACCAGCGCAGATATGCTGCAGGACCGGATGCTCTCTCTTACCCTTTAAATGGCCTGTATTTATATAGCGCTTTACTAGTCCCTAAGGACCCCAAAGCGCTTTACATATCCAGTCATCCACCCATTCACACACACATTCACACACTGGTGATGGCAAGCTACATTGTAGCCACAGCCACCCTGGGGCGCACTGACAGAGGCGAGGCTGCCGGACACTGGCGCCACCGGGCCCTCTGACCACCACCAGTAGGCAACGGGTGAAGTGTCTTGCCCAAGGACACAACGACCAAGACTGTCCAAGCCGGGGCTCGAACCGGCAACCTTCCGATTACAAGGCGAACGCCCAACTCTTGAGCCACGAACGCCCAACTCTTTACCGCCCCTGTTGCTTGTCTTGTGTTTCTATGGTGTATTGATAGTCATGTGCTTTTGTGCTGAGGTGTTTTTTCTGTTATCAAACTGTTCTCCCACTAGGAGCTCAGTCTGAGTGGAGTTTTTTTTCTCCTCCTCTTACCTCATGTAGTGTATTTTCGTTGTTTTTTTCCTATCAGCCTACCTTTCTGACATGTCTCCCCAATGTGATGTTTGTGTAAAGTTGGTCAGAAGGTTCCTTTGTAAGTGCGCATGCGCCATTAGCGTGCTGCCTGCTGTAACCCTAATTTCCCTCGGGATTAATAAAGTATTCTGATTCTGATTTATTGCATTTTAATACAATTTATGATTTGGGCTTTCAAAAATTATGAAAAAATCCTGGGGGGAATTAGTTGTTTTCATTCACTTTTTCTATTAAGCTTTCATTCTGAATTGTAATTCAAACAAACCCCCTGCACATCAGAGCGGTGTGCTTCCACCCCTCTGTGGCTATCAGTTTCAGTCACTCTGGCTACTGTACAGGTCTTCTGAGAGTCCACTGGCCCCTTGGCTCCCTTTGCTCACCGTAGATGCCTGGTGGTGCCCATGTGAAATTGGTTCAAAAACACCACCACAATCAGGACTTAACTCTCCTGGATCCATGACGACCACTTGGTCCTCTCACCTCTTTTTGTTTTCTGTTTAAATTATACTGACAGCTTAATAAATCCCTGTAACAGTTTAATACAGTTCAATAACTGCATGAGGTTTTCTAAGTGACAATAAACACAAGCATAACATTGATTGCCATAACTGAGCAGTTTCATCATAAAAGGAGAGACTGACACCGCTCGGATCATATGAAGAGATAGAATCCCTCAGTTCCTCAATTAGATCAACATCACAATTATGAATTTTTTTAAAAAAGAGATGGTGACAGTGGATAAGCTTAAGACAAAGGGGGAGAGAAAGCAATGGTTTATATACAGTCAACATATTTTACACACGCTATGGCTTTGATCTAGGGACAACTGCTGGTCAGTTCACCACTTTACCATACACTGAAATATTCCAAACATTACTGCATGTATAGTCAAAGTTGAAGAGTGTTGGACAGTTGAAAACTCAAGAAATCACGTATCTAAACTGATTGACTGATACATTTCTCAGGCTGTTATTTGCCAGAGGTGGGCGATAACTAAAGTTGATAACTAAAAAAAGGTGTTGAGGGTCTCCATCAGATAATTCTTTTTAAAGAAAATGTTATGTTAACTTTAAAATATGTTAACTGACAACTTTACAAAGACTTTCAGCAAAGTTGATCAAAGGCATATTGTGACTTTTTGCAATTAATAATCCATTTTTTTATAGGAGAGGTCCTGATTTCCCCCCCCCTCCGGTATTGCCAACAACTTTTCACTCATGCATTCAAATGTCTAAATGTCTCAAGATGCTCTCCAGAATGTGACATTTAGCACATACACTGAGGATCCCCAAAAGCCGAATCTCAGTTGCTTTTCTTTAATTTGATACCTATGAAGCCTACCCAAATACCTTACAGGGATTCGGTTTTATTTCCTTAGCAAATGTTAGCATTGTCCCAATAAGCCAGTCAGCATGAGCTATTTATAAAAAAAATAAAGATGTATATATGAAATTGTATTTGTTTTGTATATCCAGTAAGCCTGGTTAGCAGGAAACCTGCTGTTAAAAGGATACTGCGTACATGTTTGTCTTTTGGTGGTGTTTCAGCTGTGGTGACAGCTTTGCTGATGCTGTGGAGCTAAAAGAAATGAAAGAAGAGCAATCAGGACACGAGGAACTAGTTAACACAGCCACATCAGATTGAACTTCAAGATTAAGACATGACAGAAATAACACCAGTGAATTTCCTTGACACGTGATATATTTAACAAGATTTTCCACTAATATGTCAGAAGAAGTGAAGAATTTGACATTTCGATACTGTCTGGTAGTACCCATTTGACAGTTAAAACTAGTTATCATCAAGTACACGGTGTGAACAATAAGGAAGACTTTAAAATCCACAGATTGGGGGGGAAAGACATCAAAAAGTTATCCGTCACAGGAACAAAGTGACTAACCTGTTGTTTTCCGAACTGTTCTTTCTCCGCAGCCAAAGCCTTTTCCGTCTTATTATCACTCTTATTCTTCGTTTTACTCATGTTTTCACCGAAAAATAGAGACACATAAATCCAAAGTGGTCCCACACACAGGTTCAGGCTCCTTGTCCGTGCTCTCGCGCCTCGTTAAACCACAAAGGTGAGTCAGGTGCGGCGCGCGCACGTCACCACAATCCTGCTGGTTTGGCTAGCTCCTTCAAATTACCACAGGATGCTTTAAAAAAGCTGTCCGAACAAAGCAGCTTCCATCCAAACCCATAAATAACACAATGAAAGGAAATGAAAAAAAAGTGTGCGACTGTCAGGTAATAAAGTACCATACATGTAGGTTATATACAGATATTTTTATTTAAAAAAACAAACAAAAAAACGTAAAAGCTATTAAAAGACGCAGACATTTCGGCTGAGTCACCAGGCTGATCTGTAGCCCGTGAAACTGGAAAAACGGTACAAGGACACACCACCCATCAGCCCTGTAGGACTGGTTTCCCATCTCACTCACTCCACACGTTTCAGCCTTTAAAAGCCACAAATAAGATTTTAAAAATACACTCTTTGGCTTTGTTAATCAATGACATTTTTGTATGTCTTTATATGTTTAAATACTTACAGAGGACATATTCACATCTCACAATTTAAAACAATATCAGTGATATAAAAACATTTCACAGTCTGTATTTATACTTCACCTTTTCCTGGGAGGCCTTAAGGTTCAACAAGTGGTGCATGCAGTGCTTAATATAGTAACACTGATTTTTCAGTTCAAAGTTAGTGCTCAACAGTTGTGTCACTTTGGTAAATACTGAAACATACATGAGGAAAATCAATTCTTCAGCTGAGTCATCAAGTCCATGTGATTTACTGGCTGGTTGGTGTTATGTTGAGGATGAACTTTGGGTGGAGCTGGACTGGTCTGTTAGAGAAAAAGAAATAAGATCAAGCTGGTATGATTAACACACCCAAACAGGAGGAACTGAATATTTTTTATCCTTTTCATGTCACACCCCATGAACACAAATAAGGAGAGAGAGAGATGAAAAGAGGCCGAAAGTCATGAAGGTACTTGAGGATGGAGGTACTTGGGTGATGTTGGGGTGTCTGGGACTCCTGGAAATAAAAAGGGTCAGTGGGCTACAACTCACCATTTGGCTGCTATTCTGTAAAGAACTGTGGAGTCTCAGGATGCTGTTCCCTGAACCAGCCACAACCAGCCTGGACTCATCTAACAGCTGCTGCAGAGAGCATCTGGAAAGAGGGCCGTCCTGATGAGAGAAGGAAAGAACTCTTGGTCTTAATGGAATACTTCAATATGGTGACGGATTTGTTTTGCAATGCCTGAAAAACCTTACGTCACTTTTGTCTGTGCTTATATTAGGAGTTACTTAAAATCTTGCTAGTTTAGCTTAAAATAACAACTAGAAACAGAAATATCTTAATTTTTCCAACCTGAGCAGCATTAAAAGACAACTCCATTGTGTCATCATTCTTTGCCAACGCATGTTTCAGAACTGTCACCAGCCTAAATTGTGTGGTCAAAAGTATTTCATTCCGGTTTCCATATTAAAAAAACACAGACTTACTTCTAGCACAATATTTTTGTTTTTGGACTCTATCAGAGTAGCTTTGGGTGACTGACAGTTGAATTTAACATATACAGGTCCTTGGTGTACCCCCATAGTTTAACTTGTAAAATGGTAAATGGCCTGTATTTGTATAGTGCTTTACTAGTCCCTAAGGACCCCAAAGCGCTTTACACAACCAGTCATCCACCCATTCACACACACATTCACACACTGGTGGAGGCAAGCTACAGATGTAGCCACAGCTGCCCTGGGGCAGACTGACAGAAGCAAGGCTGCCATATCGCGCTATCTGCCCCTCTGGCCATCACCAGTAGGCAACGGGTGAAGTGTCTTGCCCAAGGACACAATGACCGAGACTGTCCAAGCTCGAACCGGCAACCTTACAAGGAAGGTTGTCAGTCTCCCAACTCTTGAGCCACGATCGCCCCTTGACATCGCCCCATCTTGTCTTAAACAACCTATTTTAGCCCCATTCCCACCCTCCCTACAAACTTTCTTCTTATATGCTGTCCCTGACAAACAAGAGGTTTGTAGAGAGACTTTATAAAGTTGTCTTACATCCATCAAGTAAGCTGAGAAGACTCCCTGGTTACAGTTGTTTGAGCTTTGAAGAGCATCTGCAGGCAGATCATCATACACAGATTTTAAGTTCTTCCCTCTGAGTGAAGAAGGTGACTCATCCTTCGGATAGTTACATGTTAACTCATCCTGGCTGAAACACAGAGAGAGACGCATTCATTAATCTTTTGTTCCTGTTAAAAATCTAGAAGGATTTTTCACAACTTTACCACATTCAATTTAATATACAAAACACAGACACTTACTAAATTTGAGATTTAAGAATTAGACATTTAGACATTATCTGAGTCTTACGAAACAATTAATTCATTCCTACATTGGACTGTACTGGACACACACACTGAATGTTTATGGGGTTTTTTAGTATGTTGTCCAGTCAACAAGCCAGCTGTGGGTATGTGTGCTGCTATCAGTGTCCAGAGTCTCTAAAAACCCCACAGTATACCTACTGCCAACAATATAATCCACACATATTTACTCAGTGAAAGATTAGTTTGCTGGAATGGGTTTGTGACATGATATGCCTGCAAAGGGTCTGTAACCATGTTGGTTTAAACCACCTGCTGCCAGCTGTGCAGCCTCTGTGGTTTTAATAACTGTGGGCTCCAAAATGTATTTCTGGCTGCACAAAACAGTGGCACTGCCAAAAAGACAGGAGGCAGTATGGATGGACATAGTGAAGAAGACAGAATAAGACTCTATGGAGGGGAGGGTGAGATGGAGGCAGATGATCTGTTGTGGCCACCCCTAACAGGAGCAGTCCAAAAGCAGCAAAATTAGTGCAAACCATTGAACAACAATATGTGGAAAAGCTACTATACTGGGGTCAGGACTACCAGAAAGTAGTTCCTTCACATATTTTTGTTACATGGTTTGCACTTTTTTTGCTGTTTTGTTTGTTATCCTAGGACATTATTCACCTGCCCAATAATCCCTGACTGGTCTTCCCCTTCAGGGTTTCACAACTCAGCTGCATCAGCTGCAGGTCATTCTGCTGATTCTCACAAACCTGCACACACACAAACATGATCACTTGAATGCATTTTTTTTAAACTTAAAACTTTCAATTATTAAAAACATGACCCCACATGACAGGCGGGGTTCAAACCAGAGTAAATTGTCTGCATTTATGTTGAAAAGAGAGAGACGCTGAAAGAAAAATTCTAGTAGTAAAAGTGGATTTAAAGATTCTCACTTACAAACAGATGAAAACTACCTAAAAATTGTAACTTAATATAAAAATATGTTTAATGATCATTTAGAGGCACACTATATCAAGTACCTAGATGACAATGAGACAGAGATGTAACAAAAAAAGAGACTCTGGACACTTGGAAATAGATTTGAAATTACTGCATTCCCCCTGAATTATAGACACAAAATGACTGCAATTACGTGAAAACATGAAGCACATTCAGACACAAAAAAGTTTCAAAAGAACTGGAGAAAATCATGGGAATGGCTGAAAAAAAACATCAGCCAAATTCAGTTCAGGGGTTTTACTAATCTACAGGAGAAGCAGGAGACCTTCATGTGCCTGTGCCTGAGGTTCCACTGTCTCTCTTTATTTACCCTTTATAGCCTGTTACTACTTCAAGAAGCACTAGACAATGACAGTATCCCAGAGTCAAACATCTGCGTTGTGTAACTGCAGAAACACTGAGGTATGTTGTCCAACCGGTAAGTCACCTTATGCTGGAGGAATGAGGAAAGCTGTACTTCCAGAGCTGGGCTCCAGTTACCACAGTATATTTTATGGGTTCACGCTTATGATGTTTTGTTCAGTACTCTCAGGGAAATACTACATGTTAGAAACTATACCTGTCGTAGGCAGCGGAGCTCAGACATGAGGCGTTCCTGTTTGGAGTGGGCCAGTTCTAGCAGCTCATCTTTCCAGCTGTTTCCCAGCTCCCCTGGTCAAAGAGATCAAATGCTGTGCTTATCTCTGCAGGAGAGTGTCTTTCTCAGGCTGAGAGGTATCTGAAACAATCTACCCTACAGATTTCTATCGAGAAAAGCAGACTGCTGAGATAAGACAGGACTGCATACCTCATTATCTCTACATACTCCTGGCTACTGAATCTAACACTGTCACTGTTCACTGACGCCATCTACTGCGAGTCATTCACTGAGAATGAAATGCCGATTATTCTCCGTTTCTAGAACCACTTCATATAACTGTCACATCAATATGTTTGGTCTTTTTTACATTAGAAAAAATGATGAAGAGGTTCATCAAATAAAGGAAAATGAAAACAGTTATTTAAAATAGCTATCATACAGATATTCACTCATTATATAATATCAAAGATGAGGACCATATACCAGGATAAAGCACACAGAACTCTACGTAACACTAGCCAGTCCTAAATCTATCCAGCGAGCCTTCAGGGTTCAAAGAGACTTATACGTCAAAAACATATCAAGAAATACATCATGAAGTTTCCACCAATGAAATAGCAGGAAAAACAGTGAGACAGTGTGTTTGCGATGTACCTGTCAGGGTGTCCCCATGAAGCAGATGGAGTTCTTGCTTGAGGCGGATGATCTCCTCTCTCTGGGTGCTGCTCTGTGTTACCTGCTGTTGTAGCTCCTCTATGAGCACAGCACGACATAGAAGAAAACGATAAACGACTGATCATGCAAATAAACAGATAACTAATTTTTAACAGAAAGGCCAAACTTTTTTTTCTTCCAGATTTTCTGCTGAAGATCTTTGTTTTTTGGAGTGTGCCATTTGATGGTTGGACAAGTTCTCCGTTTGAAAAATACAGTCCAACCTGCATCTTGGAAGTTCAGATACCATTAGAGTTTTTATAATAATGATCCTTCATAAAAAGCTCCTGTGTTTTCAATGCTTTATGTGTCAGCACTAAATGGTATGTGTCTTGTAGTCTGTGTTAACAGAATTTATTGTGCATAACTCTGTGAATGCTGGAAAAAAATATACAGCCATACATCCAGACTAAAAATGTCACATGGAGCACATGGAGACAACGTATAAGGGCAGATCTTCTAAATCTGATTCCCAAAAGGCTTTCAATTCCTTTTTATGAGCAGAGTTGCAGACTACTGTTCCATTATCCTTATTTTTCTTTTAACAATATCAGTGTCCTCTGATCATCTGCCCTCTAAAGAATGAGAGTAAATAGGCAACAAAATGACACAAAGTTTTAATAATGTACCTTTGAGCTGTGTGACTTCATGTCTGGCTTCCTTGTAAGACACTTTATTCTCCTCCAGGTCTTTCAGGAGCTTGCTTTCCTGTGAGCGACTCTTCTTCAGAGATGTCTCAAGGTCTTGCAGGCGCCCTGAGAGATCGAGTATACAACTCGAGGCTTTTGCCATATCTTGGTCCTAAAGGGTTAGAATAATTAGATAAAATGATGGGACATCATAAATTGATACAAGACCAGTAGATTATATAGAGAGCAAAGATTTACACGTGTACCTTGAGTTTGAGCATGGAACTGAGCTCCTCCTCCCTGACCTGCAGAGAGCCGACTTGTGTGGACAGAGCCGTGACTGTGGAGTTGAGACTCTGGTTCTTCTCCTGAAAAACAGCATGGACACATAGTTGTATTAATGTGCTAAAATAGTTTTGCATAACTTCCAGTTCAAAATATTCCTTGTTTGTGTTATAACAAGCTGTTTTATTGCCTCTTCATTTAAGAACACAAAAACACAAGGTTTCAACAGCTGCTGGGTGGGGCTCCTTTGGTGGGGGTCTTGGTCTCCTTCATCACCTGAATACCTTTGGGTTTGGAGACTTCCACTGAAAAATACTCAGTTATAACCACAGAGATTGTTCTCATCACTAACAATTCAAATGAAATTTGAATGCAAAGTTGATGTGACTTGTGGCTCAAGAGTTGGCAGTTCGCCTTGTAATCGGAAGGTTGCCGGTTCGAGCCCTGGCTCGGACAGTCTCGGTCGTTGTGTCCTTGGGCAAGACACTTCACCCGTTGCCTACTGGTGGTGGTCAGAGGGCCTGGTGGTGCCAGTGTCCGGCAGCCTTGCCTCTGTCAGTGCGCCTCAGGGCAACTGTGGCTACAATGTAGCTTGCCATCACCAGTGTGTGAATGGGTGGATGACTGAATGTAGTGTAAAGCGCTTTGGGGTCCTTAGGGACTATGTAAAGCGCTATACAAATACAGGCCATCTGTTTATTATTGACCTGTTTGAAATCCATGATAAAATCTCAGAGAACAGAGTGCAAGTGATAAGAATAGGATTAGAGCAACATCAGGTTAGACTGATAGACAGTGCAGGAGGAGCAGCTGGTAGCAGCACATGTGCTTTGAGTTACCGTAGCTATACACACCAGTACATCAGGAGTGTAAATGATATAAAAGGCAAAATGAGAATGGAAAAAGAAGACTCAAGTCGCAGAATTACCAAAAGTGATGCTCCCAAAAAAGGCTCAAAAGATGAGGAAATGCTAGAAATAAGGATCCAAGGAATTTGGTAGTGTGAAGACCTTTTGGCTACACAACATTAGACTTAACACACTTTATCCTGTACCATACTTGAAGACAGAAAAAACAAACAAACAGACAAAGTGATATCATGAATGCATGATGTCATGAGGACAGCTAAAAAAAAATAGATTTAATGAAACGGTACTAAAACATTATGGTTATAAATTGTTGTTTTTCCCATATTGCCCAGGCCCATATTAGACAAAGGATGTTCAAGATGGAGCTGAGGGAAGAGGAAAAGGGGAAGATCACATAGAAGCTTCTGGAATATTGAACTGCAGTATTGAGGGTACTGAATAAGCACATGCAGAGATTTGGTGTGACAGAGAAGGATGAGAGGCACAGGGTGAAATGGAGGCAGATGATCTATTCTGGCGATCCCAAAAGGGATTAGCTGAAAAAAGTAATTGTGTATCAGGGAATTTTAAAAAACAAATAAAAAAAAGAAACCCAATTCATTCCTGAATCATTTTTAACATTTATCTTTATGTTTCATCACATGAACGACCACACCCAGCAGTACTAAGTGTATCCAACTGTGTGCTGATGTTATGGCGGTACCTGAAAGTACCTGAAAGTCTTGGCATTTTTCACTGATGTGCTTCTGCTTCTTTTCAAGCTCACAGATCTGCTGTCGGGCTTCGTCGAGTTCCTTCTGGGCCGCCTCCTCCCTGGTTTCCACCAGCCGCACATGTTTAGTCAAGACTCTGATCACCTCGTTACGCATCTGCACCTCCTCTGCACACACAAAAAAGAACAAAGTCCCGCCATATGGCCGTTTAACAAAATGGCATGTGTACGCACCTTCATCAACAGCCTCAGTCTGCAGATGATGTGCAAACTATAGAAACAATGTGCAGACAAAGAAAAAATGATTACTTATTAATATAATGCATTTTTGGTCTCTTTACAACTCAGCCGGGGTTCCTACTTTTATTATGGCTTCATAACAACCATGTTATTACCATATCTATACAAATTAATTACACTGTCAGCAACAAGAGAAAAGAAAATCACAAAGCTATTTACAATATTGTCATGGTTTATCATAAACATATTGATATTTCACTTTTGAATCTAAGGAGCTTGGAAAGAAAAGCATCTGGACTTTATTAAGTTTCTTGAAGACTTTTCACCTCTCATCCAACAAGCTTTTTCAGTTCCAAGAACAATTGGTGGAGAGTCACAGATTTTTAAGCCTTATTGCGAAGGCCTAAAAAAAGAAGTCCGGTCACTTTTCTTTCCAAGGTCCTTAGATTACCATAACTGATTATGCTTAATTTCCTTCTACATTGGATTGGTAAATCTTATGTACAGTGCGCTATTGAAGCTGCTGTATCCTGCCTACAGTTGCTGGACATCTGCAAGCTGCTTTGCAACCCAGCTTTCCCCTGTGAGTTTCAGCTGTATTGAACTGACCAACATATCCTTAGCTTTCCTCACCATCTAAATGGGCACACTTCTGCTCCAAGGTCAACACCCTCTGGCGGTACTGTTCCCAGGTATGATGCTGCTTAAGATGGGAAGCAGCCATGGCATTTAACTCTGTTTCCCGGTCCTTTAACTCAGCCATCAGCAGGTGCAGTTCCTTCCTTTGCCTCTGGATGATGGTGCTGCTCAGGTCAGTTGCAGTAAACTTTTGCCAAACACACAAATGACAGAAAACCTCAAATAACAACTGAAGGAATCAATCAGTTATTGTGTTGGTCAAAGGATATAAAACTTTTAAAATTATTTCAATAACTGGGTTTTGAATGCAAAAAACAAACAAACAATATAAACAATAAACACAAATGTGAAAGATTTACCAGCAACATCCTGCTTGATCCTCCTAGCAATCCATCCTCTCTTACCTTAGTTTCCTGCATGCTGGGAGTACGGAAGGTATCTGCTAAGATGGGAGGGGTGCCTTTGGTGCCCTGTTTTGGTCTGCTGTCCATCTTAAAGCTGTTTCGACCAGGTATTTGGTGCACATCAAGTGAAGCACCTTCATTTTTCTTAAAAGTGTCATATAATACAAAACAAATTACAATCACTCTGCTACAATACTATCCCGACATGTGTCGATATTACTCACCGTTTTAACTGGAGTGCTATGCCACCGCTCACCTGAAGCATCTGAAACAAAGCAGAAGTGGATGTTGGGTGGATGAAACTACACCTCTTTTAAAAAAAATTTTTAAAAGAAGGATGGTGGAAATGTAGTTGAAAACATCTGTTTACCATTTGACCAGAGGGAACAGGCTGAGGCTTTTCCAAGAGCACTTACATTTGTGCACAGTCTTTTCCCTTTCTCCATCACATCATTCCAGCTTTTTACTAAAATCTGTTCAATCTCTATCATCAGTCACTGTTGTTATTGTTGTGCCGAGCTTTTTCTGGGGCATCTCTCGAGGGCAAGTCGGTAGCTAGCTAGCTTATTAAGATAGCTAAGATTATCTTACCATATCAACTATCCAAAAGCTTCAAATCTGCTCTAATTTAGAAACATGCTACAAATGTTCCCCCAAAAGTTTAGCTCGTAGAAACTTCAACCAACTTTTGAATGTTGTGACGTCAGTGACGGAACTCCTGCAGAACTTTTCAAAATAATGTAATATAACTCCAAAATAAAAGAACAAGAATAACAAGACTAACAAACACCTCATTAATGCCATATTTGGGAAATTATTTTTAAAATAGTAATAATAATAATAATTGTTATCATTAGTAGTAGTAGTAGTAGTAGTAGTAGGAGGAGGAGGAGTAGCAGTAATTTATTAAATTTATTTCTCCTAAATGGGTATGCCCCTGAAAATTGATAGATTTTCTCTGCCAATGCCAAACATCTTGTTCTGGTATTCACTCTTGTTTTGAGCTTCCTTCCTTAGACGTCTATGAAGGTTCTTAGACAGTAATGAAAACAAAACTAGATGTAAAATAAATCTGTGATGTGTGTTTTTACTCCGAAGCACAGGGGGCGCTGAAGCATATAATCCACCCCTATAACTAAAACAAGAAGTGAATAGGTAAACACTGTACAGGGGAGTGTGACTGCAGTAGGGAACAGGAAGACAACTGATCAAAAAGCTGGACGATATAAAAGTGAAGTTGGACTTGTTTAATTTTATTTCCCGTGAGCTCTATAAGTGAAAGTTATCAGGCTGTATTTTGGTTTTTAAGGCAGACCCATTTGTTCGGGAGAATTTGAATATTTTACTTATTTATTTATTGTAATTTCGGTCCACACTCCACACCAGTTGGTGGCGGTAATGCACCATTTTGCTGTTTGCCAACCGCCAATAAACCCTATACAGAAGAAGAAGAAAACAAGACGCGTTACATGGCGTGCTCCAAGTACGCCAAGTGAACCATATTTCATGAGAATGCTTTTCTAAAACTCTTACGAGCTTGAATAATGCGATCGGTTTCATTGGAAAGACAACAGTTTTAGAGTATATCGTACGGGGTACGTAATTTGACATTTATTCTGTATTTATTCAGCAGCAGAGCGTGTCCACTTTAGCCGTGCGTTAGCTCAGTTAGCCGGCTAAGCTAATTCCTAGATGCTTACGGTGACAGCTGGGCGAATGAATCTTACCTGATGAATGAAGCAGTAAAACTAAACTCGATATTTTTTTTTAAAGATATCAGCTCGATGCATCGTGTCCACGGGATGGGTGTTTGCAGAATAATTACTACGGTTTAATTGTAGACTTTACTATAAGCATTGTAGCGAACTATTCTGTTTAATAGGTCAGCTAATGCAAAGAAGCCGCATGTGTTAGCAAGCTAAAGCCTGTTCTTTCCACAGGCAATATCAAATTCATACTGCCTTATATGTTTTATTTTTTCTGTGGTTCTTTCCACTTATGTTTTGGAGCCAGGCGCTAAATTACAGTCTGAGATCGGCTGGTGATCAATTTCACTTCAGTCACATCTGTTTGATGCTGTTATCTAGCTGGTACCCTTGTGCCCGATATGTCGTGAAACTAAGGGAAGAGTGTTGGCAAGGCAGGCTAGCATGATGAAATACTGCCAGGAGCCGTGCTCATCCATGTATTATTGTCTGATAATAAATCTAAAGAGACTTTAGTCCGTCGGTTTATAAGTTGTAATGTAAACTTTAATCATGAGTAGTATTTAAACCTTTTCATGTTGCAGTGTAGTCTATGTAAGCGCAGTTTTCACAACTTGTAAGTAAATTCTCTCCCATTCAAATATTTGCTCACCATTCGGACCTCTATTTCATTCCGAACCCAATCCATCCAATCCATATTTTCATGGGATAAAACATCTGATATTGATTCTTAGCCTTTATTTATATATATACATAAAATATGTTGAGGTTGACGCATATTCTTTCTCACAAACGTGTTGGTTAAAGTGAAAAGTTAAAAACTCCACCCAGTTATAATGGTACTTGCTACATTTAATACGCACAGTACCTAGAGTCAGATTCACTCTGGTGGACAAGCTGTGTTCAAACCCTTTCAGAAAAGTCACCCTTTTCTCCAATAATTCCTGTACAGAATAAATAGTTTGCACGTTTTTGCATGTTCACACTTTTGGAAAATGTAAACGCTAATATATCGGCCATGGGCCAGTATCAGGCAAAAAATATCTGCCTGCTGATATTTCACATATATCTGCAAGCAATGCAAATACATGCAGTGTTTCAAACTAATTTAGCTTCTATATATTGACATTTGGTGCCAGCAAAGGAAAGCATGGATTCCTCTGTAAATGAATTATTAAAGAATGCTGTCTGCAAGTTTCTTCCTTTTTATTTGCCAAATAACTTAGTGATATAAGTTCAAACAGAGATGAGACGTGTTAGCATCACGCAATTAGCAGAAACCATAGACAGTATAAAATATGGATGTAGCTTTTGGGTGTGAAAAGTAGCCCAGAATGCGGAAGTGCCTTAAACATGCATTCTATCGAAAGGCTGCCAGATGGTGATAGCTGGGGTTGCAACAAGATTTCAGGTCCTACAGAAGACTATGGGAAGATGGATTTCTGTATTGACGATTATAAACACTTTCCTGTTGCGTTTACAACCTCTGTCACTTGTTATGGATCATACTTCATTAAAAAATTCAATTTGTCCCATAAATCTTGGGCATAACATGTTTTACAATGGATTATCTGTGGTGTCTGCATTGGCTTGTTGTTGATGTCCACTAGTCACTCCTTACCACATCCGGGGTTGTTTTTTTTTTTTTGTTCTGTTCTTTTAAAACCAAAATGACAGCTTTGGAGACTTCAAAATGGGACTTCAGGAATAGGTGACATCACTGTAGCTCTGTCCATCTTTTATATGGACCAGGGCACTGATTGAACCTTCAGTATAGGAGAAATAAGTATTTCACACATGAATTGATGTGGATGGTATTGTTCTCTAACCTAGAAAAACAAACAAACAAGAACTTGCTGAATATTTTTGCGTTGCCTTAATATACTTGGCATCTCATCAAAGTGTCTGTGCGTGGTAAATATAGATATAAAGTTACCATTTTTTCTTTTTGAATATGTACATTTACTTTGTGAAATGTTGGTAAACTGAATATCTTTGGGAATGTTGTGATATTGTAAATTCTAAAAGGCTTTTTTTTTTGCCATTTACTGTCAGTTTAAAGAACAAAAAACTTGCACCCATTTTAAAAACAAAAGAAAGCACATCTTTCTGTGGTATTTTTTAATTGTAATCCTAAAACACAACTCACAAACTACTGGTATTTAACATGAGTTGGATAAATGTTGTGTGTGCCCTGTGTTCATTGTCCCTTTTTATCTAGTTAATTTCTGATGGCTACTACTGAGATGGAATCTGGGTCCTTGGAAAGCAGATCAGAGCAAGGGACAGCTGACCCTGATTCAAAGTACCCAATGAAAGTTCTTTATTGTGGAGGTGCAGTATATAAAACCACTCATCAAAACCACACTTCATCTTCAATTGTTTTGCGGTGGCCCCTTTTCAAAACGTGACATTAATTTTTGATTTGTTTTTCTCTCTCTCTGCAGTGTGCTCTCTGCCTACAGAGGTGAGTTTGACTATCAGTTTCCATATTTAGTTGTGTGACCCACTTTTCTATAAATATTCAGTTGGGGGTATTTTTTCTGCTGCAATGTAAATAACTGCAGTGTTGTGTCTGCAGTACTGTGAGTACATGCCTGAGCCAGCTAAATGTAGGCAGTGGCTGGAGAAGAACTTTCCAGATGTGTTTGCCAGGATGACTGTAGGTGAGTGGCGTTTCAGATTTTAGATATATAATAATGAATGAATGTAACCATTTTTGCAAGTTGGATGCTCTTATTGATCATGGTCATAGTTTTAAATGTCAGTGTAGGTGCAAGTAATGAGCCAAAATTTCAGGTTTCAGACTGCTCTAAAAACTCATGTTTCAGGCAGGTTATTCTACTCTTGGATGTGTTTGATGTCATAGAGAGGGACTGTTTCTAATATGGTCATCTCAGGTACGTCAGAAAAGACTGTCTTAAAGAGGGACAGATGGTCCGAGGGGCTGCACTAAAACAGCCATGAACATTATTTTGAAATCGTGGGTCATTCACGGACTAAAAATACAGTTGTGGACATTAACAGAATAGCCTTCCTCTAAAAAGATTAGATGAGGTGATAATTATAGACTTAACATTTTGACTCCAACAAAAGCCACAATTTTCTAATATTAGCTGCAGTTGCTGGGTCCCTCACAGTCAGTCAGGATTATTTTTTCTCTAACAGTAATGCTGTTCCCTTACACTGCTGCTCTGAGCAGGCTCTGACGTTGTTCAGGCTGACTTTGTTCTGTGGAAGCTAAATCATATATGTTATAATACCAAACTGGTACTTAGCCAGCTGTTGTGAATAAACTGATCTCTCGAATCGCTCATTTAGGTCATGCTGACATTAAAGTTTTTCTCACGCTGCTCTTTGGATTGATAACATTTAGTGTGATGAATTTTTGGTCAGCTCCATGCTACATGAAATGCTTTTGATTGTCATGTGTACTTTAAAAATATAGTTTTGGAGTTCTAGAGGTCCTGTCTTTGCAAGGTTCACCACAGTGTGAACAGAACTGGCTTTTAATTGTTTAAAACAGACTTTCAAGGCCTGAAAGGTGAAACGATTTGCTGTAAAGATCTGTAATGATTCCAGGCTTTCAAGCTGCATAATAATCCCTTGAAAGCTAAACATGTTGTTGAGGGAGTGGGTTTAATGTTGTTCCATTTTCCATTTGTCCCACTGGCCCAGCAGCGAATGCGCCTAAGCAGGAACCGGGCACTGGAGATGCTCCTCCTGCAGGCGAGGAGGAGGAAAAGAAGAAACAGAAGAGAGGTACGTAAACGTCAGAGGGAAAAGGAATCAGAATCTACTGGTTCATGATTCACTGCTATAGTGCATCAAATTTCCTACATATAAAGTAATGGAATAAGTATGAAACCTGCCTTGTTTAAGGTTTATTTACACTCTGAGACCTCATAGGTTCATTTTAAGACATGGGTCTGATAAACTTGAGTCTACTGATTCCAGTAAGTCTTTAGGATTCAAATGATAGCTAAGGATTGATTGCTTCATGTTGTCTGCATTTCACTTTTTATCAGTGCTTTAATTGTGTGCGACTTAACACTGCATGAGTTTAAATCCGGTTCATTTTAATTGACCTTTTAAGGTGGAAGAGGCCAGATCAAACAGAAAAAGAAGACTGTGCCTCAGAAAGTTACAATAGCAAAGATCCCAAGAGCCAAGAAGAAATACGTCACACGGGTGTGTGGCCTGGCGACATTTGGTGAGAGCTCTTGTGCTGTCCTTATCCTCTAGGCTGCCAAAATCTTATTCCCTTCATGTTTTATTCTTAACATGATTCTCTGGTTTGACTCTTGCAGACATCGACCTTAAAGAGGCTCAGCGATTCTTTGCCCAGAAATTCTCTTGTGGTGCCTCAGTTACAGCAGAGGATGAAATAATCATTCAGGGAGATTTTACAGACGACATAATTGACGTCATTCAAGAGAAGTGGCCTGAGGTAAGCTGGAGAAAACCAGGGTGTGCTGAAAAGGTTCATTCTTAACTTACTCTCTCACTGGCAATTTGTAAAAACGTAACAAAGTTCAAGTTGTTATCAGTGACACCGGCTGCCTTTAAGTGAACTGCAGTTAGCTTCCTGTTGCTTGCATGTGCAACACAGCATACTCCAGCAAACATTTGCAAGAAGAGGGGAGACATGCATAAGAGTACTTTACATTGTACAGTATGTATGTGAGGGACTGGTGTATATACTGTGTCCCTACAGTAATGTGTTTTTAAAAAAATAAGTGCCCCCACCCCCCTCAGTATGTTGCTGTGTTGTGGAGGAATTTTGGCACTCTCTTATTTATAACGTTCGCTCAGTTTTATTGAGTCATTTGTTTATGCAAATCTTAAGGTGCCATCTAGGGCTGGGCAGTAAAACAATAAATGCCATAATAACTATATTGTTCTCAACAGCAGCATATGTTAGTGTCAATATAAATTGGCTAGAACTCATTCAATCCAAAATAATAGCACAGGACAGTGTCGTGGGTCTGTGGACGGTGTGAAAAGCGGATTTTCTGAACTGCTTTTGAAAATGTCCTCTATAATCTCAAACATGACACACAGTTCAGTCTCCGTGTCTCTCTGTGCGTTGTAGGTGGATGATGACAGCATTGATGATCTGGGTGAAGTCAAGAAGTGAAGACCAAATATGCACTTTTGCTGAAAGGATGTGACCTGTAACAGCGACGACCTGGCCAAATGTACACATTAAGTCATTTTATACCTATTTTATTTACTGTACATAAAAAGCTGTGGACTCAGCCACTCACTTGGCATTTTTTTTTTTTAGTTAATAGCTGCTTTCTCTCGTTTGCCAAAGGTGTGGTATGACATGAATCCTTCCCAAATGTTCTTCACTCAAGCAAAACTGTAGGCTAATAAATTTCAGTCTCCTTCACCCTTACACTCTTTCCACATTTGACTTTTTTTCTTCTAATGGTTGTGTGTCTGTTATTTTTAAAGCATTAAAAATGAGTTCTTTTTCAGGGCTCTGATATGCTGCTTTATCTTAGTTACTTAAATGGCCGCAGGTTACTTGTTTTTCATCCATCCCACTCAATACTCGTGAGTAAACCTATTCCCCTGCATAATAGTTTTATAATGAAGGTGCACTCCCCGGACAGATAACATTTACAGTTGTTTCCATGCTCCTTTGGGTCAATACCGCTTCCCCATAGATAACGGAGTGCACAGATGTTCACTCCACATAAAGATTAGTATGTTTGGCTGAGCACCTTTTGCATATGCGCAAACACGATTCAGTTTCCAAAGAAATCACCTGGTGGAGCCTTTCTTTACCGACACTGTATGTTACAGCAGCCGTTTCCTCTGATGGGTCAGAAGATGAATCTCACAGTCACAGATCTCTGTTGTGCCTTCGAATCTCCCATCCTGGACCAAGTTTTGCCTCCAGTTCTCATCCTGGAGTTCATGTTTGGACTAACGGGGAACTTTGTCGCCCTGTGGATGTTCATCTTTCACATGGACACATGGAAACCCAACGCTGTGTACCTCACTCACCTGGCAGTTGCAGACTCCATCGTGCTCTTCTGCTTGCCTTTCCGAGCAGATTACTACAGGCGTGGGAAAAACTGGCTCTACGGTGACATCCCGTGTCGCATCTTGCTCTTTTTGCTGGCAGCCAACCGCGCAGCTGGGATCTTTTTCCTCACGGCCGTGGCTGTAGATCGTTACTTCAAGATCGTCCACCCGTCGAATCGGATCAACCAAATGGGGCTGGGCTATGCTTTCTGGGTCTCATTTGGCCTCTGGTGCTTGATCTTCCTTGCTACGGGGTACCTTCTTGCTGATCAGCACTTTTATTACAACAACAACCGTACGCAGTGTGAAAGTTTCAACATCTGCATGGGCTTTAGTCCCCTTTCCACCTGGCATAACACTTTCTATGTTGTCCAGTTTTTCCTGCCCACTGCCATCGTGGCCTTCTGCACCATCAGAATTACATGGCAGCTGAGAATCCGGACTGTGGACAAGAAGGGGAAAATCAAACGGGCCGTTCAGTTCATCCTGGCCGTGGCTTTAATCTTTATCATCTGCTTTTTCCCCAGCACCATATCGCGTATTGCAGTGTGGGTCCTCAAGGTATGGTACAATGAATGCAAATACTTTGAAGAAGCCAACCTGGCATTCTACACGTCAGTGTGTTTGACTTACTTCAACAGTGTCCTCAACCCTGTTTTGTATTATTTCTCGAGCCCTGCCTTCAGTGGAGCCTTCAACAAGGTCCTTAACAAACTGTTGAGAAGAAGCAGCGACAAAGATGAGAAAAAGTCATCAGAGAATGACATTTCCACCATAGATGATAGAAGGCTGTAAAGCCAGCTGCTTGTCCCTGTTCTAATTCTGTAGGGAAACTAAGATCCACCTGAATACACAAATGCATGGTAAACTCCTGGCTATTGAAAACATTTATATTATTGTAGTTGAAATTAAATGTCAAATAGTTTTTGCTGTAATTATGAACAAAATGACTCACTTACTATACATCTTAGTGGTGTAGTGCTTTTATTGCAATGATGCACCTGTTGTGACTTTGGATGTACTTTGTGATTATAAGCCACTTACCTGTCGTTAGTAGCTTACAATTACATTTCCCTAGTAGCTGGGCAGGTGAGTAAAGAATGAACTTAAAAGCTTGTCAAGGCAACATCTCACATAGATGCCATCGGCTCATGTATCCACGATACTTGATAAGGTTGGTTTTAATGTTTTTATTAGGCAGTTCAAGTGTAACACTGATCTTTTGGCTGCCCACTGAAATAATATTTATTGAATGAAATGGTTGTACAGCCACAGAAAAGTTTAGCTCACGTTAGTGCTAACAAACTATCAGGGCAAAACCCACATGCAAAGGGAGGTTTTTTGAGATAGTCTAGTATGGTTTGCAGATAATTTCAGCTAGTTTGAATAAAGCGCACTGTGTATGTAAATGCCTTTGCAAGTGTATTTCTGCTTGTATAACATTTCAGTCTGTGTACCCTGTCACATTTTGTTTTCAATAAAGAAAAAATTAAGATTACGCCTAAACATTACATAGTTCTTTTGGTCCACTTTTCAGTGTCTGAATGGAACCAAGCACATTTTGCGCACTTTTACTTTTGAATGTTTTCTACTTACTAATAATGTACTTTCACTAAGGTCGTAAATAAATAAATATTTATTTATTTTAAACAATGGCTGTTCCATAGTTAGGTGGGTGGTAAAATTAGCCTTTGAAAAGTTTTAAAAATATTTTGCTTTGAAAAAAATCCAATAAAAATCATTTAGTTGTTGACAGTAAATTAGATATCTAAGTTATTTAGATATGTCTCTTTGGGGTTCAGGGACTGTGATAATATTTCTTGTTTTTTCCTCAGTTTTTACAAAAACAGTCGATTGAAAACGAATCCAGTGAGCTATTCTTTTTCAGCTTTGCGCAAAGTGTAGAAAACAAAGCTATGATTCAGAGAGCTAAAGCAGCAAAATGAAGCTCTCGCATTATGCGTCAGTGACAATAGCGTACATCTACAAAAGTACATTTTTATGTCAGTACTTGCCTTTATTTTTACTGTGAGGTGTTAAGAATTTTATTTATTTTTTCTTTTCCCACTTTAAGAAATTGCATTTCAATAACTGCTGATGACATTTTATTATTAGTATTTTATGTATTTTTAGTTAGCATTTTTTTTAGTTAATGTAGATTCAGATAATTTCCATTGTGAGTTTCCCTATTTACTTTCAGTTTTTGTTTTATTACTCCTTGATATGTGATATTTTTAAGGGGCTAGACTGAAGTTCACAATATCATTAAAAACAAAGAAACAAAACAACACTTTGACAGTAATGCAGATATCCCAGCCCATATTAACTCACGCAACATTGTATCTTCCTCCTTTTGGTTGTGAAAACTTTGATAAAACGGATCAAAATATTTTCCTGATATTTGAAATGTTATATTACCTAAGTAAATATTATTTTTTAATTCACATTTCGTATTTTTCTCTACTCTAGTTTTATTTTACGCTAACAAAAATATTAAGTTCATTTCCAGAATTACCTTAATTTTTGGCAACGATAGTAACCTCAGATCCCCAAATTTACAACTAGGCTTCACAGTTCACGAGCTTATGTTGGGGCTGTGAAGGCAGCATCATTTCCAAGAGTGACGTCAGATTGTGTGAGTCGGGGCTGGGCTGGGAAACAGTAGCTGTTGGAAAAAACATGTAACGGTGCAAGGTACGCTGCACCTTCTCACGACATTCCTTACTGAGACCCAGTTCATCTAACGAGACAAAGTAAGCTCTCAAAGCAGCTTTTTTCCCCACTGTTGTCTGTGTTTAGTCTGCTTTAATATCGCCTCATTAGAGTGTTAGTTGTCTTATATTAACCACAGTTTGTGCGTTATTGCTGTTTTGAAGCTAGCTAGCTTTGGCATACCAGCAACCACCGTGGCTCTAGCTAACAGGATGCAAAATATGATTAAAAAAAAAAAACAAGTGCCTGTTACCTCACGTAAATCACTATGATCTGCTGCTAAATGACATGCCAGTCAGTCCGCCGGTATTGGTTAAATGTGCAGGATGCCTAGTGGGAAAGTGTGGCGGGTAAAAATCCAAGTTATCTCACTAGCTCCATAGATACAGAGAGCCCAGCCCACACAAACAACACACACCAGTCTTCTTATGTGTCTGTTATGTACACTAACGATTTCTCCCTTCATTAATTGCTTTTGTGTGATCATGCAAAACCGGAGATAATTGAATGGTCGTTAGTGAGCTGGCAGCAGAGAATGGAGAGCAGGCTGATGCATGACAGCTGTAGGTGTGCTTGTTGTGTTGGTCTGGCAACACCTGCTGGGCGGGGGAAGACCTCTGAAGTAATGTTACCTGCACAGGATTTCTCTTCAGTGTTGTGAGAAACGATTTAGTGCTCCAACTAAAAAGGTCGACCTAAATGAGTATGATATACTTTTATTACCATGGACAGAGCAGGTACTGCTCACGGTGCCGGTTGCTTCGGAGACAAGGCTGCGTTAAGTCTTTGGTGGCCCAGGAGGAAAACTGGTGCCCCTGAGTCCCATTAGATTTGAGTTAGATTTAAACATCTGTTTTTGAGAATAATTTAACAACATTTGCCTCCATTATGAAGCTATTTTTCGAATTCTTAAAGATTTCTTATCAGTTATATCTCTCCATGTAAATATGTCCATTGTGATGTTGTCATTTCATATAAAAAGAACATATTCTCCAGTATCTTACAAACAATAAAGAAGATGTGTCTTTCATGAAAGACACATCTTCTTTAATTAGATTTTTCTTTATAACCCAAACATCATCTTTGGAAGTTTTCAAGATACTGGATCAAATTAACACATAATCAAAAAGCTGTCCGGATTTTTCAGCTAAGATTATTCATAAAAACTTTTCACCTGTATTTTCATGTCTGTACTGCTGGTGCTGGTATTCGACTGTGACGTTTAGGGAAAATCTCCCACTGGCCTCTGTTTTCTGTCTGTTCTGTTCTGCACTTAATTTAATTATAATTATTTAAAGGGGGTTTCTTGATTCATAATCCTGTTTTAAGGCAATTGAACACTGTGACTGTGGACCATTGATTTTTCAGTCGAGTTCTTGTGTACATTTTTTATACCAACATTTTCCTTTCCTTGAGGCTTCAGCAAAATAGATCAATGGAAGGCCCAAATGTGTCTCTCAGGTCCTATGTTAGGAGCTGTTTTTTTTTTTTTAAAGGACGTTGCACAGCATGCTGAGATATGCCATGTTTTTTGGCTATAGCTCTTTGGGAATAACCTTGTTATTGAAAAAATAATATTTTATGCCTGTCAAACTGTGTTATCTTTGGTATTTTTCATAGATTTAGCTAAAGAAATGTGAAAAAAATATGTGTTTTTGCAACTGGGTGTTAGTAACAAAGTGCCATGACAAACTATTTAAAACAGCTCTTTTGCTAAGTTGGTTCATCCCTTGACTCAGGTGTCTTTTACATACTTGAATGATTCATAGGTCAGTGTTAAGTAGCTGATAGAACCAAATAAAAAACACTCCTCTGAAAATGGTCAGGTACAAAGATTGGACTGGAAATGAGTGAAAAAGCAGCCAATGTCATTGAAAGCATTGAAAGACCTGCAGAAAGCCTAGACAACTTTGCCCAAGAGCACTTCAAAAATTACAACAAAGTCTGGCTCCTTGGAAGCACAATATAGTCTGTTTGATGTCAAACGCTAATTTTGTTATTTAGTGACTGGCGTCTAAGCTAATACAACTCATCTCACCCTGCCCATCTCTTTGATAAGAAGATTTCGTGAACGGTTTGTTGAAACCTTTTACAAAATCTTAACATTTTGTAAAAATGTTGAGCTTTGGTTAATGAAAGGTGAAAATCTTGTCTTTTCAGGTTGGGCCATTATAGCATGTGGAAACACACATCTGAATTTGACATATAAATAAATGGTGTAACACATGTTTTTTAATATTTAAAACGTTGTTGTCTAGAAACACTAGTCGGTAAACCTGGGGTAGATGTATGGCTGTCTGAAATAAACCATTTTACAACCAAATAAATCAACACATTTTGTCTTCCAACATCCTGAAATGAGTTTTTACCTTTAGCTTCCATCCATGAACATCTAGTGCTTGGTGGCTTTAGTCGCTTAGCTTTAATGTCCAAAGACGTTCTTGTTGTAGTCAGTGTGACTCATATACGTACCTTGTGAATTAAATGGTAGCAGAGATGTTTCTACTAATGGGCATGTGAGCTGAAACTGGAGACATACCATGTGGTCAGCTGAATATGACAGTGATTTCACAGATGATAATGAACAGCTCTGTAATAAACACTGGGCTGTGACTTAGTGACATACAGTAGGAGGTGTTGAGACAAACTGAGGCCTCACTGAGCAGAGCGACAGCTCTCACTGAGACACTGATGTAATTGTGGGGGTTGTAGGCCTCTGTGAATGGGCTACAGTCACACATGAAAAGTCCTAAGACAAGAAAGATTTGATGCTGATTAACAAAAAACACATTCAAAATAACCAGAACGATTTAGAATTTAAATTTAAAATCTATCTTTTTGTATAATAGTTTATAACCAGTTTAGATTTTTACAATTAAAAAATTAAAACACATGAAATTGCCTTGATATTGACATGTCATCTTTTTATTTCTTAATGCATGCTTAGTCATCCAGGTAAGGAAATAACCAAAAGTTGATTATCTTAATCTGGATGTAGCATTTTCAGTGTCCTCTTTATTGTCACTGTCATCTTTTTATATTTGTTTTTGTTGAGGATACATTCTTCTTTTCTTTTTGCCAGCTCCTGTTTATCATACTGTGACCGTGTAAGGTGGTGGGGAAGGCCTAATCCCTCATCTTCAATAGGCCCCCCCCAGCCATGGACAAACAAGGAGCCATGAGTACATCAGGCAAAGCCAGTGGGCTAAAACCCCCCAGTAAAATAGTCCGTCCCTCCGGCGTTCCATCACGGACATCACCGTCATCTGGTAAGAAGCTGTTGAAGAAAAAACCCCTCAAGATTGTGTCTGTTTATTAAAGTGTCTAATTCTGTCAACAAGAAGTGTCATGCTATCGTTTGTATCTGTTTGGGCCATTCTTAACTACAGAACTTATCAGTGAGTTTTCTCAAAGTGTGCTGGACCTCCATGTGTATTTCTGTATATAGTATCACTAAAGGTGCTTTTCTTTTTAATCATCTACATCCTTAAATCAGTCTTTGGATGATTGTTATTTGGATTCAGCATTATTTATGAAGCGAAAATGGAGAAAGACTACAAGAAACTCAAAATGTTTACAGCTGCAGATTTTTTTTTAGAATGCAGACTGTATTAAACAGATCATACTGACATTTCTCACCAGGTACTAATCCCCAAACAGAAGCATTTTTGGGGGTTAAATCTCCCTAGAACTTAATCTGTTCCTCGTACTACTATGGGTGCACCAGTCCAACAACTTTTCCAACTAATTACAATATGATTCCTTGGATTCTGACTTGGTGTTTATTAATAATTTAATAAATAATAACAAAACCAAGGAAAATCCAATAAATAAATTTGATTTTCATTTGTTTTAACCTAATTAACCTAATTCTTTTTGGCAAAAAATGCACCTTTTAAATCTAACTATAAAAAAGTAATATTTAAGATTATTAACTATGGTTTATTAAAACATGATTCCAACTGCAGGTACCTCGAAGCCAGTTCCTCCTGAAAAGTCCCCTGGCAGTGTGACCTCACCAGTCCAAGATGGAAACACAGACTTTAAAATTGGAGAGAGAGTCTGGGTGAACGGCAACAAGCCTGGCTATGTGCACTTTGTTGGAGGGACGCAGTTTGCTCCCGGCCAGTGGGCGGGCATTGTGCTGGACGAGTCGATCGGGAAAAACGATGGCTCTGTGGCAGGGGTCCGGTACTTCCAGTGTGAGGACGGACGGGGGATATTCACGCGGCCTTCAAAGCTGTCCAGAACAGCACTGCCAGAGAAGGAGACGAATGGAGGCCGGGCCAGCCCAACACAAGGAGTCTCCGCAACAAGCGAGGCAGCACCTGTTGGCACTACTTCATCTAGTAAGTTTATTTGTGAAAACATAACAGGGTGGATAACTGTGCTTTACAGACCAAATATTTTCAGAGATGCCCTTATCAGCTTTGTTAAACTTAGGGAAAGACTTGTATCTTAGCCTTAATGTTGCACAAGAGCCATGCTCCACTATCCTCTATCCTTTAACATTGATTGCAGAGTAGAGAGACTGAGAGAGGCACCAGGGAGTTTATTTCCTACTTGCAGCATAAAGAGAAAATTGTGTGTGTGTGTGTGTGTGTGTGTGTGTGTGTGTGTGTGTGTGTGTGTGTTTGTTTCTGACTAATGGGTTTAACAGCAGATGGTTAACATCCACTTTAGCCATTTGCTTATTCTTAAAATTCCCTTATAGTCGTGCTATATTTAAGAGATTTTTTTTCCATGTTGTCAGGGTTACCTTTGGATGTAGTTTGAAATTTGAATGTTAGTTTGATCACTCAGGGTTAAGTGGGCGACACACATGCCTCAAGGCCACCACAGAGGCTAGATTCCATCCCAGGCCATTTCCTGTGTGCTGTTCTCCCTGCTTTCTCTCTCTCTTTCTCTCCTTTCTGTCCTGTTCAACACTAAAAGTTAAATGTACAAAGCTACATTTTGGAAAATAACTAACTAAAGTAAAATAAAAATTAGTCAGATAGTAGAAGAGAAGATAAACTTCTTAATGCCAAGTGCTCTTGGCCCTCTTACCTTGAGTACCTCTCTCACAGTCATCGTCCTGCTTCAATTCAACTCACTGTTGCTGACTTAGAAACTTTGCCATAAAACTTTTTAAGCACCTAGCTAAAAGTCTATAGGTAGTAGACTACTGCTCTGCAACAAGTCTCTAAAGATACAAAAAAAAAAAAAGTAACAAACCTTCTGCTGCTTATAGCGTTTTCTCTGCCTTGTTATTTTAGGTAGACACACAGTTGATTTCACAGCACAGCCATTTTCTTTACCTAGTGTTTAGAATGAATTTGTCAAACAAATTTCCAGTTTTAAAATCAGACTTTGGTCACATCACCCCACCTCCAGCTTTAACAGCTTTAAATAAAGGCTGTTGATCACAGCCAGAGACTGGAAGAAACAAAATAGCATTTGGGACATCTCACAGTTTTGCTTCAGTTAAGATGTTCTTACAAAGTGACTGACAAATGTGGACCCTGTGATCGTTCTTGTATTTGTTTTTTTTCTTCTTCCTTCAGCTCCAGGCACCGCCATTAAGACAGGCGGAGCACTTAACCGGATCCTGACATCCAGTGAGTCAGTGTCCAACCTCTCCGACCCAGATTCCACGAAGAAGAACAGAAGGGAGCTAAGGCTGGGAGACCGAGTGCTGGTAAGAATGACTGAATCCACTGTGACGGCTGGCGTTAGGGCAGAATATCAGTGATGTAGACATGGAGCCTCACAGAAAAGTTTATTGCTACACTACTCAGTGCTTTTTTTTTCCTAGGGCTGCTTGTGTAAATGTTTCAAGTTTGATAAATTGCTTGCTTCACCTTGAATAATTCCACTAGATTGAAGCCGTTATTGTAAATAGAAAAAAGATAACATTTTTAGATAAAAATGAATTTGCATGAATTGTTTTGTGTGTAGGTTGGTGGTACCAAGGCAGGAGTGGTGAGGTTTCTCGGAGAGACAGACTTTGCTAAGGGAGACTGGTGTGGAGTCGAACTAGATGAACCTCTAGGCAAGAATGATGGCGCTGTAGCTGGAACCAGGTAAAGAGCACAGACAGATTTTTAGTTTTATTTGCATAGCAAATTTACAATACTCTGAGCTCTGTCTGTAGTACATATGACAGAGGATAATTGCATAGTACAACCTGTCTCCTCCTCAGGTACTTCCAGTGCATGCCCAGGTATGGCCTGTTTGCTCCAGTTCACAAGGTGACCCGAATTGGCTTCCCCTGTACCACCCCTTCCAAGGCAAAGAGCTCACGGAGGAGGTCCATTCTCAAAAGAAGCCCCAGCGCTTCCTCCATCAGCTCCATCAGCTCCGCCACCTCCTCAATCAGTGGGAAACCCAGCCGAGCAGGACTGGTGAGATATCTGGTTAATCTGCGTGGTGCATGATTTAACATCTGCAGTGTGATTCACGAGTGCTTGTGTCATTTTTACAGCTGACAGAAACGTCAGCTCGGTACGCTCGTAAGATTTCAGGCACCACAGCCCTGCAGGAGGCTCTGAAGGAGAAGCAGCAGCACATCGAGCAGCTGCTGGCAGAGAGGGACCTGGAGAGGTGCGAGGTGGCAAAAGCAACCAGCCATGCAGGAGAGGTGCAGCAGGAGCTGACTCTGCTGAGGAAATGCCGGGATCAGGTGAGACACGTGAACAGTTCAGAATTTCAGAATAAATAAATAAGAAAATGAAACAATATCACATTTTGAAAATGGCATCAGTAGGTCAAACAAAGTGTGGTCTGTCACCAACATCTAACAGTTTACTTGTGATGTGTGCACTCATGTTAATTCTGTATGCCGCAGTACGCAGTGGAGATGGAGGCCAAGATGGATCAGCTGCGGTCGATGGTAGAAGCAGCAGATAGAGACAAAGTGGAGCTGCTCAACCAGCTGGAGGAGGAGAAGAGGTGGCTGACTTGACTTTACCTATAACCAGCTCCATATCTATATTCTGGGACTTAAGAATAGCTTAGCATGATAAGCAACATTTAGGCAAGAGTGGGAAGGAGTTCTTTCGAGGATGACTGGGGACAAAATATGGAATTACTAGATCTATAAAAAGCTTGGTTTTATAGTACACTGGTACCCAGGGCAGCTGGGCTAAAACAGTAGTGATGTGTTGCCTCTTCATTGTACCCTTTTAACTTCTAGCAGCTTTGTTTTGAATAAATTTTAATCAGGAAAAAGTATAATAAACTGACTAATACCTATATAGTACCTTTTTAAACACTCAAAACTCTTTCTGCTACAAGTCTCATTCACCCAGTCACACACAAATTAATTTTTACAGCGCTTTTATCTACACCTAAGCGCTTTCTCCCATTCACATAAGCAGACTTCATCCATTTGATCCACTGGGAGCAGCTTTGGGTGCAGTATCTTGCCCAAGACAGCAGGAATCAAAGACTGATCTATCACCTGGTTGGTGACCTGCGACCTCACCTGAGCCACAGCCTAAACCTGTACAAACCTATACACAGAGAGTTACATCTTAGTCCAGCTGAGAGGTGAGACAAGCATGGGAATCTTTTTCTAAGTCCTTAGGAAATTAAACTTGCTTTAATTTAGCAATTGCTTTTACATAGTAAAAGCTTTTTAGCTGTAGTTTGTGCATATGTCAACAGAAAATCAAGCACCCGTTAAGCTTTTAACAGAGCAAAGATATTAGCAAAATAACTTTAATTTTGCTGTATATTTAGTTAAGATGAATTTTTTGCCATTTAGGATTTGCTGTCTTCTAAATAGTCAGTTTTTTCCGGATGAGCACTGTCAGTTGTAGCAGGTAGATCATTCTGATTGTCATCCACATGACAACGATACCGTCTGCCCTGAAATGCATACTTTGGAAATGCCTCATTTAATACAAGAGGGAGAAAAAGAGCAGCATCCTGTTTTCACAGAGAAGGTTCTTTCTTTGAAATAAGAAGGCTGCCAGAATGACTGGCAGTATCAGCTTGTTCCAGCTCTTCAGTAAATCTGTAGGGTTTTAATGACTGAGCCACTTGTGTGTTGTGATTTTAGAAGATTTTATTATTGTCCCTGTTTGACAGGAAAGTGGAGGACCTACAGTTTCGAGTAGAAGAGGCATGCATCACCAAGGGAGACCTCGAGGTAAATGTGGTTACATAATCCGATTCTCAATTAAACATGTTCTCTCACTTGTCCTATTCACCCGAGCTGTCTGCCTCTCACTGATCAGGCTGATACTTCTTTAATGAAAGTCTGGTATGATTTATTGACTCCAACCAAGATGAATAGTTTATCATCACTGTCAACTCGGCGTTCCACTGAGTGACATGTTAGTTTGATTTTCACTGTGATTCCTGACTCTTTTTAATTCACAACTTAGGATGACACCATAAAGCTGATGATCATTTTCTTCCAAAAAATGAGAAGTTGATTAAATCAGACTTGCTGCATAATGTTTTTGCCTTTCCTGCACTCTATCAATCATTTATCTTTTTTTGTTCAGACTTGTGTTCTATTCCTGCTCTTTTCATTTATTCATCTCAGATTTTTCTACCCATCTGCAGCACTTAAATTACCATTACTCTCATTATCTGTTTGTCCACATGTCTGTGTTTGAATGCCGCTTTTGTCTTCACTTTTTTTATGCCTTCATTGTGCATGTCTTTTCTGCATCTTTCTCACTCCCGGATTAGTCTTGTTCAATTGCTTCATGAAATGGAAACAAAAGTATCTGAAAGAAAGAGATGATCACAGTAACTAACTCTGGATACTCCAAACAAAAAAGCTGAAATGCTGCAAACCATCAGTGCTTTTGTACTTCCTGGTCTTCTCTTTAAAGTCTTGCCTTCTTTCTGTCTGTGGCACAAAGCTGGCAGCTCAGTGTTCGCAATGGTGTTTGTTTTTCCTCTCTTCCTGCTCTCTTTTACTAACAGACGCAGACCAGGCTGGAGCATGTCCACATAAAGGAGCTTGAGCAGAGCCTGCTCTTTGAAAAGACCAAAGCTGAAAAACTCCAGAGGGATTTAGAGGACACTAGGGTAATTCTGGCAGTTGTAGTGCCACAGCCTTTTTCCCCCGCTAGACTTAATAATCACAACTGGCATATACTGAAGGAACTGCAGCATGCAAACACCATGCAAATTGTCCACAGCCCTGCAATAGGGACATTAACATTTCATCTGCTTTGAGCTTTCCAGATAACCCATGTTTATTGTTTATACTAAACAATATACATATGTGCATAAAGCTTTATTAAAGGATATTTTTTGGAGATTATGGTTCTTTAGACTTAGTTGGCTTTAAAGAATAAGGGTGGAATCCTTCAACATTTTACTCCTATCAACAAATCCCATGAAAAGAGCAAAATCAAGCATTTTTGCATGATTTTGTCTCAGAAAATAAGCCATCAACATCCTCCACTCTATATCTCGGAGTGTCCTTGAGCAAAGTACTGAGTCACAAAACAGTGTGTCACAGCTGTGTGAGTGCTTGGAAGCTAGAAAAGTGGTGTAAAATGCAGTCTGTTTGAGAATACTGCCTTGTCTTTACCAGTAACATTATTACTCCTGTAGATGTCATCCTTCACAATAACTCACTGATGCATAGCATCAAAGAAACAAAGGATCAGTCTTGTTGTTTGCACAGATTTGCCTTTAATCATGTTTTTTCTTTACAAACTTTACAAACTAACAATGTAGAGATGTCAACAATATGTTGCTTTGCTTCATATACATTTTAATTCCGAATATTGAAACCAGTTCCGTGCCCTATCATTTTTATTCTGTAAATAAAGGTGTGTGGGCACGATTTCGCAACAATTTCAGGACAGTTAGCTCATTAAATCGGTGACGTTGTCCTTTCCCATATGTAGCACACAACAGGAGATAGTCCACTTCAGATGTGCTCTTATGACATGCACTGTTATGTTTGGACTATGTGATAGAGTATGCAGGAGGTGTAAACAAACATTATCAATGTAGGGAGCTGACAGATGAAAGTATACCTATTATGCTTATTGTCAATGTCATGTAATTATTCCGGGACTCTACTAGAGTAGTTTTGCATGATTCAAAGTTGAAAATAATTCATATTTATTTTATGCTGGGTCCTGTTGCAACTGGTCACTGTTTGAAACAATGTTAACAACTGTTTTGGTGTCCTTCTCTTTAAACCCAGCTTTTGTGCTCCTCACAAACCTTCTGTTTTAGACTGGGGGTCTGTACCTGAAGGCCCTGAGATGATCATATTTCAGATATCTGATGTCTGAAACCATCAGAGCCCTGGAGAGCAAACAAATAGTATGTGTTTGAGCCTTTCACTACCTGACCTTTTCATGGGACTTGCTGACCTTAAGATAAATGTAGAAGACTCCCATCCTATGTCTTTTAACCTGAAGCTTTGACATATTTTTGATGAGTCAAACGCTTCTGTAGTAAAGCAATAAATTCCCATTTGGACCAGGTCTTCTGCTGGTTGTTGGAACTTTGCTGCAGATCTGCCACCTCTCTTTCCAGTGGGAGTGGATTTTTTTCTTATGAATGAATGTTTGGTTTGTTTTAGCCAGTTGTATAGCCAAAGTTCTTGATGTAATCTCTCTCTCTGTGCAAAGGTCTTAAGCCATCCCTCATCTCTTTATTATTAAAACAAGTGCAAACACACATGGAAATCCAGTATATAAGGCAAAAACAGAGTTTAAACCATTCTTACAAGCTTTAAAGCCAATATTTGGTATGACCACCTTTATTCTTCAACACAACCTGAACTGAAGTCTTCAGGAATATTTCTCTAGGCTTCCTGAGGGACATTCTAAAGCTCTAAAAAAAACCCCATTTTTACATTTTAAGATGATCACACTGCTTCAGTATTGTAATGTTGAGTTCTGAGCTATGGGGAGGCCAAGCCGGGACTCATAGTGTTCCAGTGTGTGTGTGTATTGCATTGACAGTGTGTTTGCCATGCTGAAAAATGTTGCATTGCCAATCAGATGGTTTCAAAGTAGTATTATGTGGTGGATCAAAATCCATTTATAATTACATTAACTTTGACAAGATCTCCAACATCACTGGCTGAAATGCACCCCACACTGTGACAGAACCTCCACCATGTTTTACAGATAGGTACAACAGTGAGCATTGCTTTCTCCTGACCTCTTCTGTATGTAATATCAAGGTTTTAAAATTTGGATTGATCACCATCCAGAAGTCCAGTTATTGTGTAATTTACCATACTTAAACCTTTTCCTTCTTTAAGAATGGCTTCTTGACAGTCACCCTTCCATTGAGACCATTTCTGATGAGGATTTAGTGAACAGTAGATGAATCAACTGAAGGGGCATATGCATCTCTCAGGTCCTATTTTAAGTCTTTGCTGGATTTTTTTCCTGCTTCTTATTGACATGACATTCAGATGCGTTACTTCTACTGTAGTTTTTGGGGCTGCCACTTCGTCCTTTCTTCTTTACGTGTCCATTTTCCCCAGAACATTTTTTTTAACGAGACTATGTACATATCCATATGCCAAGATATAAATATATGTCATATGCTAAGGTTTAAACTAATAGCTTTTTGGGAATCACGTTGTTTCAGTAATATAATTTTATGCCTATCAAACTGTTATTGTTGGCAGTTTTTATGGGTTCAGGTAAAGAAATTGAATAAATTGTGTTTTTGTGAAAGATTGCGTGGGATTTCCTTTGAAAATGGTGAGGTACAAAGAGTTGACTGAAAATGTGGGCAAAAGTAGGCAGAGTTCAAAGAAGAACTTTGAAAGACCTCCAGAATGCCTGGAGAAATATTGCTTAAGACCACCTTAAAAAGATCTAAGCTAAAATCTAAGCTTTGGAAGGTTTGGAAATGAGGGTTGGCTCAAGATTTTTGTACCTGTATTGTATAATGAAATGTACAGAGGCTACTTAGTTTAGCTTAACATAAAGAATGTAAGCTGTCAGATGACACAAAGATTCAAATAACTGAATATGTATTCATTTCTACTCCTTGGTGCATTTTGGTATTTCTTTGTACCGCAACAGGCTATTTAATACCTACTTGGTTCAGCCACAATTAAATAGCAAAAGTGCAGATTGTTACAGGCTGTAGTGTTCATAACAGTAAATGTCATTCATTATAGGGCTTATGTCTAACACATTAATGTAAGGGAGAAACATTGTGATATGTTTTACTCAATTATATGTCATATTTAAAAATACATTCTTTTAAAAGTACAAATAAACTGATATTCAGTAAACCTTTACTTCTTAAGGCCAATAAAATAACCCATTTGATGTTCAGCATGACTATATTTTCTATTATCCCCAAGATAACGTCCATAATATACTTAACATTTATTCAGTCATGAAAATAAATACATTTGCCAAACAGGGGTAAATTGCAATAGCTGTAGTTGTAATAACCATTCTGTGGTGTCTATAACAGGAAGAAAATTCAGCGGTTCCCTTTAAAGCGCCATATCTTGAATATGAAGATTTCATACATTTCGACACCGTATTTAACAAGATGATAAAGTTGCAGAAATCGTCATAAACAGCAGCTTTTAGCTGTTTGACTGTGGCTGCTCCATCACTTTTTTCAGTCTTTATGCTAAGCTAAGCTAGCTGCTTGTTTTAGGTTCATGTCATGTCATGGTGACATATCTTACAGATTCTGTCTAATTGATTTCTGACCCAAGTAGGCTAAGTAACCGTAGGCTCCCTAATTAATTAGGTAAGTATGAAAAAGGAAAATGAGGCTATACATTAATAATTAAATTAATGTGTTTCCCTTACTTATGTGACTGTAAAGTAAATGTCTTTGCATTTTGGACAAACCAAGCAAATGATTACATATGAGCAGGCACTACTAATCTCCTCTCTCATGCCCCCTGTCTCCTCTTTGCCCCATAGCCTCCTCATGACTCTGCTTTCTGCTGTAGGTGGCCACAGTGTCTGAGCGCTCCAGGATAATGGAGCTAGAGAGGGAGGTGGCAGATCTCCAGCTCAGGCTCCGGGCGTCCCAGCAGAAGGAGGATGCTGTGTCTCTGTCACAGCAACAAATCAGCAGCCTCAAGGCACAGGTTCAGTCTCAGGAGAAGAAGGTTTGTAGAAAGCACCAGAGAATTCTTGACTATGGTGTTTTGTTCAGCGATTCCTGTGCCACAGCTTTATAAGAAACATAATTGCTTGTTGAATGTGTTAGTCATCATTTATCATTATTATTGAAATTGTTACATGATTGTAAAATCAGAAGAACTGGTATAACACTCTTCATTCAACCCACCATCTAGTAAAATGTGATACTCTGTGTGGTCTGTTGAAGTTACTGTGATGATGCATAATTTATGGCTCTATACAGATATACATGTGTATGTTTTATGGTCTATACTGTGTGCTTCGAACAGATCAGTGAGCTGAGTGTTGACCTGGAGAGCAAGCAGAAAGAGCTTCAGTCTGTACAGCAGGATAAGACGTCTTTGGAACAACAGCTAACCAGTCTGGTAAGAAGGAAAGAGACTCTGGACATAAATAAATACAATACACATGTTCAGAGAAATGACAATGTACTGTAGCCCATCTTTGAACTTGTATACTTTACCTGTCTGTCAATAATAATGGCTTTTAAAGTGATACATCTAAGAGAACGTAGACAAACATAGCTCTTTGTTATGATAACTCACATTTACATTATTTTTTACATTGGTCTCAATTATTAATATCTAACTTATTGTGAACTTTTCAAGCAAGTATAAAAATATAAAAGGCCTAAAAACATTAATAGAAAATTATTTAAAATGTACAGGTTGGCTTACATAAAAGCAGAGTGTTGCGTTTTTATTGTAATAGCACTTATATTCTTCTATTCTGACACATACCTCACATATTATAATAATTTAAGAAACTTAAAATGAATAAAACTAAAACAAAAGGAAATAATTTTAAAGTAGAAACCATAGAACTTAAACAAAAATGAAAAAAATCAGAGAGCATTATTGCCAATAAAATAGCTGTCATAATGCATTACAAGTCAGAAACAAATAAGAAGTACACAAAATGAGTGAGTAGGTGGAGAAAGACATAGGATTTGTGAGGTAAGGAAATTATTAGATCATCCCCAAAACAACAAAACTGCAGGCTTGGAGATTGAGGAAACAAACCATCTATAAGAGAGACAGTCATGCATAACACTACTTGTAGTCTGGATTAAATACAAAAATCATTTGAATAATCGTATAAATTCTTGTTTTCTCAGTACAATTATTGATTTAAAAAAATTCTTTAGACCCTCCCTAACTTGGTAAAAATGAAAATGAAAAACTAGTGAGGATTAAACTAGATTAATAAAAAAAATAGATGCAAACTCAAGACAGTGTGAGGAAAGTGTTACACATTATTGAACAAATTTAAAAAAAAAAAAAGGAAAAAGTTATTCTACTCAGTTTGAGTGCTTTTGATTGGATTGACTGGGATTTTCTTAATCTTGTAATGAACATATTTAGTTTTAGTGAAACGTTTGCATCCAGTCTTTGTATTCTTCACTTACAGCATGGACAAACGTTAACATTACAATGAGACTGCTTGCTCAGCTAGCCCATATTTCTGTAGTAGGTGAGGAGTACAAATCCTGAGTTTGAATCAGTGATGCAAGATCCTAGATTTGGGCAGTGTGCATATTATTCCATTGCCCCTGTGTGTAAGATTGTTAAAAAGTGCAAGCTCATTCATTTTAGAAACTTGAGCCAGACATATCGGCTTGACAAATCAAACAAAGGTTGAAGTAAACTGTCACCCATCTAGGCTTGCTGGCAGGAATGTTGATCATGCCCATAAATTTTGACTGGCACCTTTGTCCTACCTGTTTGGAAGGAAGTAACAACCATTATTTCTTAAGTCCTGGGCTTTAATGTTTGTAGAACTTGGTTAGATCTTAGATCTTGGTTATAACCCTGATGGACTAAGCAGTGCTGACAAAAATAGCTTCTGGAAGCAGCATGCAAACAAGCCATTACAAGACACTGGCTTCAGAAATTGTCCTACTGCCACACTGTCTGTTAATATTTTCAAACATATACATTATATGGAAGAAATTACTTCTATACCGCTCCAAAAAGAACTGGGAGAAATGGTTAGTTATTTGGCCTTTGAGACAAATTGATAGTACTGATGATGACAAGCATGTTATTTTAATACATTTATACAGAGTTTGTAAACTTCATATTTGCCAGAATTTTTATAATGTGTAAACATTATTTTTAAAAAAGTACAAAAAAAGGTCAAAATGAACTACAAATTAAAAACTAATTGGGGTAAAATAAAAGTTAAACTGCTCTGTTTCCCATTTTTATATATTTTTATTTTATATATATATATATATATATATATATATATATATATATATATATATATATATATATATATATATATATATATATATATATAAAAAACAAATCAATGCAGGTATTTATTTTTATTTTGAACTACTTACTGCAGGAATTACATTCTTAACACTTTATATATTAGGATCAGGATTAAAATTAATTTTAAAATCTTGATTGTATATTATTTTTTTCTTAATGCAATTATTGTGATTATGTTAACCCTTCAAAGCCTGACCCATAAAATAATTTTATTAATTTTATAGATTTTTTTTAAATAAACTGTTTATTAAATCTTGTGAGAAATGAACTGCTTTTAGTTGTTCATTGTTAAAAAACTACTTCTTCAGCTACCTGTGGCTTACTGTATGAACTCAACAAACAGTACTTACTGACAGCTTATTCAGTTTGCCTACTGACAATAGAATAGGATAGAAAAGAATAGAATAGAACAGCCCTTTATTGTCATTGCACATGTACAATGAAATTATGGGTGCTCCACGCCAACTGTACAGGAATGCAGGAATAAATAACAGACAGGAGAATTATATATAATACAATATATACACTATACAAGAGGAATGTGTACAAAACACTAGAGAGGCAGACATTGGAGAAGAAAGTGCTTGGAAGCAGTGCAAAAGGTCTGAGTGTGTGCGTGAGTGGCTGGAGTGATGAGGCATCTATAAAAAGACCACAGATGTTTGGCTAAAACAAACAAGCGATACAGCTTTCTCATCCTGTTAACCCCATTCAATTCAACGGCATTTAAATAGAAAATGGTGGTGTCAGGATATAGAGCACATTTAACTCCTAAATTTGATCTTTTAACTTTGAGCAGCAATTACTACTTTGACATAAGGCCTGTCTCATCAAAATAGCTGGAGGAAGTTTTGGTGTAGACATTTAAAAGGTGATCATTTAGCTGGTACACAGGATGAATAGATTGTGACTGTTTAGTAAGTGAATATTATATTGTCATCGCTCACAAGAGTGCATATATAATAAATGAAAATGCCAGACCTATTGGGAAACATCCTTAAAGATTCAAAGACAAGAAAATTAATATGTTCCATATGGAGCAAGCATGAGGAACACATGGAAATAATTGTGCTGTATAATAAAAGAAAGAAATCCTCAGTAACTGTTGCTGTATTGATGTACAGGGCTATTTACTTTGAGAATTAACTCTAAGTAAATATGCAAGTGGATATTTTGGCAATTGTGCCAAAAATCAAGAAACATGAATCAATCACAAAAATAAAAGTTAAAATTATTATAGTAATGTTTTGGTCTGAATTGTCACAATAATGTTACAGAGTCAGTCGTTTTGCTATTATCACTGACAGAAAAGCAAGAACATGAGTTGTGCTTAAACTCTTCAGCACATCTTCCAAATGAAGTGCAATGTTTGTGCGGGTGGTTCGTGGAGCTGTAGCTTCGTCTTATTTAATCACTCTGTGTTTTTGTTTGTGAGGATCGTTGAGAGCAGAATTTCATCCAACAACCTTGTATGCTTTCTGGAGCCAGTCATTATTCCCTGGTTAGCTCAAGGTTCAAGAATGCTGCTGTTTGAGTGATTAGCTCGTGGTCAAGCTGATGCCTCTCCGTTTCAGAGAGAAAAACTTGAGACAGCTGAGGAGGAGAACAGGAAAGCAGCAAAGACAATGCAAGGTAAACATATCTGCTGTATATCTGCTACCTTTATTCTCATTTCAGTGAGTGATTTGTTAAAGCTGCTATCTCTTTTCTGTTAGGATTGGAGCAGATTGTGGAGCGTTCAACGAAAGACTACCAGACCCTGAAGGAGGAGAATCATTCCAGGGAGAAAGAGCTGAGAGCCCAGCTGACACAGGTAGGTGTGCACATGTACAAAATACACTTATTCAAGAGGTTCAGTTTGACGTTACTCACTTTTGATTTTCATTAATATTTTATTTTATTTTTATTTTTTTTTTACTGTATTACATTTACATTTACATCTGTTCATTTGACTGTAAAAGGCCATACCCACAATCCAAACATTTGTCCTAACACCGTACAAAAAAAAAAAGAAATATTTAGAGTAATTTCATAGTAATTCTCTAGAAAGAAAAGTTGGCAAGATATTAACCCTAATTTGATACAAATTACTGATAAGTAAAACGGTTCATTTAGCAATTTATTGTGACTGATTATCTTGGTAATTTGGGCATTTTAATTGAATTTATGAGTGAAATTGTACATCTTGTAATTTCTTATAATTTTATTGCCATGAATTTTTTTTGTGTGTGTGTGTGTGTGTGTGTGTGTGTGTGTGTCTGGTGTGTTTGTTGTGTTTGGGAACAATAAAGTTACCGTTGACTATTCACAGTATTATTTCCATACATTTTGAGAGGAATTACAGTTGCTGCTTTTTTTAGAGAGATAGTTTTAAAGAGCTATCTGTTATTGTTAAATTAAGGCACACTACGCATGTGGCCGATCTCTAGCCACATATACTGTATAAAACGCAATTAGGTGGAATAACAACGCCCATATAGGCAACAATATTCAAGATGGTGGGGCAACATGGCGGCTTCCGCAACGTGGCGCCTGCTCCAGATTATGAAACAGTGCTACAACAATTCCTATAGAAGACTTTTGTTCCTTTACTACTTTTACATTCCCAGTGGTCTCTTTTTCAGATTTTTTTTTTTTTTTTTTTACACATCAAACATGGTGGGAGAAAATGTATAAATGCAGCAATGAAAAATTGAAAAACTAGACAGTTTTTCCTGCTAATGAATATCTGCTGAATGCATGTAGTCTTTTTTTCTACTGCTTTTGTTTCTGAAAGTAGACCGGACAGTTTGCAGTTCTTTTTTGCCTAAAGCCACAGCTTTCATACTTCTGTTCATGCTTCAAGAAACCCATTAGAGATTAATGTAAGGGTGAAACAGCAGGAGAATCTTGAGGCTGACTTTTCTTTTTTAGCCAACATCCTTAATGAGTTCTAATCGCTCTGTTCTATTAATAGAGTACTGTTTTTGAGTGCTAATATGACTCTGTTTGACTCTGTACTTAGTTTTTTTTAAAGTGGTTTGTTTAGTTATCCAAAACAGAAACAAGACTCAGGGAAGGTGTATGCATTAACTCTACAGTGACTAAATCTACCACAGTGTGTGAGGCGCACTCTACCTGGTAGCTTTTTTTAACCCAAAGTGTCATTTAGTGAATAATTAATGAAAAAATTTGTATGTGAACGTTTTTATATATCCAGAGGGAAAATAGGCTTGTTGTTAAACATGTGCATTTCTTTCTGTACTATAACATACATCTCATACTGGCTGCATTATATTTTCCAGGCCACTGAAAAGTCAGAGAGGTTGGCCTTTTCGCTGGAGCAGTTGACCCTTGACAATAGGACACTGGAGACACAGGTGAGCAGAGGGCTTTCATTGGACATATGTGGGATGATGTTTATCACCTGTGGATACTGTGGATACACACTGCTGTGACTGAGGTCAACACAGTGGTTTTACAAGTTCTATTCTATCCCTTGGTCTTGTTATCTTCTCTTTCACCAGTGTTAGCTGTTAGCTGAGCCCTGCCTCCCTGATAGTTACTGCACTTGCTATTCTACTTTGTGTGCACTGATCAGAGTTTACAGAAGTTCAAGCTGTTTCAAACCAAAGCAGTTTCTTATTTTGAGCCATTGATTGTGTCACCCGACATGATGACTGTCTCTAACAGATGTTCTTGGCTGCAGCTAATCAATCAGTTGAAAATATTTTCTATAGCTGTCTTTATGTTATTTTTTTATTTTTTATGAAAATGCAAAAATGTTGCATATAGGCTTGATGCTGACAAGATCGAGGCAACAACAACGTTTCCCAAAATAGCTTGTAAAAGCATTGCCAAATATATTTTAAAGTAATGTGTTTCCTCTTCAACATTTAACGGATTCCTCTATTAATAGACTTTTGGAATGAAGACTAACACCGTTTGGCTGTTGAAACAATATCTCACATTAGCATTTATGCTCCAGCAACTCCAGCAATTGACTGAGCTTATGCTCAGTCAATTGCTTGAGCATAAGCCTTTTGTAGGGCAGATCAGAGCTGCTTAACTATATCTTGTGCTGCGTTCCATTTGAAGTGGGAAGTCAGAAATCCTACCTTTTAGTTTAAATCAACTGGAATGCCCCCTTGAATTGTGCTTCTCACTTAAAAAGTGGGAGAAGCCTCACCAACCCCAACTTTGTAACATAGGAGTAGTTCATGTAAACATGAGCAAAACTGTGTTAAACAGTGTGCCCTCCGGATCTAATTTTTTTATTATTATTATTATTATTTACACTTTTTAAAAAATTATTTACCCTTTATTTTAGTTTTCATAATAATTAATTATATGTCCAAATTGAAATGAAATACCAGTAATTCTTCATGAATCTAAGGATTTAATTAATTTTAATCTGTAGTCTCTGGCAGGTGGATGGCATTTATAACCAGTAATGAACAGTCAGAGCTACACCAGCATCTAAGCATTGGTTCTTTGTGGCTGCTGTTTGTTGCATGAAATTAAAATAGCAAAAACTATCAACTATGACACAGTGGATGTGTTAGTTGTAAACAGGAATTCCTTTAATTATTGAATTATGCATTAGAGCAGCAAACACTATTTAATCCATCTCTGACCCTTTGCTGTTGGTATTGTACAGTTTCAGTGTCACATGCTTGTGTTCTACTTCATGTCGCCACAACCCCGTGAAAGAACTTGCACATGCACATCAGTTCAGCTTCTGTAGCCTGCAGGGTTTTTGTTACATATTCACATCAACATTCCCACACCGACCGCATGTGATTGGGCCAGTCATCGTATTTAATCAGCCACCCATGAAATACTACAGTCCATCCCTCTTGTTGTATTTCCTCCTTCTATGCTTTCCTGTGTTTGCGACTTGCACTTTCAGCTGTAACTTTATATTTTTGTTATCTTATACTCAGCAGCTCTACTCCGTTTGCACTCCACATGCAGAGGATCATTCACTGCATGGCTCTTGCTCAAATAATGCATGTTCATCTTTGCTATTTGTCAGCTTGCCTGTGGGCTCCAGATGGCGAATCTCCTCACTACAAAAGAAATGCACAGGAGATTAGAGTAGGAAATGAAAAATGAACATAAACATGCTTTATGTTTGACATAAACTATATAATTTATTGGCCCAGCATTTTTCCTACACACTTTGATCAGCACTGCAGCTGTACTCTCCCACTGTTTTACAGAGAAGTACTGAAGGAATTTGAACACAGCTTCCTTTCTATACCGTTTGTTACTTGATGAATTCATGGATAATTAAAATACCATCCTATTGGTGTAAGCAGAAAAAGAGACACTTAAATTAACATTATAAGAACATGATTACATATATAATCAAAGTTGTATGTGCATACTGATGACAAGCAAGTTATGGCTTGTTTCTAAACCCCTGTTACTCCAGTGGCAAGTTTATATACTTGAGTCAACTTAAACTGAGTATATAATATAACACCAGCTTGACATGATTTAAGTCATCTATGACCCCTGCCTAATCTCCATTTTTTTCTGTCCTCTCTCCCACTCTTTCTCTATCGGATGTCTGCTCTCACTTTCTCTCTGATTCTCTAAAGAGGGTTTCATGGTCCAGGAGAGGTAGCATGTTTGCTCTCCACTTAGCTATATTTAACTAAAGCTAAGCTAAACAGCAACACTAGATATGAAAAAACACTTAAACTAAAATAAAAATAAAAAACTGGCAATTGAAAAAGACAAAAAATAACCGAAATATCGTGTGCTTATGAAATTTCCAGTTTTTGTCTTTGTCAGTGTGCTTAAATGTGAAGATAGCAGGTTGCTGCAGATAATTATTGTGACTGAAATATCGGCACTACATGAAGTTTTATGTTTGTATTATAATACCTATAATAAGTCTTGCAAAAATACCACCCACATTATAATAATTGAAAAGCTAAAACTAAGACTTAAACATAAAACTACAATGTTTCTGCTAATCATTCATTAGCAAGTTTAAATTGACAATTCAGTGTGTTATTCTACCATTGAGACATGGTGAGCTTTGGAAATGGATACATATTTTTAGCTAAGGTCCATTTGGTGTCAGTTGTCTCTAAAAGGACGAAGGATCCCTAATAATTTAATAAATATACAAATTACATTTCTACATAGATTTAACTACGTAATATTTTCTATTTTAATATGTTGTACATAATATTTTATGCAGTTTTCGTAAAATATTTTTTGTTAGTCATTCTAAAGGTTAAAATAGAATTTTACCTTGTTGGTTATTTATGTAGTAAATGTTAGTCATTTTGAAGTTACATAATTAGAACTGTGAGCACTCAAAATAAGCACCTCCTGCACAGTTCAACTCCTCTTTGTGTAAATTATTTAAGCTTTCATCAATGACGTTTTAATTCAGTATAAATGTTACATTTTGGATGCTTTCTTTCTGTTTGCCAGCACTGCTGAATAGTAGCATGTATCAAATTCACGTGTGTATATTTTAATTCCAAATTTTTTGGTAGCTGCAGGAGGGAGAAATCTGACTTTGTGCACTAAAACTAACACTCACGTGATCAAGCAATTATTCAGCAGAGATGCTCTTACGTCTAGCTCTCTTCTCCACTCACCCATGATGCTGTAGGTAGTGATGTAACACTGCACATGTCAGAGTGAGCTGCTGTGTGAGCGTGTGTGTGTGATGGCAACATTACATCAGTATGCATCAGTATAAACAACTGACTTGAGATCAGTCTCTTTTGTGTTTTGTGTTGTGTCCAAGTTATTATAGTTTTTTTTTTTTTCATTAATATCTTCATTGAATTAATTCCTACTCTGAGCATTCTAATATGTATACAGAGATGAAAAGTAAGGAAAAAGAAAAAAGGGGCTGACTGCAGATCATCTTAATGTGCAGTTCTCTAATTAAGCATGTTATTTTTCGTTCAGCTGCCTAACAAATTTAAAAGCACCAAATTAAAATCACAAGAGGCTTTTTATAGACAGATCCTCAGGAACACAACACAGAGGTCTTATCACTTTAGATTACTTATGAAAGAGTCCCAAATATTCTGAAAGAGTAGCATTACCTGTTTTTGCGTTTGTGCTGATATGCTGTGTTTGGTCTTCACTGAGTATGTTACTGTGCATTATGACCAACTTCATGGACATCTTCATTTTAGACTTGTCTGTGTTGCAGACGTCTTGGGGTTTGTTCAGTTGCAGCTTTGAAAACCTAATCTGTGCTGTCATGTGTGAGAGAAGAGCCTTTTTCCTGGGAACACTTTGGGAAAAAAGACATACTAACCTTTTGTTATCAGTTTTAACATTTAACATGCTTTATGAGACCTGTAGAGTCTGAGATGTTGCAGTTTCTCTGAATATTACAGTCTGACCTTTGAATACATTTTTTTAGGATGTCCACTCTTAGAAAGATCAAGATCACGGGTGATGTCTTTCCTTCTTGGCATTGTGTTAACACATGGACTAAGTGCTTCAGTCCAGCAAACTACCAAAGCTCATACTCATCCCGCTCTTGCTGATGATCAGTTAGTTTATTTGATTAGCAGCACCCGATTGTTACTTACCCTTTGAATTCCTATGGAAACAGTAAGGATCTACTTCAGCTTTGTTTTAAGACCTTCTAAGGAGCAGATGCTGTTTTTATTATAACCTGAAAAACTTGAAATAGGGCATACTTTCTTTTCCACATGACTGTACATAGCATACATTAGGGGTGGGGGGAAAAAATCGATACTGTGTAGTATCGTGATATTTTGTTTGCTAATAATGTATCGATACAGGGACAGCAGAAATCGATATTTTGTTACAAACAATTTGCTCTGACTTCAGAGTATGTTGATCAGCTCCTTTTTCTGAGCAAGAATCCTGACATTCCTTCACTGTCCAAATGTGTTTAACTTTTTTTTTGGCAGCAATAAACATGACAGTTTACTTATTTTAATTTAAGACATGTTTTATTTTAATTAAGTTTAAAACTTTTTTTATGTAATGTAAAATTATATTTTGTTTTAATTTACTTTCAAAGTCTTCAGTTGCTGAATGGGCTGCATAGTTTTCATAAATTGCATAGTTCAGAATAGCTATAATTGTACCAGATGGTTGCATTCAGTTAAGTTGGACTAGACTGTAATACAAACCGTTCAGTTTGTCAACAATAAAGCTGACTGAAATGAGAGAAAGACTGAGTGTGAGACTTTGATATTAAATAAAATGAATATTGATAAAGTTCACCTTTATGTACAGAATCTGAATATCGCAAAATATTTTAAAAAATTGCAATAATATCGTATCGTGCGTTAAGTATTGTGATAATATCGTATCGTGAGTTGTATAGTGATTCCCACCTCTAGCATACATTGTTACATTTGAAAGGAAAATGGTGTGGCACACGGTCCCGTAAAGACTAAAGAGTACTGTAAATAACAGGGTTGGAGCAGATCTGCCTTTTAAACAGCATGACTCCATTTCTAAATTACCCTGGCCTCTCTGTCTGCATTGTGTTCTGTAAAATATAGATTCATACTGGCACATTATAGACGACATGAAACAATAATTCTGATATTTTTGCCGTGTGCCATTATAGACAAATACCCACATAGCAGACAGGTCTGGCATAGATGGCACTGTTTATGTAATGGCATGCCATATCTGGCCCGATTGTGGTGTAGTTTATGTGGCCCAGGCTCATAGAAAACAGGTCTTCCCTAGATACAGCATCAATTGGCACTTCTGACTAACTGGTGTCATGGTAGGGTGTAGGTCAACCAGATGTGGGCCAGGTCTGGCAATGATGGCACTATTTATGTTCCTGTTTTCCTGTTTTAGTTAGAAGACCCAAATGCCACGTTGCAATACTATACTGCTATGGTAGCCAGTGTTTCAAATGCTGGTTTGACAGGTTTGTGAGTGTACACTTTATCCAAAACCTAGTGAGGGTTTACTCATGTTTACCACTTGGTGGCTGTAGCTCAGGAGGTAAAGCAGGTCACCTACTGATCGGAATGCTAGTGGTTCGATCCCTGGTTCCTCCAGTCTGCATGTAAAGAGTGTGAATGTGTATGAATGTAGTTAGGAAGCACTCTGTTTAGAGAAAGTGTGTGATTGGGTGAATGTGGCATGTTGTATAGAGCACCTGGAGTAATCCGGGAGAGTAGAAAAGCGCTACATAAGAATCAGTCCATTCACTGTCTGAACAGAGTTTCGTCATGTTACTTTTGTGCTATTATGTTCCGGCACATTGTTGTTATTACATGGCTTGATTGAGGTACACATTAGGCTGACATCTGGGGCCAGAGCTGAAACTGTTCTGGGCCAGCACAGGACCAGCAGTGTGTCTGCAACTGGCCTTGTGCTGGACCATGTATGGGCCACATCTGGCAAACCAGATGTGGGCCACCAAAGGGCCGTCATTTTTTGTGGTATGTGGGCAATGTGTAAGCACATTGTGTGGGCCAGATCCGGGCCATACCAATTTTGCTATGTGGGTAATATTTAGGTCCGGCCATAAAGACAAATACACCACATTTAAGTAAAGTGCAGTAATTTCCTAACTTAGTACATGGAAAGAACATCTTCATTTCAAATAAACTGTTTTACCATTTAAACCGTAACGTGTAATAACCTAACATAAGTATTTCTAATAATAAAAATAATTCTACATGTAGATGCATTTCTTTTCTATTAGCTGGTTCCTAAAGCTGACAACTAAAACTATGGACTGATTGATCTAGAATCAGGCATTGCTGTATAGACATTAACTGGTCATGTGGATAATGATTAGCTGCAGCCCTAGTTAGATTTCCAGAGTATCCATGCTATAACACATCACTAAACGAGTGCAGGAGCCTAAAGTATGAAGGCATGTCTGGTAGAATGTACATTACATGTTGTTGCAGTCTCCAACTGAGGGTTCAATCTGAGATGCTGAAATTCACCAATGAATGAATGGTCAAAATTCTCATGCGCGTGTGTGCATGTGGTGTGCACAAACCAGATTGTGAGCTGCAGAAAGGTGGGGGGGAGTCTGAGGAGGAGCTTATTTAGGCTTACATAATGGAAGTGCTAACCTAACCTGACTCTGTGTGTGTGAGAGAGAGTTGTACAGGCAACACGCTCTCCATTTCTCTCTCTCAGTCGTGCACAGCAGGGTATGAGAGCTGATGGTTTATTGATGCCTAGCGGCTTGTGTTGGTGTATGCATTTTATAGACAGAGTGAGAGGGGAGGCATTGTCACAACACTGCTGTCGTTTAGCGAGGGAACGCATCTGAAATCCAGCAGTGGTAAGCTGTGTAGGTATGGACATAGCTGCTCTGCATCAGGGTTACTCCAACAACCTCTATTCGCCTCACTACCAGGTAGGATCATTCGTTAGATTTATTTATTTATTTGTTTTTAGCACATCAAACTGAGAGGAAAACCTTCAGTGCTGCAGTCATTTTCTAATACAGTAGTATCTCTTGGTCATTGTAAGCAGGTGAATGATCCTTGCCTGTGCCTGTAACCTATTGGATAATTCTGTATTTTGTGCTTGTTTGTGTGTCTTCATGTGTTTATGCATTCAATTTGGACATTATCATAATAGAATTAAACAAAACTCTGAAGCTCAGCTGCAGTTAATATCACAATGTGTAAATGTGCAAATGGAAACATGCTCTAAAAGGCTAGCATGAGGTTTTTATAATGTATTTATTTTCTTTTTTGTTTCAGCAAAAACATAGACTTCAAAGTCATACTCGTTAATTAATTATTGACTGGCGCTGTTCTAAAGCAGCTGATATCACAGCGCTGTATGTGTCCGAGATGCGCTTTGAAGCTTCAGGAGTGATTTCAGATGTGTTTGGAATCTCTGCCATGTGACTCAAATGGGAAACAAAAAAGTTTTCTTGCAGTGAAGTTGAAGGAATAGATCTTTCTGGGGCTTTTATTTTTAGTTCCAGCTCATGCTGCTGTCTGCTTGCCTCTTTGGTCTGCTGGTGTATTTTAGGTATTACCTCTGGTCTCACTCTTAGTGACCCAGATATTCTTTTTTTCTTACTGCAGTTTTCTTGAATGCAAACCAAGGAATGCAACGATCATTTAGAACAAGATGTTGAATATATCTGTGTGTTTTGTAGAGCTCAAAAATGTTGCTGGAATTTAAATAAGGGAGAGAAGGAGAGAATTAAACCATAGACACTCATGTGTGTGGTCACTGACTTAAAGCTTTGGGGATTATCCCAGCCAGTAAATACCTTGATAATTGATTAGATGGGGATTCAGATAAATTGACAGTCACTACTTTCAGCTTCTGTGCTTTATGGACTGTTTTTCACCTTTGCTTTCATTTTTTTGTGAAAGAAAGATCATAAACATGTCTTTAGTAGGACAGGGATTTCTGTTGATATATGGACGAATGAGAAGTGGAGTTTTATATTGTTAACTGACTGTTACATACGCAATGTTATGAAGAAATCCAAAATTAATTATCCAAAATTAAGGTTTTTTTGTTTTTTTTCTTGCTTCATTCTCTTGGTATTGAATTCTGACTTTCCTTTTCCTGTTTAAGGTAACTTCTTTGTTTGAGCTATTTATGCATAGCATTTACACAGGTAGGCCAAACACTCATATCCCTCACTAGTGATAAAAAGCCTGAAATGAGACATTTCACACTGAAGTAATGAGGTAGAAGAACAAAACCAAACTCTTTAAAATTGCAGAGCATCACTGTTAGAACAAAAACTCCTTTGAGTAATTGCAGCTTTAATTACAGCCAAGATGAAATAAGCATAAATACTCCAGACGGGATCCAAAAATCACTGACCAGCACACAATTGCAATATTTGTTTGTTTCCTCTAGAGAAATAATAATAAGGATCAGGTGTAATCTTGTATACCTGTAGTCCCTGTGTCTTTCTCACCCTCTTTCCTTTCTTCCATCTTGCTCCTCTTCAGCTTGAGGCTTTGAAACAGCAGAACTCCAAATATCAGGAAGAGCTCAGTCTGTCAAAAGAGGGGAGCAGCTCAGAAAACCAGCGTATTGGCGTCCTCTGCAAGGAAATGTGAGTACTCATGATAACTAATGTGTTTTTTCCTGCCTCTTGCCTCCCGTAAAGGTGACCCCCAGCCAGCCAGTTCATTAGTTTGGAGCTGCTAAATTTGTCCTGGGGGCCAAATGTTCATTAAAAATCCAGTCTGCATTTTCAAGCTCTAATTCCGCTCAGTAAGGACTGTGTGAGAATGTGGCTTGACAGTTGTTAGTTGTTACCTTAATGGGTCAAAAATACTTTTATTTTTATAGCTGAAATGTCAAATGTGCTGTTGAATTGGCAACATGTGTAACTCTCTAGAGAGATGCTTCCACTTGTAAATATGCTCTAAATTGTTGTGGAAAGTACAATTAGTCAGAGCATGCTGTTGTGTGATAATGGATGTGGAGGACAATGTACAATACTGTTTAGAAACACAGCAAAGAAAGCCCATTTGCGTAGTACTCCTATTAAACATTCCTGAATCATGACACCTGACTGGAAATTTAGATTGAGTGTGCATTCATTATTCAGGTTTGAGATCCTTAACTGTACAATCCACGTTATGGTTTTTACATTTCTGGATGTATATGTTTGCAATGTTTTTGACAGTGTGTCTTCACAGATGCTTAAAAAGTCTGAGAGCCATTTATGCAAAATTAAGGCCTTAACTATACTTAAAAATGTCACAAAATGTGATCCTGAAATATCTTGATTGAATCTGCAGTTTTGTCGACACAGTAATCTCACATGTCAACTTTTGGCTGCTTGCTCATTTACATCAGGTCTTCACAGCAGGTAGCTCCGCATGTTTGATTCGGCAGATGTTTTATGACAGCTGCCTTTTCTGATGGGATTTACATCGTCTCCTGGGATTGAACTGATTGAACATGGAAATAATAATCAACCCCTTCTTCCAAAAATAGTAGAGAAGCTGTATGTGTGAAAATAGTGAATCATGAACCTTAGCCACATGATCCTTATATCTTGACTTTTCTCTGCTCAAGTTCATTTAAAACATTATCTGAATTAAAATTGGACATTTTTTTACAGCGTGTTATCTACATTATTAATTCCTTCTATGTGTTTGGTGTTGACATGTAGATGTGGAAAGTCTTTCATTTGCACTGACTCAGCAGTATATCTTTGGTTGTAAGCTGAAACATGGTGCTTTTGATTCAGGATAAAAGTATTCTCTCTTCTTATGGCATATTTTTTCTTCTTTTCTTTTCTGTTTTTTTGTTTCTGGTGAAGTTCCAGTCTGCCGCTGAGCTCTATTTATAGAGCTTGCGTTTCTGTCAAGCTGTCAAGTACCTCTGTGTACATGTGTAAATATGTAGTGTCCATGCGTGTGTTTTTGGAGCCTTTACATCATCCTGCCACACGTCCCCTTGAGTCATCAGAACCCTTAAATTGCAGAGCTCCACATGGATTTAACTGGCTGGATTATAGTCATCAATATGTAGCATGTAGAGGCAGCAAATGGAGATGAAAAATGTCAACAAATGACATCAGTGACAGTGTAACGGTTCCAGTCTCCTCAAGCACAATTTTGTCTTTTTTTCTGCCTTTGCCTAAATAATTGAAAATAAAAGCTCTCTAAATGGATGACTCATGTTACAGTCTTATATTGTTGTTTTACATTTTCTTTCCCTCCACCTCCACCCCGCCTTGTCCCAACAATGTTTTCCGCCATCCTTTTTGAGGCACGTCCTTCCTCACTCTGCTCCTGTTATGTAATCCCTCCTCTCCTCCTAGGACCGCCTGGCTCCGACAAGGCTATTTCTCTTGTTGTGACATCAGCGTGTGTGTGTGTGTGTGTGTGTGTGTGTGTGAGTGAGAGAGAAAGAGAGAGAGACGGCAAGAGAGAGGGTTTTCAGGCTTGTACGGAAACAAGGTGGCTTTGTGCTATGAAAGAACAGCTGTAAACATTGTAGCTCACATACGTGTCATGATTGTGTTATTTTGGTGCTGCTGTAATTTTATCTTTGAAGGCCAAAAATATTGTTCATTAACTTCATTTGGTTTGGATATTTTTTTATGCTTTCATTTCTTTCACTTTTTCTTTTACTGTTAAAACGGTCACACAGGGGGTGTTAAGATAGAGAACTCAGCTGTAGGCCACCTGCGTAATGGAAGAGTGCAGAAAATTGGATTTGCAGTATAAATAAACAGTTCAGATGATGTTTATATTTATCACAGCTGTGGGATTCATGAAAGCGAGAGATGATTGTCTGAAATCAGCATCAAAATTAGCTTTGCGAAGAAAGTATTCAGTCATAGTCTTGTTTGAAATAACACTCTTGACAGCAAGCAGACACACTACATGAGACATGTCACTTATTTTTCAGGCTGTTCTTTCTTGTAAATAGATGGCTCATTATGTGAGAATATGTATGTCTTCAGAGTGTACTTCTGTATGTCTTTACACTAAGAGAAAGAATACACTTATGGGGACATTTTTTTCAGGTTTTAGGCAAGTATGCAGCCGTTTTAATGATCCAGTCCAGTTGAGATCAAATTGTGCTTTATGTGGAATATGAATTAAAGTGATCATGCATTTAAATAATCATCGATTTCCTGCAGTGTGAAGGCAGCAAAAGATATTTAGATCTGTAAGCAGGGTCTGTCCGTCTTTTATCTAAAGCAGGAGTGGTAAACTCATTTTACATCATGCCCTATTTTTTACTATCTAAAAAAAAATGTATTGTAGAATTAGAATTTAGAAATATAATTTAGAATAGATATTCTATTGTTAACAATGACAAAAAAAACAGTTTGCTGTTATTCAACTGCTAACCTGCTGATATTTAGCAGGTGAAATGTTGACATTTTCCTCATCTCATTTAATTATTTTAGCATGTTAAAATGAATAATTAGTACCTAACACAAAGCACAACTGGAACTGAGACGAGAGGTTTGTGATGTCCTCTGAACACAGAATATGCAAAAAGAACTGCACAGTGGAGCGCACTGTTGTGTTAGAGTGCAGGATGCTATAGAGGCATGGGGAATGTAATTATACTGCAGACAGCTAAATATTTCACCCAGATGGTGCTGTGATTGGGCTATTAGTCACACATAGCTTCAGAGTTTTAACTTTGACACAAATCCTAAGAATGACCTACATGGGGCTAAACTCATTTTCCTGAACAAATCATTTAGTTCCGGCATCCAAAAATATCCAGATTCATAAATTCCCTGACAACACTGTCTATGCTGCTGTCTTTTTTATATACAGTGGGGCAAAAAAGTATTTAGTCAGCCACCGATTGTGCAAGTTCCCCCACCTAAAATGATGACAGAGGTCAGTAATTTGCACCAGAGGTACACTTCAACTGTGAGAGACAGAATGTGAAAAAAAAATCCATGAATCCACATGGTAGGATTTGTAAAGAATTTATTCGTAAATCAGGGTGGAAAATAAGTTTTTGGTCAATAACAAAAATACAACTCAATACTGTGTAACATAACCTTTGTTGGCAATAACAGAGGTCAAACGTTTACTATAGGTCTTTACCAGGTTTGCACACACAGTAGCTGGTATTTTGGCCCATTCCTCCATGCAGATCTTCTCGAGAGCAGTGATGTTTTGGGGCTGTCGCCGAGCAACACGGACTTTCAACTCCCGCCACAGATTTTCTATGGGGTTGAGGTCTGGAGACTGGCTAGGCCACTCCAGGACTTTCAAATGCTTCTTACGGAGCCACTCCTTTGTTGCCCGGGCGGTGTGTTTTGGATCATTGTCATGTTGGAAGACCCAGCCTCGTTTCATCTTCAAAGTTCTCACTGATGGAAGGAGGTTTTGGCTCAAAATCTCACGATACATGGCCCCATTCATTCTGTCCTTAACACGGATCAGTCGTCCTGTCCCCTTGGCAGAAAAACAGCCCCATAGCATGATGTTTCCACCCCCATGCTTCACAGTAGGTATGGTGTTCTTGGGATGCAACTCAGTATTCTTCTTCCTCCAAACACGACGAGTTGAGTTTATACCAAAAAGTTCTACTTTGGTTTCATCTGACCACATGACATTCTCCCAATCCTCTGCTGTATCATCCATGTGCTCTCTGGCACACTTCAGACGGGCCTGGACATGCACTGGCTTCAGCAGCGGAACACGTCTGGCACTGCGGGATTTGATTCCCTGCCATTGTAGTGTGTTACTGATGGTGACCTTTGTTACTTTGGTCCCAGCTCTCTGCAGGTCATTCACCAGGTCCCCCTGTGTGGTTCTGGGATCTTTGCTCACCGTTCCCATGATCATTTTGACCCCACGGGATGAGATCTTGCGTGGAGCCCCAGATCGAGGGAGATTATCAGTGGTCTTGTATGTCTTCCATTTTCTGATGATTGCTCCCACAGTTGATTTTTTCACACCAAGCTGCTTGCCTATTGTAGATTCACTCTTCCCAGTCTGGTGCAGGTCTACAATACTTTTCCTGGTGTCCTTCGAAAGCTCTTTGGTCTTGGCCATGGCGGAGTTTGGAGTCTGACTGTTTGAGGCTGTGGACAGGTGTCTTTTATACAGATGATGAGTTCAAACAGGTGCCATTCATACAGGTAACGAGTGGGGGACAGAAAAGCTTCTTACAGAAGACGTTACAGGTCTGTGAGAGCCAGAGATTTTCCTTGTTTGAGGTGACCAAATACTTATTTTCCACCCTAATTTACGAATAAATTCTTTACAAATCCTACCATGTGAATTCATGGATTTTTTTTTTTCACATTCTGTCTCTCACAGTTGAAGTGTACCTCTGGTGCAAATTACTGACCTCTGTCATCATTTTAAGTGGGGGAACTTGCACAATCGGTGGCTGACTAAATACTTTTTTGCCCCACTGTAGTCAAATAGTGTAGTGTAGGTAGGTTAGTTGTAAAGCACTACAGTATATAAACTACTCCTTTTAAAATAGGACTGTGTCATGAGTGAATGTAGGCAGCAGACACAGAACAACACGTGTCTTTCTAAGTGATGAGAGCTAATATGTAGATTAGCTCATCACGTTTCACTACTTTAAGATTTAGGATTGTTGTGCAAAATGTTTGACTTTTTTGGTTATATTTTCAGAAACTACTAAACTAATAAATGTCAGAGATCAGTTTCATCACAATCATGGCTGTATGAAAATTGTCTGTATATACAGCATATAATGTACACTGACAATCTCACATTCAGTTTACACTGAAGTCAGGTCAGTGGTCAGTGGCCATTGCTCTTGGCACAGAGGGTTGTTCATTTTAGTTGTAGCCTGATCTCTTTATATCAGAGAATATCTTAACATAGATTATGTACATTTTAGAAAATGACGTCACGGTGGTGGTTCATCCTTTATACTGTCAATATCTTGAACTGTGCCTCCCATAAGAGATTTCGGAGACCGAAGAAGTCACTTGGATGAGCGACGAAACGTTTCTCTCACTGAAAATCGTACATCTAGATGAACAGAATCAACCTTTTGGGATTTACTTACCTGGATAATTGAGCATACATCAAAACATCTTAAACTGTGGTGGCCCTCTACCTCCCTATATTTGTACTGCTAACTTCATGACCATTAATATGTTAAAGCCTCACCCAGGCCCAGAGAGCTAGGTTCGTGAAAGAGCTTCTGAAAATTTTCTGTGCTGCTTTTGTGGGAGGGGCAAACAGCACTCTCTGATCGTCCCTGCTCAGACATCACAGACATAGAAATAGCTTTTCTAAAGTCTGAGAATGGTTTCCAAATATAAATCCATCGTGTTTTGAAACAATCCATTTGAAGTAATGGTTAACTTTTTTTTAAGATCCACTGAGCATTTTTACAGATATCTCTTATTTAGTGACAGTTATAGACATGAACTGAAAGTTCAGAATTCTAATTCAGAAATAGGAAAATAACAATTGTTCAAATATCACAGCTGGGTAGAAAAGCTGAGTCCATGAGCAAGTTGAGTTTTCATAGTTAGCTCAGACATGTCTGAATAACAGCTGGACACTGCTGTAGAGATTTTTGTAATCAGTAAAGAATAGAAGAAATAAGTTAGTGAGGTGTTTACACAAACTGCACATAACCACAGTTCCTGTAGTGGAGGCCAGTGTGTTCTTAGGGACATACTTTTTTGGTTTCTCAGCACGACCAATGAAAGACTGCACTGAAGTTTGTAGAAAAGAAGATGGCCTGAATATGATGTAATACTTAAGCTCTTTGTAGCTGTTTCTACACATTAACTCCAGCCCTGAACTTTTCTATGGTTTACAATGGGTTATCTTCTCAAAATTTTGGCTCACTCAGTATCTGGAAATTTCAAATAGTAATCAGCTACAACTGTCTGTGTTGTTAATTGTTAACAATCCAAACTGGTGAGTCATACAGTTGTTATGATGGAAGGTGTTGAATTTGACTTCTAGCATATAATCAGCTTTTAGCAATTTCACATTGGCTTTATTATTTTCAGGTCAAGATCCATCAGTAAGATCCATCAGTGGCTTTGCACTTTAGTGTACTTTCACATTAGCCTCAGAATCAAGCCTGTTGCCTCTGGTTGATGCCATATGTAGCTCTCAATCACCATTTGGGTTGGCTGCTTGGTCAGTGCATCTCCTGTAGAGAGATGCGATTTAATGGGAGAACATGTACAGCTTATAAAACAAACAGCAATATGAATGTCTCCTAATAACCCCTGTGTGCTTTTATTTACTTCAGATGTTGTGTGATCATATTATAGTCTTTAGATTAGGGAGTATCAGCTGGCAAGGACATCTTTGAGAGTTGAAGGGAACTAATGGGTGCTCAACATGAACATTTCATCATTGAAATTAGGGGTGCAACGATACACAAAATTCACGGTTCGGTTCGATACTTTGCTGTCACGGTTCGATATTTCGATACAAAAAATGTTCATGCTTTTTTAATTTGTCATTTATTAAAATTATAAATATATATTTTAACTCAAAAGTACAGTTTTTATATTTAATGTTGCTGAAACAACAAAGTAATAAAAAAAATAAATCTCTCTGATCGAGAAATCACTCATCTTTGGAAAAGAGAGTTTATTACAGAGAAATGGCTCTTTCCAAAATAAAAGCTATACTATAAGCTTCTTCTGGGCTATATTCTCAGCAGCATATTAAACATATCAGGTCCCCATAAGGAGAATCATGTGCTAACGGCTGTCTAAATGACTCGGGTAAAGTTTGTAGCATGCGTGCTTGTTGTTTTTGTCTACTTCCACTTGTCTTTGCACTAGGATGATGTCGGTGTAAATGTGCAGTCATATTCATTGTGTTCCCACTAGTGCTGTCAGCGTTAATCTGAAATGACGTTAACGCCACAACACGGCAAATCTCCGTTAACGAGCTACCGTGAATCGCCCCGTGCGTGGGGCTGGATGGCGTCAACACATTAACGAGCTGACTGTGCTAACGCAGTAGTTCCCACCCATGTAATTGAGCATTGCGTGGCACATCCGACATACTGTTTTACTTTTGTCCATGACGCGCTTACCTTCAGGGTCATACTTCACATGAAGACCAAAATAGTTCCAAAGGCCAGATCTGAATGAGGGTGGGGGAGGTTCAATTTGCCATGTTAGCTTCTGTCTTGCTAGCTTGCGCTGCGCTTAGTGGATCTGCACTCGACAGTGCAGCCTAGGCGGAGTAGTCAAACGCAGATCCACTGAGCTCTCAACACAGACAGCATCGTCAGAAGAAAAGTTGATAAAATAAATTAAAAATTTTGTATTGTTCGATACATATGCGTACCGAACCGAAAGCACTGTATCGAACGGTTCAATATCGATACGAGTATCGTTGCAACCCTAATTGAAATGTATTCATCATTTACAAAAATAGCCTCTAATATATTTGTTGTGTATATCAGTAATGATTCTTGTAGCAGTACAAAGTCATTAAGCATTAGAATATTTAGCCAGATGTGTATTGGATATGCTTACTTGGGTTTGTATAGGTGAGATGTTAACAGATGCGAATATCTGGGAATCACCAGATTTAAGCATATAGCAGTGTTGGTGACACAGACATCACTGGGACCCGACTACACTGCCTTTAGTGCAGCCCTCAAATGTGTGAATTGTCTTTTCTTTCCCTAGTGAGGAGCTGAAGCTGGCATCCCACAAGTCTCAGCATCCTGATGAGGTATTGACCTTTTTAACTTTCTTATTATGTAAATGCTTTTCCTTTATCCTGTTAGAGATCAGGGTTTTGGCCTAATGAGGTTTTATCTCCTGCTGTGACTAAATTGTTGAAGCTAAGACGGGTTTAGATTCTATTTAAATACTTCTATATTTTGTCTGTGTGTGTGTTTACGCCTCAGCACAACGAGGATCACAGCTGTCAGCAGCCAGACATGAAGACCAGGTTAGATACTATGAAATATGTTCTTCAAATTTTGAATGTTGATTTTCTGACTTTTTAATATATTTTCCTGTTTAGTTTTTAAACATTGAACATAGAATGTTATAGTGTTCGTCACTGTATCTCTCAGTAATTCCTCTGCTGATGCATCTAAAACTAATGTAACAACCTATAAAAGACTACAGCCAACATCAATAATGATGTCATATCTTTCATTTTTTAGCAAATAACCATTTAACTCATTTTTAAAAAGTGAAAAATTAGTTGTTTCCCAAAGATGAGGGGCAGCACCAAATTCCTCTATAACATAAATAATCATTAATTGATATGAATATGTATGAAAGTATGACTCATGCAACCCTACTTTAGTAGAGTTCAAGAATACAATGAACTCAATGTGAAAATGAACACACTTGGTCCCCTTTAACTCTTCAACTATAAACTAGCACAACACAGTAGCTATAACAACAAAGCAGCTAAACAAAGATACACACAAAGCCATCAAAACAACACTAAACAGCTTCTGAAGTCATTATCAGGAATGACCAGAAATAAAACCACAGTATTATAATGTTTTCGTTCCTTAAGTGCTGGTTGATTATTCAAATATTGACATCAGGAGATTGATTCCTTTGGAGATTTGGAGGGTAGCTTTAATGTGACGTGGTTCCTCTAATGGGACTCCCTTCTGTACTTACACACATCCCTCTGTTGACTGCTGGACTGTTTTTTCTTATCAGAGATGAGCCAGCGTTACATCTGTATTGTAGTCCTGGTAACAGAGCTGATGAAGAGCTAAAGTGTGAAACTTGGTGTGAAAGTCTGTAGATAAAAATCAAAATCTCTCTGGTGGTAATTTGCTGGTTTGTTGCTGAAGGTTTAATTAAAGACTGGGAAAAAAGAAGAGATTGTAACCAAGTAACTTGCTGACTAACTGATTGTTGGCTCCAGCTTCCTACTCGGTCAACAGCTATGAGTGCAGGATTGATCTCTGATCATCAGGATATAAGAGGCTGTGTGACCAATGTCATTTTTGCACATCTGGATGTTTTCTTCAGAAAACAACTAGCTTTAAGAAGTTTTTATCAGAGTCAACTGGTAATTTTATACTTGCAGTTTTTATGTCCTGTTCACCACTTAAAATTGAGATTATTAGAGATTAGTTTTAAAAAGTGCTTCAAATAACTCCCCACATAACTGAGAGGAGAGGTTTTAAGATTACTCCTGAGGAGACAGACTTGCATCTAGAAAGACTTGATTGCTATCTATTTGAGAGACTCACTATGAACAAAGTCCTCTTCCAGTCATTATCTTTCTTATTAATGTTCTGGTCAAACGACCAGGGGCAGCATAATGCTGGGATCCTTGGCACTGTGCCTCACAGCAAAAATGCCCTGGGTTTGAAATAACCACCCAGTTTGGCTGTCAAGTGGCGTATGGACGATCTACATGTGACTGCATGGGTTCTCTCCAGGTGCTCAGTACAAAAACATGCACATGAACTCGTCGTAAACGGCCCTAGGTGTGAAAGGTTGTCTATGTATCTGCATTAGTCCAGTGAGGAACCTGGTGATCTGTCCAGGGTGTAACATCCCTTTGGTCCCATGAAAACTAGGATAGGCTCCAACCAACCCTGAAGTGGATAAACCGTTAAGAAAATGGAAGGATTGTACAGCATAGAGTATAAAAAATAAATAAATGGACAAAGATATGACTATTACAAAAGCAGAAGAGCAACCTCTGAATCTTTCAAATCATAAGACATAAGGGCACTCTTTGTTTAAATAAAAAAAGAAACTCAACTGAATATCTTTGGATATTAGACTTATAGTCAGGTAAACCAAGCAATATAAATATGTCACTTTGGGATTTAGTTCCAGGCCACGTTGCATTAGTACTGTGTTTTTTCTTTTAGTATTCCCAGATTTGCTCTTAGTTGGATAACATTTGATTTTTTTAAAATGTAATTTTAGTTCCTTCATCTATTTACTGTGACGCTGTTTGGTCTTATTTTAAGCCTTGTCTAAGTCTTGAAACAAAAGAAGCTGTGAATATCACTTCTGTGGCCCTGTGCCAGTCATAAACAGAAACACTGTGTTTTTAGTGATCAGGATATTAAAACATCCCACCACTTATGGAGACCAGTGACTTAAGTTCCGAGTGAAAGGCACAGTCTAACATCAAAGACAAATATGTGGTGTAAGATCAGAGTGAGGAGCAGAGTGAAGTGAAGTCAAAAAGATGTAAGATGAACTGGCAGCTCTGCAGTTTTGGCTCGAGGGGAATGGCAAGGTTGCATACAATTAGAGCAGAAATAATAGATGTGGCGGGAGAGAGTGTTTTAAAGTAAACATTAAGAGACATGAGAGATGATTCAGTAAAACAAACTGCTCTCCTTCTCTTTGGTTTGTCAAGACTGCTGGAACGGATATGTTGCCGGAGTGTCAGCTGGTTGCTACTATTCTGTTGTAAGTGTTTTTTGGCAATCGGTGATAAAATCTGCTAAAATACAGCTAAGATGATTATTCAGGTGCTACAGCTTTCAGACTCTGAAAGCCCCAGTTTATATGGGAAATATTAAAGTTCATGACAGCACGATTACTACACTTGTTCGGAGGGGTTGCCAGAAGAAAGCTTCTCTCTATAAAGAGAGCTTTGCAAAGTTGCATATGAACAAACTGCAAAACTTCTGGAACAATGTCCTTTGGACAAATGTGAGCATAGTCAAGCCAAGTCAAGTCATTTTTATCTATATGTCACATTTTTCAAACAACAGAAGTTGAACCAGTGCTTTACTGATACACTTATTTGCCAGGGCTCCAAGTACTAAGTTCTAAAACTGGTAAAAACAATTACAAAACACAGACCTCACAGGGCAACATGACAAGGATAATAACTCATTTCCAACAATGGTAAAACAATGATTCAGGATTCAGAAGACTTTATTTATCCCCAAGGGGCAATTAAGAGACTGACCTTGCCGACCGTACATACAATACACAAACATCACATTGGGGAGACAGGTCAGGCTAGGTAGCTGGCCGGTCAGCCGCACGAGCAGCGACCCGGAACCGGACAACAATGGAAAATGCACAACATGAGGAAAGACGAGGAGAAAAAAAGAACTCCCCCCAGACTGAGCTCCAACAGGGAGATCAGTTTGAGAACAGAAAAAACACCTCAGCACATGAATCATCACATCTCACAACATGGAAGACATACGCTTTGAAGGCGTATGGAGGGGGTGGGGGGTGAGTGTAGGTCTGTGTCAGTGTACATGTGTATATGTGCGTCGGTGTGTTTGTGTTCCGTGTTCAACCGAGAGAAAGTGTCCCTTCACCTGGTTAAGCAAAAGTCAACAATCTTCGGTCGACGCGGGTGAGGAGGGAGAGAGTCATAACAAACAGTCTTATTATCTAGGGAGAATTGTTATGAGCATCCAGCTGGCGCCAGGGGGGCCACATGAGATGAAGATGGTAGTTGTTTTGGTTAGTGCGAACAAACTGCTTCCAATTTTACAGTTGGTCTAATGTCCGTCACTGGCCACCAGGTCTCTCAATTCCCGTTGTTCTTCTTCAAGATGTTATCCATATTACGTTTAAAAAAAAAACACACAGTCTGAGTACTCACAGCCCTGCCCATCGTCTATCATGTCGGCAACCCTTGTGGTATTTTGAACAGCTGTAGTTGCTTCTTATTCTTCGATAAGCCAGGTCCAAGCCAGCTCCAATCAGCTAGAACTCTGTTACCGTAGTTCCAAATTGGTAGATGTCATTCAAAGTCCTCCATCGAGAGTGTCACCAGACACACGACGCAACTGACCATCGAGTATCCGGCAGCAAACGTCTCTGCAGGACAATCGGGCTCTCCCAAGCCCAGGAGGGTGTCAATTCCGTTAAGGGACCAGTTGATCAAATCCATAATTCTTCTTTATGTTTTTAGAGAACAAGTCTGGGAGACTCTCTTAGGGTTAGAGAATAAGCAAGACTATACGAAAGACATGAGAAGCCAAGCAGGAAAGATAAGGGAGAAGGAGAAAGTGCGACCGCCTCCGTCAAGCGACTGAGATGTGTCAGTAAAAGCATGAATATAAAAAAAAAAACATTTATTCCAAATAGTCAAGAACAAAATTTAATGGTAGCTCTAAATAATTTTGGACTAGCATACTATCATGTGATGACACTAATAAATATTCTGCTATAAAAGGGGTCTTGTCACAATTTCAGAAAGAGAGCCATTTAAAGAAATGAGTTTATTCCTTGCCTTGGATTAATACTGAGTGTAAACAGCTTATGAGACTCAGAGACCAGTTACTTAAAAAATTGTTACAATCTGGATTAAATACCGATCGATTAAGTTTTATATCTGCAAGGATTAAAGTCACACAAACTTTGAGAATTGCAAAAGCAAATTTTTTCATGACTAATTAATAGTGCCAAAGGAAATTGTAAGCTAATTTGGGAAAATATTAACAAACAGTAAGCATAATGCTGATAAAGACCTTGAACTTAAATTTGCCAGTGAACTGGTATCCGAGCCTCTCAGCCTCGCTACTAAATTAAATGATTTTTTCCTTTCCATTTCCAAGTACCATTAATGAAATTGCACAATTGTTTTCTAATTCTTGTGACCTTCAACAAAATATTGGGAATACCGACACCAAAGAGGATGTTTCTTCTCAAGATTCAAAGTTCAATATTCAGAAAATGAAGTAGAAAATATAATCTCTAAATTAAGAAGTTCTAAAGCAAGGGATGAGTTTGGATTTGATACCAATTTCTTGAAGCATTATAAATCTTATCTTTTGGTGCCTGTGACCAATCTTATTAATTTATCAATCACGCAGGCAGTTGTTCCTCTGAGTTAGAAGGTGGCAAAAGTTACACCAATTTAGAAATCGGGTGATAAATCAGACCCTGCTAATTATCAACCTATTAGCATACTCCCTATCTTTTCAAAGATTGCAGAAAAGTGGGTTGCTAATTCTATCATGGAACATGTTAATGACTCCAATTAGTTGTGCAACGGATCAAATATCTCATGGTTCGGATCGGATTACGGTTTTAAGTCACGGATCGGATAAATTTTCGGATCAGCGAAAATAGGAAAAAAAAGACAAAAATTTCATTCCACGCACTTATATAAAAATAAATTAGGGTGCAATATGGACATTATGGACAGTGCTGGGCATCCTCTGCACACGGCCATAAACAGCCAGAGGAGTCTGTTCAGTGAGAGGTTGCTTCTCCCAAAGTCAAGGACGAGCATACTTAAAAAGTCCTTTGTCCCACACGCCATCAAACTGTTTAACTCCTCGCTGGAGGGGAGAGGGAGGGGGAACGGGGACAAAGGAGGGGGGAACAAGTAAGCTGTAGTGCCTTTTCCCTGTGCAATAGTTTTTGTTAATATCCAATGGTGTAATAGACTCACAAAACTTGAAATGTGCCGTTCCCTTGTATTCTTATTCCTATTTATTCTATTTATCCCTTTTGTATTCTCTATATTTATATATGTGTATATGTGGTATATTTCTGCTCACTGTGCTACTGGAAACTGAATTTCCCAGAGGAACCCATGGGATTAATAAAGTTTCATCTAATCTAATCTAATCTATTGGGCAGTACAGGGCTTTGTATCTACCACTCCGCTGTGATATAATGAGCGGTCACCGCCACGTGGCTTTCCGTTGCCCTGGAGTTCCACCCATTTGTAGTTAGGGCAACAGAAGATGCCTGGGATAGTTCAGCTGTAACTTTTCCTGCTCATACGTGCTTGGAACGATCTTGTCACTGAAGTGGACGCGCAACGAGATATCATAGTGTGGCTCAAGCATGTTCATCATAGTTTACCATCATCATCAACTTTATTTATAAAGCACTTTAAAACAACCACAGCTGACACAAAGTGCTGTACATTGGAACTGTAAAATAAAATTACATGAGATATAAATAAAAACAAATAAAAGAAGAGTGAAATCATTAATTAAATAACTACTTCAATTAAAAGAGAAACTAAGTCTCACTGAGGTTAAAAGCCAAGGAATAAAAGTGGGTTTTAAGACGTGATTTAAAAGTGGACAGTGAAGGGGCCTCTCTAACATGCAAGGGCAAATTATTCCATAAATTTGGAGCCACAATAGAGAAGGCCCTGTCCCCTCTGAGCTTCCTCCTGGATCTCGGTACCTCCAGGAGCAGCTGGTCAGCTGACCTGAGAGACCGACAGGGTATGTGGGGATGAAGAAGCTCAGAGAGGTAAGGCGGGGCAAGACTGTGAAGGCATTTAAAAACAAACATAAGAATTTTAAAATTAACTCTAAAAGACACAGGCAGCCAGTGCAGAGAGGCTAGCACGGGGGTTATATGCTCTTTTTCGAGTTCCTGTTAGGAGTCGTGCAGCCGCATTTTGAACCAGCTGCAGAACCCCTTGTGCAAAACCCCTTGTTTTGCACAACGGAATACGGCCTCCCGTCTGCAGCTAAACACCCCAATAGTTTTTGTAATAGCTGTAGCCCAGTCGGATTGGGCAGCAAAGGCCTGCTTAAATGCCGCAAACTCCTCTGCTCCTCCACTTGGACCGCTAGCGGTGGCCATAACTATCGCTTGACAGACTGACCACCATACACATATTTTCTTTTCTTCTTTTTCGAATCTTCGGATCACGTGCGTTCCAAACCGTGGAGTGGGATGGGTTCGGATTATGGATCAACCGTGATCCGTTGCACCACTAACTCCAATCCGGGTTTACACCCTATGCAATTTGGATTTCGCACTCTTCATTCAACTGAAATGTCTGTTTTTGTTGAGAGAGTGAAATCTTACTTAGACAAGAGCAGTTATGTTACAGCTGTTTTTCGTGATTTCAAGTGTGCGTTTGACACTGTGAATCATCTTAAGCTCTTGTCTAGGCTGTCAACATTTAACATTAGTAATCACACCGTTAAATGGATACAGTCTTATCTATAAGATAGAAAACAATGCATGCAAATAAAGAATAGCAAGAAACTGGAAATAAAAAGTCCTTTCACTGTTTACTCCTTGTACACATTTTTCTGCAGAGAAATTGTCTCAAATGTGGAATCAGAGGGGGACACAAACTTCCAGAAATCCACTGGAGCCTTAATCTCAGACAAAGACCGGGAATTAGAAACTCTGAGGAATGAGGTACTCACGCTCAACTTATAGTATCTTGGACACGCTACATTTGTCCTGTGTAATGCCAAATATGTAAGGTATTTGTCTGTCTCTATCGGCAGATCACGGTGCTGCGAGGAGAAAATGCCGTGGCCAAGACCCTGCAGTCGGCCGTGGAAACGCTAGAGAGAGACAAAGCTCAGCTGCAGAGCCGCGTTCATAGTCTAGAGCAAAGGCTTATGGGAGCACAAGCCTCGGAGGAAGGAGACAAGGAACTCCCACCCTCTGGTGAGAAAATACCTCAGTCTTGTATCTGACAAGAGATACAAAAAAATAGTTTGTGTACTCTTTTTCTTGACTTTGACATACTTTTGCAGGTGATGCAGCTCTGGAGCAGCTGAGGGAAGAGAAGGAGTTTGCAGAGGGACAGGTAAGACTTGCTGCTAACAGAACTGATCTCATTCTCGGTTTCCAGTTAATGTTTGCACACGTTTGCACACATGACCCCAGCGTCCTTTAAGAGGAGATATGTGTGATTTTCTCCATCAGATCAACTTCCTGAATAGTGTGATTGTGGACCTGCAGCGGAAGAACGAGGAGCTGAAGATCAAATTGAAGAAGCTTGCTTTGTCTGAGTTCAATGGTAACGACGGGACTGATGGGTAAGAAATATACTGTTAAAAAAATGTAACTAATGAGCACAAACAAATCATCTAGAATTGATCAGCTAGACTAATTAACTAGTTTTTCAATCAAAAGTGCCAATCAATCTCTCTTGCTTGTGTAGGCAGTTTTCTGCTGTTCTCGCTTATTATAATTGAGCAAAGCTTTTAGTTCAGACAGACAATTGACAGAAGTTGCAACGCGCGTTTGCGCACATATAAAAGGCACTGTTTTTGTCCGCTAGAGTGACATTTCTTTGGAGGTGGAGGAACACCAGAGTAATTGCTTAAAGGAGCTTGCTTCTTTGACATCTTTAAGAGTTCTAAACAAATGTCTGTCCTCCTCCAGAAAATCTTATGTACGCAAACGCGTGTTGCAACTTCTTATCTGGTGCGCGTCTTTTATTTTGACAGCGAATGTGCACCTGCGGACCACTTACGTGCACCCCTGGTCATAACAATTAAAACCGCTCCTGGACCACCAGCGCACTTGACTCATCACATTGTTGTCTAACACTTTCAAGGAAAAAGACTAGGAAAACACTAGTGTAGTATACAATGATTTACATACAACATATTCAGATAAAAACCCATGGCCACAGCTTGTGTGTTTTCGCTTTTCTCTATAACGTAGGTTTGATGAAGGCATATCTAAGAGAGAGAAGAAGGCAACCCCGCGTCTCTTCTGTGACATCTGTGACTGCTTTGACCTCCACGACACAGAGGACTGCCCCACTCAGGCTCAGAGCCCCGACTCTGTACCTCACACCACCTACCATGGCAACCCTGCCGTTGAAAGGCCCTACTGTGATATCTGCGAGGCCTTCGGACATGCCACAGAGTCCTGCAATGATGATCAGACCTTCTAGAGGCTCCAGGTGTTTTATTCTCCTTCCCCTTCCTTTTGCTTCCTCGCCTTAAAAAGTTCAGTTACCACCGTTTCCTCTCCTGTTCTTTTTTCCCCACAGTCCAACCCAACATGTCTGAATATAGCCGCTGCAAATTTTTCCATAATGTATTTTTATACCGTATTTATGCATATCAGAAGTAGCCACTGTCCTGGTCTGAATCCTTTACTCTGCAGCTCCATTCTGTGTCACGAATGCTCGTCCAAATACTGTATGCTGCTTTGGTGCAATATTGATGTTAATAACAAAAGGAATCCGTCCTCTGCACTTGTCATTTTTAATGTTTGTTTTGCATTTCAGTTTCTCTAAAATAACTTCGGCTGAATTTGTTGATGGTCAGCAAAGGGAAGCACAGTTGAATGAAGGGAAGATGAAGCACCTCTCCACTCTGTTTCACATAGCTCAGTGTGATGCTAGAAACCAATCACACTGATGCTGCCATAACTTTTTTTTATGTTTTCATGCAATATTTTGTAAAGCCCTTTTAATAAAAAAGGGAAAAATATTTTTGGGAAAAAGTAATTATAATAATAAAACTGAAAAAGTTGTAATGTTTTGGTGGACATATAGGTGAAACAAGAAAAAAAAAATCCATGCACATCCTCACCACTATATGGGGCAGGTGCTGAAGAAATGCATAAATACAAAAAACGAATTAACAGCTGGCGTACTGCAGAACGCCAGCTTTATTTATTTATTGCATATTAATAGTGTGTAGCATACATGCTCTTCATCACACAGTGAAACAGTTCAGTGCCATCTTAAATCACCTGTGATTATACTGCCATCAGGTTACTTTGCCATCAGCAAGTATAAGCAAACTTTTAACGGGGCTCTCTTCATAATTAGATCCAATAAATATGATTAATATTAAATGGCCCAAAGCTCAAAGCACAACAACACATGAATCCTTGAAGAATACACAGAGATTTCAAAATGATCTAACATGGTAATGCAAGGAATTGTGAAAAAGTAAGAATGACCATTTCTGAAGTGTTTATGAGCTGGATTCATTTTTTTTCTTTTTTTCAATATTAAATCTTTGCCGTTAAGTTGCATATCATTCCTACTTTGACAAGGAAAAGCAGACAAATTTTCCTCAACACTTTGTTTCAAGTGCATATATTAAAATAGACATTTGGAATATTATTACTAAATTCTTATAATGGTAATTATCATAGTTAGTATTCTAAAAATACTGCATCACTGTAAAAAAATTTTGTTCTCAGAATATTACAACTTTTTCAATAAATCATTTGGCTTTATTATTTAAAATGTTATACAGACATTTTTAATGAGGGGATTTCTTTTTTCTTAAATAATTTATTTTCATAATATTGCGTGTATTTTCAAAATGTTACGGCACGTTGTTTTCTTAGACTGTTGCATTTACTTTAGCAAATTAATATTATATTATAATAGTAAGATATTTTTTCTTAACTTTATTCTCATATTCTCACACGACCCCTTATTCTCAAAACATGATCACTTTATCATAAAATATTATGATAAAAGTGATCATAAAATAATATTATTTCTTGTAATATTTCATATTTTTTCTTAAATTTGTCACAGATTTCCAATTAAAATAGTTCAGTTTAATATTTAAAATAATTTTGACTTAATTTGTTTAAACAGATTTAGCAACCTAAGTTCTAGTAGTAACCTAAATGCTGACAATGTAAATATTTTCTGATATGGATATAGTTCAATCTTGACCTTGGAAATGGTACTTTCCAAAAAATAATAATTTCAGGCCCTTTTTTCAAAGCATGGATTTACCTTCACACGTACTTTTTTCAGTATAAAGTTTCATTGCTTAACTAAATAACACAATTCTGTCTGTTTAGTAACTGCTGAGCTTTTCATTATAATCTCACATTGTTCTTATTTCTAAGAGATTTTTAAGGACCATTTCCTGAGATGCCTAAAAGTTTACAATTTAAAAGTTGCCTGCAATATTGTGACGAATGGGGAACTTAATCAAAAGCTACTAAACAGATCTCATGGTTGGGTTTCAACAGCTTTTTCAACATCAGGAATAAACACATTTTCCTGTTTAGTCTCCCACAGGTTGATATGTTTCAAACGATGCAGTAGAAAGTTACTGAAGGTTAATAATGAAGTTGCATTTTGTTATTTATTGTATGATCTTTTATTAGCCAGTGACACCCTTAAGGGAAAATAAGCTAGCACTGATTGAAGGTGTATAGTCAGTGCTAGGACTACTGTAGTATAGGTGGGCTTTTGAAATGCATCTGCCTAATGTTACAGGAAACTGCCCAAATGAAACTCCAGAAGCCTCTACTAACTTTGATAGCTTTGCACTATCCACTTTAAAGATTCAATAAATGTACGTTTTCTTCTCAAAGTATTTAAAAGCTATTTTTTCAAGGAGGACGGTGCCGATCATTGAGCACTAACTTTCATGCCGACCTCTTTAAAGGTACTTTTTGCAATCTTCCTCTCCGGCATTTAAGGAAAACTTGCAGCGCCAAGGTGCAGGGTTTGATCAGCAGGTGTGTTGAAAATAAGAATGTGCCCGTAGTTATTTGCTTGGTTAAATGTAGGTTACACTGGGTACCCCTACAAATAGCATTTTTAAGCAGGGGACCAGGGATTTGAGTCTGCTTTCCTGTCTATTCTCTATACTGTACTAATAGGCTGAAAATGCCCAAAATAGAGTTGTACGTTACACTGACTTGCTACACCACCTTGTTGTGGAAATTGGTATTACACATAGTGTAGTCCAGCCCTGCTTAAACTTTAGTTCTCTCTTTTTCTCTATTTCGTGAAGAATGATTTCAAAAAAGGAATTTGCAACAAGTACCTTTAAAGCAAAAGTTTGACATTTTAGTAATTCTGCTTTTTCGCTTTGAGAGTTTAATGACACTGACTACTAAAGTCTATTCCAGTTGTATTGTGACTGTTAAAAGTCACAATACAACTGGACTTTACTTTGTCAAATGAACATACATCATTATTTAAAGTTTCCTTATGAAAGCCACCTTATTATACACTAAAAACATTTACTGTGAACATAGTTACCACACAGCATGTGTAACTCCTGTATAACCTGGTTTCTTACAAAATAATGATAACCTCAAAATACATCATTAAAGCACACGTTAGCACATATATAGAAATTAAAGGTAATCCTAACATCTGGTGGATTTTGTAATTATAAGCACAATAAACAAAGAAACAGCAGTGATATGGTACTGAATGGATTTCAATGGATTTCTAAAGTGCAGTCAGCTTAAAGCTACACCAGGTTAGCTTAGCACATATTGAAGAAATATTGGGAAGCATTATAAATAATGTGTTGAAAATAAAACAAATTGCCTTTTTTTTTCTTTTTCTTTTCTTTTTTTTTTTTACATTTTTGTACTATTTAAAGCAACATGATCATATAACTGTTTGTGAGCTTTAGAGGTGCTACTACAAGAATATTAGCTGTCAGAAAGCGACTAAGTGAATTACCTTAATTGCCAAACTATTTCTTTAAATTAACCCTGTATAGCAGTTTTTATTTGATATATCTTATACTAAAGCACAATTTTGGATCATATTGAATCTTCCAGTGTAACAGTGTATAATACATGACTAACCACTGACCCTAGTTTTTGTAAATACTAATCAGAAGTTTCCTTCTGCTAAATGTGTACAAAGTGCCATGGAACAAAAAGATAGCTTTTATGTGTACATCTTATTTTTTTGCCCTGTTGACAAGGCTGACATTCTATAAGGAGGTTTTCACTCAAGGGGAAAATTATTTGTATAGACTTTAAAACATTGTTATAAGTGATGCGTCTAATTATTGGTGTAATGTTTTATATGTAACAATTTCAGGCACCATCTATAAATGGTTTCAAACCATTTTACAGATGTTAATGTGGTGGAAAATGTCACTGTTTTCTATGTGCTGTATACTCCTGAACAGAACAATACAAATGCTAAGAAAAGAAAAGCTGCTCTCGTCCTTTCTTTCCTCTTTACCGGTCAGCCACTGCTCGTCCCAGATGCACTTTTTTTCACATTTCAATAGTTGTCTGACAAGAAAAATAAGGAAAGTATATACATAAAAACATCTCCATTGTGAAATTGATATACTTATTTTCCTGTTGTTTTGGTTACATTAATAGAAATATAAATCAACCAGGGCTTCAGTACCTCAGATATTGTGGGAGTGCATGAAAAAAGGAGAAATTTGGAACTTGGCAGTGTAATTCACACATGAAAAAGACGTGGCAATCATGTAAAGTAAAACCGCTAAAACCACTCTAAAACGTGCATGTAACTTTTGGCTAAAAGAAATTCAGGCAGTGTGTACGTGCATTAAACCTACATTCTATCTGAAGACCACCAGATGGTGGTAATTGTGGTTGCATAAATGTTTTGCTAACGGCTGAAGTTTGGTTTTTCTCTTTCTTGTTTGATAACCCAGTTTTGCTTTCTTGATTATAGATATGACTCAGTCTTCATTAGCAGTCAACTTAATAAAATTAATTAGCTGTACTGTAAGAGTTGAGCACTGTTCTGTAAGAACTGAATGGACTAAAGCATTTGTCAAAGTGGCATCTAAGCCTCCACTATTTTTTTTAATTATTCAGGTAACTTAATGATTACATTAAGTAGAAGTAAAAATTGTGAATGGAAAACTGTTCATTTGAGGCTTCCAAGGGCCCCTCCTGGTATTGGGGCCTTGGGCAGTCAGTCCTACTATTAATATTTTCATGTCTTTGTTCCACTGTAACAAAGGTATGAAAAAAAGTGTGTCTGAATATGTAGCTTTCACATACTGGCAAAAGCAAGCTGAAACAAGCCACTCAAAAGCAAAAAGCATACTTTGATAAGGCTGCTATTTCAGATGTCCTCATGATTCGTGCCCTTTTTCTTCTCAACAAACACTGAACATCAACACCCAGAAAATTTTGTGACTTTTATTAAGAAAACAAAACCATTGGACATGATAAAAACCAAGCACTACTGATGGAATAAATAAGTCAAACCAAACCATAAATCTGTACAAGATCTAAAGAAAAACAATATGGTCCCAAGAAAAAAAAAAAAACCCCAAAACATACAAGATCTTATATCTCACAGCTCTTTTTTTCCATTTTTCTTTTTTTACAGTTATGAGCAAACTATAAGCAATTGGCTCGATCAGATGAAAGCTACAACATAAGTGAGATTTTTTTTCTTAAACTGAGTGTACATAATGCTGTTTATAACTGTTAATGTCAATACAATAGCATTTTAAGTTCCAGCGCTGCTGGACTGGGAATGAGGTATATGCTAATCCGTCCTCTATACCAAGACATTTTTTTTTTAATTTCTTTTCTCTCCATCCATGTAAATGCTGATTTGCTGAAATCTGATCAAGTAATTCTGCATCATAAAGCCCCTGTTATGTTATGAAATCATTGATTTGTGGTGAGTCAATTCATTTCAATCCAAATTGACAAGGAAATCTCAATTAATGAAAGTAAATCTTAGATGTGTGAGGTTGTACATTAGAGGTCACAGGCCTGAATCCACACAACAAAGTTCAAGTAAATTGCACAACTTTGCACAAAACCAAGAGCTTGATGCCACATGTGTATGGATTCAGCCAACAGACAGCACCTTGAAGGAGGATTAGAACCAATGTTTGAGCTAAAAGACTTTAGTAGGTCATAGAGAAGTAGTGATACACAGAAGACTTACACAGAGGAGAAGTGATTAAATGGTGGAGCAGGTGGGAAAACCGGTCCAGGAAATTGGTCAATTTCTACTTAAAGGTGCTAAAAGAAAAACAAACAAACACCTGAAGTAGACAAAGACCAACAACTGGTGTTCTGACTGAAGTTTACAAATTGCAACATTTTCACAAGACAAAACTAAATTAACTTCTGGGTAGTGTTCAAATTCCAGTCTCCAACTGTGTAAAGGAATAACACGCCAATTTGCTTCCTTGCAGAGAGTTTTATGATAATGCGATATAACGCGATTACATGGCAGGAGACAGACACTTTCTTATGTGCCAAGAAGTAATGAGGGACTTCGTCTCTTTCTTCGTCTCATTCTAGTATAAAAGTAAAAATAATAATTGTAAATAAATAATAAATAGCATGTTAACATGTAAGCTAGTTTCACCTACTAACATCTCCAAAGCTTTTGGACAAAAACAACAACAAAAAAAAAAACAAATCTAAAACTTAAGTCGTGTCATTCACAGGGAGTTATGCGCCAGACTGTCTTTGACAGAAGCTGTGACCCCCTAGAGAAAAATTCACAAAAGTAAAATAACCAAAATCAAATACTATTTCTGCTAGGCTAGCTTCTCCCTCTGCCACTTCCTGTCCCGTCCTACTTTGGGCGACACCCATCAAGGAAATTTAACCTGGTGGATTTGTGTGTTGCTGCAACATTACAGGTGTTCCTAGTTCTTATTTGACTGATTTTAGACCAACCCAGGCCAGCCATTTCCCTTTTCCAGCTTTTATACCAAGCTAAGCTAACTAATGCCTGGCTGTGACAATGCCATATTTTTTGTTTGACTCTCTGCAAGAAAGCAAATATTTCCCAAAATGTTCATCTATTCTTTTTAAATGAAAAACAGTTGTAGGTAAAAAATAAATATCGGCTAAAACTATTTAGTGATACTTGTAAGGCAAAAAACAAAACAAAACATGGCACCAAAATTGTAATTCAAAACCTGCTTGACCTAAAACGTGTATTTAATCATAGCAACTCAAGGCACACCTCCAGGACCTACGCTAGCTATGCCTGTTTTTACTACTTAACCAAGAGTGTATCTCAACCAGTACCGTTGTCATATTCTTCCTCTACGAACCACAAACAAACTCTCTTTGAAAGCAAAAAAAACAAAAACATATGTCAATGGTGAACTTTTCATGGATAGAGAAAAAAGACATCCACTACAGCAGCAAATCTATCTGTGATCGATTGTGACATACCATAACAGTGCATTGACCCTCCTGAGAAAAAAACCCTAAACACTTCCTAAACAAATATAGAACATTAGTCTAACAGGAGGCGCATCGGGAGGATTGAAGTGACGTGGTCCTAGGGTGGAGGTTCCCCCCGCAGCCGCTGATCTGAGACCAGGCTAGCCTCTTCAGTTATCCTGAGCTAAACCCTTAGCAGTGAAACGTTTAAAAAATGGTCTCAGAGCAGTGTCTGCGATTGACCTCATCCTAATCCCAGTGTTAACTCTTTTAGTCACAGAAGCAGGTCAGTGTTTGTCATCTGGCCTGGTGGTGGCTTGGCTGACAGCGCTGCCCCTGTTCACAGAGGGGGTTGCAGCCCAGGTTCGGCGTGTCTCTTGGCATTAGTGAAAAGTGTGGAGGACTGGAAGGAAGCACGGAGGGGGACCAGTGAACAGAGGTAATATCCATTCTCCCTCTGTGACAGGGGAGTGTCAGGGGCAAAGATGACAAACTGGAGGGGAAGCAGCCATTAGGGTGAAAGTGAGAGAGGAAGGGTGGGAGACGTCCATTATCCCTTTTAGTTTAGGTAGAGAGGAGAAGGTGAGGGAAGAAAAACAGGAGTGAGAGGAGAGCCAGTATGTCCATTAGCCCTAAATTATCTAGAGTTAATGGAGGAAGGACAAAGGGAAAGAGACAGGAGGCTGAAGAAGAGTAATGACTCAGCCCCAAACATTTAACTCTCCTCAAAGTCCTGAGATGAGGACTCCAGTTTGCTTTTCTTGCTGGGCGGGGCTTCATCCTCTAGGTCCTACAGGCAAGAAGAAAAGAAAATATTGAGGATTTTTCTGGACTAATAAATAGTAATATGATAGACTGTATATAAAGGATATCTTCTGGGTCTGAGAAGCGAAGTAAAGTGGATGTACTTTCTTCTTCTTTCAGCTGCTCCCTCTAGGGGTTACAACAGCAGATCATATGACACCGATTCAAATTTTATAGACAGATGTGTTCATACCTGAGTGGCTTTGCTGTCTGAAGAGTCCTTCTCCCCTGAGGACAGGCTGTCTCTCTTGGCACTTTGTGCTCTCTCTGAGGTCTCTGATGAAGGGATGCTCTTACCTGGAGATTGTTAAGACAATGATAGATCAGCACAAGAGCACACATACCTGTTGAATTGTCTTATACTTTATACTTTAATGACAGTGTGGTCACAGAGATGAACTGCCAAAAACACCCTCAAATTTATCTACAGTTTTCACTTTTGGAGTTACACCAATTCTTTTCAGTGTGTTTGGCATTTTTTCTTGAAGCTTATTTATGATCAATTCAGAAACAATTGGTTTGATTAATGTTATGGTTGCAAGACTATAGACGCACACTGACACACTCATTGGCCTGTTTACCTCATTCTAGGATTTATTTCTTGTAATGTTTTTACTTCTGTGGTCCATAATTGAATGGTGAATGTATTACACTATTCTTTGAAAAGTATAACATGTTTAATCTTTGCTTATTGTGCACTCAGTTCAAATTCGTGGTGCAATATTTCCAGGTTCAATCCCCCGCAAGACTGCTGCTGTGAGGAGTACATTGAGATATGCAAAAATATAATATGTAAGTTAGAATGTGAATGTATGAGAGGGGGTTTTGGCATTAAGATGAATTGAGGGTGGCGGTAAAAGATGGTTGACGGTTAAAGTCCCGGGGGGAACAGCACGGCAGCTGCACTGTGTCTGTGGTCCCCGTATGAGTGTTTGACTATGTAGAAGCAGTCATTTTAATCTTCTCACAGTGTGATGCTATTTGTTCTGAGGATAAAAACAAAAACAGGAAGGGGCTCCTCACCCATCTGACAATGCAACTCCACCACCTGCTAGAGGAGCTTTGGATAAGACTGTCATTTAAAGTATGTGTGTCTGTCTGTTTATTTGGAAGTGTGTTTGCAAGTGCCTAACCCCTCTTGCTGTCTGGGCTCTGGTCAGTCTTGGCTTCACCATTGTCACGGTGTGATGTGGAGGTGGGCTCTGGGGCAGGGCTGGTGCTACAACTGTTTTCCTGTTTCACTGGGGACGAGTCAGCGATGGAGCTCTGGTTGCTGTTGTCATCTAGCAAAGACACAAATTGAAAGTATTGCACAGTCACTTTAAAGGCAAACAGATTTTGGTTTGCAGCATTAAGTGTCATGCTCATATTTTTTTTTATAAATACTTGATTCATAATCAAAAAAAATTAAATGAATGACTCCAAAGAGTATTAAAGGGTCTACGCTGTCAATTTTCACGCCATGATAATGCAACAGAAGAAAAAACAATATGCAAAGGAAAAACAGGGAACTTTAAAAAGGCAAGAAAAAAAATCCATCCATTCTCTTCCGCTTATCATTATCAGGGTGTAATCTCTGTGATAAAATCTAGCTAATTATTGTGTCATAGCACCACTGCTGTCTTTGGAAAAAAAAACCCATAAAACTATTAAAAACACATCAATGAGCCACACAGACACACTGGGTGACATGCTTCTTCATTAGCATGAACACACACACTGTAGGTTTTGCAGGGAATGCTCACTGCAAAAACAAATCAACTTAATGTGTTACTCAAAAGTAGTCACTAACAAATCCACCATTTCCTCCAGTTTAGAAACCTTTGATTAAAAAAAAAAAGCACAGGGCCTGCCTGGTTTTCTTTTTGTTTTCTGTTTTTTTGCCTTGAGATGATAGGTGGCGTGTTCAGACCAAAGACTGGATAAAGGTTTGCCTGTTGTTACTCACGCAAGTATGGTTACTGGAATGTTTCAGCCAATGGAAGAACTTCCTTCCAAAAATGCCTGGAATACATTATCTCACTTTCCCAAGCTTGCCTGGAAGTCCTACAGCTTCACTTACTTTTCTCCTTTTTTTTGCCATTTTCTGTAAAGTGAAGCTGTATCATACAACTATAAATACATTTTATATTTTGGATTGTAGTGGCTGTGGGGAGACTCCACAGTTTATGACAGAATATCAGATGATAGGCTTTTGGAGCATGGCATAAACACCCACCATGCATGTCCATCATCCCTGGAGAAGAGCTGTTCTCTGGAGTCGTCACTTCTGAGCCATATTTCTCGTCTTTGCCCTTCTTCTTGTTCTTGTTCTTCTGAAGCAGGAGAATACGCGCAATGTTAGTTAGTAAAACTGGTTCCAACATGCAATAAAGTGACAGGAAGATGAACAAACACAGCCCGGAGCTTGGATAAATCAGTATACAGCTTTTGATGATTTTGATGATGGTGGTGGTGATGATAATGAACTCACATCATCTGATTTGGGCTCTGTAACTGGCACCCACTTGTAGATGCGAAGGGACGTGTCTCCAACAGTCACCCATTTCTTCTCCCTGTAAGGCACAGAAAAACCAAACTGACTCAAGGGCTCTGGGCCAGTGTGAAAGCAGTGTAGATATAACTGTAGCCACTCTATAAATGATGCTATAGGAATGTAAAATACAATTAAAAAAAAAAAAAGTATTGGATTAGTATAGCAGTTATGTTCTTAGAGTACAGAGTGTACCAACTGTTGTTGGTAAGGTACCACTGTTTCAATTAAGTAAAAATGATCCTTGGGCGATCGTGGCTCAAGAGTTGGGAGTTCGCCTTGTAATCGGAAGGTTGCCGGTTCGAGCCCCGGCTTGGACAGTCTCGGTCGTTGTGTCCTTGGGCAAGACACTTCACCTGTTGCCTACTGGTGGTGGTCAGAGGGCCCGGTGGCGCCAGTGTCCAGCAGCCTCGCCTCTGTCAGTGCGCCCCAGGGTGGCTGTGGCTACAATGTAGCTTGCCATCACCAGTGCATGAATGTGTGTGTGAATGGGTGGATGACTGGATATGTAAAGCGCTTTGGGGTCCTTAGGGACTAGTAAAAGCGCTATATAAATACAGGCCATTTACCATTTACCATTCTCCAGTGAATATTTGAATGTCTTAAACATTTCTGATAGTAACCTGAAGCTACAAAATAAGAAATCCTATGTTACCTGACATTTTGAACACCAAAGGTTAAAGCTTGCGATTGGTTTGCTTAGTCACTCGTATGCTGAACACTCGTATTCTCAGTTACTCATTTCTCTGGTCTTTAAAATGCAAAGGGGTAAAAAAGAAATAAATAATAATCACAACCTTGTTTTTTTACTGCCTTTTATCAGCTCACATTACTCGCTGTAACTTTCAGCCTCTCAGATCAGATACTTTGCCAGTATTCTCCTCCTCATACTATTGAAATTAATACTTTGGGATTGTTGATCTGACAAAACAAGCGATGAAGCAATAAGTTAGGCTCTAAAAATAGGCACAAAAAAGTACTATAAATAAGAGTTGTGAAGTTGATACCAGGATTATTGGTGCCTTTTAAAAATGGCTTTGAAAATTAATGAAACAGTAAATTAGTTCATTATTATTTTAATTAATGCTGAGAAACTTTATATTTTAGTTGTAGTTTTGAGGGGGGGGATGAAAAGAAAGAAAAAAACTCTCAAAAAACTCTAAGAGATTTAAGACCAATTCACAACATCAGTCACCTAAGGCACTTTGTACTGTATAGTAAAGATGCTACAATATTAGAAACTCCAACAATCAGACAATCGCTTATGAACAAACACTTGGTTACAGTAGAAGGAAAAACTCTCTTAATAGGAAGAAACCTCCAGCAGTGCCAGGCTCAGGGAGGGACGGCCGTCCGCCTTGACCGCTTGGGGTTGAAAGTGAAGAGCATAGAGAGAGAGAGATGACAAAAGACATACTATGGGAGAAAGAACCAGAGTTGAATATTCCCTAATGACTGAATACAGTCGGGCTGTATAAACACACAGAAAGTAAAAAGAGACGAATGTTGAAGAAACACTCAGTGCATCACGGGAAGCCCCCAGCAGCCTAAGCCAACTGCAGCATAACTAAGGGATGGTTCAGGGTCACCTGATCCAGTCCTAAATAGAAATTTTAAAGAAAAAAGAAAGGTTTTGAACTTTAAAATCTTAAAAGGAGAGAGAACTTATGGAAACTGAAGCCTCTGAATTCTACTGTCTAAAATTCTAGGAACCACAAATAAACCAGCAGCCTGAGAGTGAAGTGCTGTGGTAGGATAATAAGGTTCAGGGAGGTCTTTCAGAAATGACCGAGCCTGAATATCTTCTGTGTGGGGAGAACGATTTTCAGTTCAATTATGAATTTAACAGGGAACTCATATTAGCAATAAGCTAATATGGGAGAAATGTGGTCTGTTGAATCATTTTCTATGGATCCATTACTGATTAATCAATCGAAGGAGAGGTCAGTATTCTCTGTAATCCGACCAGGAACCCAATAATCTTGGGTAATTATAAAGTGAGAGGGGTAAACATCTTACTGGCTCTTCTTTTCCTCTAAACTAACAACCAGTAAGATGTTTTTATTGACTCTTTCAAAAATAACTCAATGCCGATTACTTAAAAATACTTCAATTCTGATTCTTCAGTTTGACCTTCCGATTTTTAACATCTTGTTGTGATTTTAGGTACTGAAACTTAAATTCTGGTCAATTTAAAAGTTGTAAAATTATACCAAAGTGATTATGCCAAAGTGAAGCGCTACAAACACGCGAGGGACACAATTTGGATTTTTTCACAAATGAACATATATATATATATATATATATATATATATATATATATATATATATGTATATATATGTGTGTGTGTGTGTGTGTGTGTGTGTGTGTGTGTGTGTGTGTGTATATATATATATATATATATATATATCTCAAACCGGTCTGTATTAACTAAAATGAGTTTCCCTGCCCTAAGTCATATTTAAGTTTAATTTCACAATATTAGTTACATCAGGGACATTATTAAACCACGAAAACTCTACGCCGACCTGGGAATTACATATAATGTATGTATATAAATTATTTTTAAAATAAATAAATAAATTTGGCCATTAAGTAAGCTTTCACACCTAAATTGTGTATACTATCATAACAAAAATCGGCGTATCGGAGCCTTCAAATGTGTATAAAAGGCTTTTTTCTTGTGTTAAACGTTAAGACTGAGTCACTACGTGTTCAGCCATGCACTACAGTAGCCTACTTCCCTCTCCCAACCCCCACCGTGCCTCAGTCTCTATCAGACCTAAAGGGCGACTCAAAGCGCTTAATTTAAAACTCCAGACGGACTAAACTGCTCCGACTCAAGAGCGCCGTCGTCAAATTGTTTCCAAGTCCGGACTTATTAGACGTTTCGATCCTAAAAACCGCCGCCTGTGCTACGAGCTCAACAGCGGGCAGCAATGGCTTCATGTGACTGCATCGAAATATGGCTTCTGGGTTCAACCCTTGCCGTTAAAATCAGTGGAAAAATACGCCGGCTACATGTAGTCTAAACGTGCTAGCCCGCCGATGGACGGGGTGGTGCACCGCACTAGTGCGCCCCGGTGCACCTGAGCTGCAAGTACATCTGCCGTGAAATCCACTTCAGAAAATGTCCTTTTCTTTCAATTTCATCCCTCGCTCTGTCTCGCTCCTTCCCTCTCCTCCCCCAACAAGCAAGCCTTTCTCGTGATAGATAACGAACCCTGCTTTTTTTTCTACTTTTCCTCTTACCATTTTCGTACTTTCTCAATAGCGGCCATAACCCTCTTGATGTCATCTTTCGCCCTGCTCCGGGTTTCAGCTCGGACCGACCTGCCCGACATTGCCGCGGTGGGTATAATATTTTTAAAGCTCGCCGGCAGCTCAGACACAATGCAAACAGTAGAGCGCACAGAGGAGCCAATTGCGCCTGCGCGGGTTGATAGAGCAGCGAGAGGAGGGGGGGGCGGAAGGCTGCAGCTGCACTCAGAAGAGCCGTCTCCCTGCTGAGCCAGGAGGAGAACAAAGAGGCTGCAAGCTGCCTGATGTTCTCTACTTCACTCCAGCCAGAAAACTTGACGCTAAAACTAGAGAGTGTGCGAGGAAAGGACGAAGAAGATTTCATATTTTTACTCTGTTTGATTCATTATTGTTTTTTAGTACTTTGCATAGACTGGCCTCGAGTAAGAGTATAAATGTCCCCCACGTCTTAACACAAGACTGAAAAACAACAGCAAAATTACACCACTTTCATTCTGGCAGGTTCTGTCCCATGTCTCTATTTGTCACTGTGCATCTCCTTCAAACATCTGACATTTCTTTGGAGTCATTATGTGTCTTTTGGCCTTGTTTTGTATCCGTCAGTCATTTTGAGCATGTCTCAGGAGCTTTGTGTTCTTTTCTGCTTGCCTCATGTTGTCATTTTGTGTCTTCTGTTCTGTCCTTGGTTTCATCTCTTTCTGTCACAGATTTTAAATCTCTTTATAGTTATATTGTGTCTCTGTGGAGTCTATTTGGATTTGTTTTGCATGTCTTTGATGTCACTTAATCATGACATCAACAACCCCTCTCACACACTCTTCACACTCCTGCCATCTGGAAAAAGGTACCGAAGCATTCGGGCACACACATCCAGACTGTGCAACAGCTTTTTTCCACAAGCCATCCGTCTCCTCAGCAAAAAGGGACTGGACTGATAAACGCGCACGCACGCACGCACACACACACACACACACACACACACACACACACATTATCACTCAGCTTAACTCAACTACCTCAAAACATTGAGACTGGACTGACTAATCAACACAAGCGCAAACACACTGACCTACACCACCAATCTATCGTACACACCAACCTGTAAATGCTCTTTTGCACAATATTATTACTGGACTTTTTGCACTAACTTCTTTACTTCCTAATTTTTGCTGCTACACTAAGGAATGTTTACTGTTCCTCCACTACCTCAACTCATCATCACAAAACCTTATTATTATGTTACGTTGTGTTTTTTTGTCACACTGTCACTTGCTGCTCTTGTTTGCACATTTGCACGTGCACTTTGTTGTCTGCTGTCTGTTAACCAAAAAGAAAAAGTCTCCTTAGATAGTTAGATAGTTAGTTTTTGTTAATTTATGTTGTAATTTATGTTAGGTCAGTCTGTCTTGTCTCCGCTAGCCAGCTAACTAGGCCTCTTAGTTAGCTAGTTTAGTGTTTTCTGTTAATTTATGTTGTAAATTTATGTTGCATGTAGCAGCTTGGTCCTGGAGGAACGTTGTTTCGCTTCACTGTGTACTAACTGTATATGGTTGAAGTGACAATAAAGCTGACTTGACTTGACTTGACGACAGCAGAAGACCACACCAGGTGCAACTCCTGTCAGCTAAGAACAAGAAACTCAAATTGCTGATGAATGTTTCCAGCACTTTGTTGAGTCTATAACACACAGAATTAAAGCCTGTTCTGAAGACAAAAGGCAGTCCAAGCTGAGATTAGTAAGATGCAACTAATAAAGTGGCCGTTGGATCTATATGTATAGTATATGCATGTAATTACCCGTGCCAAAAGGACAAAGGACTGTATGTATTTCTGTGTGTTTCAACTAAACTTCTTCTTAGAACGTGCTTTCACCCGAAGGACAATTTCACTGCTAACACCAAGAGTGTGTGACTGTATTTGCTCATTTTTACATATTTGAAAACAATTTGAAATAACTTGATTGTAAACACTAATGCAGTGCTGGACAGTATTCAGGAAAGTGACAGACCTAAGGTTCTGACTAAGAAACATAAACTGTTTTCATAAGTTGTAAAATGTCATTGTGAGAAGTGCATCAACACCATAACAAATATCTCTAGAAGTGTATGTAGTTTAGTATGTGTAGAAATAATAGCAGTGTGTATAAAAATACTCAGACAGGCTACCTCTATCACATCCTATCCCTGGCATCCTCTCCAGTCACACCAGGCCTCAGCATGTCTTCTTTCTGTGCGACTCTGTGCGATCTTTCTCTATTACTCCTGCCTGGCAGCTCCATATTTAACGTTCTTTGTCTAATATATACATTATGCCCTATTTACACACTTCCAAACCACCCCAGGCTTTCCTCTTGAACTTTGTCTCCAAACTCCTGAGCTGTCCCTCTGATGTTCTCATTTCTAATCCTGCCCCTCTTAATCACACCAAACAGGGGTGAATCTTCAACTGTGTCGCCACTCTTTTCGTCACCTCTCTTGTGCACTGCCCATTGTGATAGATGTTTAAAACCTGAGATTTTCTGGAATTAAAACACTTTAAACTTGTTCAGAGTTTGTATAAAAATGTTTTGTATGTTTCCCAGCAAACTGTCTGTTATACCCACTGTCAGTAAATGTGCATTGTTTGTTTCTGGAATTAAATCTGGACAAACTCCCTTTTCACTGTCCTCATTTCCTCCTTACTAATCCTCTGGACTTCCTGATATCATTTTCCCATCCATCGCCCTCTCTATTATTATTTTTTCATTCATCAGCTCCTCAAAGTACTCCTTTTTATCTTCTCACCATACTCTCATCACTTGTTAACACATCTTTCCTACTATGTGACAAATCACTGCTGCACATCCTTTCCAGCTCAGTCTCTCTCACAAGTTCCCTTATCCTCACAAGTTCCCTTATCCTCACAAGTTCCCTTATCCTTAGCTCATTGTGAGGCTGTTAGTGTCCAGCCTCACAATGAGCTTTTAGCCTTTGCCTTTGACACATCTCTTTTTGCCATACACCTAGCCTCCCAGTACTCCTGTCTGTGTTCTTCATTTCCCTGACTATTCCACTTTTTCTTTAATAGTCTCTTCCTTCACATACTTCAGCTCCTCCACGAACTCTGTATAACATTCTTCCTTCTTTAACTTTTAGCATTTAATCTTTGGCTTTTCCTTCATGTGCTTACAAGCTATTGGAATCAAGTTAGCCCACTAAAAATCATTATTGACATTAATTAGCAAGTTTAATTTAATTCATTAACATTTTAAAATATGTATTTTCTTGCTATGTGCGTTGGTGTTTACATTTTTAGTTCATATACTGTGGTACAGGTTAAAGGTTTGGGACCAGTTTAGCTATATTTGTGGCTGTGAAAGGTATCGAGATTAACTGGAAGCTGGATTATGGAACAATAAAGTATGTGTTGACACTTCACCCTGTGTAAGCAGTATACTTAATTTCATAAATGGCCCGTAATATTGCTGTGTAGTTCAATTAAGGTACATCATTATTATAAATGTCATTATATCATAACTGCTGGTATGAAGACATATTTTATAATAATTTCATAATAAACGTTGTTTTATGCTCTTGTACCTCTTTATACCCACTGTGCCCAGAGCACACTAAGAAACACTTATATGTCCTTTAAGTTACATTACAGAATGGAATAAGCAACTTATTAAATGTCTGTGCTGTACTGTTCATTAACATGGATGGACCTGACACCAATAAAAAGTTCAAATGGTTCCTCACCAGTTGTTTTGTCTCTGACTCTCGTATGGTGCGGTTGTCTCTCGTTATAGGTAAGTGAATATCTTTGAGGTTTTAATAGACAATTCTATCTCTCTGTTGTTGCTTTATGGTCATTTCACTCACTTTGTGGAGATTCTGCATTACTATGTTACTATTTTACAATCTTTGCTGTTATTTTGTGGTTTATAAAAACAAACAAACGAAAACAGAAAAAAAAACACATGAACGAATTAAAGTCACATTTCCAACTTCACGTGAACGGCACGGCGTCTGGGAGACGTTTTTGTCTACGTCATTACTCTGCGACACGTCAACCTGCCTTCTGCAGGATGAGCTAATGGTGTGTAAGTTGGAAATAGTGACAGGAGCAACTTTTAGACAGAGTTCAGCGGGGTTTTGCTGCCATTCAGAGTGGGGCTGACTTAAAACAATATTTCAAGCGCTGTGAATATTTTCGTTTGAAAGAAAGAGACAGTGAGCGGAGTCAGCCGCTCTGGCATGTGTTAGAAAGAGCGCACTGACTGAAACCTGTAGAAATCTTCTGTGGTTATCTTTTAGGCGCTGTTGTTGCTTTCAGGATGAACAACGAAGGTAAATTACTCTATTTTAAAAATAATTTTCTGCTTTTTGTGTTAGAAATATTAACTGGATATCTCTGTGCCTCTATCTCTGGGACAGAGTTGGTGGAGTATTTCAGGGATCAGATGAAGAAAGACCCGGACATGGCCTCTGCTGTTGCTGCTATCCGCACTTTGCTTGAATTCCTAAAGAGAGATAAAGGTTAGTGTTAAGCCCTTGGTGTTAATATAGACACCTCTCGGCTTTTCTTATTCTCGCTTGGATGTGGAGAAGAAGACGTGAAATATAGCCTTTTTGTGTTTTCTCAATTTGTAAATAGTGTTTTTTGTCGTTTCTCTGCGATAATCATGTGGGCCAAGATCTGAAAACAGCATCTAGAGTGCTTTAAAAAGTTACTGAAGCCCACATGTCAAGTACAGTTTTAATAAGAATTATTATTTTTCTACCATAAATGAAATAAAGATTTCACAGATTTTTGTATGTAATTTGTATAGTATTTTTTTTCTCTCTTATTTCTTTTCTAAATGTACTTGTATATTGTTCACATGTTGAAATAAATTACCAATCAATCAATCAATCAATCAAAGAGCACTGTAAGGAACTACTAGGATGACAAAGCTGTCTCTCCCCCTTCAGGTGAAACAATCCTGGGCCTGAGGGAGAGCCTGACGTCAGCCACAGACTGCCTTACAGGAGTGGACTCCTCTGTGGCTGTCTCCTCGGGAGGGGAGCTCTTCTTGCGCTTCATAAGCCTCACATCTCTGGAGCACCAGGTGAGTGAAGACAGTTTGGCGTTGGACATTCAAACATTGAACAAGATTAAGCGTGAATAACTTGAGTGAAATCATCAGAGCACTACCAGATCTGTTGTACGTTACCGAGTCAGACCTTATGGATGCTGTGCAAGTGCTACTGTTCTCGAAAGAACTTTATTAAAAGAGACACTGCAATTCTACAGCAAAATTGTGGTTCATACAGGAGAACAAATATAATCAAAGTAAAGAAAAAACTGTTAGGTTTGGAGGTGTCACAATTTGACAAATGAAAGTAGTTGTGACTATTTTTCATACTTTTTTGCAGTCGATGCCTGGTTGAAGCCTGGAACTTACAGACATCACCAAAGAATGTGTTTCCTCCTTCATGACATTTGCCAGGCCATTACTGCATCTGTCTTTAGTTACTGTTTGTTTATGGGTCTGTATTTTGTTTTGTCTTCAGTGAGTGAAACACAGTTTGATCGGGTTAAGATAACGTGATTGAACCAACAGCTTCAGGATATTCCATTTCCTGACCATCAAAAACTCCAGCGCTACTTTTAGAGTGTGTTTTGGGTCACTGTGGGACTTTGCTGGATGTGGCTGTTTTTTGCTGTAAGCAGAAATTGTAGCTCTGCATACCTCAGTATAGATTCAGCTCTGTTTTTCACATCACTAATAAAAATTTGTGACCTAGGGACACTGGAAGCCAAGCTCACTAGGGACCCCTCCCGTTATGCTGCTTCCACCATGTTTTATTGAGCCTTTTATTTGTCGTCCTTGGCAGTTTTGAAATGTCATTCTCCTTCCCAAAAAGGAATCCAAATCAAAGAAGTTCTAGCACACATTGTAGATGCACAAATGCAAGATTTTAGAAAAAAAAAAAGACCATTAGAAGGAACTTAGAAATAGCAGTCCTGCTGGAACTGCTATGGAGATTGGCCAGATTTAAAGAGGTTGCATGATCAGACCCGTTATCTTAATCCAAGGCAGATGCTAACATTTATTCTTTTCAGGACCTGTCTCGCTGTAAGAAGGTGATGGAGGAGAGAGGAGAACTATTTTTAGAGAAGATCTCCATGTCAAGGACCAAGGTTGCCAAGCTCTGTCACACCTTTATCAAAGATGGCGCTGTAAGTATGGAACACAACCTAATTCTTGCTCTGTACAGGGAAAAGGTTCAGTGATGCATTTTTTTTTATTTTTGTTTTTCTCCCTGTCTCTCTCAGAAAATCCTGACTCACTCCTACTCCAGAGTTGTCCTCAGGGTGCTGGAAAAAGCTGCAGCTGAGAAGAAACGATTCTCTGTCTATGTGACTGAATCACAGCCTGATGCAGCTGGGTGAGGGAGCAGTCTATATACTGTACTGTAGTCTTACTCTGAAAGGACACAGGCTCAATAATGTCCTTTTTTTTTAAAAATTATTCAGGCAACACATGGCAGAAGCCCTGAGGAAACTCAATGTTCCAGTAACGGTGGTGCTGGACGCAGCTGTGGGGTGGATACAGATGTTAATAACGTCTGATTTTAATGTCATGTCTCTTGTCAATGTCATTTGCATTAGTTTTGTATTTTCTGTCATTCTTTACAGATACGTCTTGGAAAAAGTGGATCTAGTCATCGTTGGTGCTGAGGGAGTTGTGGAGAGTGGTGGGATCATCAATAAGGTGTGTTCCAGTAAAAACTCAGATGCTCTTCAATTGAATCAAATTCAAATCAGTGTTAAAATGCTGGTTATTGCTTCTTCTTTGGGCCTCTCTTGGCCTCCTGTTTTTCTTTACTTGTTTTTGTATTAGTGCCGTCAACTCCAAACCATACGTCACAACATTTTGTAGTCTAGGCAAGCCATAAATGACGCTTTATGATAAACCAAGTGTGTTGAAGGTGATCTGTAGTTACATTTGTAACGTGGTGCATGTCAGGTTACAGCACAGGGTTCTCTGTGTTGTATTCTGATCATTTTATAAATTATTGTCTCCATCAATGTCCCGATAAAGCAGGGTATGCTTTACTGTGTGGCTCTGCTCACTTTTCATATCTTGTTTTAAGACACCAACATGGAGACAATGGAAATGTTTAGTTTGCAGCTTCATAACAGGGCTTCGCTAACCAATGATGCCTCAGTGATATCATGGCAGCTACATCTTTAATATAGAGCAGGGGTATCAAACTGAAATGAGCAGTGGGCCACTGCTGGCACTGTCATCTCATTGGAGGGCCACTTTAGTGTTTGAGTAGTACAAAAAAAACCCCAAACAAGCAACAAAACACCCACAGATATTTCTGAGAATGTAGTGTTTTGTTTGTTTGTGTTTTTAAATTTCAAATATTGAATAACAAGGCAAAAAAAAAATGTTTTTCTCACTCTTAACTGAAGCCTTTCAGTGAACTACCAAAAAACAAATTGGTACTTTCTTTCTGACCACACGTGGTAGCAGTTCTGCTATAATTTTGTTCGTATTAAACAAAAAAAATGCAGACATAAGTGTACACATTAGTTTTTGACTGCTAGTGAAAATAGTTTTCTTAACAAATAACTCTAACACAGCCAGCCCTGTTTGTGCTTTCTGCTCATATTGCCTTTGTATTAAATCATTTTTTTGCTTTTTAAAGAACTTAACATTGCACTCAACAACACACAAATCCTCTCTAACAAAAAAGTAACTTCAAGTGCCAAATTGACTTATAATTATTCACCTCAATATATGAGTTTGAGACCGCGATATACAGTCTGTTTAAAACCGTAACTTAATGTTTGCTCGCATGTGTTGTCTTTATGGGACATTTTAAAATTGTGACACGGGTTGCACTCTGTTCACCCTAAAAGTGATAAATGTGACACAGCTTGTGATACAATAATAGACTTTTGTGTTTTGTCTTGCAGATCGGCACTTATCAGATGGCTTTGTGCTCCAAGGCACACAACAAGCCCTTCTACGTCGTGGCAGAGAGTTTCAAATTCGTACGTCTGTACCCGCTCAACCAACAGGACGTGCCAGATAAATTTAAGGTAAAACTGTACAGATTTTCTTTCTCTCCCCCTTATTTTATATTCAGAAGCTTTCCTTACATATCTATTTTGGGGCTCAACAGTACAAAGCAGACACCTTGAAGACTGCAAAGAACCTGTCAGAAGAACATCCAATTATTGATTACACACCTCCCTCCCTCATCACCCTCCTCTTCACTGACCTGGGAGTCCTTACCCCATCTGCAGTCAGCGATGAACTCATCAAACTTTATTTATAACTGCTTCACAATTCTCCAATAAAAACTACCAACAAAAACTAAATGTGTGTCAGAGATTTAATTCAACTCCGGTGGATACATCTGAATAGCTGTTATATTGTCCATTGTCTTCTTCCAAACTGTTACGGTTCTTCTGTTTTGTGTTTCGACTTTGCTCCACTTGTTATCTGTTGCTCAAAGTCCTCCTCACTGATTTGGCCTTTCTTTAGTTTCTTGAGGAGACGAGTGTCATCTAAAAGCTCTTTCAGGTCTTCATCATCCACATCAGAATCCTGCAAAAACACAAAAGTTAAAACTGTAGTCATCAGATGTCTTTAATTAAACATTAATGATGAATGAACGGAAATACCTCGTTGTGCTTTCTCTTGGCTGCCATCTTTTGCCTGCGTTCCTTCTTGCCCTTCTGTTTAGACCAGGCCTTATTCTTTATAAAGTTCTTTTTAGGAAAGGGAGTCTTATCTTTGAGCTCAGCCAGTGCTTTCTGTCTCTGCTTCTCCCTGTTCTTGTCTTTGTAACGGATGGTGTCTGTGTCCACTGTCGTCTCAATGAAATCAGGAAACTTTTTGTCCCTCAGTTCAGGCATCCTGGGCAGGCGAAGAAGTGCAAAGCCATGTGCCAAGCAGCCAAAATCCAGATCTAGACATCGAAAATGTGACACATTACATTTGTCTGTTTGTGGATACAACAAATTTGTATTTGAATAATATTTAGGATGCTCTACACATGTGCTTGCTGTTTTGTTTTTTTTAACCTTTGGTCCTGAAGATGAGGCTACATTCATGTTTGGCGTAGGCCTGGACGTATGAGACAAATGCTTTCATCCCTCTTTCGAACATGGCCCGGTCCTCCAGAGCCATGGCCTTCACTTTTGGCAGAACATCCACCACGTCTTTTATTGGGGACATCCTCTGGAGTGGACACTGGGGAGTAGATGAACAAGATGAGATTTTGCAGGTTCCATATTGTGCACCTTATAATTTTCTGAAGAATTTAGCTGTGAATGGAAAATATTTCCAAGAATTTCCTTTGCAATTTGATGGAAATTATTACTTGAAATTTTTTTTTAAAAAGTAAGCGTGACTACAGTTGAATATATTGTGAAGGACAAGCTGACAGAAACCAAAACATGCAAAAATGTGTACTTTTAGAAATCCTGTGGTAAATATTATCAACAGCAAATTTATTTCTGTTTTTCTCCTTTTTGGTTGCAAGCAATTTTAAAATAATTCTGAGCTTTCATATAAATATAATCCTAGTAAACTTAAACCTTGTACTTGGGTTGGATTTTTAAAGGTGTGGGACATTACTTGCCTACAGATCATTTAACACTACTGAGCATGCAGGTGAAAGGGGGCTTACATTTTCTTAAATGTTGGTTAAAGACCTTCATTTAAAAAACACATTGCTTTTTACAACTGAACAAATTACAAATATGCAACAGTAATCCAATGAAGGAGCTGTGATACTGAGGTTGTTTACTTCCATAGTCCTCATGATCATGTGATCACCTAACCCGACTGCTGATGTTCTGAGTAAATGGTAAATGGCCTGCATTTGTATAGCGCTTTTCTAGTCCGTAAGGACCCCAAAGCGCTTCACACTACATTCAGTCATTCACCCATTCACACACACATTCACACACTGGCGATGGCAAGCTACATTGTAGCCACAGCTGCCCTGGGGTGCACTGACAGAGGCGAGGCTGCCGGACACTGGCGCCACCGGGCCCTCTGACCACCACCAGTAGGCAAACACGGGGTTAGTATCTTGCCCAAGGATATTTGCCATGCAGCCAGGATGCAGCCTGGGATCGAACCACCGACCTTCTGATTAGTGGATGACCTGCTCTGCCACCTGAGCTACAGCCACCCCAGTAAGTGAACCATACAAGTAAAGAGGTCTCAAGTATGCTGAACTAGCACAGACTCTCGGTTAGGAGCAACCAGAGCAGAGAGGTGGTGTGAAAAGTTACTGATCACTTTCAGTTTCTGCTGAACTCACCTTCTGATTGATGGACAGGAAGTTAACATAGGTTTCTTCCATTGGAAGCAGGAAGACGAGAGCATTGCCATAATTACCGATTCTTGCTGTTCGCCCACATCGATGTACAAAGGCACTGAGTCAGACCAAATAAATAAATAAAATGCAAAAACAAGAGGTGCATACAGTGACCAAAAGATCCAGTTATGTAGTTAGTACTGACTCACCTGGCACTGCTGGGAGGATCATACTGCAGCACCCAGTTAACATCAGGGATATCGATGCCTCTGGCCATCACGTCCGTGCACACCAAGATCCCACTGCATGACACACAAGCAAAAAAATGATGTACGAATCCCCCCCCCCCAAAACAGCCATATTTTCTGTATCTGTACACACAAACTGAATTTTACCTTTTTAGTTTCCGAAAGTCAGCAAAGATACTGTTGCGTTTATGTTTCATCTTGCCGTGGATGCAGTGGATGGTGACCTTTTTGACCAACGTCTCTAGAGCTCGACCGTAATACTCCACACAAGCACAGGTACTGAAGACGAGATGACAAGGAATCGTGTCATAACAGACCTAATCGGACATGTCACGGAGAAAAACATTTTCCAATAAAAGAAACTGTTGTCATGACAATGAGTTTGCAGTCCAGTGGTTCACACAACACACGAGCAAAGTTGAAAGCTACCAAGTTTTTTTGTGTACCGCTTTAACTTACCTAAAGAAGACCAGAAGCTTCTCATGCTTGTGCTGCCTCAGGAAAGCCACCAGGTTGTTGAACTTGTCCTCTGCTCTACAAATCTGAAATAAAAGCATGAGATTTTTTTTGTGTCATTGCTACACTTTTCTACATTAATGAATAAATAATTGTCTCACAGTGTAGTAGTTGGACAGCCTGGAAGGGGTTTTCTGGGCGGTGGCAGCAGGGGCCAGGCCTTTCTCTTTGACGGTGATCCGTACGGGGTTGCGGAGGCCAGCCCTCACCAGCTTCTCCAGCTCCTGGGTCTGAGTGGCTGAAAACAAGCCTGTACGTCTCTGCTTAGGCAGGTAACCTAAGATGGTGTTTAGACTGGATACACAAATACAGACTATTACCCATAACGAGTTAAAACGCACTACAAAATTCAAACACACAAAGTATTTGGATAGTTCTTATTGTCGTGCTCTGTGCTTTAACATTAGACTTCACCAGCAGTGACGCACAAAAAACTGCAGTTCCTCTAACAGTCACTAGACCTTTTTTCAAAACTGAGTCAATTCCCATAGACTCACATGTTAAAATGTCCAACTTTAAAGCATTAAAAAGCAAAGTCCTTTTGACTATTTTGGCAAGTGAAATTCTATCCATCAAGTGAAATTCTATTCATTTTGTGGGCTCCATGTTTCATATGCATTTGAGTAGCTTTCTGAAGAGGTGCTATAGGCCTCAGGATAATTTCTTCTGGCATTGAAAACAATAAATGTTAAGAGTTTTTCCATACCTAGCCTCAAATCCCATGTCAAGCAGCCTGTCGGCCTCATCTAGAACCAGCACATCCAGGCTTTTAACTGAGCTGGCCAAGTCCAGACCATCAGACTTTCTCCTGAACATATCTTCGAGGCGTCCCGGTGTCGCAATCACAATGTTTGCTCTGAGACACAGATGCACAAATTCAAGCGGTTTGGATGTTTTTAATATGATTCTGTGATGGATAGCACAGGAGTTTTTGATATAATACTCCTGGGTCCATTGATATGAAGAGCCATTCAGAAAAACTAATTTCATTAACACAGCCCAATTTTTACTTCTTAACAGAACAAGATTGTGGATCATTGTGCTTATAATGGATATATTTCAGTCCAGCTGAAAAACTCTGCTAGTTGTGTGTTAGTGGAAAGGCCCTCAGATCATCGCATACCCTTTATCCTTGAACTTCTCCACATCCTCTGCTGGGTTACTGCCACCGATAAGTAAAATCTGCCTGAAAAATACCAAGTGGGAAAACATGAAAGACTTCTCTGATCATTAATGAAGTAGAGGTTTATACAACCGGTTACTATTTCAGTCACAGTTCAGTTAAAATAATAATTATGTTTTTCAAGGGGTTTTACTTGTATTTTGTGGGTGACATAGGTTCACATTAATAACATGATCAGTGATGCACTGCTATTTGTTTAAGGAGCAGAGTGGCAACTTTACCTATTACACATTGTATATCCTCTGTCTGCACACATTCATCAGTTTTATATTTCTTTCAGTAACTGTGACAGTACCACAGTAACTGTGTCACATATGTAAATGGGCACATCGCCATGGTCTTTTCCTGTCTGCTATATAATGCCAGGTATTTATTAAAGCCAGTATTATATACTGGGATAATTTCGACATTAATCTAAAACACTTTCATTCTTAGATTATGATGATGACGACATTTGACAACCTCTGACACCTCAGTATATATCAATAATGAATTAACGGCCATTAGAATAGTTTCCAGTTTTATCCAAGGATAGCTGTAGAGGCAGAGGCCACCCTCACCAACTTCGGACTTTTCTAACCACACTCTTAAAGGCAGATTTTTTCACCATACGAGCACATCACAAATTTCCATCCACTATTTGCTCTTTCTGACATATGGAGTGCAACCAAACATGTTCACTTTCACACTTTTTTTTTTACCATTACACTTCATTTAAATAGGCTTTAAGAATTTTTCATCTTATTAACTAAGGGGTTTGTATTATATACAACACCCCTTTCACACTGTATCTTCTACTTACTTGAACTGTGGAAACTTCTCAATAAACTGCTCCATCACTTCACTGATCTGTACGGCCAGTTCTCTTGTGGGAGTGATCACAAGGGCACCAACCTGCAAAAGACATTATTTGGGGCTTAACAAAGTGTCCAAATCATATTGTTGAGGCTTTGTATATTTCACAGATTATCTGTAAAATATCAAGAACTATCATAACTCAGAGTTCAGCTGTTCAGGATCAAGGAGGTATTAAACTCTATAACAATATCACAAAAAAGAACAAAAGCTCATTTTAATTACTTCAAACACTGCTAGTCATCCTATTGTTTTGTTTTTTTTAAACTGGGGTTAAATGCCATCTTTGCTTCGCTTTCAATCTTACCTGCATCTTCTTTAGCTTCTCTTCCCGCTTCAGGAGGAGTTCTATAATAGGAATGACAAAAGCCAGCGTCTTTCCACTCCCAGTCACCTGCAATCAAATGACACTCAGTGAGCTACAAGAGGCTGCTGCGATAACTCACAGGACAACCACTCTCTACACGTGTGCTGAGCAGATAACCTTGCGGCAGACGGGGGTGTCAGGTTGAGGTGGTTACATCACCTCTGAGATTCCGGAAGCTTATTTCTGCGTTTACTTTCAGGCAGCATCAAAAACCCATATTTAAAATTATTGATGATAAATGAGGTTTTTGAAAAAGTTCACATTCTTAAGGTAAAATAGCATGATTTATTATAACATACATTGAAAATACAACAACCAGCGGATATGTCTGGGGGTCCACTTTTCCAGATTGGGTGGATTTTATATGGAATGACCCTGTCAAGACAATTTTTCCTGTCCAGTTAAATTCAAATGTCAGTACTTGCAGTGGTGGTTAATCGGTATAATGTATACTGTGCACATGGATGGTCACCACGTTTGTCAGCCCGGGAACACACTGGCGACCTGTCCAGTGTGTGCCCTGTCTGCAGCCCTGGGACAGCTGGGAGAGGATCCAGACACCCGTGACACTGAATGGCTGGCTGGATGTGCGGGTGGATGGGAGGATGTTTACCATAACTCTGAAACATCTGCAATAATAAAATTCAGTGATCTTTATTTTTAATGGTTAAATGGCGCACTTACCGCCTCGGCAGCCACATCCTTGTTACTCATGAACAGCGGGATACAGGCAGACTAGAAGGGAAAATTCCAACAGATCAGATTTAGTGTTTACTGAGGAGAGGTGTGAGCCACGGGCTGAAAGTGTTCACTGACCTGTACAGGTGTCATGTGTGTGAATTTCAGTTCATCGAGCGTTTGCAAAATCTTCTCGTTGAGTTTAACTGGTAATCTGTCCCACGTCCCGTCTGTTGTATTATCCATGCTGGAAACCAAACATTCAGCAGAGCTCGAAGCTAAAGTAGTTCACAGTGGGTCTGCTACAGTCGCACTCCACGCTGCTCCTGTTTCCGGGTCCGCTGCTGTTTACACGCCGGGTGGGAACAGAAGCTCTCCAAACTGCATGGTTCCCAGTGACTGTACACAAGATAAATAAAACCTTCCTGCAGTTGCTGGTCGTTCTCCTGAACAATGCAATTGTCATTATGATTTAGGATTGTTTTGCCACAGATTCTGGGCACCCTGCAATAGTGGTGTTTTGCCATGGAAAGCGAGAGCTAACAAAATCTAAAAACAGATATCTATAAAAACGTACCAAAGTGAAAGCTGCAAGATGCATACTCCACCAGCACTTTTAACATCTCTGGAAAATCACCTGGTTCACCAAATGTACATTTTTACATTACATACATTTTTCATTCATTTTTATCCTCCTGTAGATGCATACGGTTAACTATGTCACAGTCCTCAATCTTTTTAATTCATCTGCTTTTAAATATACTTTAAAAAAAATCAATATGTAGTGTTTCTGATGGGAAAGCTGTTGTGTTCCTCACAGGACAGCCACCACAGACATCTGAGTAGGATCCATTAGTGGACAATAAAGTACTTAAATGGAGTTTAATCTTAAACATCTGCAGCAGCAGCTTGGCAGCAGTCAGGTGTTTTCATATTATATTATTGGTACTTTTGTTAAAGTACTTTTTTCTCTAAACAGTTCATGTGGAAACACTTTAGAAAACTAAAGCTTTTCTGGCTTCCTCTCTGGACACAGTTGCTTTAGTTTCTTCTGCCAGAGATTCTCCTGTTTTCTGGCCGCAGAGGTGCTCTCAGAGCCACAGACTGACATCTTATTCTTTCAAGCTAAGATAACACAATTTAAATCTGCTACCATCAGTCCTGTTCCAAAGACCTCAGCAGCATTCATGCCTGAATGACCATCACCTAATAACTCCTATAGTTATGAAGTGCTTTGAGTGGATTGTCATGGACAAAATAAACAGGACTGAGTTCCTGCCCCTCTACTTTGGAGGAGCTGCTGTAGAGGTTATCACCAGTTTCAAGTAAATGGGGATTCAAATAAAATACGTTGTCATCTGGAAAACTATCTTTACTTACCTAGGATACTTGAGCAGGCTGACCTCTGTATTGTAGCATTTTCATCATGGCTCAGGTGCAGACAGAAAGGCAATGCACTGACCAAGTACCACACAGAAGGTCATTGGCAGCAGCCTTCTATTCACTAAAGACATCAATGCTAGCAGATGCAGGAATCTTCTCACCCTGCTCATTAATGAAGCAGAAAGGAGGATGTGCAGCATCATAGCACCAATCATATATCCACACATCAGGGACACATCATAATACATTACACATGACAATTTCTTATATACTGTAATTCCTAAAGTTTATATTTATATTCATACCAGCCCTCTCTTGCACTCTAAAGCTTAAAGCTTGTAAAGGAAATTTACATCCTAACAGGAAATTCCTTTAATGCCTACACTGCAACCTTCCATGCCATTCCAAGTCCTTGTGGTATGTGTCCACCCGACGTGTGGTTACATTTCTCAGGAAGTGCATATCAAGTTATGTAGAAGGCTAGGACATACTGCTATAAAGAGGCTCTGGTTATGGTGCAAGTTATGATGTAGAGCTTACGCGTAAGTATAATTCTCATGTAAAACCCATTGGATATTAATGTGAATTATTTATATGCATTTTTTCCTCTAAATTTAGATTGGATTGCCTAATTTGTATTACTCATTTTAAGTTAAGTTGATACAGTGTTGCCTCACTAGTCCTTATGTTCTGGGATAATAAACCTCTTAAAATCTTGAAAAAATATAGGAGCAGCTGTGTTCCAAGGAATATTTTAATGTAATGGTGCAATTACACCTGTTGACAAGTCCCTTCTCTCTAATCATAATGAAACATCACACCCATTTATAAAGACATCAAAAATAATTGTACAGAATTTTGGCTTTATTATGAAACCTGGGGCATTTTTTTTTTACAGACCACACTTCTACATTTGTAAAGATCCATTTAGCTGATTTCGTTGCACTCACAAAAAGGAGAGACTGTGTACAGAGCAACTTTCCTGCCCGAGCTCACCATAAAGTCTTTGAAATACAAATCTGGAGCATATCTAGTGCATGTACCATGGTGTGGCTAAATGGAAACATCTACTGCCTTGGACGTATATACTTGGAAGAAAGACTTCATCCAAACAGCTGTCACAAGCAATGCTCAAGGGGGGGGAGGGGGGGGGGGGGGGGGGGGGCGAATTAACAGTTCAAATTTTATACATATAATTTAAAATCCCCAACCCTAACAAAAATAACTATAGAAGCAACTAAAGAACACAGCAGTCAAGTGTTTAAACCCCCTACCTACCCAACCCACCCAAATCAACATGTAACATGGATTTCAGTATTCCTCTATACTTTGAGAGGCACCCCAAATATTTCAGTTAAAATTCAACCCTGCCTCTGCTTTTTATGATCTTACAGCCAGGCCAAACTTTTTAAAATCCAAGAGTTTGAAAATCATAAATGTTAGTTTATGGCAACACAAAAGACTTCCCTGTCGAATTCTATTTCTGAACTATGTGGGGAGTGAGCCAGACAATTTCCCCTGGAAAAGATGTCCACCCACCTGTGCCACAAATCGCTATGAATCAATAGACAGTGTTAGAAGCTGTATAGTTTCCCTTAAAGACCAGCTGCAATGTACATTTTTTCAGATAGCTAGACAAGTTCATCGGGAGTGCAATTTGTGGTTTTTGAGAATTAACACATTGGCAGTATCTGCCAGTCTGACTTGGCTTTGACACCTGAAATCAAACTTTTCCTATCTCAGACACTAAACTAATGCAATGATGTTTTCAGATGTGCCATTTTTATCATTTCAAAACGGTTCCCATTTCAAACTTAATATAGGCAACATTCCACTCTGACGCCACACATACCTGTCCATTCATGTGCAATTTTAAGTCTTTCATTTGACTGCGGACACTGAGCCTTACAGTCATTTGCACAGGAAACAGCTGTACTAACTGTAATTAAACAGATCTGTTAAAAAGAAAAACTAATAAACTGAAATTTATCCCACAATCTTTTGGCCATTCGTTCCAAACATAAATTATATTTATAAAGAAGAAACCAAACAGATAACAAGAGAACAAAACCTCTGAGATCCAATCACATGTAGGCTTTACTCAAAACTGCCACTCTCATTTCCACAGTGTAAATAACTGTCTTGGTGTTGGAGGGGAAAAACAAAACAAAACAAAACAGTACAGTGGAGGTCACAGAGGAGTATCATTTGAATAGCACTACACCACTCGCCGCACTTCGAAAAATCGCTTCAGGTAGTAAATCTGTCCGAGTGTCATTGCCACCAGAACCAGAGCTTCAAAGAATGACCACAGGACCACTCTGCTGTTTGTGTTGTCATTGACTGGATGGAGAAGAAGAGGAGAACAATTATAAAGATTTATTTACACTTATGATTACAATGGTTATTGGACTTAATGTAAAAGCTCTTACTTGCTCTGTGTATCCTCTCACGGACCTCCATGTACTCCTGCTCGTGCTTCACGGCTGTCATGGCAACTGCCAGCTCGTTGATCATCTCCTCCAGCTTGTTTTGGTGGGCTGAAACAAGAGAAAAGTGACTTGTCAGTGATGAGTCACAACACAGTGGTAAGGAACCCTGCTACCCCCATTTGAAAAAGAAAACCCCAAAAACAAACAACAACAAAAACATGCAAGATGTGCATATCCTTTTCACACCTGTGATGCATGTATCTGCCAGTGCTGTCCCATTATCAGAGACATTTATACTTCATACATGTTCTCAACATGTGCAACAAGTCAAATCATTCGCAAACATCACCACGTCTGTCTTATGTATGCTTAATTAGTTTTTACTACAGAAGCAACTCTGGTTAGAGAAGACTGCAGTGCATCACAAGCTCAAAAATTTATTTCACAACAGTAGTTTAGTCAAAGCCTGCTGTGCCCTACCATCCCAGCTGTCACCACCTACGAAGAGGGAAACAGTGAATCCACATAATAAAGTCAAAAAATAAGAAATTAATAAAAGGAACAATCATTTTAAAAGCAACGGGAATAAAAAGAGTTGCGGTTAAACTACATAAATCCCCACTGTGTACCTTCTGTCTCCATATCCTGGCCTTTGGGAGCCTCTCCGATATCAATGGTGAACATGACAATCTTGGGTGTCATGGTTGACATCTTGTTGCTGAAGCAGAACTTGTAGGTTCCATCCATGTGCGCTGCCACCGAGTATTTCCCACTGGACTCTCTGTCCCCTTTGTAAATTTGCTTACCGTCAGGTCCTGTTATCTGGAGATAGAAGAATTTCTGAATAACTGACATTGCTGCATGACTGGAGAATAACATGACGGGCATGATGTGCTTTAGGAAACATATGGCAGAAACTAAGTCAGACTGCAGAAATAGCTAGATTTTCTGCTTAAAACTAGCGAAAATAAACAAATCCTACAACGTCTACAGCGCATTAACTATTCAATAATCAATAATCGTATTAGCTACATAATTAGCAACTTAGAAACAATGCTAATGCTGCACTTCCTATATAATGGGTAATTTAATCATCATTATGGAGCAGCTCTTAGCGGGAAACTAAAAAAAGCAACTCTGTAAGATGTAAATTCTAACGTTTTCCATTCAACTGTATGTTAAATCCTTTACACCTGCTTTGCACCCAACTAGTTTTACCAAACGGTACCGGCTAATAGCTAGCATTAGCACAGGCCTTGTGTTGCATTGCATTTTATGATTTACAAGTACATCCTGCCTCGCGTTAGGTGACTCTTTTGCTATCCGAATGAAACATCTCACCTCGACGTCGATGTCCAGGAAGCCTCCTTCGGCCACTTCAAACATGAGGCCCATCTTGGTGCCGGAGTTGACCCGCTCGTAGAAGCACTCCTCGGCATGGGCGTCTATGCTAACGAAGTAACCAGAAGCAGTGGCCGACAAGACGGCCAGCAAGACAACTAGCTCCGACAAGGTAAACATGTTTCAGTGGTTGTGTGGAAAGCGTAAAAATAAATCTGACGGTATAAAAAATTTCCTCGCTACTGTATATCCAGTTTGTGTGAGTGGACTGTTGCAGGAGAGGAGCCGCAACAAGCTCGGCTACTCTGTGCTGCTCTCAGACTGCCACGTACGGGCTTACTGCACGGGTACCTGTGAGGGCCAAACCTCCGAGGATACGTGACACACACTGAAAAGGAAGTGAAAGGCAACTTTTCGTTTTCTCATTTGTTATTGGAAGAAGTCCCTTAAGTCTATGTAAACTTGCCAAAGTCAACCCCGTAAAGACTCCTTATGTGCAACGCGAATACTTAAAGACTCATGTTCTTTAGTTTACTATAATTTGTGTTTTTACACTGAATGTAAATACTTTTATTTATTGATTTATAAAAAAATCAAATCAAAAGAACATAAGTGAAAATGCACTAATTTAATGAGTAAAATACATATGTTTATACAAATATATAATAAGAATATAATAACAAAATATCCTAAACAACAGCACCAAGTCATCTAAGTAATAGTACACGATTATGAAAACAATTGATATCAGTTGACAGCATTTTGCAATAACAACAATAATAATGATAATAGTAATTTATTAATGTTGCATAGCAGTTCAAAACTCTACTTGAAGATAATACTGCTTGAAGACACAGTGCATCACTGTAAGACTTTTTTGTAGTGTGGCATGAGTGACAGACTTGAATACTTTTTTGTTAGATTTGTAACTTTATAATATTTTGTATTATTTAATTCAGTTTAGTAAGTTACTGTTCTTACTGTCTTGGAGTGACAGTGACCAAATAATTTCCCCTCAGCTTAATAAAGTATTTTGATTCTTCTCCATTCCTCAGGTTTCCTGTCACTCTACAACATTACATTAAACAGTTTGAACCAAAAGACTGTTTAGCACAACCTCCTGGAACACGTCTCTCCTAGACATCTCTATGCCTTCACAGGTGTGTCATCTGGATAAACTGGGTTTGCACTCTTCATCCTCTTCATTGCTGCCCTCACTTCCTCCTTATTAATCCTCCACTCTTTGTGATTCACTAACTTTTCTCCATCTGTTTTCCTATCGTCCTCATTTTCTGGCATTATCAGCACCTCAAAGTGCTCCTTCCATCATCTTAACACACTCTCTTCTATTGTTAGCACATTTTCATTTCTATGGTTAACCACTCTAACCTGCAGCATATACTTTCCATTTCAATTTCTCTGTTTAGCCAATCAGCAAAAGTCCTTTTCTCCTTCCTTAATTTCTAGCGTCACTTACAACACACTACAATCCTTTTTCTTTGCCACCTCTCTCGTTGCTGTATTCCTAGCCTTCCTGTCTATTTTTTTCATCTCCTAAATATGTCACTCCTTCTTTACTAACCTCTTCATTTCAATAGTTTCTTGTACTTCATCATTTCACCACCAGGTCTGCTTTACCCGGTTGTGTCCAGAGGATACACCAAACACCAGTGTCAGCACTAAAGCTGTACTTTCCCAGTCATCAGGTAACTCTTTCCTTCCACCCAGAGCATGCCTCAACTTCTTCCTGAACTCTGTGCAACATTCTTCTTTCTTCAACTTCTTTCACTTACTCCTTGCCTCTGCCTTCACTCGCTTCCTCTTCTTAATGTACAAAGGCATCCTACAGACAACCATCTGATGCTGTTTAGCGACATTCTCCTCTGACACCACCTTTCAGTCTCCTATATCTTTCAGATTGCACATTTTGCATAAGATGTGGACCCTCTGTGTGCACCTTCCTCATCTCTTATGTCACCCTGTGTTCTTCCCTCTTCTTAAAGTACATGTTTAGTACAGACATTTTCATCCTTTTCGCAGAATGTACTATTATCCGTCCCTCTGCATTTCTCTAACACCTTACCCACTAAATACCTCTGTTCCCTTTGTCTACATGTCCATAGAATTTTGCACCAATCACAATAATGCCCCCCCCCCCCCGGTGACATTATTGCTTCATCTAACTTACTCAACTTACCCCAGAATTTGTCTTTCTTTTCTAATTGACATCCAGCCTGTGTTGCATGCGCACTGACAACATTCAACATCGACCATTCGATTTCCAGCTTCGGACTCATGTTCCTGCCTGACACTTTTCACCTCCACAACACTGTTCACATACTCTTCCTTACCCCTACTCCACTCCTCTTTCTATCTACACCATGGTAGAGCAGCTTGAATCCACCTCCAATACTCCTGGCCTTGCTTTCCTTCCATCTGGTCTCCTGCATAAACAATATATCTACCACAATATATTTATACTGCCAACTTTAACCCCCAGACTTCTGTCTTTCCTACGCTCTCATTGCCTCATAACACACCCTCCTCCTCTTCTTTTCCTTTGTCTATGGCCAATATTAGCATTTTACACCAGCACCCTGTTTGAAAGGTTGAAATCTCATCCATCATGACTTGAATGTTGGCCAAGGTTTTAATGGGTTTGTCCAAATATTTATATTTGTTGGATCAAATATAAATAAAAGGATTTAAAAGCAAGATGCATTTTCACCAGTCTTATGGATGTACTATTTTGGGGAAAAGAGTACAATGCTTCAGTGATAAAGTTACTTACATCACCACTTGACTTTCTCCTAAGTTAGTCTGTTTTATGTGAAATATTTTATATGATTTTGCTTACAAAGCAAATGACAAATATTAGATAGCTCAAAGATTGCAAGTAAATGTTCAAATAGAAAATAAATTGTTATACTAATTTTTTTTATCTGTATTTATTTCTACGCGTTTCTAATAACCCTAGACGCCACAACAAAACATTACGAAAGTTTAATAATATAATTTTTAAAATGGTAGCGCATCTAATTACGTCACAAATAACATATGAAATGTAATTTATCTCCCTTTGCCGTGAGTACAGACAGTCAACGAACTGTTCGAGAAGCCTTCGCAGACGTTCTTCGTCGTTTACCGCTTTCGCCGCTGTATCGTAAAAAAACCTTTAAAGAGCATGCGCTGAGTGAAAGTGATCTGGCTCTTTAATTTATCTGACGCCGTTTACCGGACGGACTGAGATCTGTAGCTTTTATTTAAGCGGGTTAAAGCGACCACGAGAAACGGACGCCCAGGGTGAAAAAATCCATTACACCCTCTGTTTTGTCGCAGGTTTGGTGACGTCCAATAATCGACTTGCTGTGAAGTCTCCGGGGCCGAGGCCTAGAGACATTTTTTTTGTAACGGGCGCTATAAAAAAAATTGGTGTCGATGCTTAACTACATTTAAGGTGCCCGTTTTGACCGGATGTGAACCAATGAAGCACTTTATACTGTAACTGAAGCTTTAACGGTGGGAAACGTTAGCCAGCTAATTAAAGCTACTGCTAACTGCCAGCGAGGAAGTGAGGAACGAAAAAAAATGACATCTCGGAGGTAAGCGGGGGCTGTCTGGAAAACAATGTCTGCTGATAATGCTAGCTGAGTCTGCTAACTTTAAGTGAACTCAGCTGTTTGGATCTTGGTATGTCGGTAGACAGTCAATGAGAGTTCCGACGTTTCTGGACAGACAGAAATAGGTAGTGTAGGGCTGCTTCATTTAGCGTTACACCGGCAACTTAAGGCAGTCTCAACTTGTTAAGTAAACAGCGCTGTAACATTTGTACAGAACATACAAAGCTAAGCTGTCCACAAACTGTAGTTACTAATAGATAAAGTTCAAGTTAACCAACTCTGCTACAGCTGCTGTTAACAGATGCATCTTGCTGGATTGATTTGTTATGGTTTGAGCTGCTGTCCAAGTCAAACCAGCTGTATTTACAAATAACTGAGCATAAGACACCCCATATTGGTACAAAAATTAACGAGTCATTTTAACGAGAAAACGGGAAAACAGCAGGAGTGCATCAGAATAACGGAAATGAAGTACTTTGACGTTGTAGATATGTGCAGAGTAGGAAGAAGTCATAGCAGTTTCAACATTTTAAGTAAATTAAATTCCTTAGGTAATAAATGTAACGCGTTAAAAAGTCATCGTTAGCGAGTGGAATAAATATATTTCACATAGATGGTGCACAGAACACAGACTTCTTGTACAGACGAGAGGCAAAAGATGAAAATAATATTCACAGGGAGGCAGAGGCAGGAGATGACCACAATGGACGCATGAGTGAAACAGGCAGGCAGTCTTTTCGGGGGAGTGCAGGGTGGCAACTTGTAGAAAGAGCGCAGTCAGCCTCTGAATGTCTTTACTGGAATATACAGAGTTGGATAGAGAGGAAGTGAAGAAAGACAGAGACAGTGTGGCTCTTTTTTACCCTTGGTTCCAAATGAGTCTCATTGTCAGCAAGCATCCTGTGCAATAATACCAGAAACATTATAAGAGAGAGACAAGACTCTCAAAGGAATCCTTTATTGAAATCTAGGCAAGAAATTTTTAACAGCAAGGATGGTGATTGGAGTATAACTTCCCCAGTGGCCTTTTGAAATCCTCATTAATGTGTAAGTCATTGACACATTTAAGCTGTTTTAATCAGATTTAACTTTCATGTCCAGGTGAGCATTAAAATTAAACTTGATTGATACTTCAAAATGCCCAGATAAGTGAGTGGAGATGAAACTACATGCTTTTAGAAGAACTTTGATAATACTGTCTCTGAATAGTGGATTGAAAATTGCAAATAATCAAGTTTTAAGCAGTTAATTCATAATTTTGAACACCTCTTAGTACTATAATTGACCATCCACTCTGAGTTATGTCATGTTGTTGTTGTGCAATGTATGGATTTTTGGCAAAAAGTTCACACAATGCACTATATAATGAGTAAAAATGAAATGCATGTACTTAACAGTAAGTCTAAATTGTTAGTTTACTTGTCCTCTTTTAGGTGGTTTCACCCCAACATCACAGGTGTGGAGGCTGAAAACCTCCTGCTGACTCGTGGAGTGGACGGGAGCTTTTTAGCCAGACCCAGTAAAAGCAATCCAGGAGACTTCACGCTCTCAGTACGGTAAGTGACGTTACACATGTTTGTACAAAGCACCATACTCCAGAGGTGCATCCCTAGTGTACTGTGGGATTGTGAAAACTAAACAGTGTTGCTGGAGCAAACATTTGGACATTGAATAATCTGTCTGCTGATCCAATGTTTTGTTTTGTTTTTTTGTTTTTTTTCCCCTCCCTTTTAATGATCTGGATGCCTTTCTTTGACTTTATAACAGAAGAATTGTTTTGCATTACCCTTTTACAAGTTAGATTAAAATAAAAATAAAACAAAACATTCTTGCTTGTGAAACAAGTAAGGAAACAAGGAACATACAAAGTTGACTGTCAGAGTCAACTTTACAGAGGTTTGCTTTGATATTTTGGCTATCCCTGTGGTGTGCATTAAGAGTTTTAAAAACCATTACAATACAGGAAGCAATGGATGAACTGTGATTGTTCTGCTGTTTTAATAAAATGTGCTTTTGCACTTTATAAATAATTTTTACAAATCAACTTGAGAAAGACTATGAGCTCTGTTAAGGTGATCAAAGTAAATTTTGAATGGTTGGACATTTCAGTATTGCCAGCCTTTAGGTTTTTCCTAATATTTTTTTTTATTTATTTTTTTGTGGCTTGGTCACAGATGCTGAAGGACTTTCAAAAGACAGGAGTTATACAGCATTATCCCTTCGACTGGAAGAGAAAATATAAATGGATTGAATGAGCAACAAATCGTTTAATTTTCACTTTACATATATTATCTCTTTTTATTATCTCTTTCTCTTTATTCTCTCTTTTTTTTTTTTTTAAACTAAAATTTTGCAAGAGTGAAATAATTTACTGGATTCTTCTGTTTTATGATCTGCATAAAGCAAGATTTAAGACACACTTTTTGTAGGACAGTGTAGTTTCACAGCAAAATTGTCCTACCTACTTTGCTTTCAAATAGAACCACATTCGTGGTTCTATTTGACTAATCTATTGGACTAATCAGTATTTCAGCAGTAACAGTTAGTCAAAAGACTGTGGAACTTGAATTAGGTTTTGATAAATCCACAGAGAATTATCCCTCAGTTCTGTAGGATGTTTTAGTCTATTCAGTATAATTGTCTGTTTTCCACGCTCTGCCCACATCACATTCGTTTCCAGGAGCAGCAGGCAGGTGTTTTGAGTGAACAAGCACAGATAAACCCCTGCAGCACATTAGGTACCCAGCACTAAACTAACAAGCAGTCAAAGTTGGAAACTAGCACATCTACATCTAGCAGCTTAATGGCCAGATGGTTCACTTAGGAGCTGGTGCAGAGCAAGCCTGAGAGTAAATATTAGACTTATATTTAACAGGTGGACACAAACATGAGTGGAAAAGAGTAATAGCTTTGCTTGGTGTGTGAAGAGGGAATTGTTTAAGTAATAACATGATACAATATGTCTGTATTAGTTCTTTATGTTCTGTCCCTTGCAGCATAATTGGACTATTAAATTGTTGTCTTTCCTTTACAATTTTGGACGATAGTGAGAAATCCAGTATTATCTGAAGAAGGCAAGACCAGTGTTTGCTGATGCAAAAAACCCAAACAGCTTTGTATTTTTCTCTTGAGGCCTGTCAAGTCATAAATTCTATTTCAAGATAAAGTATCATTAAGTCAGTTTGGCTGATGTAGCCAGTGTTATTTTTGAAACAGCCACATATTTCATCTCTACGGTCTCTCATCTTGCACCATATTTACTTCCTATGGAAACAAAACAAATCATGCTTCTCGTGTGGAAACTGACATTTCCACAAGGACGCTAGTTTAAATCAGCGTGTCTTGTCCTTTTTAAAAAAATTGTTTTTATTTATTTATTTATTTTAAACTAAGTCACTGACAGTTATTGAGCCGCATATCTGACACAAGTTCTCCTTTTTTCTATTTTCTGTGTTGATGGCAGTCACCTATAATTACTCAACAGTTAGTCTGGTTTGTATCACCAAAAAACATATGCCAATAGAAATGATACCTATGGTGTTACACAGTGTTAAACTGATTATCACTTTGCTAATTTTGTATCATTTCTCGCTCTGCATCAGAAGGGCTGGAACAGAAACAAACCTAAGGGTTGTTTCAGTTCAGTTAATATAATGTCGTGCCTGTAACAGTTTCCTAAAGTTGGTGACAGTATAAAATTTTGTGTTCTGTTTGAAAGACGAAAGCTGGAGGCACAGAGTACCTCCATAGAGTAGTTTTCATTATCACCTAATGTCCTGATTGATTGAGATCCAATGAATTACTTCATCTGAAAAATGTCATAAAATCTTGTTTTTTCAGATCAAAAGAACTAATTTTCACAAGTGAGAAATACTGTGAACATCTTAATCTTGGGGATTAATCATGGTCAGATTGATTGCCTATAGCTTTCTGTACTTTCATGACGCCATCTCCTCTTAAAGCTGACACTCACAACACTGTCATTTGTAGGTTCATCCTGTTTGTTATCAAGTTACAGCTTAATGTAACTTCTGTGATTCAAGAGCTAAGAGGCAGTTTATATCCTGTCTGCAACTTTTTGCAAAGTAATCATCTTCTGTTTATACATTTTTTTTAATTAAATTAATTCAAATTAAATTAAATGAATTCAATTTCATTTATCTAGTGCCAATTCACAAGAACACCTACCTCATGGCATTTTATATTGTAGGGTGAAAACATCCACCTGCCACAATCATTTGTGAGTGAGGGGAAAGAGAAGAGTGCAGAGGGAAATGGAACAAAAGACACATATGGGAGAAAGATTAAGAGTTTAGTAATTAGTAATGATTTGAATGCAGTAGTAGTGAGTGATGAGTAAGGTGCTGAGTGCGTCATGGAAGTCCTCCATCAGCTTGTTGTGGCATAACTCACCATTAGCTCCAGTTATGTTTTCTTTTCACATAACTGGAGCTAATGGTGCTCATTTTTATTTTATTTTTTAACCCTCCCTAACCCTTTCCCCAAAACTGATTATTAAAGCTATTTTTTAAAATAAAATATTCAGTCATATAATTGAAGACAGAAGAGGGCAGTGAAGAGTGAAAAACAGACCAGTTTTGTGTGTACAAAAATGGACAGAACATGGTGGTAGAACTAAAATAATTAGAGAAAAACACGCTGAAAAATTCTGCAAATTTTATGACTTATAATATAACTTATAATATGTAACATAATATTTTGGCTGTTTAGCTTGTATCTGAGCTCAAAATATGAGTAAAAAATGGATCATAGGCCAGTTGTTCCTACATTTGTAACCTGATGATGATCTTTCATGTGATAGTAACATAAATGTTTGTGCTGTTCTGCAGGCGAAATGGAGCAGTCACCCATATTAAGATCCAGAACACAGGAGATTACTATGACCTTTATGGCGGGGAGAAGTTTGCCACACTTGCAGAGCTGGTGCAGTATTACATGGAACATCATGGACAACTGAAAGAGAAAAACGGTGATGTTATTGAGCTGAAGTATCCACTCAACTGTGCAGATCCCACCTCAGAGAGGTAAGTGTTAATGTTCATGTAATATTTTTTGTGGCAGAAAAGTTCTAAAAAAAAACAAACTCCAAATGAGTTGTCAATAATTTCTGAACACCTTGTATATTTTGTATATTAAATTTACATAAGACCATTTTGGACACAGGTGTTGTTTTTTTTATTTTTTATTTTTATTTTTTTAAACTATTTGATAACACTATAGTTGCCAGTTCAATTCACACTTAAACAGTAAGTAAGAACTATAAGCTTCAGATTTTAATGTTATGTCTTTTATCTTTGATAAGCTGTGCTTGCTTCAAGTTAACTAAGGCAGATCTTGCCGTTTACATAATATGAGAGCACATCTCTGTTACGTGATATATTCTACTACCTTCATATTTTCCCATTGCAGATGGTTCCACGGACACCTGTCGGGCAGGGAGGCTGAGAAGTTGCTCACTGAGAAAGGCAAGAATGGCAGTTTCCTGGTGAGGGAGAGCCAGAGCCATCCGGGAGATTTTGTTCTATCGGTCCGTACTGGAGATGACAAAACAGACAGCAGTGACAGTAAACCTAAAGTCACTCATGTCATGATCCGCTGCCAGGTAAGATCCAGATTTTGTACACACTCCGTGTGTTTTCCACACCTAAACTCTGCCTCTTAGTTTGTCTGAATTCTGTGCATCATGTAGCATGCAGGTATACCAGCAGCCACCCAAGTATATTTAGAAATTTAGTTTATCCTTTTCCATCTTTCCAAGGGTAGCAGATTTATTAGTTGACTTTTTTTTTTTTTTTTTTTTTTTTAAAAAGCCTTGCTAACCAGCTAGCCCTGGCCCTTAATTATTCTTAACTTTTGGCTGCTTAACAGGCCAGACTGGTGTTGTGGCATTACTCAGTATTACTTAGTTGCCTCTTCAAAATCATGACATGGATTACCTAGATTTTTTCTTTTTTGTAATGAAAATTTCAAGTTCAGAAGCAGAGTACTTTCTTAGAAAATACTTTTTAATAATACCCAGTGGTATAGCTGCTGCTACCCAAGGTGGATAAGCTAGAAGTTGTGTTGCAGTCACTCATTTTCTATAATATAGAGTTTTTGCACATTACTGAAAGCAACAACATCTCAGTATTTTAAGACAAGATATTCAGTCAATTAACATACCTTGTAAAATTTCACCTAGGTCTTGAGGACTGTATACATAGATATGAATTGGTTGTATACAAAAGACATCTGTATCTTGATTCTGGTAACATAAGGCTAGTCTGTTTTTAATTATATTGCTGATGTACCTGTGTCCTTTTGCTCAGCATGACCTGAAGTATGATGTGGGTGGAGGGGAGAAGTTTGACTCCCTCACAGACTTGGTAGAGCACTACAAGAAGAACCCTATGGTTGAAACTCTGGGCACTGTGCTTCAGCTTAAACAGGTTTGACCCATCTCCTGTAGCCATGTGTTCCCAAGCATTTGTGCCTATATTACCTGCCTCAGAATCTGTTCAGTTGTAAAGGAAGAGAAACATTGGAAACATTTCCTGATTTGTTTCTCTTCTGACTCTTGGTCTTTGCAGCCTCTGAACACTACCCGTATTAACGCAGCAGAGATTGAGAGTCGAGTTAGGGAGCTTAGCAAACTAGCGGAGGCAACAGACAAGGTCAAACAGGGATTCTGGGAAGAATTTGAGGTGAGTGGTCCTACGTTTGTGTTAATTTTTATTATTCGTGTACTTTTGTATTATCGACATCTTTAAAAATGAAAGTAAATAGTCATAACTTTATTACATATTAAATGTCCATCACGCCACTCTTGTGTTAATCTATGCACGGTCTGAAGCATGTGTGTGGGAATGTATGTGAATGTTTTACTGTTATATCTTATTAGTATTTTAAGTATTCTATCTATTTTATTTATTGAATTTTATTGTTTTATTTATATTTTGATATTGCTAGGGATGATGCAATGATCGGGGACCATTCTTAATTTCGTTGTTCTCATGACAATGACAATAAAGATTCTGATTCTGGATGTGAAGTGAACTGCCTCCTGTTGCTCATGCTTTCATGCATATCTATTTTATGTGCAGACAGTTTAAAATATGGACATAGCTTCTGTAGCATTTTTATGCCATTGTGAAGCCTCATACTTGCATAGACATGGAGTTATAGTGAATGAAGTGAAAGACTTCATTATTTGTCTGCAAAGATAAATTTATAACCATAAATTAGGTGAAGTTAGTGAAAACCGGGTTCTGTTTACATGATAAATTTTTTTTGGTGTCACTATAATCAATGAATAATCATAGGTAATTGTGATCTTAATATTTAACCAAATAATTGTGATAAGGATCACCGTGGAGCCCTAATTATAAAATTGACAGCTGACTAAAATTAATAGTGTTGGACATTAACTGTAAATTAGTGTCATGGATCACAGTAGCCAGTGAAATAATTTAGCAAGCTAGCGAATTAGCTTTTCTACGTACCGTACATGATTTCAGGAGGAATAATGTTAGCAAGCAAATTGCAGTTAGTTGCAACCTTATGCCTGTACTGGCAACATACAGTAATGTAAGCTAATAAAGTAATTTGAAAATGGCAGACTTTGGAATTAGCTGACCTTTTCTACTCAAGATAGTATTTGTTTATATACGATTTCATGTGATTTGTCTGCATCAGCGATAGTTGTATTCACTAACATTAACCAGAAGAGCGATAGGTTAAGGGTTTGAGTCTTGCTATGTATTGAATTTCCTGTTAATGTTGACAATAATTTTCTCCTGAAGGCCAAATCTCGTGTTCGCAAGGCTTCACTCAACAAATATGCCTAGTGTCGGCTAACTTCAGCTTGCCTGCTAAGGCTAACAAATAACTTGACACCTAACATAATGTGGCATGATTGTTGATGTCAGAGTATTTCAGAAACTGCTCATTTACTGGGTTATTTCCCCCAGAAAACCATCTCTGGATAAAGTGTGATTAAAAATTTTAGAAATCTTGGTTGGAAATGGCATTTTAAAATGTGACTCTCCTCTTTTTTTCCTATTCAGACCTTACAGCAACAAGAGTGCAAGTTGCTCTACAGTCGCAAAGAGGGCCAGAGACCAGAGAACAAAAACAAGAACCGATACAAGAACATTCTGCCTTGTAAGAAAATCACTCATTTTTGTCTATAAAAACCCTCCAGTTTAACTGCTCAAGGACCTCCTGAAGGGATTTTTGAGGCAACTAACTACTGATTTTATTTCCATTTCCAGTCGACCACACACGCGTGGTGCTGAAAGACGGGGACCCAGATGAGCCAGGCTCTGACTATATCAACGCCAATATCATCATGGTAGTATCCACTGTCATGGTAAACTCATGTCATCTTTGGGACACACATTGCACACACTGCATATGTATGTGATAGTATGTAGATGGCTTCATATGTCAACTTTCACTCACGCCGCTATTCATCAGCCTGTGTGATCAGTCAGTTTGTGTTCTTGTTTGCTGTATTTCTCAGTTGCTGATTGTGTCATGCTTATGTGTGTTTATGCAGCCGGATTTGGACTCAAAGTGTAATCAAGGCACCAAGGTGAAGAAGAGCTACATTGCCACTCAGGGCTGTCTACATAACACCATCAGTGACTTCTGGAGGATGGTTTTTCAGGAGGACTCTCGAGTCATCGTCATGACCACCAAAGAGGTAGAAAGAGGGAAGGTAAGCAAAGCGACTGATCACGGAACTGCAATTCTACCTTAAAGGTTAAGATACTATTTCAAGATGTGCCGTTTTTGTGTGCTGCTCAAATTCTTAAAATAATTAATCTAAGCAGACAATATGGTTGATTGTCAGGGATAAACACCATTGTTAACAAATTCTAAACTGTTAGGTCATTAAGCTTGAGTTAGTATTTTATTAAATAAAAATAAGTTAATTAGTAATGTTTATTAATTTGTTAACAGTTTGAAACTACCTTTAAAGTTAAAGCACCAAAACTGCATGACAGGTTTATCATGGTTCAAGCTGAAATGCACTGATCACAACTTTAACCCTGCATGTTTAGAAAATATACTTAAAAGTTCCCAGTGTCTTTAAAAAAAAAAAAACAACCCCCCCCCCCCCCCCCAAAAAAAACAAAGGTAAAGAACTTCTGTGAGACACTATCAACGCTCCTAAATTGACGTGTTTAAGATAAAACAAGATAGATGCCATCCCAAAAGTTGGAAAATCCTTTTACAGCAGCCAAAATGTCATACACAACCCATGAGAAAATATCTTGACAGTAAAACGACTCAATAAGTTAAATATAAAATTAGAATGTAGAGCACAGTAAACAAAATTAAATAAAGATGCACCAAAGGGAACAACAGAATAGAATGCCATGCAAAAAGTTGAGTATAATACAATTAGAACCACAATAAGAAAAATGTACAAATACAAAAAGAAAAACTACAAAACTTCAAAATTTTATACAAAAGTTCAAAGTAAAGGATATAGTGTGGAAAAAGTAAAAAAACAAAAATAGTCAACTTCCTGATAACTAGCTATCTTAGCTAATATTAGCAGTAACTTCTAGTATGTGAAATTTCCATGTATGTATGCATGTATGTTTCCTTTAAAAAAATTAAAATGTGTTTAACATATTTACAGAAAATATCGACATTCACAGGAACTTCAAATGTTCTACTATTACTACTGATGAATATGTAATGTGTAACTATGTGATTGTGTTTCAACAGAGTAAGTGTGTGAAATACTGGCCAGACGTGTCAGCGCTGAAGGAGTATGGGGCTATGCGTGTTCGCAATGTCAGAGAGACGTCTGCACATGACTACATCTTAAGAGAACTGAAACTTTCCAAAGTTGGACAGGTAAGTTGTTTGTTTGTATGAAAATATACTGTGCAAATCTAACATGATGATTGTTTGAAAAAAAAAAAAAAAAGTTGTTATCCATCATTGAAGTTCACTGCAATAAATGCCAAAAATTACTAAAGATGACAGATTTAAAACCTGTTCAAATCCCATGAACCCCTTTGATTATGGACTCTTTGTTTTTTGTTGTTGTTTTTCAGGGCAACACAGAACGTACAGTTTGGCAGTACCACTTTAGGGCCTGGCCAGATCATGGAGTCCCCACTGACCCAGGTGGTGTACTTGACTTCTTAGAAGAGGTCAACCTTAAACAGGAGAGCATATTGGATGCTGGGCCAATAACGGTACATTGCAGGTACCTCAAATTCCACAGTCAGAACACTTTATCATTGATAATGAAAGAGATATGGTTATTCAAAGTCTTGTTTTTCAGTGCAGGGATTGGGCGGACAGGAACCTTTATAGTGATTGACATCCTAATAGATGTGATCAGAGAAAAAGGTGAGTACACATGCACTCTGTGGCCACTGTAGCACCAAGCTCACAATTCTCCATATTTTCTTCTGCATATTTTCTTAGTCTGTAAATGCATTTCTTTTTCTTTCTTTTTCTTTTTTTTTTTTTTTTTTTTTCCCAAAATTGATTTTTGTTCCAGGCTGCATACATATTAATGTCTGCTCTGAGTCTGAGCATTTTAAGTGTGATTGTGAGGACAGATATATATTTGGTGAAATAATTAAATAACTTTGTATTTAATTTAATGGTACCTGTCCTGCACTGTATCATGAATTTATTTTATCTGTCAACCTTAACCTCTGTCACAGTCAGGGGCTAGGGCTAACACTGATCTAGTCAAAACTTACTTTGGCCTAGGGCCAGTTCTTTCATTGGTTGCTTCTTAATAGCAACTACACAGTTTGTGCTTGCATACTTGCCAGTTTCTTGCCAGTACTTGAAACGAACACTCAGCAGTCTAGACGTGTGAGGATGATGTCTTATACACGTCTACATAACTCTCTGCTTATCCAAGAAAAAACACACACAGATTACATGTTTTTTGTTTTGTTTTTAAAATTCTACTAGACTTCAAAAACTTATAAGAGACAACTGATGTTTAGAATAAATAATCTAAGCTTCGTTGCTCCCTTGTCACAAAGGGTTGCTACAGCAGGTAGCTCCTCATATTTGATATTAGCAGAGTTTTATGCGAGATGAACCTTCCTGATGCAATCCCACAGAGTACTTGTATCTCCCCTTTTGCTTGCCGAGTTGTTTCATTAAAAATATATATAATTTGATCATTTCTGGAGAATGTAGTCCAAATGTTTCTGCACTCATGCCTGGATGTCATGAGTGCCTGGTCAGCTGATACCTTGAGAGATAAGGGGACTGTTATGTCTCATATTTTCAAATACGTCGAAGCGCTTTTCCAGGTTCTCTTGAAAAAGTGACCAGCTGTTTGAAGATTACGCTATTACATTGTCATCAACAAAAATGTGCATATTTGGTTTCCCTGATTTATAAACTCTATAAAGAATGGTGTTTGGGACAAGATCTGGACTGCAGTCTGGAGTCTATTTTTGACTATGCAAAATGCATTAAATTTGTTAAATTATTTATTTATTTTTCCTGGTGCAGGAGTGGACTGTGACATTGATGTGCCGAAGACCATACAGATGGTTCGTTCTCAGCGTTCTGGGATGGTGCAGACTGAGGCACAATACAGATTCATCTACATGGCTGTACAGCACTACATAGAAACATTGCAGAGGCGCATAGAAGAAGAGCAGGTACGCAGCACTTTGTTTTTTATTTTTCACCTCACTTCTACTCACACTTATACCATTCATCTGCTTTCTCCTCCACAGAAAAGTAAGATTAAGGGACGTGAGTACACAAACATTAAGTACTCTTTGTCTGACCTGACTGGAGGAGAGCAGAGCCCTCTGCCTCCTTGCACTCCTATTCCTACTCCCACCTGCACAGAGTAAGTGCCTCTTAAATGACCTGTGGCATTTAAACCCTTGTAAAGAAAGCATTGACAGTTTCTTGTTGATTTGTATTTGTTGTCAGGATGAGGGAGGACAGCTCCAGGGTGTATGAAAATGTGGGGCTGATGCAGCAACAGAAGAGCTTCAGATGAGATTCACCTTTTGATACCAGTGCTCTATCAGCTCCAGGTAAATCCATGAAGAACATACGGAGAGAACTGTCATAGCTTTAAATGAGAGGAAGCTGATCTAAAAAACAAAAATACAACCAGTTCTGCTTGTCAAAGAGAAGGAATTAGAAAAAGACAGTTGTCTACAGTAGTTAAAACAATAAAGGTCAGTCTTTATAGCATTAAATACAGAGTTATTGTTAATTAAGGAGAAAACAACAAAACTAGCTTTGATTAACTTTTACCTTTTTAGATTACCTAAAAAAAAATTAAATATTGTGTTCTAATCTTTTGTAGTTTATATATAGCTGAGAAGAAGGTTAAATTTACTGAAGGGAAATTTAAATTATAATAATGGAAAACATTTTTTAAATTATTATTATTATTATTATTATTATTATTATTGTCACTTAATGCATGAGCTGACATTGTGATTAAGTAAGCACACCTCAAATATCCATGTAACATCTCTGACCATTTCTGCTAAAGACTTGTAATCTGTTTCCTTATTTGGAAGATGAAAAGTGCCAGTCCTTTTTTTCTTTTCTTTCCTGCATTTTTTCATACCTACTGTTAGTACATTAAATGTCAAGCAATCAAGTTATTAAGTGGGGTCATTTATCTTTCTCATACCTACACTGTTTCTGTTATCTGTACCTAATTGTTCTAATGCTCTTAACTATGTTTTTAAATCATTTTAAGCACAAAGACATTCCACAAGATCTTTATTCCATTTTTAGAAACCTGCACCTTCCTCTGAAAACTTAACAACTTGTTCGTCCTCACAGAGATCAGTCCTAGAGATAAAGGCTTTTGGATAACTGAGCTATAGGCTTTGTCAAAATGTTGTTGAAAACTGTAGGTTTGTTCATGGTGTCCCCTGCTGCTCTGTTTTTTCAGTTGTTAAACCACATGTAATTCAGGATATCTCTGAATCGTGTTCTAGTCTGTTAACCAATCACTACTGCATCAAAACTACGACATTACAATTTAATCTTGATGCAGGTTTAATATTCCAGGTAAGAAAATTCATTCACTTTACCTGGAAGGAGTGTTTTCAGTAGGAGAAATTTTTTCATCATTCATTCAAGTGACTTTTGTCAGTGGGATTACAATGCAGTGATTAGTGGAAAATTGCAATAGAATTAAAGTATGTAATGTTCAAAACATAAATATTTCCTTGAAGCATAAATGATCCTACACGTTTCCTATGAAACAATAACAAGTTGTACATTTTCAATGTTTAAGTGTTCCCTTTCAGTCATTTAAGAGTTAAAATGCAAATAATTAGTTTAACTGACTGATATATCTGACTAGAGAAAAGAAGCAATGTTTAAGCAGTGCCATCCAATGTTTCACCTCAGGATTGTGCTGATATGAAAATGCTACAACTGAAAATTGCCAGTTTGTCACAATGCATGTAAATAATCCTCAGTGCATAAATAACATCTTGCACCCCCCCCACCCCCCACCCTCCACCCCACCCCTATCTAACACAGACCAGTATTGCATCCAGACAATCAAATTAAATCAAGTTTGTTTGTTTTTTTCTTTTTAGGATCTTGATACCTGACAGTTTTTTCGCCAGCCACACCTTGAAGCCTGAGACTTGACCATAATGATATGGAACAATGGGGGAAAGAAAACAAGAACACACACACACACACACACACACACACACACACACACACACACACACACACACACACACACACACACACAAGATACGAGGGAGACCAGAAACTGGGGTTCCCCTCCTGTTCTTGCTTATTCTTAAGTGAACAATTTCCCTCTAGTTGAATTCTAAACCACTGTGATCGTCAGAAGAGCCTTTGAGAAGCCTAACATGCTAAATCTACTACTAAACCACAGTTTGGGTTTAGGCTTTGTAAATCTCACTGCAAAAAGGGCTGCCAACAGCGAGCACCCTCCTCAGAGGGAAAAGAACCTAACTAATCTTTGCTCATCTCTCATTCTTCTGTGTAATTTTTTTTTTTTTTTTTTTTTAATTAACCAAAGGAAAGTGAAATTGATCGTTTGTAGATGGAAGTGAAGAGTTTACTGAAAAAGGCCTGTGCCAAACCCACACATAATTTTATTCACATTTTGCACCTAGTTATACAGTCTTTGGGCTCAACAAAAGTGGGGGAAAAACTTCCAGTGGTTTTTACTGTTGATTTGTAACTACACAAATTAATTTTTCTGTGGCAAAAACACCTCAAAGAGAAACAAAAATTCAGGTTCTTGGGAGTGTAATTAACTTCTTTGTCTCCTAGTTCACGAGTTTAGTACGCTTTCATTAGGATTAACAGTGTTGGTTAATCATTCCAGAGCTCAAGCCGAATGTCCTTAATGCTGCACTTTGAATTGGCAGCATTAGTTTCAGTTAAGCCTTGATTCATCTGGTGGATTTATGAATCTGGATTTTTGGGAGGAGTTTCCTGAAGCTATGCACTTATGTTGCAAAGTCAGGATGTTGACATATTAGGACTTCAGGGGAGTCTCTGTATGTCATTTGCAGGCATTGCCATATGCTGATGGCTGCCAAAAAGATGTCTCTTTTTTTTTTTTTTTTTTTCCCCTTTTTTTTGTAAGTGCATTTTCCCTTTTTTTATTATTCTTTTCTTGTTAAAGATAAATGCCTTTATATACCATTGCCTATTTTGAACACCACATGTACTTAAGTTTAAAAGTTTGTTCTAGGAAGTAATCACACATCAGTTTTGGTAGTAGATAAATTGTTATGGTTGTGGTCAGTTGGATTCAGGAGCTTATACACACAAACAAACATTCACACATTTTATAGGAGAGTATTTTCTGGTCTTTCTTTTGTGTGTCAATCAAAGTGAACAGTTTTATTGGAATACTTTGACATTTTGGAGAAAAACAATCATTTACTCCAGATAATACGATGGATCCCACTCTCACATCTGTAAACTATGAAGCTATAGCTAGTAGCTATTTGTTTAGCTTAGTTTTGCTTAGAGACTGAAAACGAGGGAACGGCTATATTAAATCTACTTAAAGGTAAATCAATAAAACAAATATTCGGATTAATAGTATTTGTATACATGTTTAATGACATCACTATTCTAAATTATCTGTAAAGAAACGTACTTTCGTTCTATCAAATCCATAAAACCATGCTGATTTTAAGTTACACATTGGACTTATGAAAAGTACTTGTGTTACTTTTTCTATATCTGCTAATGTCTGGATGCTCTTTATTCTCAGATAATAGTAATAGACACCTGGTTCAAATTGACCCGTATTCTTTTTGGTTTGTTCACTTTTACGTAACTTGTGATGTTTATTGTAGAGTCTGCATGGAGCAGCTATCAGGTCCTCCTTAGGCCCAGCCGGGTATATGAAAATTGTATTGTTATCATGTAACTTACTAATATTTACCATTTGGCATCGCATGCAAAATAAAAAAAGGGTTTTTAAAGATGTCATCACTTTTGTAGATATTCACCAATTTGATCTCATAATGGCACTACATGAGTATCCTCAGGGAAATTTGAATGTACCTTGCATTCAAGATTAGCACCAAATTTAATGGCTGTTCATCTGTTAGTTACTGAGATGATTTAAGTCTGGACTAAGGCAGTGGACTGACTGATTGAAATTGCCATCTATAGTGCAGTGCTCGAAGGATGACTAACATCACCTTGAGGAAGCGTATGGTGGAAGCGATTCTTGACTGTGCTTATACAGACTAGCCTTATGCTAAGCCAGCTTTATATTCAAAGTGCAGATATGAGAGTGGAATCTTATCAGCTAACAGTAAGAATTGAAAATGTATTTTCTTAAATGTCACTGTTTCTTTATCTTCACGATCAGCTTCAATATTAGGATAGTCACTTTTTTCAAACATGTGGCCTCAGTATTTTGTCAAGCATTGTCAGTTTCTGCACATTTGCTTACCATCACTACGCCTTGAGAAACTGCAGTTTTGCGATTGAACTTGCTGTAACAGTGCTGACTCAGAATCTCTCCTTTTGAGAAAAAGGAAGAAGCAGCTTGCCTTGTGAATAGTTCTCCGTAACCACTGATTTTGGACTGAACAGCTTCTTTCTGTGATTTAAAAAAAAAAAAAAAAAAAAAAAAAAAAAATCATGACATCAGTGTTTCCGGGAGCTGCTTCCTCTCATTGGAGGACTCTGCAAATATGTGGCTGCTCCACAGCAAGTGTTCTTTGGAACATCTCCCGTGTAAACGCCATCATCTGACTGAGATCTTCTGTAGTGTGGTGTACTGTATGCAGTTTTTATCGTTGAATGGTTGACTTTGTACCTGCCTAATGTTTTGTGGAATGTGTGCTTACAGTGTTTTTGTGTGTGTGTGTGCGTGTGCGCGTGTGTGCGCGTGCGTGTGCGTGCGTGCGTGCGCTGTGACATTGTGGCTGCTGACGGCCATACTTGTTCTAAGTTACATTCTTGGCTTTGTTTTTTTTGTTTTTGTTTTTTCTCCCTGAGATGATAAAACTGCTTTCCATTTATCATGTAAGCAATTTAGATACATAGGCATACGCATAGAAGGCGAGTCTATGTGTATGTGATGGCTATTAAAAAGAAACAAACCAACTTAACAGTGCTCTTTAGTTCCACCGCCGTTCAAGAACCCATAACACTTAAATGTGAATACTTTCATCCTTAACATCCTGAACAAAAAAAACAAACAAAAAAAAGGTGATCGCAATGCAAACAAAATCTATTTTTTAAATTGTACATGAGTTCCAGGTAGAGGAGAATGTACTTAAACATATCTACTTGCCAATAAAATATACTGTATGTATATTCCTGCAGCTTTCCTCCTCTGGCATGGGGAGGAACCTCTCACAACGCTTAAAGGTTTATTGTATGACTTTCAATGCAGTTAACCATGTTAACTTCCTTAATTAACAATAAATGGCTGATAAATGCCTCATTAAGTCATTGTCTGTCTTTTTTTTTTTTTTTTTTTTTTTAGCGAGAAATATTAATCTAAAATTATACTGATAGTCCAAATTGATATGCTTGGTGAAATTTAAGCACTGAAAAGTGTGATAAACTTGAGTTGGCCAAGTAAGAAGCAAAAAGGGGAAGCTGCTTTAAAAGTTAAAGTTTGTTTTGTTTCCTGTTTGGACGTTTAATCGTATACTAATGTTGATGTAGAGGTTTTGTCTTGGTGCTGACACTTGTTCACAAGAATAGTGCAGTGCCTGCATAAATGGTTACTTAATTGTCAGCTGGAAATTAAAATATCACATGGACATCACATGCTGGAACCATAAAGGTTTTAGCCTTGAGGATGACACAAACTGTTGCAAAGTTATGCTAAGCAACACTAATACAGGTGAATCTGCAGAAACATGTTCAGTTACTTCAAATTGACTTCATGCTGCATTCATCTAGGATTCTTCCATACATACATGCTGCTTGACTTTTTCTGGATCAACGTGGGGGCTATGGACGCTGGTGCAGACTTTCCTGCATGTTTCTCACACAGTACGCTGTTGTTCTCAGCTTCCTGGTCTTTGCTATTGGTTGTGACCAACTGGGATTCTGGGCTTGTGAGCTCTCATCACCTCATCAACACTCTGGATAGGTTGCTAATCTGTTGCTGGGCTAAGATGTGGCGAGAGACAATTTTGGAGTCATTAGAGAACCTGCAGTTTTTTGTCTAGACTCTCTGCTCCAGAGTTTACTGCTATTTTTTCACATATATTTAATTAGTATACATAACTGCACTGTTTACCAAATGTGTTGAAATTATGTAATCAAGCATGAACATCAATGCCAGCTCCATACTCTAGTTGAAGCATCAAATTTGCTGCTGATAACTCCAGGGTTGGTGTTGTGGACAAGACTGTTCTAAACTGAACCAGATTAATTGTGACATGAATGGAACTGCAATGCAAATTAAGTTGTACCTTAGTCATAAAAGCCATTAAACCGTCAATTATGAAAACATAATGGATGAAGAGTAAAAGTTGCGGAGCGGCAACTAACTGGAGCTCGAATGTCAGCAGATGAGCAAAAAAAATAAACATTTTCAAGTGTTCATCAAAGTGTTAGTTTGCAAAGAATGAGTGAAGTATTTAAGTAAAGTCAAATCAAATCACTTTTATTGTCACGTCACATTACTGGTACACTGGTAAAGCACACGTAAGTGAGATTCTTTTGTGCAAGCTTCACAAGCAACAGTGGTGTGCAAAAATACAAGAAACGTAAGAAACAAGCCGAATGTGAGAATTATGAGAATAATGTGTCGGCTGACAACTGATGGATAAAGTATCAAAGTTAATAAAGCTGAATAGTTTTTGTTATCGCTGTAAGTGGCACTGTTACAAACTGTTGGTTATGTGGTGTAATCTGTTGCAGTGTGTGAGAGAGAGTTTGTCCATGTTTTCATGATTTATGCTCATAACACACAGCTGGAAACATGCACAGATGGATTCCATTTATAGTAATTAGAGAAAATGTGTCTTTTTCAATTTTAATGTGACCAGTTAAAGAAATGTTATTGTTGGAGTTAAATGTGCCTCTCACAATCAACTCTCAAACCCCTTTTGTTGTATAATGCATGATTGGCATAACCTCTTGAGATCTTTAAGACTTAAATATTATTGTATAGGCTATAAATAGACTTTTTTAGGCTAATCTCATTTACCTCAGAGGGCAAGGCTTAATAAAGCTGACATGAGCTCAGTGCTTAATGAGTAAAACAGCTTTTAGATAGAGAGAGGGCGTGATATTAACTGAGGAGTACCAACCAAAATAACAACAAAGCAATTTCACAGTTGTTGAAAAGTATGTATTCAATTCAGCATCTATCCCAGCTATCACAGTATGGGAGGGCAGGTCGCCAATCTGTCACAGGAGCAGATTACTTTAGACAATTTTAAAAAGGTCAAAACAGTCTATCTCATTGGAAGCAAAACATAAAGAAATGAAGGGTGATTTAATACTTTTTGCACAATTTTTTTTGCACAAAATTTCTGTTAAGCCCTGATCAGCTTATTTAATCTTTTGAATTTTGGGTCATGACATATGTCCAACATCCTCCTGCAAATATTTCTTCTGTGGTCCCATTAGCAATTGATTCTCAGTTAAAATAAGCTTAGTTTAGCTGTAATGCACAAATTATTTAATTTACTGTGTGAAGAAAGATTGGTTAATAAAAAGCAGCAAAAGATATATATATATTTATCGCACAGAAGAGAGAAGTGAAATGACAAACCGCTGGAGAGTCACGGACAGCTCAGAGGGCAGAGGTATCATGTCGGAGCTCTGTCAGTTTCTAAAGATGTTTGTACAGGGTGTGAAGAGAGAGGCTGCAGAGGAAGAGAGCAGCAGCAGAAGCCCCACTCTACCAAAGAAACACTTCAGACTGTGAAGCCTTTTCTGGAGAACCTATTTTCTCAAGACTTTAATAGTTTTAAGACTTTGGCACTGCTTCTATGAACTGCGTTGGACATTTGTCGCGGCTGTGACTGGAAGTTGAACCAGGCACATCTATTGTAGAGCCAACTGTAAATTGGTGCAAAATGGACTAAGGATCCATAAAGACAGTGCCAAGTGTAAATTATCCTCTGCTGCATGTTAGCCATCAACAAGAATTAACAAAGTGGTAAGTATTATGTAATGTTTAAGGTTGTCTCTAAAATGATGTCCGAAAATGTTGGAAAACATCTTGAGGTTTTAACTTTTATTGTTGCTTTTCTGCCTTTTGTTTTAAATGCTTTAAATCTAAGAGCTACTGGCAAATCTGATGAGGGTGTGCCCACACATCATCTAAATCACAGAGCTTTAGTCCCTCTCGTACTTGTTTGAGTTTTGGGATCAGTCGCACCAGTTCATCCAATGTGATGGCACTAATAGACAGGGAGAAAATAATACATGAATTCAGTCTGAATGAAGACATCATGCCAAATATTTTTTGACAGCAAAATCTGGAACAAGGTTGGGTTTGATAGTTTTAGTTATAAAACTATCTTGAACTATGAAAAGTTAAGTGTGACCTACTTAGCTCCCACTGATTTTGTTTAGTTTATATGTTTTTTGTTTTATGCCAGCTTTTCATTTAAAGGTTTCCAGTTCTGGTCTCTTCACTGTGCTGTGCTCCACCACTCCTGCAACCTAGAACTGGTCTAGTAACTTTTATATAGTGTCTTACAGTGACATATCTCTCAATCTCTTTCCCTAAATATTCATTTTTATTTTCACTATATACGATGTAGGTTTAGATTTTCCCTCCTAAATTGTGATCGTCTCCGCCAGTCGATCTGCTGCTTGTGTGTGTGTTTCTCTTTGTGTTTTTTTTTTTTTTTGGCTCCTCCTTTATGTCTATGTGTGTTTTCCAGTGTGCCAGTTTATAGGCGTCATCAGGCCAGAAGGTCTTTCCCACGCTGAAGCCAGCCATACCTGTCTTCCTTCTAGATTCCAGGTGCTGCTGATCACTTTCGCAAAGTGGTTACTAAACTGTTTGACTGAGCTTGAGTCAACGCTGGATCGTTCAGTTACTGAGTTAGTGAAGTCCCAGTTCTGAGTGGAAATAGTCTGTGTGTTTTTGTGAGTTCACCAAACTGATCTCTACACCTTGTCTTGTTAGGAACTTGGAGAGGAGTGTGTCATGGGATTGGAGCATTTGTAAATATCAAGTGTTGGAGTTGTTTGCCTGTCACACCACGGAGCACGGAGCGGGAGTTGGGAGCACGTTCACGGAAACCACTTCTTTGAAAGCTGTTTCACGATTGTTTACATGTCTCACTGTAAATCAAACGCACTGTCTTTGATTGGAAAGTCCTGCATTTGGGTCCTGTTCTCACCACGCACCTTGACATAAATAATAAACACTTTGATTTAGAAACTGCATTTTGTGTTTAGTTGTGTTATCATTGTCTAATATTTAAATTTGTTCAATGATCTGAAACACTTTTTTACACCAATGTATGTACGTAAAAGTTCTGTTCAAAAACCATCAACAGAATCATTCCAACAATGTGAACCTGAAGCTGTCACTGCAACTCTACTAATGCCCAGTTTGTAACAACAGACATGATGCCTCATGCTACAAAACAGCCCTAAGAGATGCAGTTAAATGCGGCCTCAAAGTCCGAAAACACACACACATATTGACCAATTGGGCAAACTTGTCGACACTGTTCTTCAGAGGATAAAGTGCTGGTGCCGTGTTCCACCACCAGACTTCCAAACAATGTTGCAGAGATGTGCAAACCAGGAAAGAACAAGAGCCTTATGGCCATTTTCAGAACTTTTTTTTAAATTGTAATTCTAAGAATCGTTTGGCACATGGTGTTTTGGAAATGTAAATAATGATCAAATGATAACTACAACAGCAATAATAATAATAATAATAACATTAATGGTACTAAGAGTTATATGATTACTACATTTTTAAGAATTACCGGACTACATATTTATTATATAGACTATATAGTACATAAAATCAAAATTTGCATGTTTTATGTAACTGAAATGTTTAATTATGTGGGTTAAAGAAAATATTACAGTTACAAAGTATATTTATATTAAACATGTTTATACTTACTGCATTTGATGTACTTTAACCATGCGGAATGTAACTCCTGCATTTGTGTAATTATGCCACCCCACTTGATTTCCATGCCACCCTAAGAAAATTTCTTTAGATCTGCCCCTGGTAGTGGATGAGACCTCAGAGATGATGACTAGGATTGGAACATCTGTCAATCAATATGGTAATGCCCATAACTCAATTATCCAGGTGGATGAGTTATAAAAAAGTTGATCCAACGTGTTGGCCCTGGAGTTGTTATAAAGGAAACTATCCTTAGAGGCTAAGATTTTGTTTGATGTCATGTCATAAAAATGCTTTTTAAATCCTGTAATGATAGACATTTCAACATGAAAGTTTAGAGGGGACTGAATCTCATTTGCACCCAGCCTCAACTGGTACCTAGACGAACTGCAGTAAGGCTTAATTTTTCATCTCCAGAGGCTGCCCTTTGTTTCCACAGTGTTGCAGATGAATCAGAAGAAGTGCAGTGTCTAGCGTAAAATTACACACAATTAAAAAGTGCTTCATTAAACACAGTCTAAATAATAAATCACCTAGTTCCTAATCTGTTTAAAGGGTTCCTTGTCTCCTTGCTCCTGGGTGTCTTTGCTCACCCAGACGCTTCTCTGACATCTCACTGACCCGAGGCCAGGATGACAGCTTCAGAGCATGCTGTTGTGACCAGATGAGACATGCTAGACATGTTATTTTCTTCATTTCATACAGCTGAGCAGCCAAAAATACTTCTACTTATTTCTGCCCCTACAGCATTTTTACATTTAGCCATTGCCTTGATAAAAAGTCTTAATGTAAAAGTCGTATATAATGAAATGCTGTTATATATTAAAATACTTTACATTGTTAGCTGAGGAACAAAAGCCTGCTGTTGCAACATAAAAGCTGTTTTAAAAAAAACGATTTTTTTTTTAACAAAGCACAATGATTTTCATTGATTCTAGCAATGCTACTATGTAGCTCCAGCCAAGATAACTGTCACATGTAAGGTGCAAAACGTAGCACAGCATTATGAAACTACAGCAATTAAAGGTGTTGTAATAAAGTAGACAGGAGTACCAATGTTGTTTAAGCAAATGTTTTTCCTTCTTCCAGCCAGTAAGACAGTGCTGTGATCACACAAATATATGATCTAATATATGTTCTTCAAGATGCTTTTTTTCCTTCTTCTAGCCATGCATTATTGACTCAATGACCCCTAGTTGCTGCTACCAATTTGGAAAGTTTCATTTCATTCAGTGAACGGTTTTCATTTCGCTCATATGTATGGCTGTGTCATTTTACAACACACGAGCTCACCATTCAGTGGCTGGCCAGCGTCCACAATATAACTTTCAAACACATGTGTGAACCCCAGTCACCACACACTAGACAGAATGTGCTTGTGAAGCAATTTTTATTGTAAATGTAAAACTTTACTGGTACTTTTCAGCTCCAGTTGGACAGCTCTCCAGCTCTCTCCTGCTCTGGTCCCAGCGTCATTTAAATATGGGAGATTTTGATTACTGGATTGTCCACAGCGTCCCTGGCAGCCTGCACAGCCCTGCTTTTTGAGCCTGCCATATCACCCCTCCCCTGCAGCAGAGCCAGAGATCACACCTCTGCCACAACATGGTATATTCGTACACAAATCAGACATGCATGAACAATGGTCCAGTAATGTGATGTCACAATATATTCTGCTTCTTCAAAGTGGCAAACAAAAAACAGAAAATAACACTTATTGCAGTTTAAATTTTTCTAGTTGTATCTCTCTTTATATGAATTGCCTCTTTGCCCTCCCTCTTTCTCGCTAGGTATTTCAGTGTAACACTCAGTGATGGAGGGAGACATACTGCCTGATTCCTAATGAAAAATAATGTTACTCTTTCGGGACAATTTGAGTTCTGCTACAAGACACCTTTTCAGATCGCAACCACACATTCACAGGATTCAGTGCATTACCAGATACAATTCATTAGGGGTATTTTATGTTGCTACTAAGTTGTTAATTGGTTATGACATCTGTGCTGCAGACACACACACACACTTACAGGGATTCTGGCATATAGAGCAAACCATCAAGAAACTGTACAGTTTCTGGGCCTGGCGTCAACTGTGTTTATTACCAAAGGTGATTAATGACATTACTAGACAGAGACATGCAGTTTTATTCTGGGTAGGCAGGCAGTTATAAGCGCACACGCAGACACACAAACACACAGGGTCCACACGTCATTGACCTTAAGCTCTCAGCATGCCCGGTCATGAATTTGGCATTTATCTGTCACTTGTAATTAACCATGGCTCTCTGTCTTTTCCTTTCTCTTTTTTTTAAATGACATAGGTTTTTCATTCCTCTGAATTTTCCTCTACCTTCCTAAATTTAACTTTGACTAAGGATAACTGCATTGTATTTGAATTTATCTGATAAACTATGATTAACGTTTTACTTAACCCCCCAGCTCTAAATCCTGAAAAATGAGGGTTGTGGCAATAATACACGCAAGTGACAGAATCATGTTGGAACCTCTGCCTCAGAGGCTTCTGTAGATGAAAGGATATTTTCAGAATCTCCCGAAGTAAATATCAGCTTGGTGGAAGACCATAATAGTCCCAGGCTTTATTAGTCAGTCACCGTGCTCTCGGAGCCAATGTGAGTGTTCCCATTTGTGAGCCACATGAAGACAAAGAATGCTGTCAAGTGATGTTTCTGCATTCAGCAAAAGCGGTTAATATTTCTAATATCAAAATACAGCCTGAATATCAAAAGACACATCCTCTAGTAAAGAGAGGCTGGTTTATTTCAAACCCCACCATAAAACTGACTAGCTCAACTGTGACTAGTTACAAAAAATTACAAGCAAGAAAAATAATAATAAGTCAATCCATTTAACTTTTCCTCTATTTGGGGGGGAATTTGAAGAAAGTAAGCAATAACTCAAATCCCATAAATTTGGTGAGTAATGTGTGGTTGCAATGCAGGTACCTTCAGTCCAAAAACGTTTGACATTGACGTCCAAGACATTCATATCAAACAATTTGGTCCACTGCCTTCTCTCCTACACATCTATGTGCCTCGAAAGGTATATTATCAGGACCAACAGCCTTTTATTTCTTAATTACTGACATGGCTTAAGTGTCAGCTTTCGGGGATCTACTACTCTTCCCTGCTGAGAGAGCTGTGCACCCAGGGGTGGCAACTTTCGAGCCCACCTGTAACTCATTACCGGCAGTAAGGCAGCAGTTTTAAGGAGCAGCCCGGACCTCCACTCTTTGCCACATTGTCTGCCTTACTATGGCGGTAAAATTGGCTCTGGCTCTCTTGTGTTTTCCTTGAGTTGTTTTCTGAGTAGTTGTATGTTATGTTCACAGTAACAGTTCACAGTAGTGGCTTCCTGGTTCACCTTCCACGCCTTCTCAATACTCACCTAGTCAGCCCTGTCGCTGCTCAAAGGCTGCTCATCAGTAAGGACGCTCGCTTTTGCTTAGCTGTATAATCAGAAGAACACTCACCTCCCCTCCTGTTTCCTGTCCGCTATCTTCAGCAGTTCCGCTCAGAAGGACGTTTCTCTCTCGTCTTCCCGACATACCGGACCTTTGCCCGCTTTCCCCCAGAGTACCGCTCACCCTGGTGTCAAGTAAGCCCCCCCACACATTCCATAGTGCGATCACGTTCCCACCGGGGAAGTGCACATCACTAACTCCTCTCTCTCTCCCTTTCTCATTCCAGACCCGCCGTTCCGCGAGAATCGCCGCGTTTATATTCACTGTGCACTAGTAGATAAATTCACCTTTGCATTGAATAATTTTGAATTCAGTGTCTGCTTCTGGGTTTATTCCTGTGCTGCCTGTGAAAGTACGATCTGGGCAGACATGGACCCAGCAGACTTACTCTGGACCGCAGTGAAATCACAGGGAGTTTTATTAGGGACTCATGAGCAAGTGTTGCAATATATGGATAAGCAGTGCTAGGCGATCAGTGGCACACAGAAGGAAATGTACACGGTCGTTAGAGACATCCATGCCGCACTCACTCCCGCAACTTCGGCAGCCTCTGCCGGAGCCGTCCTAGTATGCAGGATACAAGAAGTTGCAGGAGTGAGTGCGGCATGGATGTCTCTATCTTCAAACCTCGTTTGAGGAGCCAGTTGCACTAGCCCTTTGCATCGATAATCAATTGAGTGAAAGAGAAGCCGAAAAGGAACCCAGAGTTGGTGACCCTCGGTCAGGGCTCCTCGCCCCACCAGTGTCTTTCGCGCTGGAGTCATTAGAACCGCCCAGCCCTCTACCTTGTTACCAGGGGAGCCTGTTGAGCCCATGCAAATCAGGCAATTGAGGCTCCCTCTGGAGGAGAGAGAGATGCATTTTCGCGCTCAGGAATGTCTGTACTGTGTTCGCCCTGGGAATTTCATTGCCGCCTGCCCGCCTGCCAAAAAGCCCTGGCTGGCAGTAGTTTCAGGGGTACTGGTGGGCAGCTCAGGTTAGTCTAAACCCTGCTTCCTGTGAGACTCAACTAACTTCAAACCTCTCACGCTCTCCAAGCCTTCGTGGACTCTGGTTGTGAGCAGTTTTAATAGATGGGTCTACCCCTCAGCTGGCTCTCCCATTGGTGTCCCTTGAACCTCCCATCCCAGCCTTGGCCCTCAATAACAAGGTTTTTGCTCACATCACTCACAAAACCAAACCCGTCCAGCTTATCATATAAAGCAAACATCGGGAAACTATAACCTTCTTCACATTCCCATCCCCAGACACTCCACTTATCCTCACTTTTCCCTTGCTTAAGAAGCACAACCCGCACTTGTACTGGACTACGGGCAATGTATTTAATTGGAATTTAACTTTTGATTCCCTCTGTCTTTATCCAGCTCTGCCTTTGACTCCCAGTTCCACTAAGCCCACGGACACAACCTCTCCCGATCTCTCGCTCGTTCCTAAGGAGTATCATGACCTTCAAGGTGTTTTCAGTAAGGAAAAAGCACTCTCCCTGACACTGCATCAACGCTCTTCCCTCCAGCCCAGTATAACCTTTCTTGGCCGAAGAGGCCAAGAAAAATATATTGAAAATATGGAAAATGGATATGGAACAATTCTTCCATCTTCTCAACACACTTTTATTTTTTCTTCCACGATTGCCAAAAATCACAAAACCCCTAAACAAAATGGAAAAAACCCCCAAAAACCTGTGACTGTCTTTTACCCTTAGCTCAGGTTGAATTAGACTCCAGGCAAAACATCTGAGGTCTCTATCCAGAAGATCAGAGTTCTAGGAACAATTAATATACCAAGTAGAATTTCAAAACTCCCGTCCATTATGTAGAGGATTTGAGCTTGAGAAGGACACACATACTACCAGAGCAATTTTATTTCTTGTTGACATGTATGTTTATAATATCTTCCACCAGCCTTACAGTTGGTAGATGACCTACTTTACCACCTCTTTACAACCAAACCTGACTACTTTAGATTTTACCTTCTGCATCTGGTCTAGTTATTCCTTCAGCACTTTGTACTTATATTCTCATTCCTCTTCTTTCTGATGTTTGTCTCCATTCGGATTGCCACATCTATCACAACTGTACCCTTCAGCTTGACATGCTTTGTTAAGGACAGGACCCAAACGCAGGACTTTCCTGGTGAACCACAGTGAATTTAGTTACAGTGTAAGAATAACCAACTTGAAGCAAACAGTGTCCCAAACAGCAATTTCCTCCATGGCAAAATTCCTGACTCCCGTGTGGTGCTCTGTGTAAGAGTAATCCAAACAGCAGTGCTCACTCCTTTCGTTTCTCCTCCCGTGGTAACCCAACAAAACAAGACGTAATGATTTTACAAGAGTTCTTTGCAACATGACGGACTGTGACACACTTCAGTTTTTATGAGCTGGAATTGTACTAATAGATACACTGAACGATCCAGCGTTGATCGAAGCCCAGCCACACTGTTAAATAGCTGACTGTTGACAAGGCTCGTTGTCAGCAGGTGAATCCCGATTGCGATCATGTGTGGTTGGCCTCAACTGACAACCACTCAATGACAACCCATGACACAGCTCCTTGTGCTTGGTCCTGGTCCAAAAGTGCTTTACTGGTCGGTGAAACGTGACATTACACAGGACCTTAGTCCTGTTTTCAACCACCATTGGTTTCTGTACAACCACTTATTCTCTGAGTGTATACTGTCCCAGCTTGCATCTTACCTCCTGCTACTATGTGTTGGCTAGTCTGTGGGTCACCTTTACACAATCTACAACAACCAGCTGTAACCCAGGCAGCATGGACAGACAGGAAGAGGAACCCACAGCACTGCAGGAGTCAAAGGACAGTGCACAGAACTAAAGCCCAGGAAGGATACCAGCCAGCACAATCAGGCCACCAAGGGCTCTGAGGCACAGGCCAACCCTAACCCCATAGGCCATAGGTCTTGTGTTGATGTTATTGCACTAGGCTTCCAGGCACTTCTTAATCAGGGTGGATGTTGGTCTTCTATTCATCAATAGTTCTCACATCTGTTGGATATAAAAACGCTTAAAGAATGATTTAGCTTTTAACAACACGTAATACACAAAACCAAGCAAGCAACCAAACAAACAAACAAAGAGGGGATCAGAAAATATAAAAATACTTTTCTCTGTGTTTACATATAGTTTTACACAGTGATCTAGTTTATTTAAATTATTTATTTATTTAATTTATTCTGAAGTTTCGCTTGTAACAAAAAATCCCCCTAAGTATTCTGTAAATAAAACTGCACCATTTAATTAAGTAATTCATTAATTTTTAAAGTCTGTTTCACTTCCTGTGTGTTTGTATGAGGATGCAAAAATCTGAAATGTGAAGACTAAGAAAAGACTTTTTATTCTTTAATAAATGTAAGCCCAACTCAAATGCCCATTTTTTGTTGCATGACACTTTGCTCAAATCTTGTGGTTTACAAAAACCCTGTTGTGGCACTTTTTTTCAAGCTTGAATTAAGTTATAATTTTGAGCAATTCTCTAAACCAGGGAAATTTATGGTCAATTAAGTCTGTAATATAGTGTTATTACAGGGCATCAGAGAGGGGAACGCCATTGGCAGATAACTCACTGTACAATGAAAGAGCCACAAGAGGGCAATGGCGGGTCAGCCTTTTGCACAGTTTGAATGACTGGCAGCTGTTCAGATTAAGCTGAACTTTTAGATGACAGAAAGCAGATCTGTGGGATTCACCAACCATAATTCAGTAAATCAAAGTGGCTTCACTCACAGTGAGCCTTATTTCACTACTGCGACCCCAAGGTGCATTTCACATATTAGGGTGAATTACAATAACAGCGTTTGGCTTTGTTGCTCCAGTGACTAGCCTAGAAAATTGCTTAAGGTTATCTCTGGGCTACCTTTGCGGAATAATAGAATTACATAATCATTATGGGCCCTAATTGCACAGTGCAGAAAGCCTATTGGATTTGCATTGTATTGCACATAATAAGTGCAGCTGTTTTGCTTGAGGGATAAGAAAGCACTAAAAATAGACCTATTAGAAAATATTCCCATATGGTACATTAATGTAAGCTTTTTGCAGTGCATGAATAAGAAGAAAATTTTAATGGATGGGAGTGGTTTTAAAATCCATAAAACAAAAAGGAAAAACATTCAGTTCCTGTAGAAGTAGCAGTACAATATAAAATATATTTTACTACTACTATTATATATTAAGCTTTCTTTATAAAGCAAGTAAGACCAATACAATTAAGTTACAGACTAATTTTAACGACACCAACAAGCAAAAAATAGAAAAAGATAATAAATACCAGTGAAAGACTAAAAGGACTAAAAGCAAATAGATGAAAAAAATGACAACATGGAATTTGCTTGTATGTGATGTCACGTGACATGATTGTATTGTTAATAGTTATGTGTCAATAAATATGCATTTTATTCAGTAACTATTTCATATAGTTCTGTAGTGCTTTAAAAACAGAATAAACAATTTGGAATGGCAATTCCAAAATAAGGTTGTGGCAAGAAAAATCTAATGTAGTCTATATAACTATGCAAAAACGTATCATTTGATTACATATAAGATGTATCCATCAATACATTAACTGAGATGTAAATGTAGTAGGAAAAAAAAGGCAACATTTGTATCTGAGATACAGTGGAGTACAAATACTTTGCATGGTGAATTGTATTTAGGTTGACTTAAATAGCTCACTTTGGCAGCACTTGTGACCTCACCATTTCATCTTCTGCTGATGAAATGAGAGTGGACGGATTTAGTTGAACAGAGAGAGAGAGAGAGAGAGAGAGAGAGAGAAGGGGAAATGAAGAGAGAAAGGGAGGAGGGGCGATGCTCTTACTACAGTGTGTGTGTGCTGAGGAGGCTGTCAGTGAGGATAGTGATACAAAGGATGCTGAAGCTGTGCTGTTGGCATTATACCTTGTGTCACACTGAAGCAGCCTGCTCCTGGCAGAAAAAAAGAACAACACAACATCTGTCTGAACACCTCAGGTAAGTCCTCACACCCTCTTTCATGTATTTTAATGAGAAGAAGAAAATGACCTTGGAAAGCTTTTAGTTTAGACTTTTTTTTTCATTTTTGTTTCTTTTACTTCTTCCTTGCTTCACTGCTACCTCTGAATTTTGCGTAGTCTCTGGTTTACTTTAAATGTTATTCAAGCAGTCTTTAAAAAATGAGTGCTAACTCAAAACACTTAAATTTAGATATTTTCCTAAAAGCTCTGATTTTTTTCTTTTAAATAATAAAAGAATGTAAAAGCTCTGACACCAGTTTATAAGTTTAGAAAATTCTTTATCCATATTAGCATATTTTGGATTCATTTTAATACAGTTATATGACATTACATTAATATAGACATGATAAATATTTCAAAAATATTTCTTTATTTTTTGTATTTTGCATTTGACTAAACAAATTACCTAATGCCTGTACTACAAATTCTTGTTTTTTGCTGGCTGACATTTGACTTAACAATGGTGTAGCTGTGATAAGCTAAAACCAGTCAGTCGGGCTCTGTAATATGTAAAAGCTTAGTAGACAAGCAGTCAAGTGTGTTTTATCCTCTTTTACACTAACTACTCATGACAAGCCTTTCCAGTCATGGTTTACATTAGAGGATGGAAACTGCTTTAAAATTTTTGCTTTAAGGGCAACACTGTTTTTATCTGTTATTTATTATTTTAGTTTAGTGTTGGACAGAGCCGGCATAAATGTTCCACCATTTTTAATGAATTATTATATATGATATATAATATAATAATATATAATTATATTATTATATTTGGTATGTTTTTTAGGTGGTAGGGGCTTTCCCTTCAGTCTGTACTCCACTTCAGAATTTTCTTTGAGTGATTTCTGAAATGTTAAACATATAAACACAGATAATGATCATTTTGATAATGATTATGGTAGACAGCTGCAGCAGTCAATAAAATGACGCAGGCACTGTAATTCCACACTTCATTGAGTTAATTTACTCTATTTTATCACTATAACCTCTAGATAGTCTCCTATACACTATGGGTGTTAGCTAGCTGTATCATGTTAACTTAGCTGAAGTTACCTATTCTACTGTCTTAGCTAGTTTTCTTATCTTTTAATATTCTTGACACTGTAATGATAAGTTTGAGAAATCAATCTAGAGTTTGCAATAATCTCACAGCAGTTGAGAACTGGGCTGGTTCTGCCATCTATTTGCAGAGGGAATGAACCCACAACTTAGTGTGTAATATGCAGTGACACTGAAGAAGTCAACACTGAGGACACAGAGATGAAAGGAGAGGAGGAAAATTTATGTAGAATTGTGTAAAATTGATAAGCAATACTATAACTTTCTTTAATCTTCGTTCTATTGTCTCTAACAGTTGGGTTCATTGAGCCCCCTCTTCTTTCCCATGCAGCCTATAATCCCTGCTAAAAATCCCTTGAAAAGCCTTGAAATCAGGTGCATTGGCTGCAGTTTGAACGAGATGGATGCCTGTGGATTACAGGGTGCTGATCTCTCAGGTCCTGACTGATGTGGCTAATGTGCTTGAGGAGAAATGGTCAACGTTAGCTCTATACACCCTGACTGCTGAAGTCAGGGGAAAACCATCTTACTGCTTGGCTTTTTTTCTTGCGTCTGTGTTTTTTGGGACATTTCCATTCGATACCTAATTGTCCTGAAAGCTGCTTTTTGCAGTAAAGCAGTTTGGTGATAAAAGAGTTGTCAATATAAGGTCAGTTACAGCTATCTTAACCAGCAATACCTGCTTTTTAATGCTTGCACCTTTAATGCAGTGGAAACATTTTCATTCACTTGTTTTTTTGTATCTACAAACGTAATGTAAGTCAGACATTCTAAACTTTGTTTCACTTTTTGGTCTCCACCATCTATTGAGGGATCTGACAGCAGTTTTGTTTCTCTTTTTTGTGAGCAGTATTTTAAGGAATACATTTAGAGTGGTACATCACAGGATTTAAATACTTAGACAAACAACAAGACAACACAGAGCTGGTGAAGAAAAGAGGGGAGGTGTAAATGTGAGTGGGTGTGGTTAATGTGAGGATGCTCATTTCTGTTCAGTCTGGGATGAATGGAGTGAGGAGGGGGAAAGGTTCAAAGTTCAAGTTTGTTTTATTTATATAGCACATTTATTTACAACAGCAACACTGACCAAAGCGCTGGACAGAAGTACAAAATAACTTATAACTTATTATTACCAAATACCTCTCGTACTGTCTTAAAAAAGAAAAAAAGAAAAGGAGGTGAATATTATCTTCTGTTAATGATCATCGCATATGTATATGTATATACAGTGGTGTGAAAAAGTGTTTGCTTCCTCATAGTGTTTTGCATATTTTTCACACTTATATGTTTCAGATCATCAAACAAATTCTTATTATTAGACAAAGGTAACCTGAGTAAACACAAAATGCATTTTTTAAATGATGAATTCATTGATGAATTCAGAAAAGTTATCCAAGCCTACTGCTCGTGTGTGAAAAAGTAATTGCCCCTCTTGTTAAATCATGAATTAACTGTGATTAACCACATGCTTTGGAAAGCTGAGCTCAGTTTCATTAAACACATTCAGGCCTGACCTGCTGAGTCAAGAAATCACTTAAATAGAACATGTCTGACAAAATAAAACAGGCTAAAAGACGTCAAAAAGCAACACTTCATATCACGCTTTAAAGAATACCTGAGAAATAAAGTCACCGACATCTGTCAGTCTGAAAAGGGTTACAAAGATGTTTCTAAGGCTTTGGGACTCTATTGAACCACAGTGAGAGTCATTATACACAAAACAGAAAAAAAGAACAGCAGTGAAGCTTCCAATAAGTGACCGGCCTACCAAAATTACTCCAATGGCACTCAAACCAGGAGGTCACAAAAGAACCCAGAACAACAATAAAGGACTGCAGGCTTCAGATTTCTCAGTTAAGGTCAGAGTTCATGATTCAACAATAAGAAAGAGTCTGGGCAAAAATGTCATCCACGGGTTCAAGGAGAAAACCAGTCCTGACCAGAAACAACATGAAGGCTCATCTCACATTAGCCAACCCCTCCCCCAAAAAGAGCCAAAAAGATTTGACTCCCACACAGCATTTCAGAAAAGGAACATCATACCAATAGTAAAATATGGTGATGGTAGTGAGATCTGAGGCTCTTTTGCTGCCTCAGGACCTGGAAGACTTGCTGTGGTAAATCGAACTATGGATTGTGCTGTCTACCAAAACATCTTGAAGAAGAATGGCACTGTTCAGTCTGTTCATGACCTAGTTCTGCAGCAGGACAATGATTCAAAACACACCAGCAAGTCCACCTCTTAATAAAAACAAAATGAAGACTTTGGACTGGCTTTTTAAGTCCTGGCGGTCCCAACCAGTTATTAGGTTTAGGGGGCAAACACTTTTTCACATAGGGTCATGTAGGTTTGGATTTTTCCCCCCTTCAATAATAAACACTTTCACTTAAAATTGTGTGCATTTTGTGTTTACTAAGATTCTTGAAAAAGTCCTTTTTGACCAGCTTCAGACATTTTTTGTTTAACTTGCATGATACGTAGGATAGTTTCAGTCATGTTTCAGATCACATTACAGCACAGAGACTAGACAACTCTAGAGTTCTGGTCTCTGTACTCATATACAGTGTAGCTCTCTTCACGACAACACAGACACAGGTCGGTTCTTTGAAACGGGCGTTTATTACTTGGGCCTTCTCTCCTCAGCTTCACCATCACCAGTACGCCGATACGCCATTACGCCGTGAGAACTGGTCACGAGCGAACAGTACAAACAATTAGCAACTTTACAGTACACATATTAAGTCCAAACACAAATAAAAAACATTTCTCAAATGACAAATACCTCGTTGGCTGCTTGTCCTGAAAAGAGGTCCTTAAGTCCTTGTATTGCCCTTTCTTTTAGTAAACTTTTAGCTTAAATCGCTTCATGAGAGACATCTGCTCCCTCGCAGTCCATGAAAAGTCTCGTGTGCTCTCGTTAAGGGTATTCTCACGAGACACTAGCTCTCACCTTACACATGTACATTTCAAATAAAGACATTTCAACGCAAACTATATATATTCATGAAATTATGTAACTTAACATTTTAACAGCATTTACACTCCCACCAAAATCACTCATTGACTTAAAATGAGAGATTTTCCTCAATGAAAATTATAAGGAAGTGATGTGTGAGTGTACATTTAAGTGTAGGTCATTTAGCTTTACGTGTGTTTTAGGTGGCCTCAAGTAATGTAACTACTTTGTGAACAGGCCTCTCAAGGAAAACTGATTTAGTGATTGGTTTTCCCTTATCAAAAGTAGTGTCACTGAGCAGAAGCTTTAGCTTTCGCACCTTGCCATCTGCACTGGGCAGGGCTTCCACAACCCTTGCAAGCTTCCACTGGTTTCTTGGTGCACTGTCATCCTTTAATATTACAATGTCATCTGGTTGCAAGTTTCGTGACAGCTTCTGCCATTTCTGTCGTTGTTGGAGGTTTAGCAGGTATTCTCGTTTCCATCGTTGCCAAAATTCATTGGCCAAAAACTGTACTCTTCTCCACCTTTTGTGCAGATAGAGATCTTCTTTGCAGAATTGTCCAGGGGGTGGCAGAATTACAGATGATTTCATGGTTAGAATGTGGTTGGGAGTGAGGGGTTCCGGACCAGTAGGATCGTGAAGATGCTCGACACTTAGTGGCCTGCTGTTGATTATGGTCATTGTTTCATACAGAAACGTTCTTAGAGTTGTGGTGTCAAGTCTGCTGGCGGACTTGTCGAGCATAGCTATCAGGATGCTTCGGATTGTTCGAATCTGGCGTTCCCAAACTCCTCCCATATGACTAGCTGATGGGACATTCAGCACAAATTCACAACCAAGCGCCCTTGTACGGTCTTGATCCATTCCTTCAAGCAATTCAGAAAGCTCCTTTCTAGCACCAACAAAGTTTGTGCCTCTATCACATCTTAGCTGGCGCACGGGTCCTCGAATAGCTATGAATGATCGAAGTGCATTCATGAATGCGTCTGTTGTCAAATCGTCAAGGGTTTCTATGTGAACTGCTCTAGAACATAGGCAGGTGAATAACAATCCGTATCGTTTCAACTCTCTCCTTCCTTCCTTCACAATAAAGGGGCCAAAACAGTCAAGCCCACAATAAGTAAAGGGGGGAGATGTCTCAATTCTCTCTCCTGGTAGATTTGCCATTTGTTGAACCTCAGTTGTTCTTCTGTATCGTCTACATTTTACACACTTGTAAATGTGTGAGGAGACCACACTTCCACATCCTAGGACCCATATTCCGCTTGCGCGCAACTCGTTCATGGTCATGCCCCTTCCTTGATGGTGTATAAGCTCATGATGATGTTTGACCAGCAGAGCTGACACATGAGATTTTTTCGGAAGAATCGCAGGATGCTTTACATCATGGTGTAAGGCTGACTGAGACAGCCGTCCTCCCACCCTAAGAACATTGGTTTCGTCCAGGAAAGCATTCAGCTGGCGTAGCCTGTTGTGCCTGCTCAAAGTGTGTTCCTTCTTGCCTCTTATTTTCTTTATGTCTTCAGCGAAAGCGTCTTCTTGTACGAGTTTGATGATGAAGATCTCTGCTTCTCTTCGTTCTTCAAGATTAGTCGACTCATTAGTTCTCGACTGAAATCCCTTAAACTCTCTGACAAATCTCTTGAGCCTGGCAATGGCTCTCACCACTCTGGACCAGTCAGAAAATTTAGTTAAACGGTTTACCATTGGATTCTGTTCTCTTGCTTTAACTGCATGAACATGTGCTCTCCGAAGTTCAGGATCAGTAGCCTCAACTTCTCCCACCATTCCCACTTCATGTGGGAGATTTTGCTGCCAAAGGAAGTTGGGTCCTTTCAGCCAGCTAGATTCTTTCATTTGAACTGCAGTCAATCCTCTTGAGGCTCCATCAGCTGGGTTGTTTTCAGAGTTGACATGTCGCCATTGTTCAGGTTTTGTGCTAGATCTTATTCGCTGGATGCGGTTGGCCACGAATGTTTGGAACCTTTTAGCATCATTGTTCACATAGCCAAGGACCACCTTTGAGTCAGTCCAGTAATACTCTTGCACATTTTCAATCTCCAGCTCGCCTCTAATGATATCACCAATGCGGACTGAGGTCACAGCTGAAGATAACTCAAGCCTTGGGATGGTTGTTAGTTTGGTAGGGGCTACTCTTGCTTTCCCCAAGACAAGTGAACAACTTATCTGTCCTGTTTCACTCACCGCTCTAAGGTATGAGCATGCACCATACCCTTTGAAGCTTGCATCAGAAAAGTTGTGAAGCTCATATAGTGAGACTTCACCAAAGTTTGATGGAAGGTAGCTTCTTGGAATCTTTAGAACTGCCAAATGAGGCAGATCTTTGAGCCATGACTCCCATTGTGGCTGGATGTGCTCGGGGAGAGGTTCGTCCCAGCTTACCTTGTCTCTACACAGTGTTTGAAGAATCTGTTTGCCGATAAGTAGGAATGGAGCCACGAAACCTAGTGGATCATAGACTGAGGCAACAGTTGAGAGAACGCCTCTCCTTGTCAGTGGGTTTTCTTTTACCACCACCCTGAACTGAAATTCATCCGCCTCAACACACCACTGAACTCCAAGTGCTCGCTCGATATGAAGTTCTCCTAGAGCCATGTTTAGATCTTTGGTCTGAACATATTCTTGTGGTGGAATTGTTGCAATCACACTCTCATCGTTGGATACAAACTTATGTAGCCGTAGATTTCCTGTTTTGCACAGAGCTCTTGATTCCTTTACCAGGCGTATAGCTTCAGCAGTCGACCTTACACTTGTCAGGCCATCATCTACATAGAAGCTTCTTTGGATGAACTTAATGGCTTCTTTGCTGAACTTGCCTTGGCCTTGTGAAGCTAGGTATTTCAGTCCAAAGTTGGAGCAACCGGGGGATGAAGCTGCCCCAAAGAGGTGTACCTTCATCCTGTACACTGAGGGTTCAGAATCCAAATCACCTCCATCCCACCAGAGGAACCTGAGATAATCTTGATGTTCCCTTGCAACGTGGAACTGGTGAAACATTTTTTCGATGTCGCACATTATGGCTATAGGACCCTTTCTAAATCGACACAACACACCAACTAATGTGTTAGTCAGGTCTGGACCTGTCAAGAGATGGTCATTTAGAGAGGTTTCTTGGTAGCGTGCCGAACAATCGAAAACCACACGGATCTTCCCGGGCTTGTGGGGATGGTAGACACCATGGTGCGGTATGTACCATGCTGGCTGGTTGTCTAATTCAGACTGTGGCACCTTCTCAGCATCTCTTCTACTTATGATTTCATTCATGAAATTGACATAGTCCGTGTAATATTGTTCATTTCTCCTCAGTCGACGCTCTAATGAGCTGAGCCTGTGAACTGCACACTGTTTATTGTCTGGAAGATTAGGTTTGTCTGTCTTGAAAGGAAGCGGAAGTTCATAGTGGCCATCTTCCTTCTGTCTTATTCCAGCTTTCACTTTAGACAGAAAGAGGAGGTCCTCCTGAGAAACTGGATTATCATCTGTTGAGTGATCTGTGAAATCTGATTCAAAAGTCTTAATTATGTCAAGTGGGTTGATCTCTTTGACTTGAGTCCTGCACGCAAAGTGCACTTCCTTCTTTAGCTGAACTGATGGATGCACAGTTGGTGTCACTTGTCGTACTATGATTCTATGACTGAATCCTATTGGATCGCTGTTGTCGCTTGCTGAATGTGAGCAACCAACAATGCTCCAGCCCAGATCAGTCCGCTGCGCATATGGATGATTTTCGTCACCAGACAGGATCTCTCTTGGGAGGAGGGCTCGTTGACAGTTGTAGCCTATAAGAAGGCCTACTTCGCAATCCAACTGTGGTGGAATCTTTTCTGACAGTTGCTCTAGATGTGGCCATTTTAGAGCTGTTTCAGAGGTAGGAATGTGCAGCCTGTTTACTGGAATAAATTCTCTTGTGAAAACAGGTGGTAGTGGAATCCTTTTCTCTGAGTTGTATCCTCTCACTTGTAGACCTGTCATTTTCTGACATGGAATAACTGTCGACTTGGCAGACATTGTGGACAGTCGCAGACTGACATTCTCTCTGTTTGTGTTCAGGCCTTGAGCTACTTCATCTAGTATGAAGGTGGTATCACTCTGTGTGTCTAAGAGTGCATAAACTAGCAGTTCTTGATCTGGCTGCTTAATAGATGACACCCAGACTGGCAAGATAGAAGATGTTCGTGTGCTTAGACCCTCTTGAATAACTCTGTTGGAAGTGGCTGTTGCGGTCCTTTCTGTGGTGTCTGCCTTGTCCTTTGAAATTTCACTTGCATTTAGGTGGATTGGCCTTTGACGTTCCTTGAACTTATCGTCATGCAAACATGTTGGGTGTCTCTTTTGGCATTTCTCACACGTGCTTTTGTTATCACATTTTCTTGAGTGATGACCGGTCTTCAAACATCCAAAGCAAAGCTTCTCTGTGTGTACAAACTTAACACGATCCTGAACTGTCTTTTCTGTGAAACTTCGGCATTTGTCTAGGATGTGTCCTGTCCTTTTGCAGAAAACACATGATGTAATACTGCTCTGTGTTGTAGTTGTGGTCAGAGTCTTTGCTTGAACTATTTGGCTTCGTAGATGCCTTGGTTTCTCGCTTTCAACACTCTTAAGTGCTTGTATTGAGGAAATTGGATCGCAAGCAAGATCTGCTTCCTTTGATAGGAAGTCAACAAACACCTTGAATGGTGGGTACTCAGCTTTCACTTGTCTGACTTCCATCACTTTGCGATTCCAGCTGGAAACCAACCAATCTGGCAATTTCAGCAGAATCCTCTGACTCTCAACGCAGTCATTCAAGACCTCCAGCATCTTGACATGAGACATGGCAGCCTCACAGCTCTTGAGAAAGTCTGCAAATTCTCTTAGCTCGCAAGCATCCTTAGAACCTATCTTTGGCCATGCATGCAGCTTGTCTCTGAGTGACTTCCCAATTAGGAATGGGTCTCCGAAACGTTTCTCTAAAAGCTTCCAGGCTGAGTCATATGCTGCTTCTGTGCCCAATAGAAGAAATCCTTCCACGGCCTTCTTTGCTGTGCCACCTAAGTACTTTCTTAGGTAATACAGTTTTTCATTCTTTGGGATGTTCTTCCTTTCTATTAATGTTTCAAAGGACAGTTGCCAGTCTTTGAACTTCAAGGGATCTCCTGTAAACACCCCAGGCTCTGGTGTTGGGAGCCGGTTTGCACTCATAGCTTCTACTAGTGCATTGACTAGATCTAAGCTATTCTGCTCTTGAGGCCTCAACACTGAGGCTGGAGGAGACTGAGGTAGCTGTTGTGGACAAGGAGCTTGACTTGTGACTGCTAGGGATTGAGGAATAAATGGGGGACTTGATGCATTGAGAGAATGGGTTGTGACTGGAAGTACTGTGGAGTCAGCGACTCTAAGCTCTGGCAGTACTTCACTACCATACGACAAATCAGTTGCTTCTATGTTTTCTTCAGCTTCATCATAGACCCTCACTCGAGCTCTAGCAGCATTTAGCTTCTTTACTTCTTCTAGGCGTGCAAGTTTTCTACGTTTATCTTGGATTGCTTGCTGTCTGGCTAGGTTCTCAGCCTCTAACATTTGAAGTTCTGTTTCTTCCCTTTCTTGCTCCTCCAACACTGCCAAGACTTCCTGAGTTGCAGCAGCTTCAGCTACAGCCTCTATTCTTTTGACAGAGTGGCTGCTAGAGTGGGTAGAACTACATCCTTGACGAGACAGTGGTCTAGAAACAGAACCTGTTGAGCCTAGAACAGATCCAGCATCAGGCCAAGACTCTTCATCTTTATCTGCTTCATGACCTTTAAGCTGTCTCTCTGCTCTTTGAATAATAAATTCTGAGAATGACATGCATGTATCAACCCTGCGCCGCAGGTCTGGTTCAGGGGTTTGCGCTTGACGCAGCTCCTCATAAACCACCTTTACATCAGAACAGGTGCTTTTGATGTTCTCAATAAGCTCAGTTAACTCATCCTTAGAAGCATCACCACTTAATAACTCTTTGCCTATTCGTGCATGACACCTCCACTTCTCATAGATGATTTTGTATTTGCGTTGAATGTGCTTCAGTCTCTCATCTTGGTATGCTCTTCCCCTTTCTGTTAGGGTACGCGCCCTCTCACTTCTTCGAAGCCCCTCTAGTTCTGCTGCAGATTCAGTGACAGTAGCTTCAGCTTGAGCGGATTGTTCAGCATCTTTATGGCAGGTCTCTCTGCTTATGTTAGACATGTTGAGATTATAGCAGTGTGATTGTGCAGCTATTAAACTTCAACTAGATTTCTTCTGGACTATGTGTAAGTGAAAGTTGCAATAAACTTAATTTGAATTAAGGTTCATAAATGTATGTATGAGTCTTCCAACACACTGTTGACTTCAATACTGAACTTAAGTTTCAAACAGACAAGAACAACAAAAATCACCTTATCACAAATATACAATAACAGTGTAAATGTACTTAGAAATACCTTAAATCCTTATCATTTACATTACTAAAGGTTTTCAAGTTTTCACATCAGTATAGTACCCCTTTAAAATTCACATAAGGTGCCCTTTAAACTCAGCAGATTTTGTATAACTCAAAATTACTCATAACCTGTGAGCTTGTTAAATATTTACTTGTTTGTTCTATAAACCTTGTGATGTACAACAACTATAAATGCAAACACATTGGATTAATCTCTACATTAAGCAAGCAAGAATAACAGATGAGTCCCTTAGTTGCAATTTTCACATTTAACCACTTCTCACACCACCTTAACTTCACTTTGTGGTAGAGCTTCTCCTGATCTTAAACGTGAAAATTAGCGCTTTAACTCAGTCTAACCACCGTTGCTTGTTAATGCTGTGCCGATATGCGTTATGCACTCTGCTTATCTGACGTGATGCACCGGATCCGCGTCGTTTCGTCATCCGCGGCGATCCTGTCCTCTCCTACCCGTGTTGAGCAGGCGAGTTCTCACTGTAGCTCTCTTCACGACAACACAGACACAGGTCGGTTCTTTGAAACGGGCGTTTATTACTTGGGCCTTCTCTCCTCAGCTTCACCATCACCAGTACGCCGATACGCCATTACGCCGTGAGAACTGGTCACGAGCGAACAGTACAAACAATTAGCAACTTTACAGTACACATATTAAGTCCAAACACAAATAAAAAACATTTCTCAAATGACAAATACCTCGTTGGCTGCTTGTCCTGAAAAGAGGTCCTTAAGTCCTTGTATTGCCCTTTCTTTTAGTAAACTTTTAGCTTAAATCGCTTCATGAGAGACATCTGCTCCCTCGCAGTCCATGAAAAGTCTCGTGTGCTCTCGTTAAGGGTATTCTCACGAGACACTAGCTCTCACCTTACACATGTACATTTCAAATAAAGACATTTCAACGCAAACTATATATATTCATGAAATTATGTAACTTAACATTTTAACAGCATTTACATACAGTGCGTATTCTGACACTGGCTCTGAGTACGGGCTGATAACAATGATGGACTTGCAGTTGTGTTTATTGGTTTTCAGGAACAAGAAGTGACAATATTTGGATGACAGGGTGGACTTGAGCTAAAACTAGCTAGCTTGGTTAGTAAGCAATCCATAAACTATACAGGTGCAACACAGAGACAAAAAATGTAATGCTAATAAGTACACAAATTTTTCACAGCAAGCCAAAGTATTAGTCAAAGTATTATTTCCTAATAAAGTTAAGATAGATAATAGAGTTAAGTATAAAACTTAAGCATAAAAAATGTGAATGCGGCATGTTGTATAAAGGATTTTGAGTGCTCTAGGAGAGTACAGGCGATCGTGGCTCAAGAGTTGGCAGTTCGTCTTGTAATCGGAAGGTTGCCGGTTCGAGCTTCAGCTCCGACAGTCTTGGTCGTTATGTCGTTGGGCAAGACACTTGACCTGTTGCCTACTGGTGGTGGTCAGAGAGCCCAGTGGCGCCAGTGTCTGGCAGCCTCACCTATGTCAGTGTGCCCCAGGGCAACTGTGGTTACAATGTGTGTGAATGGGTGGATGACTGAATGTAGTGTAAAGTGCTTTGGGGTCCACAGGGACTAAGTAAAGCGCTATACAAATACAGGCCATTACCATTTAGAGAAGCGCTATATAAGAATCATTCCATTTACCAAAATGGTTTCTTTTACCAGGCTGTATACATGCTATTTTAGTTGTGCAGTTTAACATGGGCATCTATGGGGACTGACTTGCTCTTGAAACTGACATCAAATGCCCATTAGAAGAACTGCAGTTTTTGGCACAAAGGCCCCAGAGGTTGCCTTGTGGGTCAGAGAATAAAGGTGCTTTTGCGGATATCTGGAGATATTATAGTTGTTATAATTTAAATATTAAACAATAATACTGACTAACTAAAAAAACTTCCACCCTGAGAAGCTTGTATTTCCTAAAATCCAATGCCTCGAGAGCATAAGTATATGTCAACCTGCCTATGAACACAGAAAAATAAACAAACTAAAAAAAATAAAACCCTAGTAGGACTACAGAGATGGTAAATAAAAACAAAACTGTTGAGTATTGATACCAGCTGAAATTAATGAAAAGATATGTTTTTGTTATAGTTCCAGCCTTTAATGATAAAATAATTGTAAATTAACCTACCATTAGTAGAGTTCCCTTAGAGTTTGTTGCAACCTGACTTATGATTTCTACATGCAGACATTTTATTGCAAAGTCTAAGAGACAATGTTACAGTTTTACTCTAAAACTGATTACAAGAGAAATGCTGCAGCATTAGCTTATGGCAGAGTATCTAAGACATCTTCATTCTCCAACTTAGGACCTCATCTAATAAATATCAAATGCATTCATAGGGCACAAATCTTTTGTATGTTTTAGGGTAAAAAATAAACAGCTGCCATATGTTTTGCACCATTCCAGTTAAGTGAGTGAAATCGCCTTTTTGATGATAAATTGGTGCCGCGGTAGGGGTCGTGTCCATTTTGCCCTAATCCATTACAACAATCAATTGAAACTGATGAATTTCAGATTTCCCATTACTTCCAGTGGGGGCTGTTTCCACATGAGCTCATTCACTGGAGCATGTAGCAATACTGACCATTGAATTGGTTATACTCTTCCTCATTTCTGCAGCTGAGGCATTATTGTTTTCAGTGGGAATTGTCTCAACACAGCAGGAACAGCAGATGTGCTGCACAAATCCACTGTGGCTAGGATTGTTTGATTAGCTGTGTACTGTGAGCACACTTAAATTGTTCACAGACAGGAAGAATAGGTGGGCAGATGTGATTATCTAACAGAAGCACAGCTGTAAACAGAAAACTGATATGACACTTTTATGTGCTGCTGTTGTCTGTCCCTCGCATGACCCAAATATTATTTCAGGAGCCTCAGGGCAAAAATGTCCAACACATAATATGCCACCAGCGATCTGTGCATCAACTAACAACAAACTGTTATTTGGGTTGCTTATTTAGTTAAAAAAACAAACAAACCCTACATACAGGGGTCCTAGTGCCAATGGATTCCAGAAGAACAGATGCATTGAATTAAATACTTCATATGCTTTTGCAAGGAATGTTCCTTGTTTTGTAATTACTAGAACACGTCAGGAGACCTCCATATCATTGCACTAGAAACAAGCTAACACAAAGACAAGAGGCAAGAAGAGCCTTGATAGAAAAGTGACTAACTTAGCTACCAAAAATTAGCATTCACCACTAAAAGATGCAGTTGAAACTGAAAGGACTTTAGATGTCTTCATACTCTATGGGTACACTACAGAGAGTGCAGAATTATTAGGCAAGTTTATTTTTGAGGAATAATTTTATTATTGAACAACAACCATGTTCTCAATGAACCCAAAAAACTCATTAATATCAAAGCTGAATCTTTTTGGAAGTAGTTTTTAGTTTGTTTTTAGTTTTAGCTATTTTAGGGGGATATCTGTGTGTGCAGGTGACTATTACTGTGCATAATTATTAGGCAACTTAACAAAAAACAAATATATACCCATTTCAATTATTTATTTTTACCAGTGAAACCAATATAACATCTCCACATTCACAAATATACATTTCTGACATTCAAAAACAAAACAAAAACAAATCAGCGACCAATATAGCCACCTTTCTTTGCAAGGACACTCAAAAGCCTGCCATCCATGGATTCTGTCAGTGTTTTGATCTGTTCACCATCAACATTGCGTGCAGCAGCAACCACAGCCTCCCAGACACTGTTCAGAGAGGTGTACTGTTTTCCCTCCTTGTAAATCTCACATTTGATGATGGACCACAGGTTCTCAATGGGGTTCAGATCAGGTGAACAAGGAGGCCATGTCATTAGTTTTTCTTCTTTTATACCCTTTCTTGCCAGCCACGCTGTGGAGTACTTGGACGCGTGTGATGGAGCATTGTCCTGCATGAAAATCACGTTTTTCTTGAAGGATGCAGACTTCTTCCTGTACCACTGCTTGAAGAAGGTGTTTTCCAGAAACTGGCAGTAGGACTGGGAGTTGAGCTTGACTCCATCCTCAACCCAAAAAGGCCCCACAAGCTCATCTTTGATGATACCAGCCCAAACCAGTACTCCACCTCCACCTTGCTGGCGTCTGAGTCGTACTGGAGCTCTCTGCCCTTTACTAATCCAGCCACGGGCCCATCCATCTGGCCCATCAAGACTCACTCTCATTTCATCAGTCCATAAAACCTTAGAAAAATCAGTCTTGAGATATTTCTTGGCCCAGTCTTGACGTTTCAGCTTGTGTGTCTTGTTCAGTGGTGGTCGTCTTTCAGCCTTTCTTACCTTGGCCATGTCTCTGAGTATTGCACACCTTGTGCTTTTGGGCACTCCAGTGATGTTGCAGCTCTGAAATATGGCCAAACTGGTGGCAAGTGGCATCTTGGCAGCTGCACGCTTGACTTTTCTCAGTTCATGGGCAGTTATTTTGCGCCTTGGTTTTTCCACACGCTTCTTGCGACCCTGTTGACTATTTTGAATGAAACGCTTGATTGTTCGATGATCACGCTTCAGAAGCTTTGCAATTTTGAGACTGCTGCATCCCTCTGCAAGATATCTCACTATTTTTGACTTGTCTGAGCCTGTCAAGTCCTTCTTTTGATCCATTTTGCCAAAGGAAAGGAAGTTGCCTAATAATTATGCACACCTGATATAGGTTGTCGATGTCATTAGACCACACCCCTTCTCATTACAGAGATGCACATTACCTAATATGCTTAATTGGTAGTAGGCTTTCGAGCCTATACAGCTTGGAGTAAGACAACATGCATGAAGAGGATGATGTGGACAAAATACTCATTTGCCTAATAATTCTGCACTCCCTGTAGTGCACCAAGTTCATTTCTCGTCTATGAGTTGTTACTGGATGCAGCTACCATTCCTAAGCTAGTCAATAGAACACCTAACCCTGAATGATCGTCATATCTTAAAAACCTCTAAATATCATATAATCCAAGTAGAGTATTTTATCTCCGATTGTAGGCTTACATCTGGTTCCCAGAGTTTGCAAGAAAGAAGGCACAATCTTTAGTTATCAGGCTACTCCCCCATGGAACCAGCTCCCTATTTGGGTTCAAGAAACAGATGGCCTAAAATAAAGCTTTATAGTGCAGGTGACCCTGAGCAATATGTTACTATAAGTTGCTGTGGGCCTTCCTAGACTGAGGTGTGAAAGCAGGACGAGCTGTTCCTTCCTTTCTTCTCCACCTACCCCTTTTTAGTCCAGATGCATTTATGTATACCTGCTACTGCATATCATTAACTTTTCTCTCTTGTAATTTGTGTTTTGCGCTTTTCTCTTAATTCTCACTTTATTTTTTCCTGCTTCTCTTTCTTCTCACAATTCAACTGTGCTGCATCTCCCTAAGCCTGGTTTTATCAGAGTTCTCTTTCTGTGAATAAATATTTATATAGGTTTATAGGTTATTCCTTCCCACTGTTGCTAAGAATAGAATAGAACAGAATATGTGAAGAACAAATAGCATTCTTAGTCTAGACAATTAGTTTCTCTCTGGACTCACAGTTTTACTGTAGCACCTCTTCTCTTGTCAGACAGTCAATCTCTTTGTCATTCAGCTGAATTAGTAAATTCAGCTCTTGAGAAATAGCCAACTTTGAAAAGCTCACTTTGTTCTCTCACAGCGATCTTTTTGTCTGAAATCACCAGTTCTCGAGATAACGGTAAGATCCAAAAGACAAATCAATTGGATTTAAAAAAAAATGCACATTATCTGAAAATTGTTGCAGCAATTCATTTCTATAGATGTTACCTGCTGCTTTTCAAGCGTTTCTCTCAAATGCATTGAAAAATTAATCCTTAATTGGTGGGCATGGGGAAGAAAGTTTGCATCTGATGACGCAAAGAAAAACAGCTTCATTGGAAGATCATGTTCTTCTTTTCTGAGGACTTAATGGATTTCTAAACAATCTTGGCTTGAAAATTAAAAGTATCTATAACTTTGCCACCCTTTTTAAACCAACCTCTTTTGCATTAAGGTAAGCAGTGTGAGAGATAGCACAGATGAGAAACAGACATGGGAAGTCTGACGTTCGTGTTCTGGTTTGCTCAGTTTAATGGTTTCAGTGCTGCCCCTGGTGTTTACACATAGACAGAAACTGTGATTTCCACTCTTTGCTCACCATATGGGCATGTGCTCTTACACACACACACACACACGCACGCACGCACACACACACACACACACACACACACACACACACACACACACACACACACACGGCAGCCACAGTGAACTGAACACAGTGTATACACACTGCTGCCGATACGATATTTTTTCCTGTTCCATGTATCTGCTTTTAATTTAATAAAAAGTCCTGCCAATGACAACATATTTTTTAGATATATGCTGCAGTTGCATAAAAATGTATTTTTAAATATTTTTAAATAAATATTTTTAAATAAATATTTACACTTGGGTTTTAAGGGGTATTTGTTTTTTGTTTTTTTTTACGGGTTGTACGGAAGCCCCAAACGCAATTTCATTGTTCTTTGACAATGACAATAAAAAATAAAATAAAAAATACTTATTAGTGTAAAAACCTAAGAGAAAACAGGAAGTAAGAACACATGCAACAAATGACCCTTTTAATGAATGGTAGGTATCTTATGCTTAAAGCTATCAGAATGCTCTAAATCCAAACAGACAATAAATCCAAACAGATTCGGGCAGCACGGTGGCACAGTAGTTACAACTGTCATCTCACAGAAAAATTGTTCTAGGTTTGAATCTCCTTGTCAGCTGGGGTATTTTTGTGTGGCTCTGTGAGTTTCCGCCGGCTCCCTCCAATAGTCCTAAGACATGAGTGTAAACGGCTATTCTGTTGGTTGGTTGCATGAACACAAGGTACAAGGTATAGTACATATAAAAGTGCTATGTAAATTATCAGTGAAATGTGTGGCTAGAAGTGCTTTAAGTAGTGAGTAAGACTGTGCTATATAACTGCCATGCATACAACACTTTTTATCTGTCAGACAAATGGAATATTAGATGCCTCACTGGGGTTCAGTACATTACCCAAAAACATTCTGAGGCACTGTGAGAGCCATTAAATTAAAGAAATGTACTAATATGAACAACTTTTTTTTTGCTTGTGTTGTTGTAATGTACCACTACATATTTGTACACATTATTTCCAGAAGTAATAATGAAATTTAAGTTTGAGGACTGAATCTATGCATAGATCTAGCCTTATGTAAATGTTGGGATACGGACACAGTCTGAATTTAGTTCAGGAACTGATTGTGCTAATCCACCAAACTCTGGTGAAATATGTTTTGGTAATCTGAACATCTGCTCAAAATGTGATCATTGTAGTAGTAGTTGATATTTGAATCACAAATGCACTTTGGCCGATACTTGATGTCTTTTAAATGTGCTATATAAATAAAGCTGACCTGACTTGAAAAATGAACAGCTACATTTAAATTTTTTTAGCTGCTTTTTTCCCCAAGTATTAAAATATTTCACTAAAAACTAAATATGTCAATGTCAGTCAGAGGAGAAGTAAGGGGCTCGCTAAAGTCAGGAGACTCATCATACTGAGATCATGAATGTCTGTGTAAATGTAATGTTAAATGTAATCTCATCCAGTACTTATTGCATTATTTTGGTTGATAAATTAAAAGTACTAAAGTTAGTGCTGTATTGAAGTTTAGATAAATGCATCCTTTTTGTACCATGAACAAACTTAAATTGAAATGTATAAAGTTCTCATTTCACTTGAAACAAAACATGTCAACCCCATCGTGGGACTAAATGAAAACTGAGGGAATCAACACAAGTATGTGGGTTTATCCTCTGGGGAACATGAAAAACTGTAAAAAATTAAATCCTACTCCATACAATAGTGAATATTCCACTGGCAAAAATAGGTCAGTGCAAATTTTATTTCTGTTGCACATAAAAAAAACAGGTTTACTGAGGTTGACTTGCTTTTTACGTTAGTTTAAACAAACAAGATAAAACCATGCATCAATAAAAATAAATACAACAAACAAAATCAAACAAATAGAATAATAGAGCGCAATGTAAAAAACGTTGTGGGACTCGAACTGAACTCAAATTAGAAGCCAAAGTAAAAAAAGTGATTTTTTAAGACAGGATTTAAAAGACTGTATAGACTCTGCAGAACAAAGATCAAGTGGCAGGTTATTCCAGAGTCTAGGGCTAAATAAAAAAAAAAATGAAATGCATCCTCATGAGCAACTAAACTGTCTTGTCCTGCTTTCATCCCTCAGTTTACTTGTAAACAATATGTTCTGACAGGAATATGTTTTTTGTCCTGCTGATTCCTCTTCTACGCAGACTAAATACAGTCATTTCAGCTATGTGTCAAAGCTTTGAATCACCAATGTTGGTATTTGGAGACTAGATTACTGTGCTTTTTACCAAGAGTCGTTAGACACAGGGCTGGGGTGCTTGTGTGCATGTGGGTTAAGGTTTAAGAAGAATCATCAGGCAGGGGATAAAGTAGGTGGTGATGGGTCTTTGTAAAACTAAGCTCTGTAAGCTGCTACTTCACAAGTCTGACAAGCCTCAGCAGAGGAAAAGAGAGACATATGGCACAGCCGCCTAAATAGATGGACAAATGATGATGAATGGGTGAAAGGATGAAGCTTTTGCAGAGGGCGCTGGTAAAGAAGTCAACGCGATCTGTGATGATTACAGAAATGACAGCTGTGGGGGCAGTGTGAGGAAAGGGATAATAAACAGGGGGATGCCGTGGAGTGGGATGATGAAAGTGTTGAATAGAAGAGGGTGCGTGCACATAGGAGTGCTGAAATGTTCCAGTCTAATTCAGATGGGAGTGTTTGAGCTCCTTGGGGAATGTTCTGTGTACCATAAATAACTGGGATTTTGCTGTTGTAGTAGATGAGGGTGCCTGGGCTTCCTGAGCTGGCTAACCTCATTTAAGGTCTAACAACGGATATAATATGGCACAACCCACAACCTTAACATTTTGTCTTACTCGACTCATTGCATCTTTGAAACTCCATCCATCCATCCATCCATCCTCATCCGCTTTGTCCGGGGCCGGGTCGCGGGGGAAGCAGCCTAAGCAAAGAGGCCCAGACCTCCCTCTCCCCAGCCACCTCCTCCAGCTTATCCGGGGGAATACCAAGGCGTTCCCAGGCCAGCCGAGAGATATAATCTCTCCAGCGTGTCCTGGGTCTGCCCCGGGGCCTCCTCCCGGTGGGACATGCCTGGAACACCTCACCCAGGAGGCGCCCAGGGGGCATCCTTGTCAGATGCCCGAACCACCTCAGCTGGCTCCTTTCGATGTGGAGCAGCAGCTGCTCTACTCTGAGCCCCTCCCGGATGGCCGAACTTCTCACCCTATCTCTAAGGGAGAGGCCAGCCACCCTTCGGAGGAAGCTCATTTCTGCCGCTTGTATCCGCGATCTCGTTCTTTCGGTCACTACCCACAGCTCGTGGCCATAGGTGAGGGTAGGGACGTAGATCGACCGGTAAATTGAGAGCTTCGCTTTTACACTCAGCTCCCTCTTCACCACGACGGACCGGTGCAGCGTCCGCATTACTGCAGCTGCAGCCCCAATCCGTCTGTCGATCTCCGGCTCCCTTCTCCCATCACTCGCGAACAAGACCCCGAGATACTTGAACTCCTCCACTTGGGGCAGGAACTCATCCCCGACCCGGAGTGGGCACTCCACCCTTTTCCGGCTGAGAACCATGGCCTCAGATTTGGAGGTGCTGATCCTCATTCCCGCTGCTTCACACTCGGCTGCGAACCGCTCCAGTGCGAGCTGGAGGCCCTCACCCGATGAAGCCAACAGAACCACATCATCTGCAAAAATCAGAGATGAGATTCTGAGGCCACCAAAGCGAAAGCCCTCCGCCACTTGGCTGCGCCTAGAAATCCTGTCCATAAAAATTATGAACAGAACCGGAGACAAAGGGCAGCCCTGGCGGAGCCCATCACCCACCGGGAACGAGTCCGACTTATTGCCGGCAATGTGAACCAAGCTCTTGCAACGGTTGGATAGGGATCGAATGGCCCGTAGCAATGGGCCAGACACCCCATATTCCCGCAACACCTCCCACAGGACACCCCGAGGGACACGGTCGAATGCCTTCTCCATGTCCACAAAACACATGTAGACTGGTTGGGCAAACTCCCATGCACCCTCAAGTATCCTGGAGAGGATAAAGAGCTGGTCCAGTGTTCCGCGACCAGGACGAAAACCGCATTGTTCCTCCTGTATCCGAGGTTTGACTGACGGACGAACTCTCCTTTCCAGCACCCTGGCATAGACTTTCCCAGGGAGGCTGAGGAGTGTGATCCCCCTGTAGTTGGAACACACCCTCCGGTCCCCTTTCTTAAAGATGGGGACCACCACCCCGGTCTGCCAGTCCACAGGTACTGCCCCTGATCTCCACGCAACACTGCAGAGGCGTGTCAACCAGGACAGCCCTACAACATCCAGAGCCTTCAGGAACTCGGGGCGGATCTCATCAGCACCAGGGGCTCTGCCACCAAGGAGTTGTTTAACTGCCTCAGTGACCTCGCCCCCGGAAATTGGCGGGTCATTCCCCTCATCCCCAGACTCTGCTTCCTCCTCGGAAGACGTGTCAGTGGGATTAAGGAGGTCCTCGAAGTATTCCTTCCACCGCCTGACAATTTTCTCAGTCGACGTCAGCAGCGCTCCGCCAGCACTATACACAGTGCAGGTAGAGCACCGCTTTCCCCTCCTGAGACGTCTGACGGTTTGCCAGAATCTCTTCGAGGCAGTCCGAAAGTCTTTTTCCATGGCCTCTACGAAATCCTCCCACACCCGAGTTTTTGCTTCAGCCACTGCCCGAGCCGCATTCCGCTTGGCCTGTCGATACCTGTTGGCTGCCTCCGGAGTCCCTTTGAAATCTTTGAAACTCATTTAGTCTTAATCTTATTTAACTCCATTACTATCTTAAAGCCTTCTGGTTTTATTTGACAGTACTGACAAATATTTTCAATTGATTCAAGTCATCATAGGTGGTATTGGCAACCCTAACCTTAAACCTCAATTGGAGAAAAGCAAAACAGACTTCTCTTTTTGAGGAAAAAGTTCTTGTTGTGTGTCAGTTAGAATTATATTTTTCTTTTTTCCCTGGTTGCCAGGACTCAGAGACAACAATGCAATAAAAATGAAAAATGCAAAGTGGGATTGCCCAGGGTTGGGGTTGTCACCGATGCTGACTGAGATGTCCAAGAGTTAAATGAAGCATGTTAGGCTACTTGGTGAGTCTACACTGGCTTTGGTTGTGAAGCAGATAAAATGTGTAGAACTAAGCACTGAATGAACACGTGGTGAAATGTGACTTCTAGTCATAAAAACTTTGAGTGGTAAGTAAGACAAGAAAAGTATTATATACAACAATCACTGATTATCTCTTCATCATTGCAGCTGTTAGTGGGTGGAATATATTAGGAAGCATCATTCTGTCCACAAATTTGATGTGTTAGAAGCAGGAAATAAGGATTATTGTAAGTTTTTTTTGCAGATTTGACAATGGCAAAATTAATCGTTAGATAACTGGGTCAGAGCATCACCAAAACTGTAGCTCTTATTGGGTGTTTCCAATCTGCAGTAGTCAGTATCGATCTAAAGTAGTCCAAGGAAGGAACACTGGTGAACCAGCGACAGGGTCATGGATTGCCAAACCTCACTGATGCAGTGAAGGCTGGTCCATATGGTTCAATCCAACAGATGGACTACTGTAGCTCAAGCTGGATATGGGCTACAGACTAATCATATTGCCCATGCACACCCTTGTCCACTCCTGAAAGTGCCAACAATGAACATGTGAGCACCAGAACTGGACCATGGAGCAATGCCAGACGGTGACCTGATGGTCTGATGCATCACGTTTTCTTTTACATCATCTAGATAGCTGGATGTGCGTGCTTCACTTAACTTGTGTGCAGTGTTCTAACAAGAAACCTTGGATCCTGCCATCCATGTGGATATAAGAATTGTTGCAGACCACACACTTTCATGTAAATGATATTCCCTGATGACTGTGGCGTCTTTCAGCAGAACAATGCCCCCTGCCACAAAGCAACAATGGTTCAGGAATGGTTTGAGGAGCACAACAACACATTTGAGGTGTTGACTTGGCCTCCAATTTCCTTGGATGGCAATCCAATTGAACATCTGTGGGATGTCAGTCTGCCCCAGGGCAGCTGTGGCTACAACCGTAGCTTGCCTCCACCAGTGTGTGAATGTGAGAGTGAATGAATAGTGGTATTGTAAAGCGCTTTGGGTGCCTTGAAAAGCGCTATATAAATCCAATCCATTATTATGTGAAATCCTAATCATTGGAGTGACTAAAAACATCCCTCTGAAAGATAATGAATGATGCTAAGTAATGGTAAATGGACTGATTCTTATATAGCGCTTTTCTACTCTCACGGAGTACACAAAGCACTCTATACAACATGCCTCATTCACCCAATCACACCCATTCTCACAAGCACTTTATCTACACTTCGTGCTTTCTAACGACATTCATACTCCGATGGATGCATCGGAGAGCAAGTTAGGGTTAGTATCTTGCCCAAGGATACTTGACATGCAGACTAGAGGAGCCAGGGATTGAACCACTGACCTTCCGATCAGTAGGTGACCTGTTCTACCTCCTGAGCTACAGCCACCCATAAGTCAGGTACAAATGATAACTCCAATTACTGTGCATTTCTAACACAGTAAAGATGGCAGTAAACAGAAGTGTCAGTTTGTACACAACCAAAAGAGCTTGCATCTTCATGTTTTGTGATGGATTACTAATTTGTGATTTAATGTGTAGTTTAAAAACTAATATGAAAGGTACTTTTTGGATAATGAGTAAATACTGAAGCAAAAACTAAGGGAGACCAGTTGACTGTAAGAACAGACTAAGACTACGACCTTTATGGCCCCAGTACAGATACTGTTTGGGTTTCCTTTTTCTTTGCTTCAGTTTGCAATGGTTTTCTTTTGGGCCACTCACTCTGAATATAAAGTCTGTGGCACGCGTATGTCGGAAACTCACGGGGAAAAAGTGTATGCATGTTTATTATAGTACGTAATGCAGTACTTGTAATGTTAATAAGAAACTGGCGAGAGTTGTGATTGTAGAAGACCTATAAGCATTTTAAGTAACACTTGCAGGCTAATTGAATGAACAAGCACATGAACACATATTTTTGTGCATTTATTAAACCAAAGCAATAGTTGTTTGTATATATTTTTCTTATTTTGTATATCCCTCTTGACTTTATATATTTCTCCTGTTTGTCATTTATTCCTATTGTCTACTATTTATATTTTATTCCAGTACAGTAGATTTAAATTTCTCTGTCACTCTCCGCCATCATTATAGAGTCATTAACCCTGGCTTCACCTCACAAGTTATGACCTCTAATCTCAGTGTACACACACACACACACACACACACACACACACACACACACACACACACACACACACACACACACACACACACACACACACACATACATGTAAGTGCCAGTGATCCCTGGAGCCAATTTCACCTCTCTGTCAACTTACACTATAAAAAAGTTCTAAATCAAGCCAGGCTTAATGTGGTGACATGTGTCCTTGGTGTAGGGCAGGAGTTCAAGATGTGTGGTCTTCTTATGTGGTTTTCTCAGGAAAGCACATCATCTCTCTCATCATAAACATGGAACAGATTGTGGCTTTGTAACCTGATATGCATTTGTAGGGTTTTCTTCCCTAACATTTTGCAATTTTGCTTGTGAACCAGAAGCTTTGTTTCTTGTGGTTCTATAAATACACTCCCTCCTATGTGTCCAGAAGCATCACTTATAGGTGACCAACACACCTCTGCAGGTCCCTTTCAGTTCAAATGAGCAGCAGTTTGCCACTGAGGTCTTTTCGAGTCACTGAGCTCTTGACACATTGATGTGGACTGTAACCTGCCATCTGTCAGGGAAAGGTCATCTTAACTGATTGTATCTTTGATGTCATCTGTTTGGTCATTGCTCAATGTCAGCTCCCTTAGCTCTTTGCTCACTATACTTTAAACCTCACATTGTGTTTGGTTCAAATTGAATCCATTTTGATATTTAGTCATAAGAATAACATGTCATTCTTTTCTTGAATTGGATTTTTTTTTTTTGGAAATTATACAAAAATGCACAAAAATGAAAATTTTATAGCATTGCATAAAATTGCATGCAAATTCTTGCATATTGATTGTACTATTTAGATTGATTTTAATATTGAGATGAGTCAAATTAGCTAAATAGTAGTTTTAGGAATATTGAAATTGTCAGTCTACAGATGTCATGTCTGTTCTTATTATATAGATAGATTATATAGATTATAGATTACATACATTATATAGAGTTATATGGGTACTTTCAGGCTGCCATGAGAACTTTATGTGCTCCCACCATATTCCCAAGGCACCTGCTGGTCTTTGATGGATCATGGTGGATTCTTAAAACAGTAAAATATTGTAGCATTACAGCAAAGAAGTGCTATTTACATGGTGTATATATGCATCAGGGGCCACTTGGAGTTCAGCTTCAATTTGGCCAAGAGTAAGTTGGTACATGAACAGGACGAGCCAGTCACCAATCCACAAACCTTCCAATCAGTAAACACTACTACCCATGATATAACAAAAATAACCTTAAATTAAAAAAATTAGAACCCATTTACTCCAAGCTAATTGAGATTAAAATGACAAGGAGCTTCTGTTTCAGTGAGTGTAGAAAACAAAGTGCAGGGCCCACACACACGAAGTATCCCACAACTGCTTTGAATGCACATACTAGTTTGTAATTTATGTAACTAGTTTGCACTCTGTTAATTAAGGTTGAATTAATTTTGACAATTATAAATGACAGCTATGAGGATTGGAAAGATCATACTATGGGTTTTTAAATTTTTCTTGGTTAAGAGTAGAGGACAATGCTTTCCCAGCATTTTGTTGACCCATCCATCACCCCAACCTCCATACTGTTTTCACTTGGTTAAAAAAAAGATTTGAGAAAGTTTTATATTTTCATTCATGGTTGGTTCTATGTGCCCCAAGAGGATGGCAGCAGACAGACACTACTAAGATAAAAATACCAACAAAATATAACTTTAAATAAAAAGAAATCCCATAGTGTTATTTGCAAGGTTGATACATACATACAATATATGACTAAAGAAATATCATTTACATAAAGTTTTACAACTACATTCACATAGTTGAATGCTGGTGGCCCATGGAGACCCACCAGTGCAGCTTAATTATGAGTAGAGCAGCTCCGTTGTAATGGTATCACTGCTACAAAATCAGTAAATGAGACACACCAAAAGGGCATGGGGTGAAAATAGGGATAATGCTGACATGCTGTCATGTGTAAGCGGTTTGGCCTTTTTAGCATGTGACATTGAGAACCAGATAGGAGTGTCATGCCCTGCTGCAGAGCCCAAGTGCACATTGATCTTCTCTAATGCAGTGAGCTCTCCTCTCAATGGTCAATTTATAATGCACGTGCATGTGTGTGTGTGCAGAGTGATGATGCAGAGATGATGAGGAACAACCAATTGGAACTCTAATTCATGATTTATGTGATCTATTATGTGCAGTATAAATTAACAATATTCTCTGCTATAACTATCTGTAGTCTGACTGACTGATGCTAACTATGGAATAGTTGGTGCCTTTGCATGGCAAATATGAAGCCAGTAGCACATTACATTAACATCAACAAGCCTGATCACAATTAATGTGAAGCATAAAAGCAAATTCTGACATTTTAGTCATTTCTTTGTGAAACAGATTTAACTAAGTAGATTTTTCCCTTTTTTTTGTAGTTTTGCTCAAAGGCAAGCTGTTTTCTATATGCTGAACTAAGCTTGCAACCTGCTGACTGTAGTTTTGTGACTAGCAAACGTATATGCAAATTCAATATCCTAAATTTATTTCCTTACAGTTCAAAATATTTTGATAGAGATATATTACTGACTTTACTCATACAGATCATTTGGGGGTTTTTTTACAGCAAAATCTAAGCGCAAATTAATTTTCTGCTATAACGGAATTTTTTTTCATGGCATAAAAATTGTTTATTTGCAGATGGTCCAGGCTGTAACTGCAGTGATTTGACTCATGATGACAGCATGTGTGTGTGCTACCCGCTGAGTGTAGTGACTCATGGGCTGAAAGTGTCTGCCATTTCTGAACATTTCCTTTCTCCCTGACCCCCCCACCTTTGTTTTTCACTCAAACCCTTCAAGGCACATAAGCACACACACACACACACACACACACACACACACACACACACACACACACACACACACACACACACACACACACACACACCAAGTCGCAGATATCAATCTGTCAGGTTGCCACATTGTCTGCAATGACAGCAACCTCTGACATTTACATGCATTGGGGACAGGATATTCTTTTGAAGAGGAAAGGGATGAGAAAGAAGAAAAGCAGTCAGCTGTGAAGTAAGTGAGGCATTACTCAGCAGCCACTGCCCGATTTAATGTCTGATGCTTGGACATTAATGAGGCAGGTAGCAGATATAGTTGGAATTTGGACAATAAAATGTGCTAACTGTGGAGCAAAACTATTTTCCTTCTGTACTTACTTGGAATTGAGATGCAGTCTGCAGGATCAGGAAAATGACTGGTTGGTCCAGAAGCAAGAGGTTGAGGTCATTCTTTTCTCTTAACAATGTTCTTGTCAAAAGATAATGAGTGTGCTACTCTACAGTGAAAATGACTTCAGGCATGCACATTGCAGTCCAGACTTGAACAACACATTACTGCTAACAGTTCACTTACTACAGTCAGCAGTCAGCTTCAATTAATGCCTCATTTTTTCAAGCACAAGTACAGAATTTATGTGCCTGTGGACCAGCAGACAGTCAGGTTTTAATGGCCAGAAGCACTAATATAGCAGTAGGTGTGGTCGAGCTCACATAAATCATGGGTAACCAAATTAACTCCTCTCAGACCTTTTTAAAGGCGTACCTTTTCAACCGTGGCACACTGAAAGTTGAATGGACAGCGAAAACCCTGCAGTCATGTCTTTACAAGCAGAATAATGTGAGCTGCTTTCAATGGAAATATCACTCAGTCACATATATTACTCTGAATTTCTTCATATGAATTGATGTCAGCTTGTTCTATTCATTCTTGCCATTTAGTTATTCTGTGAATCACTTTTAAAGTGCACTTTCAGCAGGAAAAACATGAATAAAATATAAGATGTAATATGCATGTTGAAAAACAAGCAGTTTTTCATTAAAACAATAAATTCTCCTTAAGATGATATTAATCAAAATCAGTAAAATCTCAAGTGAATTAGAGAAGATGTTAACAGGCGGTGTAGTTGTATATTGTTGCTTTAAGCTGCATGAATTTATTAAATATTTGCATCATCATAGTTTTCCACATGATCCATGTGTACATCCCCAAATACAGAGTTGTGAATGTTTATGAATGTGGCACAACCGTATTAACTTAATGGTAACACTGTTTGAGTTGGCTGTTGAGTCTTGAGCTCCTTTGCATCTGTTGGACATAGTGTAGTGTTTTACATATTTGCTTGGCAAGTGAATGGCCACTTGATTAATTTCAACCAGAGACACAACCGAGGTTGGATCAGGAAAGGCGTTTGGTGTAAAATTCAGACAGGATTTAACTTCTTTCAGTAACAAATGACTGCCATATATTGGATAATGTTTTTTACCTGATAAAAAACTAATTTGCTGAATGCAGTGTTGCTACCTTAATTTTAGTAAAGTAAAAGAGCAAACATACAACAATGAAGAGACATTCAAGACAAGAGGGCACATATTCACATCCGTGGTTAATAGAGAAGTCTAACAAAAAGAGAAGAAAAAAAGGTCATATTGCTGAGGTTTGCCTCACTCTATAATATGCATACAAGAACAATCTGCAGGATGCAAGTAGATTATAATTGATCTTATAATTATCCCAGGTTTAGCAAAGCAGCCATTTGAGTTCCATGTAGCCCAAAGGGATGTGTTTGACAATTATACATGCAGCATCTATAACCTTGATCAAACCTTGCAAAAGTTAAATATCTTTATAAATTGGTGAAAAGCTTTCTTTACAGCTTGGACAGAGCAGAATTATAAGTAAGGAAGTGTTGTGGTGATTGAATGAATAATGAATCCTTGTTAAATCCACTGAAACTACAAACATTCATTTTGTTGGAAAGAAAATGCCCACAGGCAATTAGAATAATACATTAAGTGACGTAAACATGATCATTATGGAGGGACCTGCTGACCACATGTTGAGGTTTTTCTTTTCTTTTTTCCACGGTTGTTTATCAGATCCAATTAGATGTTAACTCAGGTGAAAACCAGCCAGGGCTGGACTGGGACAAAAAATCGGCCCGGGCATTTTGACAAGAGACCAGGTATTAAAGCCATAGGGCCTTTGAATGAAAGCAAACGCTGTTGTGACAGTGATACACTGTCTTGTTGGTATATGTATGATTTCTATACATTTTATGTCAGATAAAAACTTTGGTTGTAAGATTCAGATAATTATTTATTAAAAGCGAGACATTTTAAATAAGAACAAGAAAGAAAAGTATTTCTTTGTGCCCCCCTTTCCCTGTTAATGCCCTACCTGACCCCCTGGCAAAACTTTGCTAGACCCGCCCCTGCATAGTTACCAGCTGTCAGCTACAAAGGATCCTGGTGTTATTTGTCTCTCAGAAACAGTTCATAACTTCCCTTCAACTCATTCATGTCACCTAAAGATAAAGCTGTTTCTCCATCACCTGTTCAGCTCTGATGATTCAGTAAGGACATCTCCTGGTTTCATCTTCATGTTTCCCTCTCACCACATATCCAAACCGATATCATGACCAGCAGCTTTTACCAGCAAACATCAGCAGATACTAGAAAATAATATTAAATAAATTCTAACAGCAGCTGATCAAGCTTAAACGTGCTGCTGTTGTTTAGCGCAACATCCGCTGGTTTCCTCTTTCTGGTGCAAAGTGGGCGATAAATAAATGAGAGAGAAAAGCTGATCAGCTGATCACTGATCATGACTGAAGTAGCAACAGGAGAGGGAGGGGGAGAGAATGAGAGAAGGAGAAGGAGAAGCAGCTGTGCAGCGTAAAGACAGAATAACTCCAGCTTTGTGTCTTTTTCCATTCTGGCTGAAGTACAGGACATACTGCGTTTCCTTTCAGCTCAATACAAAACTCGTAATATTTTCTCTGGATACGGGACGATTCCGTTTTTTTATGGGACGGTTGGCAACTCTACTAACTAACCTTATGAATAAAATAAAGTTCACTATTGGTAACATCATAGCACCCACCCAGCTGTATAGAAACTGTCATGCTAGCTCACGCAGTACGAGTTATTGTAACTGACAGTAAAAAGTCAGCACAACGAAAATAAACTACCCCTAAAGTTGGTTTATATCTGACCCAGACAGACTGCAGGTCATATAACTTCTTACCTGAAGTTCAGTTCACCTGACACTCGGACCTGCGGCCGCCTCGGGTCTCTCCTCCTCCTGCCTCCCCTTTCCCTCATCCACCTGCTGGCCTCTGTGGAAGCTCCGCCATAGCCACCACCAAACAACGGAGTTATTTTTACACATCGGCCAGCATCTGGTCAATCCACCACCTCTCATTGTTTATACCGTTACAAAAAACCCAGAAAAAACATCAGCCCATAAAAACGAAAAATCACCATCGGTCCACCGATGGAGCCAGCCATGTCCCATTATGCCCCATGGTCTTGTAATTGTGGAGGGCCAACTGTGCAGCCTGGTTTCAAGAACTGCTGCTGCCTCGATCTTGTGAAGATATTATTACTGACACTGTTGCTGTCAGAAATCTAAGAGACATGCATTTTTCAGAGCAAGCGTGGGTTGCGCCAGAAAATCCCACCGTCACTGAAATTACCACCATAGACACTTTCCCAGGAAAATCCAACACTTTAGTTCACAGACTGATGAGTTTGATTTTCATTGGCCAAATTATTTTTGCTGCTCTCCGAGTGAATATGCCAGAGGTTTTCCAACCATCCAGCAGCATTTGCACTAGTGGCATCTTTTTTTGCCAGTAAAATTTCTTAGACAGTCATCTTGTGAGTGACAAACTAAATTATTGGTCTGTCTTTGTCTCAGTACAGCTGTTTAAAAATCCAGATATTTACTTTCTGTAATGAAATTTTAAGATTGTTCTTATCAGCCATATGCCAAAGACACATGTTTAGAAACCCGCAAGATTCTTGTTTGCAGCTAGTCTTAATTTGACGACACTGATATGAAGCTTCCACATTGGCACTGAGTGGACTTATGTACTCTGTGACCAAATTGGTGGAAGATGATATTCTATAATATCTCCTGATCCTGGTACAGAGCTGATTATAGTGTGCAGGAAGAAATACGTTTGATCTTTTGTTCTTTTTTTTTGCTCTCAGTCTAGGGTGCAGAGAACTGAGGGACCCTTGTAGCACAAGTAACGACAAAAATTACTGTAGTACTGTAGAAATGTGATGTAATGTTACTTTGTAACACATTACTGTAATGACAGTAATGGGTATAATGTGTTATTTTGTAATGTGTTATTGTTAAGACTGGTGCTGTGTCACATAATCTTATTTGGTCATCCCCCCTTTTTTGTTCTTGGTCTTCACTGAGCAACAACATTAACAAGAAATCCTGGAAATGCCCCTGTATGTCTGCTGAGTTTATTTACCCGCAGTGGGGGAAATGATCTTTTTTGGCAGCTCATGGCCCAGTTGAAAAAATAAACAAGGAATAAAACAAAAAAATATTCAATCCTATCTTGTAGGATTAAATGTGATGATAAAACAGTCCCAAAATGTTCTAACTGATTAATTAATTAACTACATTTATTAAGCATATTCTGTTGGCCTTTTCTCCGTAGCTTTAGTTTAAAAAATGACCAGGTCATGTGAAGCAAGCTTAGAGTATGACCTGCAAGAAAAGTGACTGATCCCCACTGGCTTGTCACTGAATCTGTGAACCATTTAAACTTTAATGGATTTCAGATCACAGATCACTCTTAATTAAAAGGCTTATTTTATGTGGGTTTTGGTCACAAGATGCAAAATAAAAATTGGACATCATTTGTGTTATTGTGTATGAAAACAACTGCAGCTGCTCAGTATTATTTCAAGTCCAACATGTTTCCAGCTGTGCTTTGATGTTAGTGTCTAGCACTCCTTAGGCACTTTTTGGATGTTTTGGCCATTTGTCTGAGTCTTATTTTCACTTTGCTTGTCACTTGTACTCTGTGTCTGTTCTGTGTGTTTGTGTGTGTGCGCTTTGGGTTCAGCAGAATTAGGTGGACAATGAACATGCCTGGCGGCACCCCAGGGGAGGAGCTCACAGATGAGGAGAAGGAGATCATCAACAGTGTGCTAGCTCGGGCAGCTATGATGGAGGCCATCGAGCAAGAGAGGATTGAGTGAGATGGAAAACCGTTGTCTCTGTTGCACTGAATCACATCACCAACCATGCACAGATGCTCACTGAGATGAACAACTTTTTGGTGACAAACCTGTGCCAAGTTTGTGTCCCTGTGCTGATAATAATTTGCATGTGCTCTCAGGCGTCTTTCCAGTCGTCTGGATAATATCAAGAAGACAGCGTGTGGTGATGGAGAGATGCACTGTCTGCTGTGTGGTGCGTCGTTTGGACCACAGGGGGTCACAGCTGTCCTCTGTGTGCAGTGCAAAAAAGTAGGTGGATTTTGTTACTTTTTTTTGTTCATAGGGGTTGAAGGGACTGTGCCTGGACTGGAATTTTCTTTACCACTGCTTGGAAAGTAACATTTACTCAAATACTATACTTAAGCACAACTTTCAGGTTCATTACCTTTTCTTTAACATTCTGCTCTACTTCATCCTTCTACCTAATGGTATTCCAGAGATTTATGTGACATTTTTAGTAACCAGTGCAATTTCTTGATTCATTTAAGTTGTTGAAGAGTTCAGGTGGTGATTACTGTAAGTCACTATGACCCATAAAGCCACAAAAGGGCGACACCAGTTTGAAACAAATGTAAAGAAAACAATTAGGGTTTAATATTAAGTTCTGGTCAATTGTATAATTGAACATGTATACTAAAATACAATCTGATGTTAAACATTAATTAAATGAGTGATAACCAACCATTTGGACATCTGCCACGTCACAAAAAGATGAAAAACGAAAATAAAGCTTATTCAGGACCCCCTAAACAGAATTCTTGTTTCCTGTGTTCTATACTAATTTTCTTATGATATATATTGTATGATATATATATGGGAAACCATTGGTGCTTTTTTGTGATTAATGATATACAGTACAAGATATCCCATGGCCTTTAGGTGTTGTTCCTATTTGCGTGCAGTAGCGCAACCACCTTGCACTTATGTAGTGTATGTCATGTTTCTTGTGTAACAACGGGAGACCAGTTTCTACTTTATATTTGAGTATAATGAAGTTGACTTAGAGATGATGAAAAAGTCATTCCCAAAAACACACATTAGGCACCACAGCTAAGTTACAGCTAACTGGCTAAAAGCCACAATTCAAGCTATTGTAGGTAGCAGTGTTACACATATTTGCTTTATGGTTTAAAATGATTTAACTGACAGTTAAAGAACACTGTTTAACATTGGCAATAAGTTAGTATCATGGATTATATTTAGAGTTGAAATTATTTGGCAAGCTAAATCACTTTATTATCTGCTACATACTTGTAGTGTCAGATACATTTCTGTTTTCTTGCAACTTTCAGGTTGGTTGCCCCTCCTATGTGCATTTCAAACCTCATATTTAGTGCAATGCATTGTCGGTAATTTCCTTTGGCAAAGTCGAGGGGCATGTTGGTTTGCTGGCTTTTCTGTCACTTTACTTTGTCATATAAGAAATAAACAGACAGAGGTGTACATGCTACTTGTACATCTGAGTCTGCACTCATATGTCATGTTTGCTTACATTTATAAACAATAGGAAACCAGTTACATTTTTACTTAAAACAGTATTGCAAACTAAACGTTGGACCACCTTTATGGGCTAAAGAGGCAAAACAAATTGAAGGATAAAGAATAAACAGGCATGTGGTGCCCCCATATAGAAATGTTGGCAGAAATACAAAAGTGCAGAGAAATTTGTCAAAGTGCACCACTGGAATGATGAAGTCATTACACTAGGACAGGTCCTCAATGCACTTGCGCACATTTTTAAGTGAGGTCATGCTAGAAATCACACCGAAAAACATAAAAGCTGACACCCTGGTGGGGTCAGTGACTTCTTTGTACTAGTTTACTGTCGCTGCAGCTGCACTAAGCTTCTAATACTGCATCTCTGACCTAAGTTTGGTTGTTACTGAAATGACTCACTATTGATCTGCTCATTCAACTCTTTCTTTACCAAAATATATGAACAAATTTTACTTATGTCTGTAAAAGTGTGTCAGTAGAATTTAGCTGAGGGTGCAGAGCGACCTTTTTGGACAGCCCGGTCCCCCAAGCCCCACCCATATTGCCAACACTGCAGGGAGCCCTCATGCACTTGATGATTTGACAGTGGGACAGTCCTGAATCCTCCAGGGTTTTAACGGAAACATGACTCAATGTCTGTAAATTTGTGACAGTGGACATTGGGCCTAAGAGTTCAAAAGAGGACCCAAATGCAGCACAAAATTAATTTAACAAACTCACAAAGGATGTGAGCAAAATGTGCTGCAAAATACTGACAGGATACAAAGTCCTTAAACTGAAAAAGGCAGAGATGGAAACCTGGGAGTGCAAGTATAGAGGGAAACTCATGTCTTCACACTCAAGGCTGAGTGGAAAATGAGATATAGGTGGAAACAATTACGGACTCACAGGAGGGGATTGGACAAAGACAGAAAGGAAAAGACAGAAAGGAAAACAACAAAATACACATAAGGAAAAGCATTTACCAAAGTACAGGGTGGGCCATTTATATGGATAAAATGGGAATGGTTGGTGATATTAAAGTCCTGTTTGCGGCACATTAGTATATGTGAGGGGGCAAACTCCTCAAGATGGGTGGTGACCATGGTGGCCATTTAGAAGTCGGCCATCTTGGATACAACTTTTGTTTTTTCAATAGGAAGAGGGCCATGTGACACATCAAACATATTGGTAATGTCACAAGAAAAACAATGGTGTGCTTTGTTTAAAAGTAACTTTATTCTTTCATGAGTTATTTAAAAGTTTCTCTGTGTTCACAGCCATTGACATGTCAAAGAGGTTAACACGTGAGGAGCGGATCGAAATTGTGTTGATATCTGGTGAACGCAGTAACCGGGTCATTGCAGCAGATTTCAATGCAAGACACCGTACGAGACCACCCATCTCCCATGCTACAGTTAGCAAACTGCTTGCTAAGTTTTGTGAAACTGGTTCAGTGTTGGATTTGCCAAAATGTGGACGCAAGAAAACTGTCACTAATGAAGAAACATCAGTGGCTGTCCTAGCTTGTGGGGCGACCGTGGCCCAGGGGGTTGGGAATCGCATCTGTAACCGGAAGGTTGCTGGTTTGATCCCTGGGCTCTCTCTCCTGGTCATTGTGTCCTTGGGCAAGACACTTTACCCTACTTGCCTACTGGTGTTGGCCAGAGGGGCCGATGGCGCGATATGGCAGCCTCGCTTCTGTCAGTCTGCCCCAGGGCAGCTGTGGCTACAACTGTAGCTTGCCTCCACCAGTGTATGAATGTGAGAGTGAATGAATAGTGGTATTGTAAAGCGCTTTGGGTGCCTTGAAAAGCGCTATATAAATCCAATCCATTATTATTTTTATTAGCTTCATTCAGCAAGAGCCCACAGCGTAGCACTCGCTGCACGTCACTGGAGAGTGGCATTAGTCGAACATCCCTTCGGCGGATATTAGCTACTCACAAATGGCACCCTTACAAACTCCAGCTACTGCAGCATCTCAACGAGGATGACCCAGATCGGCGCACAGAATTTGCAGAATGGGCAAAACAAAAATTGGAACAGGACCCTCAGTTCACGCAGAAGATTTTGTTCAGTGATGAGGCAAACTTTTATGTGAATGGTTAAGTTAACAAACAAAACCACCGCTATTGGTCTGACACTAACCCACATTGGATGGATCCCTCCAAGACTGTTGGAACAACAAAAGTGATGGTTTGGTGTGGTATATGGGGTACAATGATAGTGGGTCCATTCTTCGTCAATGGAAACCTCAAGGCCACTGGATATTTGAAATTGCTACATGATTATGTGTTTCCCTCTTTATGCACTGAAGCTGGCACGTTCCCTGAGTTTTTCCAGCAAGATGGTGCACCACCACATTATGGGTGCCAGGTCCAAGCATTCCTAGATGAACAGTTTCCTGGAAAGTGGATTGGTCATCGTGGGCTGGTTGAATGGCCCCCAAGGTCTCCCGATCTGACCCCCTCAGACTTTTATCTTTGGTGTCACCTGAAGGCAATTGTCTATGGTGTGAAGATACAAGATGTGCAGCACCTGAAACTATGGATACTGGATGCCTGTGCTGGCATTTCTCCTGCGGTGTTGCTATCAGTGTGTGAAGAGTGGGAGAAGAGGGTTGCATTGACAATCCAACACAATGGGCAGCACATTGAACTCATTTTATAAGTGGTCAGAAACTTGTAAATAACTCATGAAAGAATAAAGTTACGTTGAAACCAAGCACACCATTGTTTTTCTTGTGACATTACCAATAAGTTTGATGTGTCACATGGCCCTCTTCATATTGAAAAAACAAAAGTTGTATCCAAGATGGCCGACTTCTAAATGGCCACCATGGTCACCACCCATCTTGAGGAGTTTGCCCCCTCACATATACTAATGTGCCACAAACAGGACTTTAATATCACCAACCATTCCCATGTTATCACGCTGTATCCATATAAATGACCCATCCTGTAAAACAGCTGTGCCTAGAGCAGAAATGTAAAAGCACAATTAATCAAATAAACATTAAGTAAAAATCAAAAATCCCAGCACTGTGACACGACTCAGTTGGAAAGCTTACAAACTGATGCATCAGTTCACATGATCCAATAATGTCAAATAGAATCAGATATCACAGGGGATATTATTTTAATACTTTCTGTACATTTTTCCTATGTTCTCTTACAGCTGACACATTGGCTGTTTACGGTGTTTTCTATATTGTTCAACAGCTCTTAAAACTGCTGGGCCATGTGCAAACAAATCTGGACATACGTGGTGCATTTCAGGGTCTTATACACTCAACAAAAATATAAACGCAACACCTTTGTTACTGCTCCCATTCCCCATGGGATGGACGTAGAGACCTAAAATTCATTCCAGATACACAATATAACCATCCCTCCCAAACAGTGGTCACAAATCAGTCCAAATGTGTGGTAGTGGGCACATCTGCCATATTGAGATAATCCATCCCACCTCACAGGTGTGCCACATCAGGATGCTGATCTGACATCATGAGTAGTGCACAGGTGTACCTCAGACTGCCCACAACAAAAGGCCACCCTGGAATGTGCAGTTTTTTGCGCTATTGGGGGTCTGGGGACCCAGAACCGGTCAGTATCTGGTGTGACCACCATTTGCCTCATGCAGTGCAACACATCGTCGCATGGAGTCTATCAGATTGTCAATTGTGGCCTGTGGAATGTTGGTCCACTCCACTTCAATGGCTGTGCGAGGTTGTTGGATATTCGTGGGAACTGGTACACGCTGTCGTATACGCCGGTCAAGCACATCCCGAACATGCTCAATGGGTGACATGTCCGGTGAGAACTGGGACATTCTCAGCTGCCATCGGCCAAGGTGGGAAAGTGGGCGTGTGTCCCAATCAGCCAGAGTTTCGGGTGTGTTCATTGTGAAACCTGGCCCCACCTTATCATGCGAATTCCTGAGGTCAGATGGCCCAGGATGTGAGTGGGCGTTAAGGCGTCTGGGAAGGGATCTCAAAACTGGATTGTCCACTTGTCCACAGGACAAGACTCAGCAGTCCATCTGCATCTTAAGGATAAAGGACACTCTTTCGAGGATGCCAATGTTCACATTTTGGACAGAGAGGACAGATGATTTGAAAGAGGAGTGAAAGAAGCCATCTATGTCCACTGTGAGCGACCATCTTTGAACAGAGGCGGGGGTTTACGACACCAACTCTCTGCCATCTATAATCCAGTTTTGAGATCCCTTCCCAGACGCCTTAACGCCCACTCACATCCTGGGCCATCTGACCTCAGGAATTCGCATGATAAGGTGGGGCCAGGTTTCACAATGAACACACCCGAAACTCTGGCTGATTGGGACCCACGCCCACTTTCCCACCTTGGCTCAGGCGATTAGAGGATCATCAGGGGGTCCTTTTGTCCCTCTGTGGGGGGTTACTCCCACTAGGTTTATATCTGGGACTCTCCACCATTTGACCTTAGAACTGAAGAAGCTTCTCGGATGAGAGGTGAAACGTCTTCAAGCAACTTAAAGAAGTCCAGACGCTTTTCTTTGCAAGCTCCTTTGACTACGATGACCTGGATGACTGAGAACCTTCACAGACATACAGTGAAACCAATATAACATCTCCACATTCACAAATATACATTTCTGACATTCAAAAACAAAACAAAAACAAATCAGCGACCAATATAGCCACCTTTCTTTGCAAGGACACTCAAAAGCCTGCCATCCATGGATTCTGTCAGTGTTTTGATCTGTTCACCATCAACATTGCGTGCAGCAGCAACCACAGCCTCCCAGACACTGTTCAGAGAGGTGTACTGTTTTCCCTCCTTGTAAATCTCACATTTGATGATGGACCACAGGTTCTCAATGGGGTTCAGATCAGGTGAACAAGGTGGCCATGTCATTAGTTTTTCTTCTTTTATACCCTTTCTTGCCAGCCACGCTGTGGAGTACTTGGACGCGTGTGATGGAGCATTGTCCTGCATGAAAATCATGTTTTTCTTGAAGGATGCAGACTTCTTCCTGTACCACTGCTTGAAGAAGGTGTCTTCCAGAAACTGGCAGTAGGACTGGGAGTTGAGCTTGACTCCATCCTCAACCCGAAAAGGCCCCACAAGCTCATCTTTGATGATACCAGCCCAAACCAGTACTCCACCTCTACCTTGCTGGCGTCTGAGTCGTACTGGAGCTCTCTGCCCTTTACCAATCCAGCCACGGGCCCATCCATCTGGCCCATCAAGACTCACTCTCATTTCATCAGTCCATAAAACCTTAGAAAAACCAGTCTTGAGATATTTCTTGGCCCAGTCTTGACGTTTCAGCTTGTGTGTCTTGTTCAGTGGTGGTCGTCTTTCAGCCTTTCTTACCTTGTCCATGTCTCTGAGTATTGCACACCTTGTGCTTTTGGGCTCTCCGGTGATGTTGCAGCTCTGAAATATGGCCAAACTGGTGGCAAGTGGCATCTTGGCAGCTGCACGCTTGACTTTTCTCAGTTCATGGGCAGTTATTTTGCGCCTTGGTTTTTCCACACGCTTCTTGCGACCCTGTTGACTATTTTGAATGAAATGCTTGATTATTCGATGATCACGCTTCAGAAGCTTTGCAATTTTGAGACTGCTGCATTCCTCTGCAAGATATCTCACTATTTTTGACTTTTCTGAGCCTGTCAAGTCCTTCTTTTGACCCATTTTGCCAAAGGAAAGGAAGTTGCCTAATAATTATGCACACCTGATATAGGGTGTTGATGTCATTAGACCACACCCCTTCTCATTACAGAGATGCACATCACCTAATATGCTTAATTGGTAGTAGGCTTTCGAGCCTATACAGCTTGGAGTAAGACAACATGCATGAAGAGGATGATGTGGACAAAATACTCATTTGCCTAATAATTCTGCACTCCCTGTATATTAGCTGTATAATACCAGTAGGCCAGCTCTAATAGTAATTTGGTATGGCTTCGCGGGCCAAATGTAATTAGGCTGCGGGCCAAATTTGGCCCACGGGCCAGAGTTTGACACCTATGTTTTATGCGCACCTGCTGTTGAAGACTAAATCTGTGTGACACTGCAACTCTGTGCACGAGTATGTCTTAATGTCTATTTTTCCTTTCCCGCAGCATATGTGTACCAAGTGTGGAATTTCAAGCAACAGCAGGACATGCCCTGTGTGGCTGTGCCAGATCTGCAATGAACAGATAGAGGTGAAGGAAAAGGAATGATGAAGAACAGATTCCATGTTGTGCCACATTAGTCTGCCATTAGTCTTTTGTCACGATAATACTGTTACACAATTCTGTTTTTATGATGATGTTGTGCTTGCTGAGGTCGCTGCCCTGGGGAGCCCAAACTCTTTAAACAAATGCTCATTCCTATCATTCATACAGAATAAGTACTCAGTAATACTGCAGATACAAAGAGGTCATGTTTTTGCATCAAATAAAAGAATTCAAATTAAATAAATAAATTGGAGTTAAAATTTTGGCCACTAGAAACTGACTTCAGCTATGCTTAAAAACACAGTATGTCTATACAATATCTGCCAAAGCACTGTCCCTGTAACACATGTTACACATGTTTGAATTGTGTGAGCCATTTCCATTCTTGGAAAATATTCCAGTGATGCAAATTTTTGTGTTACTGCAGGTACAGAAGCGTTCAGGAGCTTGGTTCTTTAAAGGAAGAGAGCAACTGGGTCTGCCTGCCCCCCTTCCTCTGTCCAGACCTGGACAGTCGAGCACAGAAAACTGCTCTACTCCAGCAGGCTACAGTGGATCACATCAGGGATACGGTATTTTTTTGGAAGTGAATGTTTCTCACATTTGTGCATGGGTTTTCAGATATGCCTCTTAAGAACTGATAAAAACCATAAGAGCTAAATACGAGTTGTCTTTTGATCTTATGCCAGAGATATGCTTCTTTTATTTTATTTTTATTTAAAAGCTGAATTAGCGTATAAACATCTTGGGATGCATCTCCTTGTTTTTGAAGGTGTTGTCAGACAAAAAAAAAAATGGAAAAATTGCCACCTTATTGTGGTAGAGGTTGATCCCTAATGATACCAGAGCAATTTGTCTCTGGTTGGGTTTCCCAAAGCAACCTGATTGCTCACCTGAGGTGAGGGCCAAACTAAGTACAATTCAGAAGATATCAATGGCATGGCAATGGTAGTTTGCTTGGATCAGGGTTACTGGGAGTCTCCTGGAGTCAGACCTGGGGGAGAGTGCTGGTGACTAGGCCCTAACCCACAGGGCCCAGCTTGGCTCTGGTTGGTCCTGCACCCACCACCCACATGAGGAGCTGAAGCAGTATGGTGCAATGTGTCAAAGGTAGAGGTACTTAAGTTCTTTGTGACCGCTTTACTAATTTTTGGGGTTTTTTTGGTCTCTTTGTGGTTATTTTCTGTCTTTTGGAGTTGTAACTTTCCACCATGAAATATTAGTGGTCCCAGGGGGACCTGGCAGTCCCATTCGGTAATGCATCTATTGAAGTGAAACATTATTCTAACAGTGATGATAATCTTACTTTGACTCCCAGAGCGCATTGCAGGGTCACAGCAGCACAAGTCTTTTGGATCAGAACAATGGGAACAGACAGCAAAAACAACAGCTGACAGTTGTAATGAGGGTCATTCCCATCCAGCCGCTGTAATGAAGACAGAGAGACATGTGTCAGCCTCCAAACCACCTCAGGCAAACACAGAGCACACAACCCCTAACTCAGGTAAAGTCACACTGATCCTTCTAAGAATAAGCCCAGCACTACAAGGCTAATTTCTAAATGTTCCAAATGAACACTGATACATAAAAAGACACTTCAGATTGTGTTAACTGCTGATTATATTTTATAAAATCTCAAGTACCTGCTGCAGGTATGGAGAACCATCACGCGGAAAGTCAAGAAACATTGCCCCCTCCAGCTGTGGAGGAAAAAAGACCACCTGTTATCTCTGGCTCTGTTTCATCTCATAAGCCTGTCTCCAGAGTTGGTCCACCTGTTAACCCACCTGCCAACAACCCTGCTCCTCCCAGACCCCCACCAGATCAAACAGAGGAAGACAACAATGACTATGACTCAGATGATGCCAGTAAGATTATTCCTCAAAATTTAAAACCTTTATTTGTTGAAGACAAATGTATTATTACTTTTATTTTTTGCAACGTGTATGTCTGTGTGTTTCTTACAGCCACTCTGGGATCTCTGGAGTTCACTCTACTCTATGAACAGGAGAACCATGCACTACACTGCGGTATTGTTAAAGCTAAGGTGAACGCTCATACACATGTATGAATAGAAATGAGATAACAACACAAAATAAAAGATCAGTTAAAATAGGACAAGATAAGTAATTCGGGCAACGTGGTTCAGGGGGTTGGGAAGCTCATCTTGTAACCGGAAGGTTGCCGGTTTGATCCCCAGCTCTGTCTGTCTTGGTCGTTGTGTCCTTGGACAAGACACTTCACCTACCGCCTACTGGTGATGGCCAGAGGGGCCGATGGCGCAATATGGCAGCCTCGCTTCTGTCAGTCTGCCCCAGGGCAGCTGTGGCTACAACTGTAGCTTGCCTCCACCAGTGTGTGAACGTGAGAGTGAATGAATAGTGGAATTATAAAGTGCTTAGAGGGTCTCGAAAAGCGCTATATAAATGCAATTCATTATTAATGAAGATTGGAAATGATATAGTAATAATAATATTATACAGACAGATTAGACAAGATAAAATCTGTGTTTTGGCTCTCGGAGGAGGCGGACGCACTTTTTCTCCTCTCCTCTCCCTTATCTTCCCTGCTTAGTTTTTATGTCCTTGTCTAGTCTTGTGTTTTTTGTATTACTTTCCCTGGAACACTCTCTCACAGTCTGTTTCTAAAACCTAAAGAGAATTATGGATTTGATCAACTGGTCTCTGAATGCTATTGACACCCTTTTCTCAACGAGAAGTCTGGGCTCGGGAGAGCCCGAGTGCCCTGGAGGGACTTTCCCTGCCGGATACACGATGGACGGGTGGCAGACATGGAGGATCGTGTGCCTGGCGGGACTGTCGATCGAGGACGCTGAAGATATCTACCTATTCGGAACCGTGATAACAGGGTTTTTGCTGATCGGAGCTGGCTTGGCCCTGGCTTATCTGAGAATTAAGCAGTGTTGGGAAGGTTACTTTTAAAATGTATTCCATTACAGAATACAGAATACATGCCCCAAAATGTATTCTGTAACGTATTCCGTTACGTTACTCAATGACAGTAACGTATTCTGAATACTTTGGATTACTTAATATATTATCATGCTTTTTACAACAACGTGAATGTACTATTGCTGGGTGATTTATTACTATTACTGAAGGTCCGCGACTCCGAACTGTAGTAAAGGGACCTCTGACTAATACGGCGGGGTCCGTGTCGGCTCGTAGCCGAAAAATAGCTTTACTTTGTTGTGTGGGTCAACTTTTCTTGCGAGAGACAGAGAGAGGCGTTGAAAGGCTGCTCCAACGGAACTTATTGTCGAGTCTTAATAGCTTACTTACAACTGGGCTCGTCAGGCACTCTTCTTGGCTGAAGTGGTTATTATTATATTTACATGCTTCCAGCTCCAGTTTTTGCTCGATGACAACTCGTACCTTTCCACTCCCCTTTTTCTCCCTCCTCGCGCTCACAGACATATAACGGGTATGGCAGTCCATTCTCCCTGCAACACGGACTACACTGCCCATGATGCTACATTCTTTAGAGCTATGCTTGTAGCATTCTGCCTGTTAGCTTAGCACAACAACAACAACAAGGAAATGCGCTCTCTCACCCAGGAAACACACAGTCGCAGAGAGAGAGAGAGAGCGTCGCCCTGTAACCATGGCAACCGTAACGCTGCCGCCTGGAACAAAAGAACGTAGCTGTCAAACAAAACCCAAACAGTCCGCGACAATATGAAACAGGAAAGTACCGCAGTGTAATCCATTTATTTCAACAAAGTAACTGTATTCTGAATACCACCTTTTTAAACGGTAACTGTAACGGAATACAGTTACTCATATTTTGTATTTTAAATACGTAACGGCGGTACATGTATTCCGTTACTCCCCAACACTGGAATTAAGAAAGTGGAACCGGCTGTTCAAACCCCCCCAAGGCTGCCTGCTGGGATTGAAACGATGGGACGAGGCGCAACTTCTCAGAACAGGCTCATTGAGAGCAGCATGGATAAGACCTTGGAGACTCTTACAGCTGCCGTGAATACTCAGAATAACACCTCTGAGTGTACATTGGATTACATCAAGGAGAGGCCTGCTAAGAATAACACCTTTGTTAAGTTGGATTACATCGTGGAACAGCTGACTGCAGTCGTGAGTTCTCAGAATCGGCTCTCTGAGCAAAAGAATGACAACACCACGGAACGCAAGTTTGATACCATCATGGGGAAGCTCGCGGTTTTCCAACGGGAGATTGAGAGACCAGTGTCGGAGTGTTAAAGAACAGCTTTGAAATTCTCACGAGTTGTTGCAAAAGAAAAATTACCATCACAATCCAGCTACCCCTTTGGCGCCAGCTGTGGGCTCAAGGCTGGAGCCGAACAAAAACTCCCTGATAACGACTGTGTTGAGTCTGTTCCTTCCCATTCCATGCAAGGCCACCTGGGTTGGCTGGAAGACTGTTTACTTAGCCTGGCAGGGCGAAGGACACTGTCTCAGCTGAACTATGGACACGCACACACATACATATACTGATACTGATAAGCACTCACTGACGCATCACCCTCCCTACCCCGGATCCAACGCCACCTCCAACACTTACCTCCCCTCTGATGTGGACATCGGGTCACCTGCAGGCGCAGTCGAAGATTGCAGCGATCCCAGATCAGATGTACACACTGGAACACTTTCCCATGTTGCTTGTCTGTGTTTATTGTGCTATGTTGTGTTGATATCTGTGCATTCCTGTATTATCCTTTTATGTTACACATTTCGATGTTTTTTTCCTCGCTACCTAGCCTGACCTGTCTCCCCAATGTGATGTTTGTGTATTGTATGTATGGTCGGCAAGGTCTGTCATCTCGGTTGTGGGCAAAAGACCTGCAACTGACAAATAAAGGCTATCTCATCTCATCTCATCTCATCTCATAAAAACAGACCATATAGAAGATAAGACAAAACAAAACATTTAAGGTGATGGCTGGAAAAGCAACAACATAAAAATTATAAAGTGGGACAAGGTAAACGAGTACTTGAAAGGAGAAGACAAAAGGACACAATACAACACAGGAAAATATGTGCCAAAACAAAACATCTCAGGTCCAACCAAACTAATAATGGACAGGACAAAATGAGACAAGAAGAACAAGAAGGGACAATTGGGACAAGACATGCCATGTCAAGAAGAAATGAGAATAGACAAGAAGAAATAAGGAGCTTAATGTTTTCATTGAGCATTCTGAAACCCGATGTCACAAGCACAGAGACTGAGTCTACTTTGAGACTTGTCAATCTCAAAGTGGGTCACATAGAGCATGCAATGCTTTGTCATCACTGTAGACACTAATGGGAGCCATAATTTAGAAACTACACATGATGTTGTATTCAAGAAGATTTGAAGTTATTTGAAACTATTGATTAAGGCCAGCACGGTGGCACGGTGGTTAGCACTGTTGCCGCACAGCATGAAGGTCCTGAGTTCAATTCCAACATCAGGCCGGGGTCTTTCTGTGTGTCTGCGTGGGTTCCCTCCGGGTACTCCGGCTTCCTCCCACCGTCCAAAGACATGCAGCTTGTGGGGATAGGTTAATTGGATAATCCAAATTGTTATTAGGTGCGAATGAATGTGAGCGCGAATGGTTGTCTGTCCCTGTGTGTTAGCCCTGCGACAGACTGGCGACCTGTCCAGGTTGTACCCTGCCTCTCGCCCTATGACAGCTGGGATAGGCTCCAGCGCCCCCCGCGACCCTGAAAAGGATAAGCAGAAGCGGATGGATGATTAAGGCCATAAAATCTATAGAAAAATGTTTACTGAGACAAAGGAGCTGAAGGCTGTTTACACAAAGCCTTCTTTTTGGTCACTGGGAGGTTTAAAACACTTCTGGCAGGCTTCATTTTCAAACCCTGAACTTACATCCATATTTAAATACAGTGTATACACAAGACAGAACAAGGTAAAATGGGATATAAGAGAGACGTTAACAATAAAAACAAACAAAAATAATAATATAATAATAATATTTTCATCTCGAATGAATCCAAGCATTGTGTTTCTTGTTTTTTTCAGGGTTTAAAAGCAATGGACTCAAATGGACTTGCAGACCCATATGTTAAGCTGCACCTGTTACCTGGAGCCAGTAAGGTATTTACATGCTTACTTATTTATTTTACTCATTTAAGAAGTAAGATTTTAAAAACAACAAGCTAATCTTTATGTACAAATAAATATGGCAGAATAGCCAGGAAAATGTTGCCTATATACAGGGTAGGAAGTAATTATTTGATTCCCTGCTGAATTTGTACATTTTGCAGAATTCAACCCCCCACCCCACCCCAATAATTTTGGCTCCCACAGATTTGCTGTGTACCTGTGTGGCTCTCAGATTACAGTCAATCAGTTAATCATTTTTTAGATATTCCTGATCTCAATTTGTTATAAAGCACGCGTGTCCACAAAATCAGTTTCTTCCATTCCAACCTCGCCACCACCATGGGCAAGAACAAAGAGCTGTCAAAGGAAATCAGTGAGAAGACTGTAGACCTGCGCTAAGGCTACAGTGGGTCACAAGACCATCAGCAAGAAGCTTAGTGAAAAGGTGACAACTGCTGATGCAATTATTTGGAAATGGAAGACTATAAAATGACCATCGGTCACCCTCAAGCTCAATGCAAGATCTTGCCTGGTGAGAATGATAATGACAAAGGTGCTGAATCAGCCAAAAAGCTACATGGGAGGACCTTGTTAATGATCTGAAGACATTTGACACCACAGTCACCCAGAACACCATTGGTAAGACACTAGATTGTAATTGAAATATTGCAGCACCCACAAGACACACAGATTACCTGTCCATTAGGGAACCTTAAAATTTTGGACGACAACCTCCTTCCCTCAGCCAAAACACATGGATGGATCTTCTAGCATAACAATGACCCAAAGCATATCACAACAAAAGGAGTTGCTAAAGAAGAAGCACATTAAGATCATGGAGTGACCACACCAGTCGCCAGACTTCAATTATTTAAAAAATCTATGGAGAGATCATAGCTTCAAATTGCCGAGGAGCAGTTGAAAAACCGTAAAGATTCAGAGGGTTTTGTAAATTTGCAAACAGAAAAAATGTGTGATTTTTTTCTGGATTTTTCTCTCCGTTAAAATTAAGCTACGATGGAAATGTTAAGACTGTTCATTTCTTTATAATTAAGAAAATTTATAAATTCAGCAGAGGATTGATTAACTGTTTCACCAACTGTATTAATTTAACAGAAATTGACATTAGCAGGAAATTGGAGGATGGGATGTACGCAATGTGACCCAATAAATGTAAATACAGTGTTAGAAAGCTCCTAATGACAATCCTGTTTGAGAAGATGGTGTTTTGGTGAATTTATTTGATTTGAAATGCTCTTATATTATATAATATTGCAATAACAAACTGACTAATGCTCATAGCCTTAAATTTAGGTTGGCTGGTACATCGCTGATAGGAGTACTGTGTCATTTTGAGTGAAATAGAATAATCAGTTTGCTTTGAGCTAAGTGTTTGATGTTCTGATGGGCATTGGTTCTCAGTTATTCCTCAGTTTCTTTTATTACTTGAGAAATTCATCTGAATTTCTTATCTTTAGTCTAATAAGCTTCGTACCAAGACACTTAAAAACACCTTGAATCCTGTTTGGAATGAAACCCTGGTTTACCATGGCATCACAGATGAAGAAATGTCACGCAAAACCCTCCGGTATGAACGACTTTTACATACTTTAACACTGATTTGCTACTTATATCAAAATAAAAGCTTTCATGGAGTGCATCGTTTGTTGTTTGCAGGCTTTCGGTGAGTGACGAGGACAAGTTTGGACACAATGAATTCATAGGAGAGACACGAGTGGCCCTCAAGAAACTGAAATTTAATGAGAAGAAGAACTTCAGTGTTTGTTTGGAGAGAGTGATCCCAGTAAGTCTGAGGGCAAAACCGACAATACGATGAGGTTTTGACCTGCTCTAAATATTTGCTTAATAAGGCACACAGTTAGCTACTGTTTTTCTGTAAGTTTAACTCAGCACTGGCAGATGAACTCACAGCACAGCTCAAGTACATGAGATGCAAAAATGAGTACAGATCACAAGAGATGCCAGTGTTTTTAAACTGTGAGTCACACATTATCTGAAATGAAGGTTACACATTGTTTTGTATTTTGGTGCAAAACAGCATCTTAGAGGATGACAAAGCAGTTCAGAACATCTTATCTTGTTCTTTCCTTAGACATTTTAGTAAAGCACTAGTAACTTGCTGCTTCCAAAGGCATAAAGTACTTTTGCAATCGAGTGAAATCTTCACATTTTCCGCTTGGTGTAGGTACGTGGTCAGTCTGGGCCACAAGATTACTCATTACAGTGTAAGTGGTTACCTCAGGGACACCAAGGGGACACAGCTCTGGCTATAGCTGCATAAGTCCCATTTTGCTTCGGTTTAAACTTGCTTAAGGGACAACAAATGAAAAGAAATCGAATTTAAGGGGGGAGCGAGTTAAAACAGCTTGTTTCAGATAGTGAATGAACTGAGAGCTTGCACCAAGGCTCAGTATAAAACAAATGAGAATCTTTTAAAACCACAAATCACCCAAAACTGTCAGGGGTGTTGTGTGGATGCTAGGAAAGGAGGACCTAAACGCTGGACTCACAGGTAGGTGAAGGCTGGTGCTTATTATGACGAGCAGGTGAGCTGAACATAAGATGGCTCGCTGAACTGAAATGACTGGCTGAACTGAACACACGTACAGAGTAGACAACATTAACATCAATGAGACGACAAAGACCAGGATGAAACTGAGGACTTAAGTACACTGGCTAATGATGATGATTAGGGACCGGTGAGAACACAGCTGAACATAATGAAACAGGAAGTAGAACTAATGACACTGAAACAGAGGGGTGGCACGGTGAAGCGGGAAATATGAATGTGGAACATAAACTGAACATGAACTGAATACAGCTGGTGAACCACCCAGGAACCCTGACAAAAACTACTTTGGTGGCCAAGAATACATCTAATGTATTAGTTCCCTTTTAAAAACACTAGTATAAATGGAATTCTCGGTATGTATAATTTCGTGATAGGTCTGTCTGCTGATCCTCTAGTAGGATTAACCACCAGAGCAGCTGTTTTAAAACAGTTATTATTTATAGTGCTCATATAATAACATTTTATTCATTGAAAACTGAACATCTTCAGGTGGACCTTAAATGGATCTAAACGTGAATGTTTTAATCACAAATGGCTAGACACTTGAAGAGATAAAATGTATTATTTTGTACTTTATGCATACATATACAGGTACCCCAATACTTTGTCCATATAGTTTGCAGGCCATACATTGTAGAAGTGAAAGTCTTTGACGAATTGTTTGAAAAGTTCTCATAAATACTGGAAACAGGAAAGCATTTTCTACAGTATGACTGGATTCTGCTTGACACCTTAAGTTTTGTATGGTCTATGGAAATGGGATACAACATGTTACTTACTGATCTTTAACCGTGCTTAAATAGCTGTTTTCCCAGGTTTTAGTTCTTATACTAAGAAATGCTGAAGTAGTCCTTGAACAGGGACATTTCCTATTTTACTTCTATACACACAAACTAATGATAAAGGCTCTAGCTTCAATCATGATGAGGATGATGATGATAATGATGATGGTTTGCTCTCTGTACAGGTGAAGAAGGCTGTAGGAGGATCCATCCGTGGCATGGCTCTTTATGAGGATGATGTAAGACCTTCACATAGATCTTACCACTGTGCATTAGTTAATATACGTATTTAAAAAATAGAAATTAAAACATATAAGCTACATTTGTGTAAATGTAAAATATATAACATTACACAGTTTCAAATAAAAATCAGGTAATATACTTAAGGCCACTGTTCCTTTTACAGGCATCTTCTATACTGATGTTACTTATGTTCTTTTATTCGATGTATCTTGCATTTGCTTATTTTCAGGTTTTATCTGAAGGATGTATGTATATACAGTGGGGCAAAAAAGTATTTAGTCAGCCACCGATTGTGCAAGTTCCCCCACTTAAAATGATGACAGAGGTCAGTAATTTGCACCAGAGGTACACTTCAACTGTGAGAGACAGAATGTGAAAAAGAAATCCATGAATTCACATGGTAGGATTTGTAAAGAATTTATTCGTAAATTAGGGTGGAAAATAAGTATTTGGTCACCTCAAACAAGGAAAATCTCTGGCTCTCACAGACCTGTAACGTCTTCTGTAAGAAGCTTTTCTGTCCCCCACTCGTTACCTGTATGAATGGCACCTGTTTGAACTCATCATCTGTATAAAAGACACCTGTCCACAGCCTCAAACAGTCAGACTCCAAACTCCGCCATGGCCAAGACCAAAGAGCTTTCGAAGGACACCAGGAAAAGTATTGTAGACCTGCACCAGACTGGGAAGAGTGAATCTACAATAGGCAAGCAGCTTGGTGTGAAAAAATCAACTGTGGGAGCAATCATCAGAAAATGGAAGACATACAAGACCACTGATAATCTCCCTCGATCTGGGGCTCCACGCAAGATCTCATCCCGTGGGGTCAAAATGATCATGAGAACGGTGAGCAAAGATCCCAGAACCACACGGGGGGACCTGGTGAATGACCTGCAGAGAGCTGGGACCAAAGTAACAAAGGTCACCATCAGTAACACACTACAACGGCAGGGAATCAAATCCCGCAGTGCCAGACGTGTTCCGCTGCTGAAGCCAGTGCATGTCCAGGCCCGTCTGAAGTTTGCCAGAGAGCACATGGATGATACAGCAGAGGATTGGGAGAATGTCATGTGGTCAGATGAAACCAAAGTAGAACTTTTTGGTATAAACTCAACTCGTCGTGTTTGGAGGAAGAAGAATACTGAGTTGCATCCCAAGAACACCATATCTACTGTGAAGCATGGGGGTGGAAACATCATGCTATGGGGCTGTTTTTCTGCCAAGGGGACAGGACGACTGATCCGTGTTAAGGACTGAATGAATGGGGCCATGTATCGTGAGATTTTGAGCCAAAACCTCCTTCCATCAGTGAGAACTTTGAAGATGAAACGAGGCTGGGTCTTCCAACATGACAATGATCCAAAACACACCGCCCGGGCAACAAAGGAGTGGCTCCGTAAGAAGCATTTGAAAGTCCTGGAGTGGCCTAGCCAGTCTCCAGACCTCAACCCCATAGAAAATCTGTGGCGGGAGTTGAAAGTCCGTGTTGCTCGGCGACAGCCCCAAAACATCACTGCTCTCGAGAAGATCTGCATGGAGGAATGGGCCAAAATACCAGCTACTGTGTGTGCAAACCTGGTAGAGACCTATAGCAAACGTTTGACCTCTGTTATTGCCAACAAAGTATTGAGTTGTATTTTTGTTATTGACCAAATACTTATTTTCCACCCTGATTTACGAATAAATTCTTTACAAATCCTACCATGTGGATTCATGGATTTTTTTTTTTTCACATTCTGTCTCTCACAGTTGAAGTGTACCTCTGGTGCAAATTACTGACCTCTGTCATCATTTTAGGTGGGGGAACTTGCACAATCGGTGGCTGACTAAATACTTTTTTGCCCCACTGTATGTACTGTAGCCTAAAGTAGTTTCTTCAGATTCCCCGGCTTCAGCTCTTATGGTGAAGCCAAGTATTACCACTGCTTATTAACCACTGCTGTGCACTGCCTTTGTGCCAGACAATGACCTGATCACATACTATGTTAATTATATCAGACAGATGTTACTGATCATTTTTTATTTATTTATTTTACTTTTTCTGTCATCAGTTATATTCATTTAACAGCCATGGTAGATCTCACTTTTTTCTGTCCCAGTAATCCTTTTGTCTCATGTTATCTTACATAAAACTGGTCTGATGAGTTTCAGTAAGTTATACAGATATCTTACTATGTGATTTTGGGAACAGGACACTTTGCCTCATTAGATACTCAAATTGTGGTTTATTGTCTTTCAAATAAGGCATGAAAGTGGTTGCATCACTATCCAGGCAAAAACTATGAGTTTTCAGTTCAGTAAGAGAAAAACTTCAACTCATATTGGCACTATATAAAAAAATAAACAAAGCAAGAACATGGTGCTTTACATAGTAGGTTCAAGATTTTACTGTATTAAAAAGAGAATCCCAACATTTCTGTAATAGAAAGCAACTGGTGGCTTGAGATGAAGTCTCAAGTGAAATGACGCTAAAACTTGCTAAGTAAACACAGGCTGGAGAAAGATTATGGATGCTGGATACTGCGTGCATCCTTTTGTGAGATGAGCTGAAAATAGAGCTCTTTGGTCACAGTGACACTGCTTATGTTTAGAGAAACAAGGAAGTGGCGCACAACCCAAAGACAACTATCCACATTGTGAAACACACTAGGAGTACACTAAGAGTATTGTACTGTGGGGATGCTTCAATGCATCTGGAACAGAGAATCTTGTCAAGGTGGAAGGACTCATGAGGAAAAAATTATATGTGAAGATTTGTGTAAAATCTGTGGGGTGCCTGAAAACCAAGATCTATGCTGAAGACCATCAGATGTGGAGGAACTTATTTAACAGAACTTACTTAAAAAAAAAATTTCATAACGGGGTTCATAGTTTTATCCTCATTTGTACTTCTAGTTACATCTCAGACAGATGCAAATTCTCCAGCCATCGCAGAGTAAAACATAGGTCCTAGGACAGAACCCTGTGGAACTCCATGGTGAACTTTTGGGTAGAGATTTATCCCAGTGACATATTTTAGTGTGTTTACTACAAAGACAAATTTGTTGAAATAGTTTTCATTTATTTATGTTAAAGTTATTTGGTACATGTCACTTACGCATGTGTGTTCACAGCTGAAAGAAGTTGAAAACTCAGAGGAGAGGGGCCGTATCTTGATATCATTGATGTACAACAGCCAGCAGAGTCATTTGATAGTGGGTGTGGTCCGATGTGCTCACCTGGCTGCAATGGACTCCAATGGATACTCTGACCCGTTTGTCAAAGTGTATGTGTTTTTTCCAGCTGCATCTGCACTAATGTCACTACATAGATAAACTCTCTATGACAGTGGGGAAATCCTTTTTTCATTTGTTTGGTTTTTTTTACTTTGCTTTGCTAAGAATTGGACACAAGTATCAGTAACACATCTTGCCTCCTCAGTAAATATGAAGCTGGAGTGACAGTTTCTTAAGTTAACTAGCCTAGACCCGTCAAAGTTAAAAATATGGAATAAACTCAAAATAGACTTCTGATTATGATTATCACTGCTAATCTGACTTAACTGTTGAAATGTGCTTCGTTAACATTTAAATAGATGTTAAATTTTCGAGCAAAGTCAGTGAGCTCAACAAAGTAAATAAACATTCCCAGAAATCTTGAACTTCATTCCCAAGGGATGGCATTTTACCTTTGTTGTTCTGTCCTCTTTGATAGATGTCTCAAGCCAGACATGGGAAAGAAAGCTAAAAACAAGACACAGATCAAAAAGAAGACACTTAACCCAGAGTTTAATGAGGTGAGTCTGCGGATTTTGCCATTTTCTGCCCATCCAGATTTCACTCACAGTTTTGTAATAAACTTTCTTCTGTCACTATGTTATAGGAGTTCAGTTATGAAATTAAGCATGGTGAGCTAGCCAAGAAAACACTTGACATCTCAGTCTGGGACTATGACATGGGGAAATCCAATGATTTTATTGGTAAGTTAATAACTTTGATCACATATCCTTATTGATGCTTGTCCACTTCCTGATTTTTTGTATGTTTGTCACACTTAAATGTTTCAGATCATCAAACAAATTTAGACACAAAAGGCAGTCTCTAAATGAAGGTGTTTATTATTGAGAGGGAAAAAATCCAAACGTACATGGCCCTGAATGAAAAAGTGATTGTGCCCTAAACCTAATAACTGCTTGGGCCACCCTTAGCAGCAACAACTGCAATCAAGCGTTAGCGATAACTACCAATCAGAGAAAATTTGGGCCACTCATCTTTGCAGACTTGTTGTAATTCAGTCGCACTGGAGAGTTTTCAAGCATGAACCACCTTTTAAAGGTCATGCCACAGCATCTCAATCGGGTTCAGATCAGGACTTTGCCTAGGCCACTCCAAAGTCTTCATTTAGTTTTTCTTAAGCCATTCAGAGGTGGACTTACTATTGCGTCCTGGATCATTTGTCCTGCTGCAGAACCCAAGTGCCCTTCAGCTTGAACAGATGGCTGGACATTCTCCTTCAGGATGTTTTGATAGACAGCAGTGAACAGTGAAATTGAGCTCAACTCAATCATTCAGGACATCATTGGCTAATATTAAAATTTTTTTGATGATATAAAACATGTGTGCAACAAATATGAAAAACATTAGGAAATCGGGAAGGGGGCACACACTTGTTACACTACTGTATTGATGTAGCCACTGTTGTATCACGTATTTGTTAGTTAAGTCCAGTCATGAAGCCACAATCTGGCTGTTGTAACTGCCATCACCATGGTGTTTTGGATGTTGAAAGTGAGGGGTGGATCTGAGTGTTCTAATGAGTAGTCAATCACAGGATGTTAGCTAATAAGAATGCTCTGGTTTATCCTCTTTTCTGACTCTAATAAGTACCATAAACTATAAAAAGAACTTAATGTTGTAGTTAGTATAACTTGAAACCAGTATTAAAAGCCACGAACTCACTTGGAACTGCTGAGAATTGTTTGCCCACAGACATATATAACCGTCACTTTTTTTCCTACCAGAGAACCCCCTTGCTGGCGAGTTCAAAGACAAAGATTTGAAGCCCTTCTTGCATAGGTTTCACTTATAAGACCACGTATCTGTGTCTGTCTTTTACATGCAGTCAATTCTGTAAGCTCCTAATGTTGTGCATTATTAGACTTATTAGTGTCACAAAGATTTTCATTTTTCTGTCCAGGCAATTTATATAGAAGTTGGCCAATTATCAGAAAACCATTGACTGATCTTAGCACAGTTTGACCACTACACAATTCTAAAGCCTAGCCCACAGCTATACATCTGCCTTGTTTTAGGAACCCTCAGATGTGAACATGCTGCCACTGCAAGTATTATAAATTTAGAAATAAGCTTGTACATAATGAAATAGACAAATATTCATCTTTTATAATGGTTTCCTTTCTACCTTCAGGTGGCTGTCAGTTAGGCATCCAGGCTAAAGGAGAGTGTTTGAAGCACTGGTATGAATGCCTCAAGAATAAAGACAAGAAGATTGAGCGTTGGCATGTTCTTCTAAATGACAACACCACTCAGTTTGAGGATTGAAAGTTAAAATCTTCAACTCTTGTCTGTATTTTTTTCTCCATATCTCTCTGTAAAATGTCTTCCATGAGTGCAGGTAGACAAATAATGTACTCTTGCTTTCAATGTAGTTTGCTGCAAAATGCTATATGAAAGCTTCATTTTAAGCACTATTGTTTTTTGTGACCAACATGGATGTTGACCTTTATGCTTTTTGTCAAAAGGAGTTTATCATATCATAAACTGTATCAGACTATAAACAAATATTCTGACATGCAGTAATGTTTGAACTGATTATCGTGTTTTATGGACAAGATAACAGCCCTTTATTTTCGTCATCAAGTCAAGTATCTACAGAACTTACACATACTGATATTGATATGTATCCATGTCACCTAAGGTCATGTGTTATCATCTGATTTTCCATATTGTTTGGGTATGGGTGTTATGTTTTTATTTTCATGTGTTGTGGTACATATTTATTCTGCTTTATGCATCTGTTAAATATTACGTTAGGCACTGCAGTGAACAATCATTTGTTTTGCATGTGACATGCAGATAACATACTGTTTTCCATATCTTCATGGTCGCTACATCACCTTCTTCCATGCATGTGGGGAGTATTCAACAACCTAAAATGTTTCTGCATGAAATTATAATAATGATTATTTCAAAAACAAGTTTAATTATGCAGTGGCTGTTAGGTTGACCAGATCCTAGGAAACTAAATGTGGGGAAAAGGCACAATGTGGCCTGTGTGAATTTGAACCCAGAGACTAAGGGTTATACCTCATGTTCAGTTGTTCAGAATATTTAAACGGACAACACTGTTCTGTCTAGTATTCATCTTTGGAGTTGAAAAGGTGTTCATCCATATATACTGGCAAATCTATTATTGATCATTTTTCTTGTTCTATTTTTTGTGAGACTTTTAGGAGATGAGTTTGGTAAACAAGAACTAATAGAACTAATTAAAATGTGTGACATTGTCTAAATATATGAATATATAGGAAGAGGGAGTTAAGGGCTTAAGTAAGGGTTCCACTTTATGTCCAGTCTCACATAAAGTGGAATATCTGGTCACCGGAAGTTCTGTTTTTGGAATATGATGAAATATTGCTCCACGGGTATATCTTATATACATTTGCAGGTTGTTTTCAGTTACATATTCAACATTGTCCTGTCTGTACTGATATTGGTGCATGTCTGTAGCAACACATGGTTAATAAATAAAGACCTGATGAAACTTGCTCGGCATTTGTTGTGTATGACATGGCATAAACTTTGTCTGAATCAGGTGAGGTTCAAACCAATCAGCTCAGACAGACACGCAGCTGAAAAATTTGTGAACTTTGACTTCTCCTGATAAAACTTCTTCTGTCTAACTGGGGGAAAGTTTATAGACTCATTACACTCTAAAAAAGTCTGATCTTGAATGATCTACGAGCTATGATCTCACTTTTGATGTTATCAGAAAGGTTCTACCACAGCTGAAAAGATAGGCCTGGCAAGAACTCCAATATTTACATTTCAACTCCAAGACCTTCAGACAGAGCAAAAGGCTGTGTAGAATTAAGCTGTGAAACTCTGCAAAGGTCTGCATCAAACTATATAATGGCAAAGAACACTTTACTGACTCTAGAAAAAAAATGCAAACACAAAAACCAAGAGCAAAAAATGTCAACACACAAACACATTACAGACCATTACAACAAAAAGATAAGGAGACTAAATGAATATATAAAGATAAGCAAAACAATCACAGGAGCAACACACGAGAGACAACAATGATGTAATAAAATGGCTATAAAAATGCAAAATAGCTACTAAGTGACACAAAATGACACAAAAATCACAAGAAGGGATAAAGACAGATGACCTGGTAATAAAAGAAGCAAACAGAGAACAGAAAAAGAGAAAAAGGATAAAAGATGACCACAACAGTAAACAAAATCACCAAAAGAGAGGTGAAATGACAATAAAATAGACAAAGAGGAAACCTACTATAATGAGAGGTTAAAAAGACACAAATCGCAAGGGGAGACTCAATGACTACAAACAAAACAACCACAAAAAAAGAACAAAAAAAATCATAAGAAATAGAGCAATGTAGCATAAGTATGCAAGCTTGCAAAAACAAGATGCAAAAGGACTACAGAGAGTGGCAGTCATTGAAAAATAAAATAAAAGCTGCTAAAAAAGACAAAATGACCCTGGAACGAGACAAGCGGAGTGGAAAAAAAAGGTCAAATGGACACAAAACGCCATCTGTGGTCTTTCATTTTTTTAGTTCAAGTATCTTCTGTAGGTGAGGATGTTTCTGGGTCCACGGATTATATAAGATTACAGATTATATTTTTCTCTATCACAAAACTATGTCAACACTCAAATACTATTTTAGGCACACTTGAAGAGAACAGTCTGCCTGGTTGGGCTGCTCACTGCAATACAGTTACTGGCCACATCATTAGGTACACCTGCTTAACGCCTCATTAACACAAATATGTAACCTGCAGATCCCATGGAAGAAACTCAGTGCATTTTGCATGTAGACATGGTCAGGACTGCTGAAGTTACAACTGAGCATCAAAATAGGTGATTTCAGTGATTTTGAACAAAGCATGCTTGTTGGTCTGTGCCAAACAGGCAGCTCTGAATATTTCAGATCCTGTTCTATTGGGGTTTTCCTATTCAACTATCTCTCCCAAAATATCCACTGAACAGCAGTTCTCACCTTGTTGATGCCAGCAGACAGAGAAGAATGGACGGGCTGCTTCAAGCTGAGAGAGAGGCAGCAGTAACTGAAATAACCAGTCATTACAGCCAAAGTATATAGAAGAGTATCTCTGAATGCGTAGCACATTCAACCTTGAATCAGAAGGGCTACAGCAGCAGAAGACCACACTAGGTGACGCTTCTGGCAGCTAAGAACAGGAATCCGAGGCTACAGTTTGCATCAAATTATCAAGAGTTTTTTTCTTGTCATGCTTTGGACCCCTTAGTATAAACTGAGTACCATTTAAACTTCTCAGCCTAACTACTCAGTGTTGTTGAGGACCTTTATAACCATACATCTTCTGATAGTTGCTTCCAGCCAGATAACGCTCCGCATTACAAAGCTCAAATCTTCTGACACTGGTTTCTTGACAATGAGTTCACTGTACTCAGATGGTCCCCACTGTCACTACATCTCAAACCAACAGATCCCCTTTGGGATGTGGTTGAACTAGAGTTACATCATGGATGTGTAATTGACAGCTCCTGTCAACATGGAGCAAAATCTTTGAGGAATATTTCTAACAGCTTGTTGAATTTATCCCATAAAGGATTAAAAGCACAACAGAATCTGGCACCAGCCTAGTGTACCTAACACTAATGACATAACCTGTGATTAGAGATCATAAGAGGGCAGTGCTTCACTTTAGGTCAATTAAAAAAAAAGATTGAGAAATAGTAGTAAAAGGTCCATAATCCAAAAGCAGGCAGGCTTTTGGATTATGGTTTAAAAGTTTCTGTCTTGACATAGGTTGGAGAAAGTGAGAAAGGACTGAATATAAAAGTAAATCTCCCAGGAGTTCCAAGAGATTTCCATCTGTCAGTCAGAAAACACTGATAAGGTTGTCAGAATGTTTTTGGGGCGTGTCTATCACTTTTAAAGATACATTTGTAGATTGGTAGCAGCGTGCTGCCTGTGGGTATGTGTCTGGGTGGGTTTGGTGAGTGTTGTCAATAGTGTGTATCATGGTCACTGTCTGTGATGTGGGACAGATAGTGTGTGTGTGTCCTTGCTTGGCTGTGTGGGGGCGGGAGTAAAGTGTTTGGCTATGCTAACAGGTCACATGGGTGGTTTGGATATTGTGTTTATTTTAGTACCACCGGATCACCCGAGCACCCTCCTCCTCCTCTACCACCCCCCTCCTCCTCTTCTCATTTAAAATCGACCTGGAATCTGTCGATCTGTCCGTAAGTCCTCAGAGAGTGAAACAACAATACTGAAGTGAAACCGTTTCCCAGCCTGTTTCCTTCAGCTGCTTTCCTCCTCGACCCGCCGCCACCATGATGCGCATCGCTCCACTTGTTACTCTCATCTGCACATCATTACTCCTGAGCTGCACCGCAGCAGCAGCCTCGGTTCTCTGCACGTGGACTAAAGTTTCTGCTAACGGAGAAATGCACTACAATTTTCTCCGTAGCGACCCGCAGCAGACCCCTCCATCTCTGCGGCTGTACCACACCGCCTGGTCCGGGGAGCGCGCTCTGCTTGGCTGCACTTGGAGCGACGACACAGCGGTGACCCAGAACTATTTGTCTCTGTGCCGGGAGCGCGCGCGGGGCTTTTCAGAGCATCCGAATGAAAATGTCCATTTGGACTCCGTGTTAGAGACAGAAGGGCAGTGCGTCTCCCTGGCGTCTCTCGGGGAACCCACAGGAAAGAGGTCGGTGAGGAGTGTTCGTGTTCAAGGTCAAGATGAGAGGTCAGAGGTCAGCAGACGTAAGCGTGTAAAGCGCGGTTTTATTGTACCCGGGACTCTCTGGTGCGGCTCTGGCAACAAGGCACCCTCATATTCAGATCTGGGTATGTGGATCCATGAACTCCGTTTTTGAACTTATGTACAGGGAGTGCTTCCCACCTTTGGAGCCTTAATACTAAAGTTTGCTCTAACATTTAAAGGATAAAAAAACAAAACTATGTTTAATTTTTCTTCTGAATTTTTTCTTTCAATTCTGATTGATCTGTTGGGCACGACTTGCTATGGTGCTCACAAGTACATATTTTTCATTTCTTTCAAAAGTTGGAAACCAGTGATATGGGGTTAAAAATACTCTGTGTTAATGAGTTGATGAAACAAGTTTAGCAAAAAGTTAAGTTATTACACATGCAAGAGACAGACTTAAAATGAGCAAAATGAAAGCCACAGACAGTGAACTATGTTAGCCCCTTCTCTCCCAAACTCCAGAAACAGCCTAGGGACATATATTTCCCATAATTCAACTAACTGACCTCTGCCTTTCTTGCTTGCTAAATCCTTGTGTTTAGTATTCATCTTTTAAAGTGTGTCTCTACATAAAGTGTAGCTAATTTCATTTATAAATGCCAAAATTAAAAATTAGTCTCACAATGGGTCCAGGGTAGATATTTTATCCATGAAGAAGATAAGGAAAAACTGAAATAGATGGATGGCATGCAGTACATATAGATATAGACAGAAAAAGTAGTGGGTGTTCCCTCTTCTGTGTAATATCACAGCTGTACTCTCTGGAGCTGAAAAGTGAGGCTTATGCAGAAGTGCCAAAAACTACAGTTGCTTTACTTCCTTCTTCAAAAGCCCTCTTCTTTAAATAGAGAGTAGATTCCCATACTAAAAAAGCAAAACATCCCTGCATTAAAAAGTATGTTTACAGCCCATTACAAAAATTTCTATGGGGAATAATTCTCCCCTTGATATTCCAGGATATGGCTGCTTTGACAGGTATGTCATTGCTAATAGCTTTCTGCTAATGTTCACCTCTGCTAGCCCTCTTGTCTGCTAATTTTAGTCACTAAAATGACCATTTAGACTGTCTTTAATTTGAATGAAATTCAATAATTTTCTGAAGAAGCATTTAAAAAGTTGATATTATTATACATATATTTTTACCTGTTTGAAGTTTCAGTTTTTCACAGCAAACAAAAAGATAAATCCACACTTCCTTAACAAGGCAATAAACCTTATTCAGGTTTTTGGGTAAATAATATATGTAAATGTTATATTTTATTTCTATCTATCTATCTATCTATCTATCTATCTATCTATCTATCTATCTATCTATCTATCTATCTATCTATCTATCTATCTATATACATATATATATATATATATACTTGTGGCACACTTAAAGAATGGGAACAAACCCAAGAACATTACTGACAGAAAGGAAAAAAAAAAACAATGATCACAACAAGTAAACTGACATTTACATTTTGGAGAGTTTCAATCATGTTACAGTCTTTTAATCCACACCTTCTATATATGTTTTGACCTGTTGCAGGAGTGTTTTCAGGGACCGACCGTTGCTGCCGGGAGCACGATCAGTGCAGACACACCATCCTGTCCTTTCACTCAGAGTTTGGCATTTTCAACAGCAACATCTTCACCATGTCTCATTGTGACTGTGATAACAAGTAATTATCCTATCCTTTCCTGATTATTTTTCAGCTGGTTTGTTGCATGTGCTTTGATGTTGATTCTTTCTTAAAATGATGGCATCAAATATGTTAAAGGTTTCGAAGTTGTTTGGTGGAGGCGGATGACGGCATAGCTGATGTAGTGGGATATACCTTCTTTAACCTGCTGAAGATGCACTGCTTTACATTCTCCCACCGGCTTCAGTGTACACAGAGAAACTGGTTTGGAATGTAAGTAAAGCTGTGATGGAAATAAAATGACTTTGTGTAATTGTGAAGGTCTATGATTCATCCAGTATTGTTATTTCTCCCTGACCTCTCATGGTATCCAGCCATTATAGTTTTATTTGTTCTGGGTTTGAGGCATCTGTCCCTTAGATTGCGAGCAGGTTTACAAATTGCTTTGGTAGTTCACTACTTTGGTCGAGATAAAGCTAATTGGATCTCAAGCTAATTACAGGAAACAGTGGAGACTTTCGCCTCTTTTTACATCTAGAAAAAAAGTCTGAAAAGCATATACCTGGACTAAAGGTAATATCTTTGATAAGGTGTCATCTTTTTGACCCAGTTTTACTGAGTCAGAAAGAAAAAAAAGCTAGCCTGACTCTATCAGCCAACTAACCAGCTAACTTAAATTAACTCCATACTTATTTACCTCACCTGTAATGTCAAAACACCAAGCTACATTTTCTTTTTTTTTCCATGCAAGACCAAGTTTTAAGATAATTTTTCATATGACAAAAATGGATTAGTTCAAACAATTTAGTCAGGCAACTTAATTCTAGGTTTGGCTATAGCCAAATTGAGAGTTTTTGAGTGTGTAGCTAAATCCAAACTAATTATCTAGTGAATATTATAGTTTACATATACAGCTAATCAATACATAAAGCATGAAGTATTGATTATTACTAAAACTAGATAAGCTTGCCATTACTCCTTGTTTTCAGCAACAGATAGATAGATAGATAGATAGATAGATAGATAGATAGATAGAAGTCTGCTTGTAGTGAAGTCTCTCATCCTCTATGACCTCTTTAAACGATTAGTTGATGAGTTCATGGCTTCAATCACTAGTTTCCAGACTTAGTGAATACCTCACTAAGTAATAGGCGAAGTCACTGTAGCTAAGTGTCTTCTATCCTGTCTTCCTTCTCTCCCCCCAACCGTTTGCAGCAGATGACCCCGCCCCTCCCTGAGCCTGGTTCTGCCGGAGGATATTCTTCCTGTTAAAAGGGAGTTTTTCCTTCCCGCTGTTGACAAAGTGCTTGCTCATAGGGGGTTATTTGATTGTTTGGTTTTTCTCTGTATGTATTATTGTAGGGTCTACCTTACAATATAAAGTGCCTTAAGGTGACTGTTGTTGTGATTTGGCGCTATATAAATAAAATTGAATTGAATTGAATTAAGTCCATCTTTTCTATACAGTTTATAGTTTTGATCTCTTTTGGTTCAGACTGGTTTCAGGCTGGTATTTGTAACTTAATTTTGATCTGAGAGAAAGCATCCATCTTCCAAGTCAACACTTGGGAACAATAAGAAAACTAAATATTTCTGTAATTTTTTCGTCCTTTGGGTTCACTTGCAGGTGTAAGGAGACTAAAATGGCTCTGTATGCTGAGGTTCATTCACCCATATTGTACAAATCTAAGCCAACAGATGAAACCATGAACAGCTCCGTGATCAATTCTACCACAACTGCAGAACTCCTAGAGAATAGCACTTCAGATTTACAGCTTTCCTCCAATACTGCTGCTGCATTCACAGTCCCTACACCCTTTGCCTCCATCATTCCTCTTACTAACGCTACAACATACACAGGCAGTAATGCAACAGAGACACCTTTGGGATCTGTTCCTGACAGAAGAGAAAATCTGGAGAACATTGTACCAACCAAAAATCATACTGTGACTGAAGTAGGCCCTGATATCACAGGTATTTGATACTAACCACATCTCAGTATATTCACTGATTTTCCTACAACAGAGTAACTGACCACTTCTGCCGATGCTTCTCTACAGCAATGTCATGTGGTATCTATAAGGATATCGATGAGTGTAGGGACAAGATCCCATCCCAGCATGAGAAATATGGCTTCTACAACCAGGAGCCAAAGACACTTTACCACTGCAACTGTACTGTCAGGTAAGGCAACACACTGTGTAAATTCTCTGTATTATTACCAGTACAGGGAAGTCATACGGAGAATTTTTACTTGCTTTTTTTTCTAGAATAATCTGATCGGGGGTAATTTTTCAGCATGTGTCACACCATATCTAAAATACACACATTTACTTAGTAATTACAGGGCATGTGCAAACACTGAGATAACAGCGCACTCGGCTTTGTTCTGCTTTGATACTCTCTCCAGTTCTCTTTTTGTTCTAGTGGCCTTTTCATATGCTCTCTGCCTTTGTCATGTGCTCGGACATTTCATTTGACTGGGCTTTTTGTACTTCTAGAATATTCCAGACTTTGGCTAAACAGAGACAACTGACCAAAGTGCAAGCTCATCTTCTGGGACATGTGTCTCAGTCCTGCTTCCTGCTTGAGGAATGCACGGCAGACAGCAAGTAAGTATACAAACATATACAGTAGATATATTTAACTGGCCTAGCTTTAAAGAATATAATACAGTTATATCACTGTGTATAACAGAAGAAGTCAGATCAAGTACACAGTCACTATGACTGATATATTATGACATAGCATTAATGGTCAAAATGGCCATGCATCAGTCTGTGGACATGGAGCTATAATTCTAAATCTTTCATATACAGCTACATATTTTAGTTTGGTGCCTAAAAAAATGGAAATACTGATCATCGGATCATGAGATGATGCTACACACATTTCCATTGCATACAGTGATTTAAAATACATGTTCAGCCGTGCATTCTCTTAAGCTTTATACTTGTTCTGTATGTAAATAATCCCATGTAGTGGATGATTAGAAAAACTGCATGAAATATACATTTTTAAGTAAAGTAAAGGTATGTCAACTCTAACACTAAAACTAAATACTAAGTAGCATCACAAAACATTTGTTCTTCTGCTTCATTCAACAGCTGTACTCTAGTCGTGGTAAAAGCCGAGCTTCCTCAGCAGGATCAGTGGACCAGCGTAGCAGTGGAGGAGCAACACCATCTACAGGCAGTACAACTGAACCTCAGGAGGCCAAACCCAAGGAGAGCTAAGAGAAAAGACAGAGAAGTGAGGCTCCACAAACTGTGTCTGAGATTGACCCGACGCAGACAAATGAAGAAGAAGAGAAAAAATGTCTAAAGGGAAAAAACCTCGTCCTAATGTTCAATATTATATACATAAGACACTATGAAATCTATTTTCACATGGATTAGCAAAACATTTTCCCGTTCATTTCCTGATGAATCTTCTTCACAGTCAGTCTCTCTTATGGAAAGCTTTATTTGTCTTTACGCTCAAGTCTTTCTGTCAATAATGACTAACAGGACAACTTCAACTCTCGTTTGATGTTCTAAGGCCTGCACAGATCATGTTAATTTGATTTAATTAATTTTTAGATCAGCAATACAAACTTAGAAGATTTATTTCCACTGACTTTATACTATTTAGGCAAAACCTACAGAGAAGGAAATATATATATATATATGTGTATATATATATATTTTTTGTTACAATTCTTTATTTATTATCCAATACTGAAAACTTTGGATTACTATGAAATATTGTACTGTGTATTTATGGTGTCTACTATATGGGATGTTGTGGAGGTTGTACCTAAGGAACAAAATGGCCTTGTTGAGGACAAGATAAACTTATTCCTAAAGTGTAACAGAAATGTTGGTAGGTCTTAGCAGGACACCATAGTTTTTTACTAACTAACATTTAATAAGAAGAGCATTTTATTGAGGTGTGCAAGTTCAAGAGCCAGCTGTAATAATCCATGCTGGCAAACTATAATGACTCACTGCAGTAACTCAATTCAGCTGAGCCATTGTTAAAATGAATAGTAACACATGTGCTTCTCCTGAGATGACAGATGGAGATATCTGCCATGAAAACACATCTCATTAAAAAGGAGGAGCTTTGGCTGTCCTGGAAGAAAGGTTACTGTTGACCTCAGTATTCACAGAATAAAATCATGGTTGCAGTTCTGTACCCTATACTGTAGATGCGTTTTATATTCATGTTTCAGCACATGTGTAGCCTATATGTAAGTATTTGCACTGTACTGTATGAGTTGCAGAATGCTGCAAATTATGTTGTAAGTAAAGCTATGAAAGAGAAAAAATTACTTAAATAGCTGTACGTAAGAAATAAATGTTGAAATGTACTTTATGTTGTAAGATGTAAAAAGAAAAAAAAATAACTAATTAGATTTAAAAACAGTAGTTTGTTAAGATATATTGTTAAATGTTAAGATACATTGTTATCATTGTCTTCTTTGTACCTGTTAATTTTATGACTTGAATGCTATATTTTTGCTACGCTGTGAAGGATTGCAATGTAGATTTTGCTTAATGTTCTCAAAATAATTGAGATTATTATTATATATTATTATTATTGTTATTACTTTTGTTAACAGTTAAACGAGACAATCAATATCATTCTCAACACTGTATGGTAAATGTGAGGCTAAGGACTGCAGTGATGAATGCAGCTTAGGCTAAAGACTGAAAGCCGTTACTAGCAATACCCAGAGTAGTGTTCACTAACAAACTAACAAATAGTTTCTCCCTGTTTTGCATAGACCTGCTAGCTAATTTTAAGTTTAGCCAAACTTTCAAGATTTATTTGCGCAGTGTAAAACATAAAATGAAACCTATTTAACATCTTGAGAGTTCCAGATCTTAAATGTCACATGTTGCGCTTTAGAGGTGTTTGTCAGTAGGCATCATTACTGACATAAAAACAGAATCAGACTGGCTATTATCCTGCTTCTACTCTTTAAGTTAGGCATCTCTTCACATAAACTGCATATGTCCACATCACAAGCATGAACGTAATATTTAACTATACAAATAAGAAACAAAATGCATTTATAAAAATGACGGCCTCAGTTTTTTGCCACAAATGAGTAAGTAAGACATTTGGCCTGCACTCTCTGCCTCTCTGTACTGGCTGCCTATGTCTTTTAGAGTTCATTTTAAAATTCTCATGTTTGTTTTTAAATACCTTCACAATCTTGCCCCGCCTTACCTCTGTGAGCATCTTCATCCCCACACACCCTGTCAGTCTCTCAGGTCAGCTGACCAGCTGCTCCTGGAGGTACCGAGATCCAGGAGGAAGCTCAGAGGGGCCTTTTCTATTGTGGGTCCTGAATTATGGAATAATTTGCCCTTGCATGTTAGAGAGGCCCCTTCACTGTCCACTTTTATTCTTTGGCTTTTAACCTCAGTGAGACTTAGTTTCTCTTGTAACTAAATTAGTTATTTAATTAAGTATTTTACTTTTTCTTTTATTTGGCTTTTTATTTATATCTTATGTGACTTTATTATATAGTTCCAATGTACAGCACTTTGTGTCAGCTGTGGTTGTTTTAAAGTGCTTTATAAATAAAGGTGATGATGATAACGCGGGACACCTTTGCGACCTCGCTGGATTTTTTTTGTGTGCAATTTTGCATGCTTTCTTTTTTTTTTCAGTGCATTGTGTTCTGCGTCCTGACCTGACCTGAATACAGGGTTTGATCTTTGGTTTCATTGTATAATACTGGACTTTTTTTTCTACGAAGGTTGGAACTTTGAGAGTGTTTAAAAAAGAGAGAAAAGTGTGAAAATGTTAATGCCTGTCTGAGAAAAGTGTATAAAATGTGTAGTGAGGGGCTTTACAGCCCTAAAACATCTGTAATAATTGTAAAAAATAAAGCTGGCTACTTTGTGGATTTCACCTATCGCGGATTATTTTTAGAATGTAACTCCCGCGATAAACGAGGGACCATTGTATATGCAAATGGGGCTCCTTCTGGATGATTCAGAATGTGGGATCGTCACGTGGTTCCTTTAGGAGACAGTGCTCAGTTTTTTGTTAATGTCTGGTCAATAAATGCTTTGATCTAAAGTAGTTTTCACACCACAGTGAAGTGTACAGTATTAGTAGTTAAAAGTTAGTAGTTTATGTATAATTCCATAAAATATTAAAAAATCAGTATCAACAAAGAGCCTTACCTACCTTCTTGATATTTTAGTTTGTATTACCACAGTCAAAGAGGCTAATTTGTTTTGTTAGTGGGCCATCTTTAATATACAGGTAACATCGGGTAACTCTTTCCTTCCACCCAGAGCATGCCTCAACTTCTTCCTGAACTCTGTGCAACATTCTTCTTTCTTCAACTTCTTTCACTTACTCCTTGCCTCTGCCTTCACTTTCTTCCTCTTCTTAATGTACAAAGGCATCCTACAGACAACCATCTGATGCTGTTTAGCGACATTCTCCACCTTGCAGTCTCCTATATCATTCAGATTGCACATTTTGCATAAGATGTGGACCCTCTGTGTGCACCTTCCTCATCTCTTATATGTCACCCTGTGTTCTTCCCTCTTCTTAAAGTGCATGTTTAGTACAGACATTTTCATCCTTTTTGCAGAATGTACTATTATCTATCCATCTGCATTTCTCTAACACCTTACCTACTAAATACCTCTGTTCCCTTTGTCTACATGTCCATAGAATTTTGCACCAATCACAATAATGTTAATAATGTTTCTTCCAGTCTAAAGTCTTTTTAAACAAACGTTATTTTTAACCGTATAGGGCACTAGCACTCGGAGTAGGTGGCTATATTCTACAATAGACTCCAAATGCTATAAAATAATATATTTTTAAACAAGTCCTCATTCCTACACAAAGTATGGCTTCCTGTTAACATACTACACCAACACAGTGTAAAAGTCTGCTGAAATGAATATCTGTCAGGTAACTCAACTCCTCTCTGATGTCATGAAGAGTAATTGAAACCTTGCTGTGAGCTGGTGAGCCGACCGGATCCCCGCCTCTCACCGGACAAAAATTCCGCTATGGGGAGAAGTTCGCCTGTGGGAACATGGCGCACGCAGTCTGGATTAACTTTCACTCAGAGAAACTTTGGAGCACCGCTGCATAGCACACAAGCCTCTCACTCTCAAGTTTATTGGTAACATATACCGCTGGATAACCTACAGTGGACTTGTACCCTGGCTTTGGATGACTGTTTTTCTCTGTCTCTCTGCTGCTGCTGCGGGATGAAAGTTTAGAGCTCCGGTCGCCGGATTTAGCAGAGATGGAAAAGCCAAGAACGAGGAAAGAGAAGGTAAGGCTAGTGGAAACAGTCGCTTTATTTTGTGGTTTCACAGAGGACACAAACCGCGGCTGCTCAGCGCCATCGGTAAGAGGCTGGGAAGAGAAAAAAAAGTCGCTTACACACAGACATCTCACGATGAGCTGCCATCGTGCAGGGCTTATTTTGAAACATGGAGTTCATAGACAGCTCCATCTGAGCTCTGACAGGCTCATTTATACCTGTGGATGTTGTGAAACAGATTTTTATTTACTAATACAACTAAAAACAGAATAGAATAGAAGTGCATCTTTACTGCATGTATTCCTTAAATGCATACAAGGAAGACTAAAAGGGAAACGACATTATAGGAACACCATGGAATACAAAAGACATAAACAAAGGAGCTCATTAAGTTGCCAACTGTAATTTTACTGTAAGTTGTTTTTACAGCGTGAAATATATCAGAATGTAGAAAGCAAATTAAAGTTACAGTAAAGTCAGTACAAAAAACAAAAATGAAAGTGTCAAGGCGCAGACACGAGTTTCAGAAGTTTCATTTACAAAGTGACAGGGATTTTTTTTTCAGAGCTACACTGTGAAATTGGCAGGACATACTTTGTTATACAGACTAAAATAAATATCTGAGAGCTTTGTAGAGAGTTATTTTAAATTTTAATGGTTTTGGTAAGTGGAATTATTCTCAGCTTTAAAATGTAAAAATTGTCACTTCTGTAGAAGTGACACAAAAACTTACATTTAAAGAACAATAATTTGGAAAAAGAAAATGTAGCTTTAACTGAAGAAATTACAAGAATAACATATTAAATGTTAAACTCAAGAAACTCTGTCTAAGGTTTTCCTATTCTTGTAGTATGATTTCTTTGGCTATACAGGTTAAGGACTCCTGTGTCCTTGCATTGGTTTCATAATGCGACAGACAGTTTTCTGCTGCGTGGAACTGTCTTGCTGAAATAAGCAATGCCATCTTTAAAAAGTGAGTAGATTCTTGCTCCCCCCAACTTTTATGTCTTTAAAATACTTGTAAAAACTAATTCTCTAAGCCTACCCATCTAAAGGAGAAGAAAAGAGATAGAAGCAATAATGATGCCATAAAGAGTTTTAAAGTGTTTTTGTGGATATTTTGTTGACTTCAGTTACATAGGAGATTTTCACTACTAAAGAGGCATGTGCCACTCTGTCTAGACCTCTTGCCCCTCCTTTGCCCCACCATGTAAAGAGTCTAAACTATTAGATGATTTGATAATAATCACCAGGTGTGACTGGTCAAGACCATTTTTCTTTTTTTTTTTTCTCCTTTCTTTTACTGTATACATATTTGTCAAAAAACATTCACAATAAAATGTATATTTATCAAAAGCATGTTTATGTGAAAATCTTAAATAACTGATTATTTGTTTTATTCTATAAAGTGTCAGAAAATAGTGACACATTTCATATCCTTTAAATAATCTTTCTCAACAGTCCAAAAGCTCAAATATATTTTTGATATTACAACTGACTGACAAATAAAAAATAAATAAATTACATTACACCAGAGAAACTGAAACCACGCATGCAGGTACATTATAGTATCACAGTTGCAACTAACTGCTAATATTCAGTTTAGTCAGATTTCCAGTACCTTTCAAACATAATCTGAACTATTCCATCTTTGTTGCCCTTAGCATTATGTCACACATTTATACATACAGCTGCATACAGCTACAGCTTGTTTCATTGACGCCCCATCGACGATATGACACATTAAAGATCTAACGGCCAGTTTTAGGCAAACAGTTTCCTCTCTTTCAGGTACTCGTCCCATCAGTCTCTTTCTGTCTCTATATTTTTACCAGGAATGTATTCCCTGTGACCTGGGCTGAAAATGGGGCTGGGAGTAGTAAGACAGAACAAAGGGGAAGTGTGTGTTTGTGTGTAATCGTGGAAGGACTGCCACAGGATATTCATGTTGTGTTCCTGTCGTTTGGCAGTGTTGTTCCTCAAAAATAAATTCTTTGTAAACTTCTGGAATGCAACCTGACACTTTCTTCTGTAATGTGTGTGTGTGTGTGTGTGTGTGTTGTAGTTTTTGCTCTACAGCCAAATGCAGAAAGTATATATCAGCAGTGACACTTCTGTCTCCTGAGTGAGTTGGTGCTACCGTCTACATACTGGGACAGCTGTGTGTGTGTGTGTGTGTGTATGTGTGGGTGTGTCTGTGTGTAAGCAGCAACATTATTAATAAGCTGCTACAGGAACATGAAACAAACAGATGACTCAACTCTGCTCCTCTACAAACCATAAATGCTAATGCAAGTCATGTGGAAAAAAAGTATGGCCCATAATAATAATAATATTATTATTATTATTATTATTGTAGAACACAGCATTCAGCAGCATTAACCATGCTTGTTCTTTCTTTTTATAATTCTACTGTCAAGAACTTTAACATTTTGTTTTGTTTTGTTGCAGTTTCTTTGCATGGTCTCACATTGGTGTGAATTTGTTGGGACATCTATTCCTGCAAAAATTGTGTCATTGTGTTAACACACCTGAATACTCCAGACCAACAAACCTCTGCTTTTAAACATGTAGACACACAAGTCTGTAATGCAAGACTGAGGTGAACCTACATGGTCAAACCTCCAGCCAACTCGAGCAGATTTTCATTTGTACGGTAGTTTATATGTAAATAGCTATAGAAAGATAGAGGAGAAATTGGGCTAGAAAAAACAATCTGCATTCAGGGAAATGTAAGTAAGCTCTGGTGACTAAAATATCACAGATAGATTTAAAAACAGACATAAAAACAAGGTGATCATAACTGATCCTTTAGATGAACTGGCAGGATTGTTTTTGTATTGAGTGATTAGCCAAATAAGCACTTAACCATTTGATACATTAGACTCCAGGTTTCTATTTTCCAGTTTTCACTCATACACAAACATATCCTCTCCATTTGGAAACAAAGTATTTTACCCACAGGTGCACAACATTACAGAGAAGTTTCAGTTAAGCCAGAGCTCTGTTTAAGAACAGTGTAACACAAAAATGTGTATAACACAGCTATCAGTGGAATGTGTATGAATGCAGAAGTCCACTTAGAGTAGTTTTTCTTCTTGCACTCTACTAGTTGCATTCAAGTTCAGGAACAGTTTTAGTTCAGTACAGACAATACTGTATGTGATATTCTTTATTTACCTGTGTTTTATGTAACATTCGTCATACCAGAACTAGAACCTCATAACAACCTGGCACATTAATGAAAATAATGTAATAAAAGAGAAAAACAATGAAAATTAGCATTTTCACACATTGTTGTTATGTGGAAACTTGTGTATAGCAGTGCTCTTCTAAACTGTGGCTTACACTGAGACTTTAATCAGACTTTAATCTTTACAGCACATGGGCACACAGCAGCAGCATCTTGTTTTCAAACAGGTCCCAATATATATGTAGCTGTGGTCAGAGGTTTGTAATCATGGGCATGAATCTCATGGGAACTTGGAGCTTTTAGTGATTTCTTCAAACACTGCATTTTATATAGTGGAATGGTTGCACAGCATACCTCTTTAATTACTTTAAAAAACAAGAATTGGATGCACACATTTGAATTTATTTTGTGACCGATTCTCTTCAGAATATTTCAGACAGAACTTTTAGGCAGAGCCAAGTGGCATAAGGCATCCACTTTGGCATCATCAGGTGATGCTCTTGTGAGGATGAAGTGGCGAGAATGACAATTAGCACGTCCAAGTCCAAGGCTATGGTTCTCAGCAGGAAAAGGGCGAAGTCCCCACTCTGGTTCACGGATGAGTTGCTGACCAAAGTGGAGTTTGAGTATCTCAGGGTCATGAATGACGGGAGTGGCAGATTGATAGTGATGGAGAAGCCCCTGAACAAAACTTGACACTCTCAAACTTGATTGAAATTTGTAGCTGCTCGTGTGGACAAGCCACAAAGTAAAGGTTAGGCTTTCAAACTTGTACTGTACTTGCACTGTACCAGCTTTCAAACATCATGGTGGTAGTGAATCTAAATTCATCATGTTCTGGGGCTGTTTTGTTGCCAATGGTACTGATACATTGCACAAAGTGGATGAAATAATAAAAAAGGACCGAGTTTCACCTTAAATCAGCAGTTAGATGATTGAAACTTGGACACAAGTTTTTCTAACATGATAATAATCACAACAGGCATCAAAACTGCTCTCCTGTTTCATCCGCTCACCCCCAACTGATCGCAGCAGATGGCCACCCCTCGTTGACCCTGAATCCTCCAGAGGTTTCTTCCTGTTAAAAGGAAGTTTTTCCTTCCCACTGTTGCCAAAATGCTTGCTCATAGGGGGTCATATGACTATTAGGGTTTTCTCTGTTTTCTTTGTATTATTGTAGGATCTTTACCTTACAATATAAAGCAGCTTGAGGCAACTGTTGTTGTGATTTGATGCTATATAAATAAAACTGAATTGAATTGAACTGAATAAAGTAGGCAACCATTAAGTTTCCAGAATCGCCCTCCCAAAGCCCGAAGCTCAACCCTATTGAAAACTCGTAGACTACACAAACAAGGTGGGTCTGTGCCATGAGACCAACAAATTTAAATCGTCTCTGAGTTCAAATTCATGTCATTAAAGTCATTAAAGATGTATGCCTTACAATCATTTCACTCTGGAAAAGAACAGTTCAATGAAATCATTAAAAGTCATTTTAAAGCCATTACAAATCACTACTATGCTTTTAATGTAAAAGTAAGTAAATGAAAAAAAAAAACCCATGCAGGTAGATGGCAAAGAATCAAAAATATTTTAATAAAAAAGTAAACAGGACGACTGCTTCTCAAAGTAGGAAGAGAAGCCATGCAAGTAATGAAACTGGTTTGTTCTCAACAGGTAAATTGTTCCAGTCTGATAGTCTTTAAACACAAAAGCTCTTTTACCTTATTTTTTATAAGCAGCAGGAACAAGAAACACAGCTGACTGAAGTGGCTAACGTGGTTTGGAGTTAAAAGCAAAGGATACTAAAATAAAAAAGGATAATTGACATGAATACACGTAAATATAAGTTCAAGTCAATATATTTGTGAATGCAATGCTCTCCTCAATTGTTTTGTGTTATTTTTTAAAGTTTATCATGAATATTTGATCTGTAAAAAGTTTTTATAATTCATCTAATTCCATTTGTTTACTGAGTCAGCTTACTTATAAATACATATATTTATTTCATGTTTTACTTTATCAGCAGATATTAATTAATGAGACAGTATTCTTCAAGAAATAAATCAGTGTTAGTTCTTATGTCACTCATGTGATATATGCATACATGAGGTGAATAATCAGTACACTTCAAAAAACCTTCATTTCCTTTACTCCTCTCAATCCACTGTTGGGTGATGCATTTGCAAGTTTTAGGAATCCTTCCAGTCTGCATATTTTAAATGCGTATCCAAACAATTCAGTGTGTGTGTGTGTGTGTGCGTGTGTGTGTGTGCGTGTGTGTGTGTGCGTGTGTGTGTGTGTGTGTGTGTGTGTGTGTGTGTGTGTGTGTGCGTGTGTGTGTGTGAAGGGAAATAGAGAGAGATAATGAAAGCCTTCGTGTAAGCACTGGTGAAAGGACAAATTTGGAAACACCAGATCAGAGAGGGAGGCAGCATTTCAATGTTAAAGCTACAGAAAGGGAACTTCAGTGTGCACATTTTACACAAAGTTTCAGAGACGGAAACTGACAAGAAGAACAGAGCCTGTATCTTACTAAGTCTCTGACTTTCCTCCTTTCTGTCTCTGTAACTCTCGGAGGAATTCAAGCTGGTACCAGTGTGCAGAAAGAAAAAGTGCTGGCACTAGTTTGGTATCCCATTTGCTAATAACTACTGGATCATATCATGCAAATGAAACAGCTTCAGTTTGGTGTTGTGTTGGATAGAAATCTGCATGCAGGAAGGTTTTTTTTTAAAATAACTTTTGTAATAGCACTGAAAGAACATTTTCTTTTGAAACAACACTGTGAACAGCTTTTTTATTGAAACAGCTAAAAATATGTGATAGCTGGGCTCAACTTTTGTACATGTCACCCTTTGCTCCTATGCACCTCAGTTCAGTGAGATTTGAAATAGCTGCTACACCCAATAATAGTGCACCCAAATTCTAAACAAATCACCCGATGCCTTTATAAAACACACAAATACTAGCATCCAAAAATACTATATGAAATAGTTTTTTCTGGTGCTTTTGGTCACATGCTGTAGTCATCCTCCCGAATGGTCGAACTTCTCACCCCATCTCTAAGGGAGAGGCCAGTCACCCTTCGGAGGAAGCCCATTTCCGCCGTCTCGTTCTTTCGGTCACTACCCACAGCTCGTGACCATAGGTGAGGGTAGGGGCGTAGATCGACCGGTAAATTGAGAGCTTTGCTTTTACACGCAGCTCTCTCTTCACCACAACAGACCGGTACAGCGTCCGCATCACTGCAGCCGCTGCACCAATACGTCTGGCGATCTCCCGCCCCCTTCTCCCATCACTCTTGAACAAGACCCCGAGAGACTTAAACTCCTCCACTTGGTGCAGGGTCTTGTCCCTGACACCGAGTTGGCACTCCACCCTTTTCCACTAAAAGGGCTATGCAATGAAAATTCTAAACTTCCTAATATTAACATCTATGTTTACCATGGTAACGTCCATCAATTTAATTCCACCTATGCAGTTCAGGGTCAGGCTCCTCCAGGGATTAAACCAGGAATGTGTGCAAACCACTCTAATACCGCAGCAATATAATGATATGAAAAATTAGTACAAGTTCACCAGTTAAGCAATAATTAAATGAAGCATTTAGACTATTAAAATGAACAGCATCACAGTTGTTTTGTAGAGGTGATGTCTGAAGAGCAATGATATTCATCAGTGGGAGATGGGGAAACCCAAAGCAGCTACCTTTGGAAATGAAATTTGAACCCAAAACCAAATGTCACAAATCTCAGTTCCTCTAATGGCCACTTGAGGCTGGCTCCATAAGGTAATCAATCCCCACAGGGTGTCTTGTTAAAATGCTGAACATGCATTAAAAACATGCTTACATCCTGATATGGAAAACTGTTTTGACAGTTTGTATACTTCTCCTTTCACAACTCTGCATGCTAGGTGAATCGATTATATAACTCATCTATTTGATTGACAATATGCTTTCATGATAATCATCATTGCTATTGGTCCTACAAATGCTACTAAAAGAGTTTCTGCCCATTAAGACAGGAAGACCTGCTGTTTCATGGTTATTGGCACATGATCAGTTTTTTTCTATGCAGGGTCTCTACCTTCAAATAATAAGTTGGCACTATATAAATATGATTGAATGAAGTAATGAATTCATTTGTTGATGGTGATAACGGTTTATTATTTCATTTGCCAAAAATTTTATGTCAAACAGTGAGTAAAATAAAGATTTCTTCTCTAGTTGCAAAACATTTAACCCTGCTCTTCCCCTTTCTCCCTTTTTCTCCTCCCTTTTGCTTCTTCTCTCCTCAGTTCTCTCTTTTTGGTTCTCGCTCCACCAGCAGGACCACCGACCCTTCTTCGTCATCGACCTCTTCTCCTGCACCTGTGATCCTTTCAGCCCAGATGGTAAAAAGAGCCGATCGACTGTCTGGCACTGGACCCCCAGCCCTTAGCAAAGCTGAATTTCTCGAGCGGGTGCGTCGCAGTAATCAGGCCTGCCAGCAGGGGGAATTTGAACTGGCTGTTCGCCTTTACAGTGAAGCCCTGACTGCCGATCCCCAAAACTGCATTTTGTACAGTAACCGCTCTGCAGCATATCTGAGACTGGGCGAGTACAGCACCGCGTTGGATGATGCAATTAAAGCACGACTCATCAACCCCAAATGGCCCAAGGTAAGAGGTTGGACCCTTGGCCAATCACACATTTCAAATGAGATTGTGGTAAAGTTGCTGTTCCTGAGACTTTCTTAAATGAATGTGAGAAGGATGTATGGCTTGTGTGTATACTGAAAAGCAAAAAAACTGCTAACTATAAACACTTAGAATCAATATGCTATCCTCTGTGAAAGCTCAGCCTCATTTTATGCGCAGGTTGTCATGTGATGGTGATCTTTGATCAAGTTCATTTTTGAACTTGGACTTTAATGATCTGCGTGCAGCTCAGAACGAAGCAGACCCTTATTTTCTCTCTTTCCTTTCAAAATCTCATCAGATGGTGTGTTTTTCTAGAGTTTGAATTTTTAACAGTGTGTGGCAGCTGAATAGAGGTCTACTATTTAGATGCTGCAGCCTGCTTGTTGTGCTTTTTATAACATGTTGTTTATCTTGTCCTTTATAGTCTTTCTTTGTTTGGCAGCTGTTTAAAAAGGACAGCACACACATAGATCTCAGAGATGTCCCTGTAAATATGCAAGGATTAGGAGAAACATTGTGATGACAGTGATGATAGAGAGCTGGACTATTTATGTTCACTGCTAATGTATCAGTACTATTTTTTTCCTGTTGTACAAAGATCATATTTTGGATATTGAAGAAGTATGTAACAAGTAGGTTTCTCAGCTATCACACATTTTTTCTTACTATATCACAATCCCAGCATTGTTAGTGAAGGAAACAATGGTGCTAACACCCAGCAACATGCTTCTTATGGTCTCATGTGGGGGCACTATGGCCAGAGCCACATGACCCACAGTGGGCAGCCCACTGTGGGGATAAATACTGATGGAAAATGTAGGCAGATGTTCACTAAGCAAAGAGGGTCCCACAATGTAACTTCTGAGTCCCAGAGAGCAAAACTTCTATTGGGTTTGCCCTAAAAACAAAACAGAGGCGGGGGACAAAATGTGATCACGTAAAAATTAGGGTTGAGACTATCACTCTTGTGCATCGCAGAAAGTACATTTAAGTACTTCTTTACACTTGAAGTGGCTCTCTACATCTTACAAAACAGTGAGCACTGAAGGACAGCAAATGCTCTGTGAGTCTTTTACAGCCATTCAGAGGAGGAAGTAGGCAGGCAGGAGACTGGGTTTGCCAGGCTACCTCTGTCTGGACAGCTGGGGCTCGGCCAGTTCGACTCCACTTCCTTTCTCTGTGAGAGAGAATGGACGGAAGTGGTGTGTGTGTGTGTGTGTGTGTGTGTGTGCGTGTGTGTGTGTGTGTGTGTGTGTGTGTGTGTGTGTGTGTGTGTGTGTGTGTGTGTGAGTGAGTGAGTGAAAACCTTGCACGGTTGTTAGTTTGTTTTTGAAACCCTGGCTAGGCCTTGGCCTGAGTTTGGCACTTAAAGACAATAACAGAAGCAGCATTCCTGTGTCTGTGCTTGTATAGTGGCGGTGTCATAGCAGTGTGCTTGCTGCAGCATTTACTGTGGGTCAAAGGCAAGATCAAGACTAATGAACTACCAATAAGAGGGGGTCTTTCTGAAGGGGGGGGGCGGGGGGGAATTTATTTCTGCTTGAGTTCCTTCTTTCGGCTCTTCATCAACCCGGCCTCGGTGTCTGCTTTTTTTCTTTTCTTCTTTTCTGTGAGCCTCCCACAGCTTGCCCTAGTGCTGCCCCTGTCGACTTTTCTGTTGGCACAACAGGCTCAAACACACAGTCTCTGTATCACAAACACAAAATGAGTCGACTCCGTCATGGGAACTGAGGGGTGTAGCTGGTCAAAAGTCGCTTATATTTGTGTGCTTATCTGGATAACAACACCGTACAGAAAAGGAGGACTTCTTTGCATTTTTGATTTTGTTTTCGTCCTTTTCTCTCTCTCCTGCATTCAGTGCAAAGATTTGAGAAAGCTTTTTCTTTCTTTGTGATTCAAATGAAGTTACATCACAGACGTAAAATTGCTGCAGGAGCGAAAGCTTTTCTTGTGAAAGTGTCTCTCTTTTGTAGATCTGGCTCTTTTGCGTATGAATGTTTTCTGTCATGCCTACACGGGCTTTGTGTGTTTTTGAGAAGTTGTTAAGTGCTTTCACAGAAGCTTTTTCTTTTTTTCCCCCCTGAAAACAGGTGCATTACTTATTCAAATATCTAAGCTTATAGCAGTATGGGAAAGTTTTGCTTCACCACACAGACTGCCGTACTTTTGGGTCCCACAAGTAAAGACGTCTGCTTGGCATTGTAGCAGATTAAAGGCTAGATAACTGATCTTGGATGAGGTATCGTTTATGGATCAGCTGAGATTATGATGCTGATGGGAAATGTTTTTGCTGAAGAGTTTGTTGAGCCAAAACCAAAAATCTAAATTCATCTCTAGAAAATCAGGATGTATTGTAGGGGGTCAAAAGAGTGACTGACTTACTAATGTAGCTCAAAGAACACAGAACACTGCACAATGATGGCAGGAAAAGGGTTTTAAATAGGCAGAAAATATAAATCTGAAAACGCAGAGAGCCAGCAAGAGAAAACATGGTGAATATAAACCTTCCCATCAGTCTGGGAAGTCCATCATTCTAGTGAGAACGATTATTCAGTTTAAAATATTCAAGACAGTCTTTCCAGGAGTGAATGTTCTGATAACTTCACCCAAAGGTCAGACTGTGAAAAGCAAGCAAGTAGCTAATACATTTGTTATTGTGCACAATGTACTTTTTAAAATACTACTTACAGTATGTGCCCTTTTTGTGCTTGAGCACGTACCCTCCAAAATATCAGTGACTGTTGAACTGCTGTCCGTCCAGTTATCGTGACTAATTATTTTAGGGTAAAGCATTCTTTGCTTGTAAATATAGCATATAATCATTCCAGATCAATCTGTCACTAAATGTAGTCCCAAACAAATGTTCTTTTTCCTTGCATTTGAAAAATGTCAGTGCAGGTGTTTGTGAGACATTTTAAGCTTTACATTAACAGTAAGAATCGATAGTGATTGTACAAAACCCAGAAATGTGGAAAATAGAATAGAATAGAATAGAATAGAATTCAACTTTATTGTCATTGCACATGCACAGGTACAGGGCAACGAAATGCAGTTTGCATCCATCCAGAAGTGCTTTAGTGATATAGATATATTACAATATATATTAGCAATAATATAGATATGTGAGTATATTACAGAAATGGGTCTATTATGGTATGTTATAATGTACACGGTATGAAGTATGTTGTGAATATTCTATAACTATAAGTATGTACAGGCTGTAGTGAGTACAAGCTATGTACAGGATATGAACAGGATATAAATATGAAAAACTATACAGAATATGAAATAAATAACTTTACAGAATCTGGGATATACAGCTATACAGAAATGGGAACTATGCAAGTTGTAAACAGTTGTAGGATTAAAGATTATCGAATGTACAGAATGATTATTTACACAGAATTATACAGTAGTGCAGTTAAGATAAGTGAGGGTGTAGATAGTTTCTACAGAGGCTATATAAAGTGCTAGTGGTTGTGAGTGGTGGTTCAGTCCATGTTATTATTGTGTTTGAGGGTACAGTTGTCCATTGTGGGTGTGTGTATGTTCAGTCCATGAGTTTAACGTGGGTCAGATGTCAGGAGGCAGAGTTCAGGAGTCTGACAGCTGTGGGGAAGAAGCTGTTCCGGTACCTGGTGGTCTTAGTCCGGAGGCTCCTGTGGCGCCTCCCAGAGGGCAGGAGGGTGAAGAGTCCATGTGATGGGTGACTGGGGTCTTTGATGATTTTCCCAGCCCTTTTCAGACACCGCTTCCTGTAGATGTCTTTTATGGCAGGAAGTGGTGCTCCGGCGATGCGCTGGGCAGTTTTCACGACCCTCTGCAACGCCTTCCGGTCCGAGGCAGAGCAGTTCCCGTACCAGACTGTTATACAGTTGGTCAGGATGCTCTCGATGGTGCAGCGATAGAAGTTCACCAGGATGTCTGAGGACAGGTGGTTCTTCCTCAGAGTCCTCAAGAAGAAGAGGCGCTGGTGAGCCTTCTTGACCAGCTTGGAGCAGTTGGTCGTCCAGGTGAGATCCTCGGAGATGTGGACTCCCAGGAACTTGAAGCTGCTCACACGCTCCACAGCCGTCCCCTTAATGTGGATGGGTGGATGTGGGTCAGCATTCCTCCTGTAGTCCACGATGAGCTCCTTGGTCTTCTCGGTGTTAAGCAGCAGGTTGTTTCTGTCGCACCACTCAGCCAGACGATCCACCTCCTCCCTGTAGGCGGCCTCATCGTTGTCACTGATGAGGCCAATCACCGTGGTGTCATCTGCAAACTTAATGATGGTGTTGGAACCATCAGCAGGTCTGCAGTCGTGGGTGAAGAGGGAGTAGAGGAAAGGGCTCATCACACAGCCTTGTGGTACACCGGTGTTCATCGTGATTGTAGATGAGCAGCGGTTATCCAGCCGGACATGTTGGGGGCGGTTGGCCAGGAAGTCCAGTAACCATTTGCAGATGAGGGAACTGATACCCAGGTCTGTCAGTTTCCTGATGAGTTGTGAGGGGTGGATTGTATTGAATGCTGAACTGAAGTCTATAAACAGCATTCTGGCGTAGGTGTTGTTGTTGTCCAGGTGTGAGAGGACAGAGTGCATTGCGATGGAGACTGCATCCTCTGTGCTCCTGTTCCGGCGGTATGCGAATTGGTGGGGGTCCAGGGTGGGGGGGAGACAGGATTTGAAGTGTGCTAGGACCAGTCGCTCTAAGCACTTAGTGATGATGGGGGTGAGTGCTACTGGGCGGTAATCATTGAGGCAAGATGGGTTGGAGTTTTTGGGTATCGGGACGATGGAGGTGGATTTGAAGCAGGCCGGTACCACAGCGTGGGCCAAGGACAGATTGAATATGTCTGTGAGCACTCCTGCAAGCTCCCCAGAACACGCTCTGAGAACACGCCCGGGGATGCCATCAGGGCCTGCAGCCTTGTGGACATTGATCCTGCTCAGCACCGCTCCTACATCGGTGGGGGAGAGAGTCATAGGTTGGTGGTCTGGCGTCATGTCTGCTTTGGTTGTGGTTGTGGGGTTCCCTCGCTCAAAACGAGCATAAAAGTTGTTGAGCTCGTTGAGGAAGGAGACATCAGAGGATGCGGGGGAGGGTTTGGTGGTCCTGTAGTCTGTGATGGTCTGGAGTCCTTGCCACATGCGTCGGGGGTTGGAGTTGGAGAAGTGTTCTTCTACCTTCTTTTTGTAATGGTGTTTGGCTTTTTTGATGCCCTTCTTTAGATTAGCCCTGGCTGTACTGTAGGCGTGTGCATCTCCTGACCTAAAGGCAGTGTTGCGGGCCTTCAGGAGGAGACGAACATCCCGGTTCATCCAAGGCTTCTGGTTGGGGTACATGGTGATCCGTTTCTGGGTGGTGACACTGCCTGTGGTTTTGGAGATGTAATCCAGTACAGATGAGGCGTACTGGTCCAGGTCTGTGTGGGTGAACATATTCCAGTCTGTGTTTTTAAATCTGTCCTGGAGCACTGCGTCTGTCCCCTCTGGCCACACTTTAATTGTCCTCACAGCAGGTTTCACACGTTGGATGAGTGGTGAATACCGAGGTGTGAGGAACAGGGAGAGATGGTCCGATTGTCCAATGTGGGGGAGGGGTGTGGCTTTGTAGGCTCCAGCCAGGTTGGAATACACATGGTCTAAAGTCTTGTCTCCTCTGGTGTGGCAGGAGACAAGATAAGTTACCTAGTTTTGGTTTGCTTAAGAAATCAGCTCAGAAATCTGAACTTTAAATATCATAAAAGATTTTTTTTTTTGAAGATTTTTAAATACCGCTGCAGTGTAGTTACTGGGAACTGCGAAGTCATTTAAAATGCAATGACTTTGAAGGCCATTTGAGTGTGTGTGAGACACTCCATAGGCCTTGAAAATAATAGATTAGTGAAAAACTAGTAATCAGATTTATCTGATGATATAATTAATCAATGATTGCACTATTAATGTTATAAATATACTAATAATCAATATTACATGTACTGCTTGTAATAGTCCCTCTCTTTATTACACTATACACTGAATACACTTTATACACTGGATTTGTGGCAGAAATCTGAAAAGAAGAATATGTCAAATTAAACCAATGCTTTCTGTGTCCCTAAAAATCCTCTAAAGTAAGCAAGAATTTAGATTTTTGTTAGTTTGGTTATACCAGCCCTTTAATTATTTGGGTATAAGTTTGATGTTACAATCCGTAACTGTTCCTACATACTCCAGCAGTTCAATGTAGGAATCAGTGGAGATGATCAGTAAGGATTCAGTGGGTTCTCTGCTCTGAAGTAGGAGCCAACCAGATGGCAGCCAGCTATGGCTGTTTATGCAGAGGGCCGTGGAGCTGGCCCCGCACTGCTCAGGCTTCCCCTGTCATTAAGAAACTACTCTGCAACCACATGGGGCAAAAATATTACCAGCATACGTGCAGAGAACGCACAGCCCTGTTTCTTTAAGTAGGTCTTGGGGCTTAAAATGTCCTGTTTAGGAAGCTTCCCCACATGACAGAGGCTATATTATAATGTGATCTAAACAAGGCAAAACATTCAATTTCCGCATGTTTGGGTTCCTCCCTGGTTGGGTGAGTTTAAGGTCCTATGACCGACGTTGTGTTGATGTGATTTTAATGTCCTCTGCTGGTTTTGTGCTATAAGTGAATCTGTGTCACGGAGAACTCAGCGTGGGTCAGTAGGGTAATCCAGGACTTACTGCAGAGCATGTGAGGTGAAGGAGGAGTCAGTCTACAGCAGGGAAACATTTCATTGTGTATGCCCCACTGTACATTGAACCACACTGTTGTTTTCTTTGTGTATCAATTTGATCATTTTCATCCACCAAAGACACTGGTGGTATTGTCCATTGTATTCAAGCATATAGTTTTTCAGACCAGTTTCAAAAAGTCATCTAGATCTGAAATTCTGATTCAATTAATCAATCAAAAACAAAGGTGACAGTGAAAAGAAGCAGTGTAAAAATGTTTTTCACTATTTTTGACATTTAATATACAAAACAATTAATTGAAAAAGCAATCGAGAGTGTAATGTAAATAATTGATAATGAAAATAACTGTCAGAAAAATAAACAAACCTTTTGATTTTTGTTGTATTTCTATTCATTTTGCTTTAATTTTTCAGCAGTTTTAGTCTCTAAATTAAATACTGAATTTTCATTATGTCAATACGTACTACAAGTTAAGTAAATAAGAATAGCTCATTATGCTTTAAATTCATTATTTGTTTCTTTTGTTAAGAAAATAAATATGTTAAGAATTTCATTGTTAAAAAGGTTTTACATTTGCTAAGAAATAAATCAGTACGTCATTTAAAAAATGATTTATTTCACATGAATTCTTAGTACAAACAGTACATTTCAGTAGTAAAAGAAAGATACAGGCAAAAGGACTGAGATCATTTTTACATTTCAAGTTTTTGCAGCAACCACTAGAGAGCAGCAATGATATGTCAGGAAACTCCCCACTCACAACCTCTTGGACAACAGTAAAGGACTGTCTGCCTATGTCTGTATTTAAATAATCATACTAGCTTCCCCCCCCCCCCCCCCCCCTTATCGTTATCAGCAGATAAAGGCCAGATGGAGCTACTTTGCATCTTTTCATGAAAATCAAATGTGATAACATATTTGGAGAAAAAGCACACACCAGCAGTACTATATCACCTGCTGCTTACGGTGTGCCACACACACACCCATACTCATACATATCCTGCAGACTGTAATGATTTTTAATTTTGCCTAGAAGAGCAGTGGGCCTAATTGCCTGGCATTAATTGGGAGATATGCTTCTACTTCTCGACTTGCAGCATTGGTTTATATACACTCTAGACTTGACCATAGCTTGCTGTCTCAGCAATCCTGCTTAGCTACTGCAGTTTGTTAACGCGTCCTTTATCCTCTCTCTGCGTACATCTCCCTTGCACACAGTTGGGTGCCTCGGCTGTCTGTGCAAAGAGAATTTCAGTGAAAGAAAAAGATAAGAGCAGTGGGAGATAATGAAAGAGTGACTCAGTTGGACTTGAACACAGCATGGTGTGACTGCTATCAGACTGTGAGCAAGTAAAAAAGAACATCTCAGGATCACGATTTTGGTCTCAGCTGTTTTTAAGCAACAGGGGTCTTATTTCTGTAGATCATTTCTATTGATTATGATAATATTCTGCGCGAGTTAATTTTTGGGAAGGACATTAAGACAGCTGGAAAAATGGATCTAGTTTGCTTTCTTTATTTGCAAAGGCAGAAAAATTAGATGTGCCCATGAGGCAGATCTGGGTCTTCAAAAAAACAAAAAAACAAAGACAAACTGCAATTATTTAATGATTGAAAAAAAAAGAAGAAGAAAGATCACCCAAATCCAAACTGGGAGCTGGTTCCACAGAAGAGGGGACAAAAAGCTGAAGGCTCTGCCTCCCATTCTACTTTAAATACTCTTGGAGCAAAAAAAAAAAAAAATCAGCCAGCAGTCTGACCGAAGTCTTCTATTTGGGCAGTATGGTGTTATGAGGTCTTTAAGATAAGATGGGCCTGATTATTCAAGATATGGTATGTGAGGAGAAGTATTTTTAAATTCAATTCTGCATTTAACAGAGTGCCAATGAGGAGAAGCCAATTCTTTCTAGCATGCTGATGATTGCTAATTAGCATTATACACAATGTAAAATTGAATAGAAACTGATGGAAATCTTATTAGCTTTTGGCTATTTTGAAATAAACAACAGTGTTCTACCTGTTGCAGTGTTGGCCTATGCTAAGCTATGCTTGTTTAGCATGTGGCTAAAATGTAACTTAACCTTATTCCTAACCCAAAGCTCTTTGCCAACCTGATTGAAGTAAAGACGCTAAAGTTACGAGATTACCACAGTGATTATTCTCTGGGGATAAATCACTGTGATAAACTGATAAATCACTTTTTTGTGTGTAAAATCTAACGACAGTCCACCTAGTGTATCTTGTTGTTGTTCATTCTCTCTCTCTTTCTCTCTCTCAAAAAATGCTTAACTATGTTTCACTGAAGTACGGCTTTGCTTTGGGATTTGTCATCCTTGCCACAGATGTTGCGATTTTCTTCTTACATTCTGAACATTTGGAATTGAGCAGCCTCGGAGTAATGGAGCAGAAAAAAAGAAAACCTGAGAGAAAAGAGAAGAGAGATAAACAGCAAGAGTGAATGACTCACTAATGACAGGTTGTATGTTGCTATTTCCAGGCAGAGGCCGAGGTTAATGAACAATCAGATCTTTGGGACTCCTGTGATGTCTGTGTGGGAGTCTCTGGAGGCAACCGGGTTTGAGCTTCAAAGAGAGCACTTCTTGTAAATGTGATAGGAATGTGTACAATATAAGCAACATTCGTATCCTGGCAGGCAGCCTCCTTTTTTTTATAGTACACATAATACAGTTCAAAACTGCTCAATTAGTCAGTCTCGGACTCTTCATCTCTTCATGTGTGAAAATGTTAGTTATCGTTCTCTCACTCTGGACGACACCATGGGGAAAGCGACATATGAGGATGAATCCTGCAGATCAAAATGCAAATAATGCTTACAACAAAAAATACTATGTGAATAAAAATAATAATAAATAATAATAATGCTAATTGTATTGTGCAGCTGAGGTTAATGAGGTTGATGCAATTAGCATCTTGGGTGTTTGTTAACAGCAGTTCAGCTGCAAGAGCTAGAGGAACTAATCACTAAAATAATTACCTACAGATTTTCTAGACAAAAAAACCCTTCATATTATTGTAGTTTTTGCAAGTAGGGTACCAGAAATCTGTCTGAATTGAAATAAAACAACATTTATGTCCTTTTGTTTCATCATATTTCTGGCCACAAAACACCTGCATTCCACTAATGCATGCTGATGGATGATCAATCTGTCAGTCAATGTGTAAAACCTTATGCATACTTTCCTCGCATTAAATCAAATACAATTATAAGCTCATGTGTTTGGCAGGGCCCCAGTGACACTGCTAGGCTGCCAAGCATGGGAGCTTCACTGGGCATATGTACCACCAACTGTCTGTTTGAGCTGGGACCCGTGTAGCGTATCAATAAAAACAGAAAGACTATACAGTCTACATGATCATGTTTATTACATGATCATGTAGACTGTATGGTCTTTCTTAGGAGGAGAATGTCGACGTCTTGCATGACACAATGTGCAGGCATCAAAGGATTAATAAATGTGGAGCTCAACAGTTTCATAGCCAGACAGGGTTAATTCTCTTTTGTATGTTCCAGCTTATCTTCAACTCAAAAAAATGAAATTGTATATTAATGAAACTCTTGAAAAGCTGCATGTGCCTTTATTTTACACAGGAAGAGACATGTTACCTGACTGAAATGTGGAGTCGTCCAGCCGATAATAAATGAAACTGTTCCTGCACCGGGGTGTTGAAAATGCTGGGATGCTTTGTTCACTCCATCATCCAGCATTAATTGCTGAATAACAGTGTTCGAGCCAAAGGTGTGAATTTCTGTAGAATGCTATCAGTACTTACTCCTCTCTGAAGCTTTTGCTTCTGTAATATTCAGAGGCAATTGAGGAGTGTTTTGTCAGTTGGCTAAATATGACCTTCACAAGTGTCCTGAGGGACGAGAGCAGGCTCAGTGTGCACCACTCCAGTGACACGCCTGTCAGGCACAAGCTGCTAATATAGTCAAATATCAGACGAGCTGAGGTTACCTGTTGGTGTGTGCGTGTACGTGTGTGTGTGTGAAAGAGCATAATAGCACAATTTAATACAACCTTGCCATAAGGCATGAACAAATCAAATTAGCTATTAGTTAGCACTAGCACATAACATAACATAGAAACATAAATAGAACACACACACACCTACCTTTCTTATCTTTTCTGTTGACTACATAGTGTAATTTATTTTCTCATGGACACATACAAGGCTGAGCGTTGTTAGCTTGCCCAGTGGTGCATGCAGTCACTACAATCTGTGTAAATCTTCTACACTCAGGAATATATTTATGTAAACATTTTTCTCAATTTTCTACTTGTGAAATTGGAGCAACAACGATCGCTATTTTAATGACAAAAGAATCCAAATTTATCAACATCATTTTCCCCACTCAGATTTCAGATTTTGATTTGTTTTTTTCTTGTTGTTTGCATGACCACTATTAACAGCAGGCAGCTGATTAAGTGGAACTTATACTACCCTGTGATTATCCATTAGTTTATCCCTGTAAAAACTGTTTGAAGAGGTTTTACACCTCTTTTGATGACAAAAAACATACATACAATTTAGAATTCAAATAATAATGCTAATCAATTCATTTATGCATTATTAATTTAGAATAATTAACTTAAATTCATGTTAATGTATGGTGTAAATTGCTAAATATTTTTGGGGAAAGCAATCATTTGAATATTATCATTTAATGATCTCTTTTGTAAAAATATTTACAAGTGCATTAATTGACTTTGAATGTGATTTGCAAATGCCTGAAAATTGTTTAAAATATTATCATTATAATATGCGAATATCCTATGACTTTGTTTCTTTAGTCATTGCAGTAAGAACTGGTGTGTTGCTGAACACATTAAACCTTGAACTTATGGCTTGGGGGGGGTGGAGAGTATGGTTTTATTAGCCTATTACTGTTCAGTACTGCCAGCAGGGCAGAGGTGTTGACCCCTCACTCCTCCAGATCCTTCCTGCTCTCATCCAGAGGAAGAAATCAATGTTGAAAGCTTTCAGCTCTGTTACTAAATCAATACCTTTTTCCTTAAACTGCACACACGTATACACAGATAAGTGCAACACAGACGCATGCACAACTGGACAGATCTGATAAGCAAACAACGTCCCTCTCCGCGTTATTTGGTTTCATTTGCTGCACCTAGACTTTGACCCTTGCTCACCCCCATGTGATCATGTTCTCCAAAAGCAACACCCCAGCATCTGACCTCTGACCAGCCCTTTCCTTCACAGCCAAGGATGGGTTTGTGTTGTGGTCACATTGATTTATTTTGTGTTTGAAAGACAGAGACAGAGGTGCTGAAGGTTAGAGAGGGGATATAACAGCTGTTTTATGGTCAGATGACCGTGATCACAAATAGTCAGCAGTAGAAGTGGTCAGATCCTTTACTAAACTAAATATCATTTTTTCACAGTACCCTGTGAAGGTCTGCACTCAAAAGTTTAAACAGCATAATTGTTAATGGGATCTAAAATGCAGTATCTCATGTTTTTTTTTCTGTCATACATATTCTGATACAGTAATGGATGGCCGTATTAAATATGGCCAAAGGTTCATATAATGATTTTAGCGAATAAAATCCTTGTGAGTCTAAACATGCTCTAATAGGTTTTTTTCTACTCTCGCAAAGAATCACAAACCAACATGCTTTTGAAATTTGTGGTTTTAGGACACTGGCTCAAGGAATGGTGTCTTTAAAATAAATACTCTGCAATAAAATATCACTTCTGTCTATTATAATATCTATTATAATATGCATGATTTTTAAAGATTATTAATATTGATGCATGTATTGTGTACATATATTTAAGCTGCTTGAGGTCGACCTGTTGAAGTTTGACCTATTTTATATTTAGTGAACTAGTTCAAGTGGCTCATAATGGATTCCTGTAGCTCAGTCAGTGAGTCAGGTTTTCTGCTAAAGATGGCTGATTTGGTGGTGGTATCTTCTGTCCCCATGTGTATACGTGTAGTCTGTTGTAAACAATAGAAAATATTTACAGAAAATCTTGATTGCTTTGGCCTTTAAACTCTTAACGTCCAACAACTTGGATGCCTGCGTATTAATGTTATGTTATTATTATATTAATATGGGCTGAAATACAGTTTACTTTGTACAGTAGCTGGTAGATAAAAGAGTTACTTTTTGCCTTTGTACTCTTATATATTTCAGAGCCAGTACTTTTTCACTTACCTTACTTAAAGTATGATTTGTTAGTAATGTCTGACACATTTAGGTTAGTTGTCTGGTATTGAGGTTCAATTTGTAGCCCCACAGAGCAGCGGTGTGCGCTGCATCTTAAAATGATCTGTGCAGAAACTACCCAAACCCAATGTGTAATCATGTCTTTAAAAACACTAACAAACAAACATATAAAACAAATTGAATCAACATGCAGCAACAGAGTGAGGAAAAACATTAGAAGAAAAAGTGTCAATAAGAAGTAACAGGATTAAAGGATTTTTTTTGCACAGCCACACAATGATGAGTCTTGGTATAAATGCAGCGCTTTCCCCATCCAGCTGATTGAGATCATTTCTGATTAAGGAAAGGTCTTAATCAAGGTTCTTTTTGCAGCTTTCACTGTTAGCAGGAGATATATAATTCATCAAAGATTTTAACTATAGCTTCCTCAGCATGTGCTGGAAGTGGGTGCGAAGCACTGGTGCATTTGCTGTGATGTTTTTGGTTTTTGCTCCACCTTCACTTGACAGTGCAGAAGGAGGAAATATTTCTGGTCAGTAACTTTACCACCATCTTCAGAAAAAAACAACCCATTATTCCATAAGAAGAGATTTGTAGCCTAAGAGTGCCAAGCTGGGAAAGCTGGGAAATGGAAGGAAACAAAATCTGTAAATGAAAAGTTCTTTTTGTATCTAAACCTAACCATGGCTTAATCCTATTGTTTTCCAACCCATTACATTTTCAGGGTCATATTGTTGAAGCTGCTGGCAGCTCTCAAGGTGTCCAGAGTTGTTAGTACTGTGGTATACCAGCTGCCATATGTCGCCAAGAGCTAGTGCTCCTGTATGAACGAGAGTGACAAATTCTGTATCAAGAGAGCAGGAGAGGTAGTGGTGGCGTTCACAAAACTGTCAGCTACGAGACCACAGTTTGTCTCTTGTGTAGGAGCTCTGTTTTTGTGCTGACTTTGACTTTGTTTTCATTCTGTTTAGTTTCCTTCACATTTTTCGCCTGCTTGTTTTTGCTGTTTGGTTAGACTTAGATTCCAAAACTGCTAAGTTTAGTAAAAAGATCATTGTCATGGTTCAAACACCTGCTAGTAAGGTAAAGCTTTCTTGCTTGAAAATAACACTGCAAGATACCCAACGGATTAAAATGTGACATAACGTCGCTAAGTGACAAGTTGGAAGTGAGACGGGGCTCTAATGTGACGTATAGAGCAGGGCGATATGACCAAAAATATTAATCACATCTGACAATTTGCAATAACGATATAAATGACGATATAAATGACACTAGACAAAATACTTTACAACTTCACAACTTTATTAGTGCAAAAAAACCCATCAATGCATTTTCACTTAAACAAGCAGGTGTTTTTATGTGTATTAAAGTTATATAAAAATTGCAAATTCCTTGCTGACAGTTTAACCAAAAGGCATTTCCAGTGGAAATTGGTCAACATATCCTCAGCATAACCATGTATAATATCCACAAAACGTAAAAAGCGGTTATACACACAATAAGGTAATATTATGTTGAAGCACAGTACGTATCACTCCGCGAGGCGCCTGCATACAATAGCCGTAATGCTCCGACAATCCATCAAGCTGTGCGGCTTCGTAGCTTAGCAAAGTCGTACTAAAACATTTGACAGATTTTCGAGCGCCGTGTACCACATAACATCGTTTCGAGGTCAGTAAACACAACCAGAATTCATACATAAGGCACACGGGATTATAAGGGGCACTGTCGATTTTCAGAAAAATCAAAGGATTGATTTTTAAGTGTGCCGTATTTTCCAAAAAATACAGTAATAACGATGGGCCGCTAGCATGCTCTACCAAAAATAGTGTTTTGTTGTGTATCTGACAGACGAAAGCTAGACCAGTTCCACACCACTGAAGTTGCAGCATTTTTACAAACCAGTTCTGGTTCATCCGTTTCATTTAACGATCCGCTTTCCCCCTTCTCATTCTCCGTCGCCACCATACTTTTTCCGCCATGTGCGTATGAAAACAAAGGCACTGCGCATGCACGTTTTACCCATATTCTATCGCGATATTTCATTTTCTTATCGTTGCCCAACATTATACCGGTATTACCGTGAGTGATATGATATGGCCCAGCCCTAGTGACGTAGGTAAAAATTTTTATTCTTCAACAGTCATAAATCTTTTAACATTTTAAGGGCCTTTTAGATATTATGCACCATCACCTCAGCTGAAAAAAGCCAGGACAAACAGTGTTTTTTTTTTTTTTTCTGTATTTGTTACTCAAGTAACAAAAACATCATAACTTGCTTAATATTGACACTTTTGACATGGGACACATTGTTAGGATAAAAATTGGGGTTTCTTGTGCAAAAATATTCTTCCTATGTTAACTGTGCTGTTTATATAATATAATGTTAAATTGTGCAGTTGTTTTTGTGATGTTCTGCTGTAAAATCTAAGAGACTGGCAGAATTACTCTACCATTTAAACTAGTTTACTGTCCTGAGAGCTGCAGATGAGGGATTTAATCGATTTTCCTTGGTGCAGCAGTGCATGGATTTCTTTAAACTTTATCTTTTAGGACTGTCTTTTATGCTGATGTAGCGACAGTTCTGGTACTCTACCCATGTAATTTAATTGTTCCTTTGTCAGTGCCATTCAACTGATATAACACTCAGATCATTTAAATAACCATTTAAATAACATAATTGACATAAGCCAACTTTAGCTTAAGTCAGTGTCAGTTTGATTTCTTTTTAATCAACTGGTCAGTAAATTGGTTGGTACTTGACGTCACAATGCTGAGATGGGGACTCTGGTGTGCGTAACTTAAGCCAGTGTCAGTCCACTCAGTGTTAAATCAAATTTACAAAAGGATTACTAAATGAGATATATGTAAAATAAACATATTTGCAACAGTAAAATAGTGTACAGCTTCGTGTCACCTAAAGTGTCATTTCCTTGTTTTTTTGTCTTGGAATTTTTTTCATTGGATATTGTGTGTACCTTTAACCCCTGAGCAAACATTTTTTACTAGACACGCATCTCATAAGCCTGGATGCTACATCTATATGTATATATCTGTGAAAAACACAGAGTCTGAGCATGACTGTGTACTCTCTGACTAGCAGTGGTCAAAATAAACATTAAATCTACCAGTCTGTACAGAGAAACTGAAATGAAAAAAAACAAAACAACAATAATTGTACAACAACATAAATTAAGGTGTCTAGATTTTTGTGTTATCGCTAATAATATTCTTTTTTATATCTACAGGACATTTAATCTTACTGGTATTATGTAGTAGTGACAAACATATGACCAATGCTTTCAAGACTTAATTTTGATCATTTGTTGTTTTCCCAGCATAGGCTATTAGGCAAACAGTTGTGTTTTATATAAACATAATTTTGAGGACAAAGACTTGCCTCAAAAACAACATCATCTTGAATTTTCTAAACCAGGGCAGCACCGATAACAAGAGGCAGCTCTAAGATGCGAGAGTGGACGCTGTCTGTGCAGTGGAGGTGGATAAAAGAGAAACAACAGCAGGTGAAATACCTGCTGTGGTTGCAGAGAAGAAGCAGATTAGACAGCTATGTGTGCGTGTGTGTGTGCGTGTGTGCGTGCGTGCGTGCACAAAGAAAGGCAGTGTTTGTGGCCATGTATGGGAGCAAAGATGAATTGTCTCATTTGTGGTGGGTGCCTGGAGGCCACACAGACTGATGTAGCCACTCTGCGGCAGACTTTATCTCACACTCAGACTATGTCCACACTAAATGCTGACAAATTTAAACACCTTTGTGTGTCAAACAGGGCTCTGTCCACAAGAGTGTTTTCAGAATTTGCTGTAAAATCTCAGAACCATAAAAAGCAGCATTCTTTCTCTCGTTCATCAGTTTTGTTGTGTTTTTGTTATATGTCCTACATGTTAAAATTACAGATTTACTCTGACACTGGTATACATTTGCAGTAAAAGATAAAAACGTCAGTGTCAAAATTATGAATAAAACAAACTTAAGTTATTATACTAGCAATAGCCCATCCTACTGGCCCATTTTGTCTTCAAGTGGTTCATTCCAGATTTAGTGTCAGCCGAAACAACCATTAAGTTATATATGGGTGATATACGTTAAACATGACATGTGAAAGAAACACAAGTGGAGGTAAATAATAATAACATTAATAAAAGGACAGTTGTCAGTTAGAGGCGATTGTTAAGGCTATTTTTTTACTCTAGAGCTTAATATATTCCTCAATAGTCTGACAGCGAGCCTTTTGTTCCCTTTGGCCTAGGCTTAGCTGTACATCAGTTGCCCCCCCCCACTTCTTCTTCTGCCTTTAGTGGTCACCACAGTGGCTCGTCTACCTCCTCTGTTGCACCAAATGCCTGCATATCACATCCATGAACCTCCTCTGAGGTCTTTTTCTTTTCCTCCTGCAAAACCTGTAGAGGTGGAGTATAGAGTCGCTGAGATCATACCTTCGCCTTCAGTCATGCACACAGACACTGTCTAAGATTTCCTCACATTTATCAACCTTACCATTCCCCTTGGATGTGTGCAAAAAAGATCTAGACGTTGTGTCTCTTGATGATATTTTCAGTGCAGCTGTTTATTTTGAAAAATGACAAACTTTGTTATGAAACCTGCCAACACAGAAGTTGATTTCTCAGGGTGCAGGTGAAGTATGTTACTAAATATTTAGAACCAAAAATTAGATTTCAATAATGCATAAAAGAAGCACAAGACTTTTATTTTGAAATCAAATACAAATACATAATATGAATGAATGAACCCAAATAAACAATGATTCTTTTGCAGCAAACATAATTATACCTGACCCTGAGACATCAGTTGGGTAGACATCAACACACAAACACTAACGACTGCTACAACTAGTGTGGTTTCACCTGCAATGCAGTCAAAAAAAAGTCTCTACCATCTAGCTACTGTTGGAATTAATATTATTGCTGGTCCCTCTTGGGGTTCAGCATCATGCTAAAGGATACTTTGGCTTGCAGACTGGAGTGGTCAGAGATTAGCAGATGATCTGCTCTACTTCTCACTATGCTCTACTGTCACCCCATTGTGGCTCCTCATGGAGTGGTGCTTGAAAGTATAAACTCAACATAGCAAGTGCAAATTTGTAAGATGCACTAACAGCTTTGTGACTTTTTTCCTAATTAGCATAGTTGAGTTGGGGGTAGGGCAGTATTATGACACAGTGGCTGTTTGTATTTCACAGTCTCAGTTTTAGAATTGTTACAGCCTTATCCAATATTAGGACATCTGTTCACCTCTTATTCCTCAGAATTTCATTCAAACTTTCTGCCATATCAGCTACTCTGATGGTTATTGCACTGATTGGATGTCCTACCTATTAGTGATAGGTAGGAGGTGTACAGAGCATTAGTGGATGATTTTATGGCCCACTCTGGGAGGAATCATATTTTTCAAACTTCAGAAGGAAGATCACTACACAACTTGTGCCTTTCCAGGATCGGATGTTGATGAGGTAGAGGAGTACAAGTACCAGGGCATCTACATCAACAACAGGCTGAACTAGAAGACCAACCCAAGCTATGCACAAAATGGAGCTGAGCAGGCTCTGAGTCTCCAGGAAGCTGAGATTCTTATATGTGTGAAGCATTTTCGAGCACCCAGTTGTGGTGATATTGAGTTTATTTCAAGTTTTGAATATTTTGGCTAGTTTGCTAAGTTACTGAATCATTCGTTAAAGCTTGAGAGCGAGCTAGGACGGCAGCCCTCGGTAGGCAATAGTTACACAAAGACTATTGTGCAACTATTGTTATGCTAAGGTTATTCAGGAAAGGTTAGGATTTAGATATATACTGTAACTGTGGAATACATTCAGTCTAGTCTTACCACAGTAGTCACGTAATTATAATTTTTTGTTCGATAATTCATAGTTCCTTGATTCAGGACAGGCAGGAAGACTGTAGCAGTGATGAGTTCTCTCTCTTTCATTTGAGTTGTGGATTGTGTGATGGCTGCACTTACAGCCACACAGTGGTAATATCCACCATGTTAGTGTAGAGGCTTATACATAACATTGCATTCACATTCGTCTTTCTTTAAATATAGGAATTAATTTACAGGACAATAAATAACTGGTTTTGGTTTAGAATTAATTCACATACTCACATAACACTGCATTCTAAAATGCAGTCATATCATATCACACACTTATGTATGATTTAATCTTTGTTTTCTGAGTTACCTTTGTTGCAGCTACTCCAGTCCCTTGATTGAGATGCCAAGAGGTGGAAAAGGGGTGGAGCAAGCTTTAAAGGAAGACTGCGAATTGGTTCATTCCATAACTCGGGACCATGGGGGGGATTTGGAGATCATTATGTTAGGTTTAGTTAGGTTCTATGTGTTTCCCCCCTTTTTGTGGACTGATCAGCCACTATTTAAGTTTCCCCTTTGTCTCGTTAAGGAAGTCAGTTCATTTGAGTTATCAGTATTGTTGTCAATTTTGAGTAGAGTTCTGTTATTTTGACCTCTTTTATGGGCCCAAGATTTTAATTCTTTTTGCATGAGTTAACCAAATATTTTTTTGTGTTAAATAAAAATAATCCCTTTTTTTTGGACTTTAACCTGTGCCTATGTTTCCTTCGCTGCTCGGTCCATCACAATAGTTTATATTAAACTAAACAAAGAAGTGCTGGTCTTCTCACAACAGAATATCAATTTTTATTGATATTGATCATTTTCATTTTAAACATATTTTTACTATAGATTATATAATTGAAGTTATAATTTGCACTGACTACTTCGAAGAGAATTACCTTAAAACATCTGTAACTGAGTGCTCAACTAATTTCACAATGGATTAAAAACAACTCAATTCTGCTCCCGCATAGATGAGTTTACGTTGAAAGACAACAGATTAAATCCCAGTGTTTGATCTGTGAAGATTCTCATCTTAATTTCTAACATGTAGTTGCTTCCAGCCTCCGTTCCCCTCTGTGGCTCTACAGGTCTTTGTGATTAAGGGTCAGTACAAGCAGAACAGAGATGATCAAGAGACACATCCTAAATCTGTGTCTGCTAGTCCAGTACACACCAGCACACACACACACCAAACCACTACATTCATCACTGCCAAGGTGTGAGTTTAGTAGCCATGTTGACTGTAGAAAGTGCTTCATCAAAATGACTTTCCTGACATATGGAGTGTGTAGGTGTGTGTTCATATTCCATGTATCTATTAGCGAGGTGATAGGTGTGTGAGTGTGTAATGGCAAAGTGATAATGCCTCTGAGAGAGATTAATAAGATGGAGATTTGATAAAGATATGCAGTTTTCCTCATCTCTCAGCTCCTCTGACAAACATTTCTTTCTGTATCTGAAGAAAAGGTCAAGGTTCAAATGTCAGAGGTCACACTATTATCTCATGACTGAAATACTGCCAGGGAAGCCAAGGAGTCAGTTTGGGGGAGTTTGCTGTAGGTTACATTGTAGTGAAACAGTAAATGAAATACATGACTTACATATCATTTCATTACATTTTTGTAACAACAACAATGTGGACCTGCAGTTTATGTTAATGAATTCATCCTTCAAATGCAATGCTATTTGCATACGTTTGGTTTCTTGTATGTGCCCTTTTGTCTCCTTTGTTTGCTGCTTGTAACCGGTTGTAAATATACAGATATACGGTTTACAGTTTTCATAAAAAAACAATGAGGTTGGCACCAGCCATGAGCATAAACAACCCCACCTCCAGACACGCACGCACGCACGCACACACACACACACACACACACACACACTGAAAAATAGCTACTAAATTATTGATAGCATCTGAGGCGTGGTGTGATTCAAGAGAATCGTGATTGCCTAATTCAATGGAAAGGCGTCATGTACAAGCAGAACATACATGTGTCTACATATGTACATGCAACACATTCCAGATCAAACTATTCCAACCTGAGTTTAAAGAAATTGTCTAATCAACCCTAACTCCTAAACCTAAACTATCAGTAATTGAGAATTTTGGCTTTTGTTTTCAGAAGTATTTGCAATAACAGGTAAAAATTTTTTAAAGTAAACCTGAAATCAGCTGTATATTCAAAGGACAGTCCATGTCCATGCAAACAGAAAAAACATATGAAAAAGGATGACACTAAACAGCACACAGTGTGCAGAGAAAGACACTGCCTAATCCTAAAAATAAAGTGGACCTGAAAAATAAAAGAACTAATCTCTCTTTTTGAAATGTAGTGAATTGAAATATTTTTTTAAGAAACCAAATATACTACTGTTCAACACTGGATTGGTTGAAAAAAAGGGAGATAGTATTTCTCCTACTTCTCTTCCTTGTTCTTCTTTTTGGTGATGATGAAACTATAGCAACATGACAAAATCTTCTTTCAGTTAAACCACTGCCAGTTGTTACAGATCCTGGTGTGATCACTAAACCAGCATACAGCACAACAGTCACACAGATATCCTCAGAGTGGACAGTCCCTTTCCCGCAGCTTGGCACATTCATTCCATGTAAAGCATTGCTGCTTTAAGAAAGATAGATTGTTGCATCCATGCAACAACATTTTGGGTGCAAGCATAAGGCACATATTGTCAGGCTTTATATTAACTGTACTTAATCCTCATTTGACACCTAAAAATGGATCTCCAAGCCACCGCTTTCTCTATAAACATATTTTTGTACAACACTAATGGCATGGACACGGTAACTGTATAACTTTAAATAAAAGATGTCTATTTATGTAAACCTGCATCCTTCCTAATGGCCCACAAAGGGTTCCTGTTATTAAAAGGAATATGTTTATGTAAAAATCGCACTTGGCTCCCTTGACCTCACTAAAAAAATTACTTATGAGGTTATCTTCTTGATCACTCAAGTCTAATTCAGTATAGAATAATGTTTTGTTATGTTCTCCATTGGTGTACAGAAGCACAACAAAGCAGGGCATAATTTTGGATAGGTCTAACGACTGGTAATAGTCGCTACTGTGAGTGTTTGTAGTCCTCATCATGTTTAGTAAAAAAAAAAAACGTAAGATGGTAACTTCGAAAATATCCACCTCCAGGCTTCACAAATGGAACCTTAAAAGAACGTGACATATGTGACATAACATTGGTAGTATTACTGTATTACATACAGTCTGTAGTATTTTGAATGCCGCATTAACTTTTAAAAACATCTAAATTGATTTTATAATGGAAGTTTGCCAACTAAGTAGTATTTCTGGCACCTCAGGAACAGGTAAAGCACAGCACATTTTTGTCTTTGGTCAATTTATTCTAAGCTAAACTAACTATCACTTGATTGCAGCTGTATATAGTACTGCGCAAAAGTGTCAAGCCACCCCTCATTTCTTCTTTTCCAAAGACCCAGAAATTCTTGTCATTTTTAAAGTGGTCTTCAAAAATAGCTCAAGATCACTCGCATAGTACAATGCAGTATAACAAACCTAGATAGAAAAAACAAACACAGTAGAAAACTATCAGTCATGGACTGGCCTCCCCAGCAACAGGATCATTGTTGAATATTATTAAACCAATGATCATCTTGAGAGAGAACAGAACCAAAGGCAACCAGCATCCAAAAAGAGTTTTGGAATGTCCTTCAAGAGGCCTGGAGAACTATTCCTGCAGACTACTTAAAAAAATTAAAAGAGAGTGCAGACCGTGCTGAAGGATAAAGCTGGCCATACCAAATAATGACTTTCAACCTCATTAGGATGCACAAACTCTGTTTTTGCTTCGTATACTGTATTTCTATGTATGTGTACACATTTCAATCAATTACTGCACCCATTTTCATTTTCCTCACAAAATAAAAAGACACATCACTGCATTAATCATGCAAAGATCAGACATTTCTTGCCTAACTCTCAGGAAGAAAATATATATGTATGCTATATTACCAGAAATGCTAAAAATAAAGCTTTCCTTTAATGTGTGAGCTACCTAAACAGTATGACAGACATTCGAAGAGGCCATAAAAGCACTAGTAGTAGTAGTAGCTCTATTAAATAGCAACAGAAAAGCTGGTATGTCAGGAGCACTTGTATAGTTTAAAGCTTGGTTTCTTTAATAGATAAGAAGGTTTTCAGTATTATATAAGAGTCAGTTTGTCTTTGATGTTCACATCATCACAGCAGGAGTCCTTCTTCCCCCTCAAGGGTTTTACCTCAAACAGGGCACCAAAGAGCAAATTCATACCAGGACATGTCACTGACATAGTTATTGCCTTTTTCATATTGACTGTTGTTTTTGTTTTATACTGTAACAAACAAACTGTAACTATTTTTTAATACATATTTGCATAACTTACCTACTTTGATGAGGTTCTGACTTCTCTTTTGTGTGTGAGTTAGAGCTCGGTGTTGCATGGACATGTGCATTGCTAATGTGGTTATGCCAATATGTCTTCTGGAAGACCATGTGTTTGCCTCTATAAGTCCTTTTTCTGTGAGCAGAATGCAGATGACAGTCATGTTGTTTGACAAGGAAAGGGGATGAAGGCGTATAATGAAATAAAGTATTGTTTCCAGCCTCTTGCCTCGTTCAATCTTCAGTGTCTTTAATAAAATACACATGCACACACAGACACAGACACACACACAAACACAGAAACTTGTCAGAGCTTATATCAGTCACCAGTCTCATTTTCAAGTCCTTGAATTAGAATATAAAGTAATGTAATATTTTCTCCAACCTAGCCCTTAGGTATGAATGTCAAATATCAGATGGTGGTTAAGACTTTTAAGGAGAGGGCCAGAGCCAGTTGATTTTTTTAACCAAAGTTAGTTGAAAACACTTTTAAAAAGTGGAACAATTTTTAAAAGATTCAGTCAAAATGAGCTCAAAGAGATGAATACACAAGAGTGACTCAAAAAGCTTCACAGATGCAAAACAGACAAAAAAATTCAAAACATTAGAAAAATGACTCAAAACTACTGCTGTTAATGAGAGCAAATTATGACCAAATTGACTCAAAGTGACCGTCACTGCTGACTTAATACTATCAGAAAGGTGACTCATAACCACCTCAAATATACAAAAACTCTACAAGCTCTAACTGGAATTGACCAAAAAAATCACAAGCCACAAGAAGATGCAAACCCCCCCTGTAGAGGTTTCAAAATGAAATATTGCTCAAAAGCACACCAAAGTGATGTTGCAAAGCCACAAAGAGATGCAAAAAACCATTTCAAAGGTGACTCTAAATGACCTCAAATAGGCAGACATTACCACAAAAATGGCTCCAAACCACCTCAAAGAAAAAGCAATGGTGCTTGGAGCCACAGCTTGACTTTTAATATTTGACCTTAGACAGTATAAAAGATAGATGTAGCTTTTGTGTCTGTAAAGTAAAGTGACTGTGGAAGTTAGTATGCCTTTTAATTTGCACATGTTCAAAATTCAGATCATTCTTCTTTAAGCTGCTCCCTTTACAGGTTACCACCCTATCTCTATCATCCTCTTCTTTTGCACCAACCATGTCCTCACTACATTCATAGCTAGCTACATCCATAGAAGCTATGGCTTCTCAGCTATGTCCACCTATTATTGTTACTACAGTGCTACACGTCATCCTTGTTCTTTAAAAATGGTACCAGTACACCATGGTACCAGAAGAATCCTATCACTCTCTGGGGTAGTGTTAAACAGTCTGTTTCAAAAGTCCTCTCCCCTCTCTCCGACACATCTCCATACCTCCATATGTATGTGTTTATCTGGAAAAACTGCATTTTCACTCTTTATCCTTTTCATAGCTTCCCTCACTTCCTCCTTAGTAATCCTCTACTTTTCCTGATTCACTTACTTCCCTCTGTTTATCCTACTCTCTCATTTTCTGTATTCATCACCTCCTGAAAATACTCCTTTCATGGTAAATGGACTTTTCTACTCTAACAGAGCATTCGAAGTACAACTCACTCTCCAATGGACACACTCATTTTTATACTTACCTGCTTTCTATTTAACATTCACACACATTTGTACACCTATGAATGCATAACAAAGCAACTTAAGGCTAGGTATCTTGCTCAAGGATACTGGGTATCCAGTCAGGGATCGAACCACCAACCTTCCAATTAGTTAATGAGCTGCTCTCCCTCCTGAGTTACAGCTAGAGCAAACCACATTTCAGCTTCTCATCTCCTCTGTTCACTGGTTAGCACATTTCCATTTCTCTCCTTAATCACCCTAACTTGCTGATGTCCTTTCCAGCTTCATATCTCTCTGACTAGCCCCTCAATACAAGTACTTTTCTTCTTCTTTACTCCATCTATATATACATATCCCATTTTTTTTCTTTGCTAGCCTTTTTGTACTTTCCATTCAGATGATATACCAAACACCCCCTTGGCACAGGTATGTTATTCATTCTGCTGAGTATTTTGACCTACTGAAGGTTTGGTGTTACTCATATGGAAGCGAGAGAACAAAACTCTTTCAGCTTATAAGTTGAGAAGAAAATATAACCACTAAACAGGCAGCACACTTGCCTTAAAAAACAAGCAAAAAAAAACGATTTGTTTCTGTGAACTAACAGACATTGCAAAGTTTAATATGTAACAAGGAATTTATTTTAATTTATAGTTACCATTATTTTCACAATATATTAACAGATGTTTAGTTCAGTATGTGTTTTTCCCCTAAATGCAAAGTGGCTGCTTGAGACACAAATAAAAGATCCGTCAATTCGAACCTTCCTATATTTACTGAATGAATGCTTCACTGTGCAATTCTGAATGTAGGCTTTTGTAATCATATGCTTGTTAAGTGAAAACGCATCAGTTTCTTTTAAATGAAATCGTACGTAATACAGTGGTTACCGTGTGTGTGTGTGTGTGTGTGTGTGAGAGAGAGAGAGAGAGAGAGAGAGAGAGAGGCGGGATTGGATTACCCTCTCGGCTCTTTCGGTTCTTGGCTCAGTTGCGTTCTCGAAGCTGGAGCTGCTAGAGCGCACAGATGATGCTGTGTACGATGACAGGACACACTGCACCAGGTGTTACCCCGTGGTTTCCAGTAACATTATAAAAGGGATTATAAGTACCTCACTTCTGCATCCGTCGCGTCTGCGCTTCTCCATCCGGCGGGTCCGGTGCGAGCCGGCGGAGTCAGTCTTTTAACGCGCGTTTTTGAGATGCCACATCGGCTGCTGTGACACTTGCTGCGCGTATCTGTCTTACAAATATGATGAAATGGCAGCCCAGGAAGAAGGTGAGTAAACTGTGGCTTGTAAGTTGACTCTACTCCAAAAGTTGTAGCGGAATGTGGCGGATGACTGACTGGCACTGACTTTGGGATCAACGGGACTATTTAAACACCGAGAAAGAAAACGCAGGCACGGACACTTTATTAAGGATAATCCATTAATAGCCCGCATTTCAGAGAGGCGCTGCAGCAATGTGTCTGTGTAGGATTATTGGAGGATTATGCACAAGATGAAAAAATTCCAGAAAGCTGAATGAAGTCCCAGTAACCTTACCATCCACTACCAGAAACACTACGATTCTCTTTAGTAAAACCATACAAAACGGGCTCATAGTGGACAGCTGCAGAAGTACACGAGGCATATATATTTCTTACTTTTACTTAAATAGAAAAAAATACCATTAAGTCAGTGTAGACATCATGCACAAGTAAATATCCATGTATTTTGTCTTGCACTTTGCATTCATCCTCTGCTTGAGAAAACTACTATGTATGACTGACGTAAAAACAAACAAACACCTCTTGCTTGTTGCCTCTAACTCTATTCCAGCCAAATGATTGGTGTCATTGTTATTAACCTTTCTTATTATTCATGTTATTCCATATATGAAATTCTGTCAAATATATATTGACCACATCTTACACACCACATCTCTATGGAAGAACAGTTATGTTGCAATAATTATCTTAATTGTTTTATACAAAGCAATTGTCATTCAAAACATACCTTCTAAGGTACTACTCTTGTGTCCTTGAAAGGGGATATATATTTATACTTTTGTGGCATTTATATGGCACTTTTCTAATCTTGCTGACCACTTACAGCTTTTTCTGTCTTGAATTCACATTGACGGACATCTTACAGTCACCACGTAACTAACCATGGCCTCTGTTACCCATGTCCCTTAAATATACCAAGCATGAGAAGAAGGAAAGTCCAAGGAACATTTAACCAGTGCTCTGAGGTGATGGCACTAACATTAGTGCTACCATCAGCACATCACTGCTGCCAGTATACAAGGCAAATACAGAATGAAATTTATGAGAATATGTGACCTTTTACCTTTAAAACATTAAACATTGTCACCTGGAGATCAGCCCATTAGTTCTGCACGGTACATCAAGGGTACTGGCATTTACCTTCTCTGTTTTTGAGCGTGCAGGATGAAACCTAATCACTATGGCAATCACCCAACTTACTTACAGTAGGCTCGCCAGAGGGTGATTTTTATACATCTTTGGTTGTTTTATATTTATTTTATATTTGTTCCAACAACTATGGAATGTATTGGCACTGTATTTGGCATATTCATGTTTAAGAAGATGAGGTCTAATAACTTTAATGGTCTTCTAATTTCTACACTATAAAAGCAAACTCGTTTTAGTGGCATAATACTTTTTGCCTTTATTGGATTGTCAGTGAAGTCAGACAGGGAGAAAGAGAGAGGGGAAGACACGCCACAAAGGACCACAGGTAGGACTCAAATCTGGGCTCCTGATCTCTGGCCATTCAGCATGTGGTTGCCTGCTCATCTACTGGTGTGCATAACTAGTATCATCATTGGCTTTTCTACTTGAAATGCATATTAAGTGTGGCAAATTATTTTAAAATGAACATTATTTAGGTTGCTCATTTTAATATCAGCAAAACAGTGCACCAAGTTTTTTCTTGTGGATTGTAGTAAAACAGAGCTACCAGATTATGGAAATCCTCAGAATATTTAAGTGCTACCTTTAATTATTAGTTTTTGGATAAAATAAGCAACCCCTATGGAAAAAAATGTTTAAGATAAGGCAGCTGCTGATATTTTAAAACCTCAATCTACTGAGTGGGTAGTGTGAACTGGCAAGGGATTCGATGCCTCACCAAATTTGTTTTTGGCTCAGAGATCACAGGGAGCGGCAGTTCTTCTGGAGAGAGTGTTAGCCCTGATCTCGAGGTGGTTGATCCAGCTATAAAGACTAGAGAACTCCCTGTGGGAATAAAGGCCAGACAGTCAGCTGTTAGGCTACGTTCACACTGCACGCGAAAGCGCATCAAATCCGCCTTTTTTGATCCTATGCAACCCATATTCGATTATGGTATGACAGTGTGAACAGCACAAATCCAATATTTTCAAATCCGATCTGTGTCACTTTCGTATGTGGTACTGAATCCGATATATATCTGATGTTTTAGAAAGCAACTGCTGTTTGAATGGTCATGATGAGAGGAGACAAGGAACCAGAGAGTTATTCTGTATAATTCAGTGTATCCACTTGTTGTATGTGGTTTTTTAAATTGTATTTCCAAGACTATTTTTAAAATCTTCGTCACCATCTGTGTTTTAGAGTCAAAGTCCACTGTTGTGATTAAAAAGTGAATCGCTGGTAATGTTAAAAAAAATAAAAAATACACATGTATATTTAAATCAGGGAAGGAGTTTACATACTGCTTGGTAAAGGAAGCAAGGAAAACAACATGTTCTTGCTCTAATGAGCTTGTCTAATATCTTCTTTTTAATTAAATCAGTTTAAGTTTGTGAGTCAAAGGTGGGCTAATCAAAATCACACTGATTCACATGGAGATTGTTTAAGTGGATAATTTTATTCAATAAAAAATAATGTATTTGCTAATTAGCAAGCTTGTTATAATAAGATTATTAGCTCAGCTGCTTATGGAACAATGAGTTTTGACAGTTTGTCAAAAGAAAATGTAACCCTGATTTCAAAGAAGCTGAGTATGTGTAAAATGGAACAGAATTCAATGACTTGCAAATATCAAAAACTTATATTTTATTCACAACTGAACAAAGAAAACATATCAAATGTTTAAAGTGAGGAATTTTAGTATTTCATGAATATTAGCTCACAAAAAGTTGGGATGGGGCAGCCGGAAGAGTAAGTGGCACTAAAAAGAAACAACTGAAGGAGAATTTTGTAACTAATTAGGTTATTGATGAAGTGCATCTATGAGAGGCAGAGTTTTGAAAGTGGTTCAATCTGCAAAAAAACAGAAAGAAATTGTGGAACAATTTCAGGATAATGTTTCTCAAAGCACAACTGTAAATACTTTGAATATCTCATTATCTAGACTACATACTATCAGTAAAAGATTCAGACAGCTTGGAGAAATCTCCGTGCACAAGGGACAAGGCCGAAATTCAATATTGGATGACTGTGATGTTTGGGCCCTGAGGCGGCCATGTATAAAATGCAGGCATTCTGGCATGGGCACAGGAACACCTCTAGAAATCATTGTCTGCAAACACAGTTCGCCAACCCATCCACAACTGCAGGTAAAACCTCTGTCATGTAAAGAAGATGCCATATGTGAACATGATCCAGAAATCCTACTCTCTTCTCTGGGCCAGAGCTAATTTAAAATAGACTGGCAAGTGGAAAACTATTTTGTAGTCAGAAAAATGTAAATTTGAAATTGTTTATGGAAAATATGGACACCACTTCCTCCACACTAAAGAGGAGAGGGATCACACAGCTTGTTATCAGTGCTCAGTTCAAAAGGTGAGGCATTTCATATTTGAGCAAGACAATGCTAAAACCACACACTGCATGGCTTTGTAGTAGAAGAGTCCTGGGGCTGAACTGGTGTGCCTGTAGACCAGTGCGTCAAAACAGCTAATCTACTGATAAGCAATCGACAAAATATTGTGTATCATGAAATAAAAAATTCCCCCAAATGGGACATACCGCTTAACCCATATCCAAAAAGAGTGGAACTATAACAGTAAGGAGTCATATCTATAGATTAGTCATAGATTTTAAAGATATTTCCATCATGGGCATAGGACGCTGTTTTCATTTTATGAATTTTATGTCACAGAATGGCTGTTTTTTTGAAAACTGTACTTTTAACTAGTGTCAACTTTGAACAAGAGTTGCATGGTTTGCTCTGTGGTAGTTCCATGCTGACCTGACATCTTGCTGTGGTTCCCATCTTGACCTCTGTAAGATGCCAAGTCGACCACTTGTAGTGCATGCTGGCACTGTTCTAGTTTTACTGTACAGCTGTATTCTTCATTTGATGGTCCTTAAAATGCTTTACTTGTTTCAAGGATGAGTATTAAGGGTTACAATAAAACAGTAGTTGTTGTGATTAGGTGCTTTTATTTTGAAGAGACAAATGTTCTTATTTCTCAGAAAAAGGTATAGTGAATTAGGGCAGTCACTGTGAGATGAGCTGCAGTGTAATAAATTGGATCAGACTGGTGTTTAATGATGTAATATGCCATAAAATCAATATTCCCTTTCTGCTCAACACCACGTACCACAAATTAGAGCCAACTCATGAGCACAAACATGCAGACATATGCAAAAGCACACGCTTTTGCAAATTCCTTTTAATGCACAGTTTGCTTGTGCAAGCTTGGACTTCTGGGTCATCTTATCTAAGAAAAGGAATTAAAATTAAGCTGGAAGGAAAGAAAGGGAAAAGCAAAATGGAGTTCAAAACAGAAAAATAAAATGTAGGCGATACAAAATTATGCAAAATCAGTAGCCAAGTTGAATCTGGACTGAAATCTGTCACTGCTGGAATCATGTGGGAAGAGGGGGAATTAAAAGGGGGATGAAGGAGGCAAAGGAAGAATAATGAATAATAATGATTTCAGCTGGATCTATTCATATATCTGTCTTTAGGTTTGTTTTTGAATATTCTCTGAAATATGCAATTACTTGGCCTCAATTGTCATATACTCTGGAGTTTTACTTTAACGAGCAGGTGTATACACCACATACATACATTCACATTTGTCCTCATTAGTGTCTGATTTATGACCATTTACTGTATCCCTCCTTGACCTATATATTTTGAATCCACTGTGAATGTTTCATAATAGATGCTTAAAGCACAGCTATGTCAGAAACAGAATACTTTATTAATCAACAAAGGAATCATTTATTATCTAAATAATTTTTTTTTTTTAAAGTTCACAGAGACTTATTACCTACTCTGGAGTTCCCCTCTGCTCTTCAAGCTGCTTGTTTTTGTTTTTTGCAGAATGCATTAACTGTTTTGATCAATTCTTGCCACTTTATTTCCAGCAGATATTATATGACATTTTATTTATATAGCGCTAAATCACAACAGCAGTCACCTCAAGGTGTTTTAAATTAAAGACTCTACAATAATACTGAGAAAACTTCAACAATCAGACAACCCCCTATGAGCAAGCACTTTGCGACAGGTAAGAAGAAACTCCTTTTTAAAAGGAAGAAACCCTGGAAGGAAACAGTCTCAGGTAGGGGATTAAGAATAACTAGTCATTAAATGCAACATTTTAAGCCCACTTTTAGCGTGGCTGTCTGTCTCCTGAATGCAAGCTGGTTTCACAGAAGGGCCGGAAAGATGAAGGAAGACATACTAAATGCTCAATACTAATAGCAAAGTGCCAATGTTAGAAGCAAGCTGGAGAACGTAGTGGCACATTAAGAAGCTAACAAGGCAATGTTTTTTGGCTTCAGGATCTGGTTTTGAACAAATTAAAAGGAGAGAGAATTTTGAACTTTAGTTTGTAAATTTGACACATTCGTAATTTCATTAATGCTTGTAATGCTTGATTATGTTCATGACTATTCATAACTTTATTACTAAGCCTAGCCAAGTGTTTATTAAGAGGGTTTTTGTTTCAGTGGCTTCAAGATGTCTCTGCTTTTAGCAGATAATGTTGTTGTAAAAATACCTAGAGTTTTAGACTTTGTTAAACCAAAATGACTTTATTGTGCTATGCTAGTGCTTTTGCAATTACCCCTGAGGTAATACCCCCAAGCGATACCCAGGGTATTGTCATCACCCCACCGGGCTGGCAGGCGGACAGTGGTTGTGGACACATGTTGTGAATGCGATAACTCAAGAACTAGGTGATATAGGATACTGAAATTCATACAATTGATGCATCTACTGAAAATCTTGGATGAGTTGTCAGTGACGCAAATCTCAGTGACCTTGACCTGAATCCAAAATAAGAGCCAAAAGCCATTGCCACTTTTTCCAAATCTTTGTTTTTGTGGTTTTCAGGATGGCATGTCCTCTTTGAAAACGTGCTGTGGACAGGAAATGTTCTTTCTAATGAAATGAACTAATTGTGCTGATTGTCATGAAATTGGGTCAGTTGTGTTCATGTACCAAAACAACTAACTTTTTGCAAGAATTTCATGTTTCTCTATGAGACTAACCTGGAAGTGAATATATCTTTCAAACTGATCGGGCCTAGCCAGTGGTATTAGACCTACACAAAAGTCTTGAATGAGAGTTGAAAGATTGGAATTCATGGGAACAGTTAGAGATGTCCCAGAGTAAGGAACTTCAGAGTAAAAAGCATTCTGAAATAAACATAACTAATGGACTGTACTAAGAATTAAGTGCATCACAATAAAATACACTGTAGATTCAATGTTTTACCCAGTACCATATGTGACTTGTGATTTATACCTGTGTATTTAGAGTAGTCAGAGGTGTATTAAATATTAGTGTCAGTTTAGTTCAATCAATCAATCAATCAAGGTTCTTTATTTGTCACATGCATAGTTATACAAGTATAACACACAGTGAAATGTAGCCTGACACACTCCTCGACATGTGCAAAAATTGGGGGGGTGGAGGTGGGGGGCTAGTTTATTTGCCAGTCAGCATAACTAAGTGAAACAATGAATGCAGGTTAATTTCAGGAGCTCTACCGTAGGCTAACATACATGTTTTATTTTTTGGAATATAAAATGAGTGGTTTCTCTGTCTTGCTTTATCTCTCTCTCAATCTCTCTGAGACACTGCTATTTACGCAACAGGAGTTCATAAAACATTTCAAATTCTACTCTGCTTGGTCAGACTGGCAGGACTCTGGGTGTGATGTGTTTACTTAGAATGCTGCTAAGCTGCTTAAAGCTACTCTCCTGCCTCTGATTTAACACTTAGGCCTCAGTCTTTGTATAAGGGCTCACTCAGACTCTCCCAGACATACCCTTTGATAATGTCCACCAAATAATCACCACTGCAAGGCTACTGAATCTACATAGAGTGCCATTTTCTTCTGCGGAGCCTAATGATGAAAGCCCAGAGGAAACAGTTGTACAAAGGATAGCAGAGCAGTAGTTTTTGTTTTGTTTTGGGGTTTGTTTGTTTTTTACAGCTTCTTATTTTATATGCAAAATATAGTTGTGTTACAACTCACCTTTTCTCCTCTGTCAAACCAGTGTCCACAAAGTTCAGATCAGGAATCTTCCTCTTACAAGTGTTCGCAGCTGCACATTTTGACTGTGGACTGTTACCTACTATTTTTTAAGTTGTACAACTGAACTAAAACATCTGTGACTAAACATTCTTTGTGACTAAGCGACAGTCCATGGTTTCACTTTCTCTCCCTCTAATCCATATGCACTCTGGTACTGAAAGCTGGCTTTTAGTACCCAAAAAAATAGTAAGTCGAGTTTGGTACTCAACCGTAGTATGTAAGAGCAATGAAAACTTTTAAAGATGGCCCAAATTGTCCTGAAATAAACAATGCGTTAATATGCCAGTCTAAACAGTGATCCTGCATAGAAAGGGGGTGAAAACCACCTGATATGCTTTGTTTCTTTAATTCAGTTTTATTCTATATAGCGCCAAATCACAGCTGCAATAGCCTTAGTTTCTATGTTTCAATCTAGAGTGTTTGAGAGGATGGAGGAGACATGACTATTATTTTCAAAAAGGTTTGTCCTTCTGATCATTTAAACAAGTGCATGAGGAGTGATTTGGTCCTTAACTGCTATTATTCACAGCTTGCCAGAGATATTTAATGTTCGCTTGAATCTTCACTCAGTCTTAATGGATGCATGTACAGCGTGTAACTAAATTGTTAAATTTTGGGTTGAACAGAGTTACATTTAAAATGTCCTTGTGTCTGCTGCTTACGCTTCCTCCTTTGAGTGATAGAAGCAGAAAATGGTGATGCATAAAGGAATTCCCTCAGTGCTGAGCAAAGCTTGACTTCCTCTCTCTCTGCTTCCCTCAGAGATGCAGTGCATCTCCAGGCTGAGAGGACAACATTTCTCCAGGAGCTTGTCATGTTGATAGAGCTGCTCGCCTCCAATATCCTCAGGACATTTTTTTTTTCCACTGTCTTCCCCCTCTTGATTTATCTGTTCGTTTATTTCACGCCTATCACCATGTCTGTTCTCAGAGATACTGTCTTTTACTGATCCCTAATCCATCCCAAGGATAATGTTATTCCCTGTCTTTCTCTCTCACACCACTCTCCCCATTTCAGCTGCTCCTCCCTTTACTGCTCTCCAGAGTGAAGGAGCAAGGATAAAGCAGTTTTTCTTTCACATAAGCAGAATATGGACAAGAGGAGGACCAACTCTATCACCACTATTCTTGTTTCTCCCGTGTTGCGTTTTCCCTCCTTTTGTTTGTAACCTCATTTAAAAGAGTGTTGTCATGACACGCCACCACACAGTCACTGTATAGGTCTTTTGCTGTACTTTACACTTACTGAACCAGAACAGCTGTGCAGTAACATCAGCCTGGTCTCACTTCATCTACCTGTAATGACTCACTTTATCTGTGAATGTGTTTAAAATGTGTGTCAACTGGGCTATTTCTTTTTTCTGAAATCTCTTCGAGTGTGCTAAAGTGGTTATGCTTCCTTTCACTAACAGAAAAACACTTATTCATGGCTCTTAGAGTTTTATGTGCCACAGTTCAGCCTGCCTCAAGTAGAGATTATTTTTTATTTTCAAAAAGTGTTGTAGTTGCTTGTGATTTTCCCTCTCTTTTCCTTCTGGTGCAAGCTCACAAATTGCCATATCCTCAGTGTGTGTGCCACAGGGAAAAAAGAGTCTCTCTTTACCTTTGTTTTACTCTTGGCAGAGCAAGCCTTGTGTCCCTAAAGGACAGACGCTTCTATATGCTCTCATATGTGTGCGTAGACAGTCTGTGCACTTTTGTTCATTATAGCAAACAAATGGGATTTAAGTAGCTGGAGTATGCAGGGAGAGTCACAAACTCCTTTTAAATGGGTTATTCATTAGAACATACTCTGTGGCACATGAATGAAAGATAAGCTGCAGTCATTATTTTGTTGGTGCAATACTCCTAAAACCTCTTTCCCAGAAACCATTGTTACTTGTCACTGTAACTTCACCTTCCAGTGGTCGGGGTACACTGTTATACAGTCAGAAAGTTGGTGTATTGAGGAGGTTGGTTTGGATGAATGGGTCAAAGAGAAATAGGAAATAAGTTCAACTGTCATGCACTGCAACTGATGAAGTTATTATTCGGCAATGGTTATTGTTCTTTTCTGCACCTTTCATAACCTATTGTTATATGATCAGTACAGATTTTTGTATTTTTGCCGCTGTACGCCACCACAGTGGATTTTAAATCCAACACATAACACATAAAAACTGTTTCAGAATTAAACCTTTTTTATACATAGTCCCCCCACTTTCAGAACCTCAAATGTAATGACTGACAAACACTTTCATGGTCATATGAGATTGGTCCCCTCATTGTTCCATGACAAATGAAGCAGCCATAATATCTGAAATTGATTCAAAGAGTTGAATTTGTATTTTATAGCTTTTCACTGTAATTTTACATATGAGGTCCAAAAGCATGTCAGTGCAAGTGGCATCTCTTCGGACATTTTGGCTTCTCTTCACTGGCTTCCATCTCCTTATAAACAAGGTCTTGAATAATCAGGCTATATCTTATAGTACTATATCACTCCAATAGAGCACTCTCAGACTGCTGGCTTACTTGTGGTTCCTAGAGTATGTAAATGTAGAATAGGAGGCAGAGCCTTCAGATTTCAGTGTGCCAGCGTTCTGTGGAACAGGAGACAGACAAGATTAGACTTAAAACGTTCCTTTTTGATAAAGCATATAGTTAGGGCTGAATCAGGTGATTCTGGGTCCTCCCTTAGTTATGCTGCAATTGCTACATTTAATTGTTAGTTATTATTATTCTCTGGCTCTCTTTCACATTGTCACGGGAGTGGAACGGACTCAGGCGCAGACTGAGGTAGCACAGTTCAACGACACTTTATTAATCACACTGGTGCACTATATACACGTGAAGGGGGGGGGGGAACACCAGGGTCCCGGGGATCACTTGGCTGGGGAGACACACTTCTTCGCACTCGCTCTGCTCCTCGTCCAAACAGTCTCCACACAAGCAGCTCAGCTCACTCTCCTACTCACGGGGTCCAGGGGTCACAAAAGGGCTGATCCAGGTAAACCTGTTTACACAGACGAGGGTAAGTCGAAGGCAAACACGGGAACAGTAGAATCGCAAGGAAGCCAGGCAATACTAACGAGAGTTACTCAATATTCCAGCGACGAACAGCTCAGAGCCCCAGCCTTAAGAGCCAGAGAACTGCAATCCGCTCGAGATCAGCTGCAGGTGCGTGGGCCAAGGGCAGGAGCCCAATCAGAGCTCTGCCCAGGCAGACAGGTAGGAGAGACAGAGTGAGAGAAAAACAACAAACACTTGTGGCCACACTGGGCTGGCCGGGGAGGCACAGGGACCATGACACACATTGTGTCTTTTGTCCTGTCTTTCTCTCCTCACCCCAAGCCAGTAGCAAAAGATGGCTGCCTTCTCTCTGAGCCTGGTTCTGCTACAGGTTTCTGTTAAAAGGAAGTTTTTTCTTCCCACTGTCGCCAAGTGCTTGTTCGTAGTAGGTCATTTGATTGTTGGTGTTTTCTCTGTATTATTGTAAGGTCTTAAAATATAAAGCATCTTGAGGTGACTGTTGTGATTTGACACTATATAAATAAAACTGAATATGATTCTGAGTATGAATAGGGAGACCATCATTAGCTGAAAAACCAAAACTTATTCTACAGAGATACCAAAAAACTTAAGGTGTGACCAAATAGAAAGCCTGGTAAAATCTTAAAAAGAATGAATGGTCAGCTGAGCAACACTAAGGCCTGAAAGAGGAGGAACAGGATAGTATATAGTATAGGAAACATAACCTGACCTGAAGAACCAGCCCTAACTGAACATTTGTAATAAGAGTGAGCAACTGTCCAAAGGTAAATCACTCGTGCTGTCATAAAAAATACAAATGAATCACAAAGTACAGTGCATGTGTAGGAAACACCTTGGTGCTACTCTGATGAAGTCAGTGTTATTTAAGGTAAGGAGCACTGCTTTCCAAATGTTCGCAGTGAGAAGTAAGTTTCTTTATCTGCTTATCAGTCAAAACTACTCTGAAAAAGGCAAATGGCTGTGTACTCAAGGGCATGCCATTATAAGAACACTAGCAGCAAATTTAATTTTGACTGTGTTGTTCACACAAATTTGATCCTGGACCTATTTGAAAACTCTTTCCTGATTAATCTTTTACAAACAAGTGTTCAAACTCAAAACGATTCTGGCATTTACTGGAAATTTGCCACTTAAGTCTTCTCATTCACCTGATGTACAATTGTCAGTTTCCATTTTTAAAATGTCTAATGAGGTGTTGAGTAGAAGTCAATTATGTTCTTTATAAGTCATGAACAATAATTGTAACAATCTGACTGAGACTGGTTAAGAAATGCATTGCCAAAGTTACAGTTTTGGAGATTTAACTGCTGGATTTCAGTTCCCAGAAAAGTGCAGAGGATGCCTCCATCCAAGGTCTGTGTTACCTAAAAGAGTGAGAGGGGGACTTTGCAAACAGGATACTGACAAGAAATAAATAGCAGAGGATGAGGTGAAAGGGAGAGGCACAGAGGGAAAGGCTGCCCTATGCTATGATGGGAATTACAGAAAGAATAGAAAGTGTGTGTGTGTATGTGTGTGTGCGTGTGTGTGTGTGTGCGTGCGTGGGTGTGTGTGTGTAATAGGTAGCAGAACCTATTTTTAGTATCATACCTGATTACTAGACATACTGAGACTTTTGGAAGTCTCAGTGGAACTGACCCAACAGTGCTGGGACTCCACTATTTCACTCTGTGTATACAGTGTGTGTTTGCATGCACACATATTTCTGAAGCATATCTTTGGTTTTTGGTCTTGCGGCCATACATTTTAAGCCTCTGTACACATTTTTGAAAACACATGGGGTTTTAGGCATTAGCAATTTTTTTCTACCAGTTTTTTTTAACTTTTAGATTTGCTGATTTTCTTCATGCTGCCCAGTAAACACACATTGGCTTAATGTTCTCTAGAAAGTAACTAACCTAATATCCTTCTTGAAATACTGAAATATCCTTCTGGGAAATGACAAGGAAAAAGGAAAGATACACAGCAAACATGGTTGAAACAGCAGTGTTCTAGTCAAAACTTGTCCTATAAAACGAAAAATCGTGATCACATTATTGCAGCAAAGAAACCAATTGCATGACTCATAGTTTCTTTTAAACAGCTGATCTGGTTATGACAAACAGAATAATGGCACTGACTGAAGAGTGTCCCTTTGCTTGTGCTTACATTTTATCAAGACTTAGCACTCTGTATGTTTCGGGGTAGTGTAGTGTGCACTGTTACTTCAGACAGTGTTCTAAAATGCAGCAATACAAATTGTATAACATGCTAAAATTAAAAACTCCCGTCTGACACTCTCACACAGAGGTGCTTGGTAGTAAAATGAGAAGTCAAAACAGTCTATACTGTGACAGGATGGTGAGCACTGAAAGTGAAAGTTTGTTTGCATTTTAAACTGTTACATGAAAAATCAAAGGGGCGATATGTTTTTATCCTTACTGGGGATAAAAAAAGATAATTTAGGAGAGGCAGCGACATGTGCACCAGAGGGGGGGAAATACATCCCATCCTTCCCAGCAAATCGCACCATGATAGTATGTAATATTGACTGAAATAAGTAGGCTACCTTCAATTTGACACAGTACAGAAAAACCCAGAGCGATGCATGCATTTATGCACCTGGCACAGTAACAGTATCTTCATTAATACGGCGAAGCTCAGCATCTGACAGTAAACTGTGTTTTGTGTCTTACACATTGTACATTCAGCTATTACACATAAATTTCAGGTTTATATGGAGGAATAGTTTGTAATAAAGAAGCTCTTCTCTGGATAAATCCTGCACTGCGCCTGAGTCTCAGTCAATTTCTATCTGAAGACTCCACCCTTATATCACAATCAGAATACTTCATTATTCCCAGAGGAAATTATGTGGCCTATCTTAAATATATTGATTCGTCTTCACCAAATTCTCATTTATTTGAACTGCCACACTGTTTTATAGAGGCACCTGCACCAACCCTATATTATTTTCTATAGTACAATATTCTCCCTTATTTTTAAACTGGAATTTTATGCTGCTCTTGGTGAACTAGCTGCATCTTTGTTTTTTGTTTTTTTTAATTTATAAATTTAGATCTAGCCAGGCTGAGAGACTTGCTGTCTGTTGATGGTGAGTCTACCCCTGTCTCTGACACAACACTATACCTCTGATGTTGTGCAACAGATTTGCGATTTATCTGAGTTATTTGTGATAATATTGTGAACAGATTGCATGTAAGTGCCAACTTGACCCCATTCAAGTCATACAGCCATGTTATCCGTGCTTTATCATCATTTTGACAAACCAAAGTTAGTTTGCGCAAGTGCTGTCAGACTTCCCTGTCCACATTTTCAACGTGACCATTTCAGAGGCAAGGAAAATCCAAGTTCTTTGCACATGGTCTCCAACCACTGTTTTCCTTTGTGTAACTGTAGCCTTAGTTAGCTTAGTGTGAGAAGAAATGATCTATATAGCAGGAGGTCTTTGTGTTCATGCATATCCTATGTGTCTCACAACAAAGTTGTCTTTCTTTTTTTGTTTAATTGACAAAATATTCTTTAATATTCTGAAAGTCTTTTCTAAAATATTCTTCTTGTATGCGCATTTGCCTTTTCTAGAAAGTTCAAGAAGCATGTCCAATGACATTTAAGAAAGAAGACAAGCAGATTGGATCACAGCACAAGCAGATTATTATTTTTTTTTAGAATATGTTGCATCCGAAAGTAGTTGTCATGGAAAAAACAGTCAACCAATAGTAATTCAGAGTTCAAAGATTTGTTGTTGTATGTATTTCGGTCTGGACAAGATTAAAGTGAATTCAGGTGTAATTATTACTGGAGTTTTGTGCATGCACTATGAATGATCTGAATCAACGCTACCAATGCTAGTAATAATAAATGCAACTTTCCCCTTAGGGGGCTTGAGATCCTTGTTATTTGCCTCAAGTCTTTATTTTTTACAATCTGAGACATGCTTAACTGGTACGTATAAGGCACTAAAGGCACTGGAGCATACATTTTAGCTGCTAAAAAGCTACTGACAATATGACATATTCATATAAAAGGCAGCCATGTTATCCGACTGTTCATCTGTCCCTGCAGCTAAAGCACATGTGCGTGTTTGTATTATTGGTTAACACTGTGTTGTGTGTGTTGTTGCCTGTTGTATTCAATGTTTGGGCTTAGCAAGGCAGTGGGGAGGTGCAAATGTCACGCTCTCTGAAAAAGCTAAGCCAGTTGACTATGGAAAGTCTCAAGAGGACTGGGAGGAGGAACACAAACTGGAGGCCACTTCAGAATATAAAAATACTAAGTGAACGGTGGAAAAATGCACAAATCTCTACATACAGTGATTGCTTGGTCAGACTTCCTGCCTCTGTCGCTCTCATTCACTCACTCACACACACACACACACACACACACACACACACACACACACACACACACACACACACACACACACACACACACACACACACACTCAATCTATTGCCCATAATCACATTCCAGAGCATTCAGAATACTAAATTGAATTGTAATTGGCAGACAATGGGCGTGACATCACAATTCACTAGCTGGCTCATATAGAAGCAGCTCGTCAGAATTGAGCTATAAGAGGGTTATGCTTACTGATGAGCCCAGACGGTTAGAGACAGAGGAGAAAGGGAGGTGTGCTAACTCTGAAAATTAATTGCCCTTTGGGACCGGCGCTATTAATAATTATTGCATCTGACAGGAGCAGCAGCAGAATGTTTACTTTCTCATTGTATACACAGCCATACCTGAGTGATCTCCTGTGCAGTAATGGAGATTTTATTAGAAGAAGTGTTTGAATGATCAGAACAGTGCTGTCTCTTAGAAATTATATTTAAGTAATTTACAATAGCAAATATGTTTTGAAGGGAACATATTTTCTGGCAAGATGACATTTTCTATCACCCTATTGAGGAAATGACCTTAATATAAGAAGTTTGTGATATGTTCCTAATATGTTGATATAAGCCTTGCAGTGCAATAGCAAATAGTAGTGACTGGAGCTGTGGTTCTTAAACTGAGGGACACCAGAACCACTGCAAGTTGGAAGTAAAACCATAGACTGTATATAAAACATGAACCTAGATACAGAGACAACAGCATTTTTGAAGCCTCAAGGATAATGTTTGAGCCACCACCATGTTGCTGTTTTGAACCAAGAAGTTATGTTTGTAAGAGAAGATGGACTTCTAAGATATCAGCTAATACTAACATGTTTGGTAAACAAGCTGCGCTCAAAAGTTGCACAGATGGATAATACAGATACACATACTGTACCTGTTAATTAGTGCTAAGTAACAGTACAATCATATACAGAGATTTAGTTACAAAAGGTGAACCACTAATTTCTTAGACGGCCAGTACCACATTGACTGTGCAAGCTATTTCATTTGCCAAGTAGTTCCATTAAAAAAAGCTTTAAAAGGCATTAGATGCATAAACACAGTCAAGAGGTCCAGGTCAGTAACTTGAATTAGCCTCCCTGGGTGTTAGGAAGGGGGGAAATGTCCATAGAAAACAGGTCAATTTCTTGTACTAGGTTGTAAACATGCTATTTCTTGGCACATTTTAAACTGGGGCCCAACACGAGTGACAATTTTTGGTACTTCTGCTTCATGGCTTCATTTGTTAGTGTAGTGGCGAATTTCTGTCCCAAGCTTCGAAAAAATAATTCTTCCACTTCTTAATGTGAGCTGTTCAGATTTATTTCTGACTCGCACATACAAACAAAAGATGTCACGGTCAAAAAACTATTTGCTGCTACAGCGCACATTTCCATTGCCGTCCTGGCTCACTCTAACCTGCTACCACACATGCGCTGTAATGTTTTCTTACCCGACACAAATTAAACCCGCAGCATTTATTCTCTAACAACATATCATACGAAATTAAACATGTAACATAATAACTGAAACAGTATCAAAAATATTTCTCTATAGATTGGCTCTAACATTTCCAGCCCCCTAATTGGAGGGCGTGAAGACTGACAATTAGCAAACACTTACAAAAGAGCCAAATAACATTAACACTTCCTGTATCACACATGGTCATTCAAATTATCTTTCACAAAACCTGTAACCGATCAGAACATATACTGTATTTTCTCATTCCAAGTTACATGACATTCTCACAGATCAAGCATAGCTTGTCAATGGGTCTCTCTAAGGTGTTAGTCTTTGTCTTGATGATCACACGCCGCACCAGACCCTTAGCATCTGGAATGACACGAAGAACTCTCCCCAACATACACGAGCTTCTTGGCGCTGACTCGTCGACCACCATTACAATGTCCCCCACAGTTACGTTTCTTCTGACCTGAGTCCACTTTTGACGCTCTTGAAGCGTAGGCAAATACTCGCGCACCCACCTCTTCCAAAACAAGTCAGCAAGATATTGCACTTGCTTCCAACGGCGGCGGGAGTATGAGTCTTCCTTTCTGAAAAGTCCAGGAGGCAAACCCGGCTTTTTCTTCATTAGTAGCAAGTGGTTAGGCGTCAGTGGTTCCAGGTCTGTTGGATCATCTGTTACTGTAGTCAGCGGTCTGTCATTTAGTACTGACTCCACTTCACACATTAGTGTCAGTAAACCTTCATCATTGACCAACTGTTCCTTCAGTATAGACCTCAGGACCTTCCTCACGGTTCTGATCTGCCTTTCCCATATCCCTCCAAAGTGAGAACCAGCGGGTGGGTTAAATACCCACTGGATTCCCTTTTGCATGAGACAATCTAGAATCTTTGACTGATTCCACTCTTGAATGGCTTCGCGTAACTCCCGTTCAGCAGCAACTAGGTTGGTGCCATTATCTGAACGCATGACAGATACCTGACCTCTTCTGCACACAAAGCGTCTGATGGCGTTCAGACATGAATCAGTGTCCAAAGTGTGCGCAATTTCAATGTGCACTGCTCTTGTTGTAAGGCAGGTAAACAACACGCCATACCTTTTTACTGTGCTGCGGCCATGCTTCACATTAAACGGTCCAAAGTAATCCACCCCAACATTAAAAAAGGGGGGTTCATCAGGTGGAAGCCTATCCTCTGGCAAATCTGCCATCTTCTGTTCCAGTGGTTTGCCTCTAGTTTTCCTGCAGATTACGCACCTTGACAGAAACTTCCTCACTTCTGAGTTAGCGGATGGAATCCAATACTTCTGTCGCAGCCGTGAAAGCATATACAGTCTTCCACAGTGCCCAATCTTCTCATGTATATCCTGCAAGATCAGTGTGGTGATATGTGAGCCCTTTGGGATAATGACTGGGTGCTTCACATGTTCTGGCATTCCAGCAGCTGCGAGGCGACCACCAACTCTCAAAACTCCGTCCTGCATCACGGGATCAAGTTTCCTCAAGTGACTAGTCTTTGTCACACACTTGCCTTTCTTTAACATGGTGATCTCTTCTTGGAATTGTTGACTTTGACAGAACTTGATGATCTCCGTCTCAGCTTGCACCAGATCTTTCAGGGTAAGTGTTGTCTGCATTGATTCGTTGTCTTGTTCTTTCTGTTTAACGTACGTCTCTTACCTTTTTTTCACATCGTCGTAGCAGTAAGTCTTTGAGTTTGATCATCCATGCCACAGCTCTCTTCACTCGATGCCAGCTGGAATAGTGATTAATCAGCTTGTTCAACGTGTGAACATTCTCAGCTGCATTTGTGAGATGTACCATGGTTGCATGCCTCACTTCGCTGTCATCTTTATCAATCCTTTCCTTGTCAGGTCTTTCTGGCCACTGTCTTTCTGGGGTTTTCAGGAAAGCTGGGCCGTGGAACCAGCTTAGATTCTTCATGAGCTTAGATGGTGCAAGCCCTCTGGATGCACAATCAGCTGGATTGATTGCTGTACCAACGTACCTCCACTGCTGAGGATTTGTTAGCTCTCTAATGACCGCAACGCGATTGGCCACGAATGCCTTGAAGCGAAGATTTTCATTTTCAATATACTTCAACACAGTTGTGCTGTCAGTCCAGAATGTAGATTCAAGAAGATTCATCTGAAGCTCCGTTCTTAACATTTTGTCTGTCTTTGCAGCAACCATAGCTGCAGTCAACTCTATTCGTGGAATAGTGGTTTGCTTCAGGGGCGCCACACGGGATTTTCCCATCATTAACGTACAGTGAACCCGTCCGTCATTGCTGGCCATCCTCAAGTATGATGCTGTTCCATATCCACTTTCGCTCCCATCAGAAAAATGGTGGAGCTGTGCTGTTGCGACAGGACCGAAGTCCAATGGTCTCACACACCTGGGTACGGTTACCTCTGACAGCTGGCACAGCTCTTGTAACCACTTGTTCCACTTATGACTGAGCTGTTCTGGGATCTCATCATCCCAAGCAAGACCCTCCCTGCATAACTGCTGCAAGATCATTTTTGCAGGGAGAGTTCCTGGGGAAAGGAATCCCAGTGGGTCATAGATGGAGCTGGTGACGGAAAGTATTCCACGTCTCGTCACAGGTCTTTCTTTGATGTTAATCCTGAACTTGAATGCGTCAGACTCAGGGCACCATAGAACTCCTAAAGCACGTTCCATAGGCAGCAGGTCATGGTTCAAGTTCAGGTCTCTGACATCTTTGGCTCTCTCATGCTCAGGGATGAATGAGAGCAAGGCACGACTGTTGCTTGTCCATTTCGTTAGGTGAAATCCTCCACCAGAACACAATTCAGTGAGGTCTGTGTATAACTGCATACCTTGAGTTTCCGTGGCAACAGACTTCAAGCAGTCGTCAACATAAAAATTTTCCAGAACTGTGCTTACAGCTTCAGGTGATGATTTGCTGCGGTTCTCCTCTGCTGTTCTTCGCAGTGCATAGTTGGCACAACTGGGAGAAGAAGTCGCACCGAAGATATGCACCATCATCCTGTACTCAGCAATGTCTCGATTGAGGTCCCCTGCTGGCCACCACAGAAAGCGCTGCAGGTCAGCATCGTCATCCGGGACACACACCTGATGGTACATTGCTTCGATATCTGCTGTAAAGGCGATAGACTCTTGCCTGAACCGTGTCAGCACTCCGATCAATGAGTTTGTTAAATCTGGCCCTTGTAGAAGTTCACTATTCAGTGAAACTCCTTCGTAGCTGGCAGCGCAGTCAAAGACCACCCTCAGCTTCTTTTTTTGTGGATGGTATACCCCATGGTGGGGAATATACCACTGTTTTCCATCCTTGCGGTTTAACTGTGTTGTTGGAACCTCAACGGCATATCCCTTGCTCAACATGTCACTCATGAAGGCAGTGTATTCTTCATGGAGAGCAGGATTCCTTTTCAGCTTGCGCTGAAGGCTCAGTGCACGCTGTAACACTGCACTTCGATTGTTTGGCATCTGAACGCACGACTTCTTCGTAGGCAGACTTATGGAATAGTGTCCATCAGTGAGACGAGTAGAGCTTGACACAGACTCCATGAAGTGGTGGTCCTCTTGAGACATTCCTGCTTTATCATCACAGTGACGCTCTGGAAAGTCGTGGTTATACTGTCGTACAAGCAGTTGTTCCACGTTGTCGATGGCTATTCTGTTCACAATAGCACATGGTTGTACATCATTGGCTGCAGTATCCGTTTCTCTGAGTGGTCCATTCAGAATCCATCCAAGTGCTGTCTTTACGGCATATGGACCATTGTCCTCACTTGGGATCACCTTCCATGGCTCCAATATGGTGTATTCTTTAGTTCCAATGAGAAGCTCCACTTCAGCCTCAATATGAGGCAACCTCACCTCGCGTAGGTACGGCCACTTGTCAACCTCTTTCTGGAGTGGGATGTTCTCTCTGGAAACAGGAATACTTTTCTGTGTGAAGACCTTTGACAGTGCGATAAAGTTGTTGTCTGCCAGACTGCTGACTTCCAATTCTGTGAGCACATAACTCTCCTCTCGACTTTTGGAATTTATGGTCCTCAACGTTAGCTCGGTTCGTCTGCCTTGCACCTTCAACTGCCTTGCCAAGGCTTCGGTGCAGAACGATGCAGAGCTACCTGGGTCAATGAAAGCGTAAACCTCCACAGCCTTGTCACTCTTGCAGGACTTCACCCTTACAGGTACAATGGCAAGCACGCAGCTGCCTCCAGCCCCAGTACAGGCACTTGTCTCCTTTTCTTCAGACAACCCTGCTGGGCCTTTAGCAGTGCTACCCATATTGACCTCATCGGGAGGCTTCTCTTCCTCATAACTTGAGAAGTGCAACAAACTTGGATGCTTGAGTGAACAAACCTCGCACACCATCTTCTTTTTGCAATCTCTGCTCATGTGACCCTTTAGCAGGCATCCAAAGCAAAGTCCGTTTTTCTTCAAGTAGTCCACTCTATCCTTATGAGTCTCCTCTCTAATCTTGTAACACTCTTGCAGTGCACATGCAAGGTCTTGTGAAGGCGCAGTTGAGTGAAAGGTCACTCTGGTTCTTACTCACTCTGCTTCTTTTGTCCATTTCTGAACCTTGGTTAACCTTGATAGCAAAGCTGCTCCCATGTCTAATGTCTTTCTTCAACTTATTTCCTTGCTGTGGCTTTTTCATAACCTTGTCTGACACTGCTGTTTCAAGATCGCCAAAGAGTGGGTCGGACATGATCTTTGCTTGGCGTTCAACGAAGGCCACCAGCTCTGTGAATCTTGCTCTGTTGCAGCGCCGCTCCTGGATATCATATGCATGGACTCTCCAGCGCTCTCTTATTTTAAATGGCAACTTTGAAATGATGACCCTCATAGTTGCAGGGTTGTCCATCTCTTCCATATAGTCCACATCCTCCATGGCATTACGACAGCTCACCAGGAATACAGAGAATGCGCTCAACGCCTTTCCATCTTCAGCCTTAATTTGTGGCCACTTCGATGCCTTCTCAATTAGTGTGCTAGCAATCTGTAACTCATTTCCATATTTATCTTGAAGCAGCTGCAGAGCCCTTTCATACCCCCGATGTTCAGGCATATGCTGACAACTCCTCACAAGATCATGAGGCTCGCCTCGAGTATACTGCTCCAGAAAATATAGCTTGTCTGAATTGCTATCAGCTCTGGTGTCAATAGCGTGCATGAATGCCCTCATAAACGACCTGTACTCCAAAGGATCTCCGTGGAACACTGGCACATCCCTTTGTGGTAACCGAGCCAGCTGTTGGTTCTTTACAAGCATCTCCGTGATATCTGCCTGTTTCTGCATAGCTTGATAAAGCTCACTTGGTCTGGTCTCCTGAAGTGAGACACCATCTTGGCGTTGGCTCGGCCCCTGCAGTGGAGTTCTATGTGTTTTAGGTATGGCCCCTGCTGCAGTACCTGGATCACCAGGATTCCTCCAAGAGGCAGACCTCTCTATCTCTGTTGGCTTCCCTGGTGTGTGTTTTACGTTGCCATGACCATTTTCGTTATTCATCTTCAGGAGGTCACGACGTGGCATTACCGTAAGTCTGGTTTCACTCACTTGAGACTTAACCCCTTCACATTCCTCATACACTTTCACTTTGGCAGTAGACACTGCAATGGCTGTTTCAATTTCCAGTCTTTCCTTTGCAGCTTTAATTTCTGCTTCTTTTAACTCTAGAGCCTGTTTTTCTTTCAGAGACGCTGCTCGTGCCATCAGAGCTGCTCTGTTAGCTTCTTCCTTGACGCGCTCTGACGATGCTGTCGACACCCTTGACGTGTTGGATACTTTAGACTTGTTTGACACTCTAGATGTTTTTGACACTCTGGATGCACTGTCCATGGGAGTTATCTCTTGATCACATGTTTGTATTTCAATCCATGTATTAACTCTATTAATGAACTGCAAACATCGTTCTGACATTGGCTGAAACCAAAATTGTTGGTCAGCCTCCTTTTCCTCCTCATCTTTAATATACAGCAACACTGCATAATTGCATTCTTGAAACTCTTCATACAACTTCTTGTAAACTTTCAGTGCCTCTCTCACATCATTTACAGCCGGCAGAATGTCACGGCTCAAAAGTCGCTCAGTTTCATCTTCTTGTGCTGTCACTTGTCCTAATTTGCCTCTTCTCACCTTTGTGAGCTGATGCAGTTTGAACTCCAGACCTTTGTCTGTCATCGCCCTCTGGCTGTCATCACGCGTAACTACACCCGCACTGTTATTAATGTCGTCCGCCATTGTAATTATATAACACCGCTAAGCCGTAATGATTTTCTTCGGCACAGCTGTCAGGTGGTGTACTGCACAAACTCCTTTATGCTACTTCCACAGGTAAGATGCATCTGACAAAACACTTTTTACTTAGCTGTTCGCCGTGTTGTTGTGTGTAGGCGTCCTTATGCCGACGATCCGGTGACTTTTCTATGTCTCAGTCGGTGGCTCCACCGCGGAAAACATTCCTCCGTTACTCGCTAGTTTTTTGACTTTTATGTAGTGGCGAATTTCTGTCCCAAGCTTCGAAAAAATTATTCTTCCACTTCTTAATGTGAGCTGTTCAGATTTATTTCTGACTCGTACATACAAACAAAAGATGTCACGGTCAAAAAACTATTTGCTGCTACGGGGCTTTGGAATTGACGTCACGCCGCAATGCATTGTGGGAGCGCAGCTCCATTTTCGGGGTCTACGAATCAAAACAAACACACTGTTTTGGAACGACGACGACAAGAAACATGCTTAAAAACAGCTCAAAAGAAAACGGACGGTATAGAGACCGATTGCGTCCAGAGGCGAAGCAGCGGTACTTGAAAAAAAATAGAGTGCATCGCAAATCTGGACCCATATGAAATACGGCAGTGGAGTAAAGACCCAGACGACTTACCGCCACTGTCCTACCTCGATATCTTCACGTATCTTGTTTGTGGAGTAAGCGCTTACACAGCGAACCAGTTTCGTAATTACAAGTCACTGGAGACGCACATCCAATTTACAAATGGCTGGGTGCAAGATTTGGCAATTTTCAAGCCGCCAAATTCTGAGTACGTCGTGAAAGTAAGTCAGCTGGAGTGCATCGAGTGAAATAGCCATTTTCCACCCCCCACCATAATTAATGTTATACATTTATCATTGAACTGCTAAAATATCGTTATCATATTATATGCCCGTAATTGTAAAGTACATGCAAATTAACACATTGATAATCGGGCAAATTATTAACGCCAATTTGTGTCCTTCCTGTCTCATTTCATTTATTGTCTTTACATCAACCAATCAAGTCACTCCATTCGATGTTTGATCGCAATTTCTATAACTTCCGAGACCACCAACGATGATATTATTCAGCTATAAAGTGTGATGTGAACATATTTAGAACTTACGGGAATGAAAATGTCTTGAGCACACCAACTGATATCAGCTCGTCTCACGGCTGCTATCCAGGCTAGACGCCTTCGTTTGGTAATATCCGATACATGAGCTCCTTCATGTTGCTTCCAGGTTGGGAAAGCATAAAAAGACAATCCAAACTTATTCCCGTGCCGGTCGTAAGATTGAACATTGCAGCCGACCACACAGCAAGTACGAACCATGGCTATGCTTTCGCTCCTTACTTAGACCCCCAAAATGGCGGATCGGGCCAAAATCCTTTCCACGCCCACCCCCGTGACATCACGCTCCAAAGCCCTACAGCGCACATTTCCATTGCTGTCCTGGCTCACTCTAACCTGCTACCACACATGCGCTGTAATGTTTTCTTACCCGACACAAATTAAACCCGCAGCATTTATTCTCTAACAACATATCATACGAAATTAAACATGTAACATAATAACTGAAACAGTATCAAAAATATTTCTCTATAGATTGGCTCTAACAGTTAGTATTGGTGGTTACTGCTTGAATTAATTAATATCATTAATATTTGCTGATTTTACTCTGTTTTACTTAAAACAGCCATGCTAAAATTCATTTCAACAGTCCCTGTTAAAATTCATTGTGATTATTAATTTTCCATTGTTGGTTCCAAACTCTGCTGCAGTTTGTCACTTAATCTTAGTCATGAAGAAAATCATGAAGAAATTATTAACCACTCTCTTTTATTCGTTTCTATTTGTTCTCTATGCAGTGTTGTTGTGGTATTTTTAGTGTAATCTTACTATTTATTTTCCTATTGTATTTTTATCTGTGTGATCATCAATAATGTATAATCTCTAAGTAAGTGACTTTGGTTTGATGTTTTTAATAATGTCCTATTAATAAATCAGTTTGACTAGTGGCTCTGAGGTTACGGTGGTGTTTTGAGCTAAATGTTAATGTCAGAGAGGATGTGAATGTGTGCGCCAAGTCTCATAGCAATCCATTTTGTTGCTGTTGAGACATTTCAATCTCAACCATAAATGTCAGCCTCCCAGTGGTAAGGCAGGGGTTCATCAAAGTCTGTCTGGGAACCAAAATGATCCATTCTAGAGTTCAATCTGTCATAGAACAGAGTAACGAGTTGATCTTAATGCTGTGAAAAAACACAAATTGTCACAGGCTGGGTCTTTGACCCAGCGCTCTGAGGTCATTTTTGTATTTTTCTCATTTTGATATGTGATTAGTTTTTGTGTCATTTCCTATCTAGCTTTAGTTTGGGCAGTTATTGTTTATTGTTCCCTTGGTTTTCTATGTTTGAGTTCTTGCATTATTCATCACGTATTAGGTATGTTAAGTTTGTGTTGTCATGTCTAGTTTTAGTGTTTCCTGTTTTATTCTGACAGTGTCATGTGTTCTTTGGTCATTGTATTTAGTTTCACTCCTTCTGGTCCTGTCATTAGATTCATGTCAGTCAGCTGTTTCCTCATGTGTCTCCACTTCCCCTGATCACCTCATGTGTGTATTTAAGCCTTCTGTTTTCTGCATGTCATGGTTCGGGTCGTCTGTTTATCTCACCAGAGTTACAGTTATAGTATTTGTCTTCGCCTGTTTTCCTCACCTCAGTCATAGTTATAGTTTTTGTCTGTTATTCTACGTTAGTCTTAGTCATAGTCTTTGCCTGTTTATTTCCACCACAGTCATAGTTATAGTTTTTGGTCTTAGTACCTCATAGTATTTTGTTTCTTAGTTTTTTTTGTCAGTTTGCTCCACAGTGCTTCTTAGGATTTGTTTCTTAGTGTTTTTATTTCGTTTGCTTAGGTTTTCCTGGTTTACCCCTACCGTCGTCTCAATAAAGGATCACTTTTCTGTTCTTACAATCTTACAACTCCTCGTCTTCATCTGCTTTTGGGTCCTGTTTCCATACACATCGGCGCACCCCGCCGTGACACAAATAAGATTTTTTTTTAAATAAAGCAAATGAATCCCGATAAACTCCGACATTTCAATACCCAACTAAATGGCATTGAAAAGAATGTCGACAGCCTGGCTTAAAAATCTGTTTTGAAACGTATGTACTGTTTTCTACTTCAAAACATCTGTACGATGAATTAGTTTCCACCCACCGGTCACTTCATTAGGCACACCTATTAATCTATTTGCTAAAGCAAATGGCTAATCAGCCAATCACATGTCAGTAAATCAATGTATTTATACATATACACAGTCAGGATGACCAGCTGAAGTTCAGACCAAGCATCAGAACGAGGAAGAAAGTTAATTTAAGACACTTTGAATGTAGCATATTTGTAAGTGTCACACAGGCTGGTTTGAATATTTTTCTGCTCATCCATCTGGTCTTAAAAAAACAGAAAATATCGGGCAGTTCTCTGGGTGAAAATGCCATGTTGGTGTCAGAGGTCAGAGGAGAATGGTCAGACTGCTTCAAGCTGATAAAAGGAACCAGTAACTCAAATAACCACTCAATATAGGCAAGATATGTAGGAGGGTATCTCCGAACATACAACATGTCGAACCTTTAAGCAGATGGACAACATCTTTCTGATACAATATTTGGATGGCAGGGTGGGATTCTGCCCCCAAAAACACAAAACAAAACAAAATCTTGAGTGCATAAATCTATCTCACCTTGTATCAAAGATTCAAGCAGGTAGTGGTGTCAGGCTGATATTATTTGCACACTTTTATTTGGCCCCTCAGTATTAGCATTATTTAAGTACCATAGGTCCCTCTTCTGTTGAACCAGCTCCCAGATTGGATTGGGGAGACAGACCCCCTCTCTACTTTTAAGATAAGGCTCAAAACTATTTCTTCTTTACTCACATTTTTTTCAGTAATTATCTGTTGATAAGCCACTCTGCATTTAATCAGTAATTATAAATCTCGGAATTCTCCACCATGTTTTTCTTCCCTCCCTGAGCCTGGTTCCCTTTCAGGTTTCCTGTTAAAACCAAGTTTTTCCTTCCCACTGTCGCCAAGTACTTGTTTAAAGGGGGCCACTTGACTATTGGGGTTTTCTCTGTATTGTTGTAGGGTCTCTACCGTAAAATATAAAGAACCTTCATGCTGTTGCTGTTGTGATTTGGCGCTAGATAATTAACATTGAACTGAACCAAACTGAACCAAAGTGAGTGGTGAGCATATCTAGATCTTGGCAAGCAGGGATGGGAATCAAGAACCGGTTGTGATTCTTGTAGAGAATCAGTTCCCAGTAGTCCAGTTCCTCAGAATTGTTAGTCTGCTTGTTTATCGAACCCGCTGATTGGTTCCTGTTCCACTTGTGCTACAATTTGCTGATTTTAGTTTATGGGTCAGAGGAAAACAATAGCAGCACACTGTACAGTGTGGATATAAACAGCTGTATTATGCTGCTAACAGAACTTTGGCTGCATAGACAGCATGCTAATACTAAGCTAGTCAAGAACCCAGAGTGAATGCTGACCCATTCCCTTCCCGTCATCCAAAGATGTGCAGAGCCCTGGTTGGAGACAATGGATGGAAGGGAGGAATAGAGAAAAAAGTATGTCAAAAATAAAAGAGAGTTAAATGTCAAGAGAAATAGAATATCTGTCAAGAATCTGACTGGAGTTCAGGGATTGTTGTGCTGACAGGCTTGTGAAGATTTTGCCACCTTTTCAAATGCCAGTAAAATGACAACAGCCCCCCCCCCCCCCCCCCCCCAAATGCACGCACACACACACACACACATGCAGACAACCCATTTTTTCAAATTGCCAAAAAAGAACATCTTTGATAATCATAATAATAATAACAACAACAAGACTGTTTTGAGTAACACTGCTGCTATTTGTTCCACTGTTTTCAAAGTGCCCCAACATGTCTAAAGCCTTGATCGCCAAGATTGAACAACTAACAATAAAAACAATTAGATGGCTCAAAAATTAACACAGTATTCAATCCACTTACTTGGGGACAGGCTTCTTTTTGTAGTTGACACACATGCATGGTTTCCCTGGATCAAAATAGAGGTAAGTGTTCAAAGCTTTTTTCCCTTTATCCAGCATTAATGATATCCTTAGCCTTGGGTGTATAACGTGATCACTGTAGTAAGCTAATTTGCTGTAAAAAAAAAAGAAAGAAAAGAAAAGAAAAAGAAAAAGAAAAAAAGATAGCTTCTTCTTACCATAACCATTCCAGCTTTGCTCATTTTTGTGTTTATTGAACCTATTTTGTCTTTACACAGAAAATCTGTCAACAAAACATGTGGACAAATTCAAATCCAACAGGTTCACTGCGTGTACTTACAGTTGCTAAACTGTGGTTAAAAAATTAAGGGAGGAGTTTAGGAGAGAGTTAATTGGAATGCCCTGTATATTTTGTTCATTTTACTAACAACCACTGTGCTGAAAACTGATAATCCTTTAATGAGGTTAGTCTGGCTGCATAAAAGAGCTGTCTATAAATCAGTTACAATAGAAAAAAAGATAGTGTATGAACCCTCAACTCTTATACACATTCTAGGACCACTGTAAAGACTGAGTCTGAGGAACACAAGTGTTTGAGGGGGCGAAAAAAGAGTTTTGGTATGAACAACATGATCTTTTCTAAGTAGCCGCTTCTGTATGAATTATCAGAACCTGTGAGTGTGATTAGGCTGTATTTGAAACAGAGAGCGGTTTTTAATTAGTTTTGTATGGAATCATTAGGAGCGTGTTCTCTGCTCGCCCTGATTCACTGAGTGGGAACCGTATGCTTGGTTTCTTCCCTTGAGTAAACGCTGGTCTCAGTGCGGCTCTGTCTGTCTCTCCTGCACTCCTGCACTGCTCCTCATTTTTCTCTGCACGATTTGGCGCTAATTAAGACAGTTTACCGCCGAGAAAGAAGGAGGGGGCATTAACTCGACTCGCTATTAGATGCAAGAGGTGTAAAGTAGGGGAACAAAAACAAACATATTAAAAACACAAATATTTATTGCAGTTTCTTTTTTTTTTTTTTTCTTTTTTTTCCTTTTCTGCCTGTCCCGTTTGGGTCTTTAGCCATCAGAATTGTTGTCTGAAGGCCAAGAAAGATTACCAAGTGGATCATCATGGCCTTGCCGTATTGGTCCATTTGATTGACCTTTATTATAATTATGTATTTATTTGATTTGATTTTTAGTTGTTACAGATGGGACAGACATTACTGGGGGATAGGACAGGGAGAAAGAAAGAGAGGGAGAGAAAGAAAAATAGAGGGGAGAAGAGATGGTGAGAAAGGGGAAAAGAAAAAAAAAAGAAAAACAAACAAAACACCTGGATCACCTGTATGGAGATAAAAATAATAATAAAAAAAAACAGAAGAGAAAACAAACAAAGAAAAGCAACATAACAAATACAACACCATCACAATAAACTAGCTAACAGTAGATACTAAATATTACATGTTATTATGCAGCATGCAAGATCGACAGCGTACAATGTGCTTTGAGGTAGCAGCCACGAAAGGTGTAGTTTGTGTCTGTGAACACCCGTGTGTACACCTGTGTGCACACCAGTGTGGATCATCATGCTTGCATTCAAAAGGTTTCTCCATGTAACGATCTGCTCTGCCGGCAGCCAGCTATGCCAGAGAGGACCGAGCCTCAGGTGCCAAGCCCGGCCAATTGGCCACCAGGAGTGAGTCGGTACATACATGAGCGCCCAGCCCCAGACACCAAGAACCACCAACACACCAACGTCTGAGGGCATCAGCACAGGGAGTGTGGTGAGGGGAGATAGGCCTCCATACCTCGGAGACCCTGAGATGTTCCCAGAGAGGTGGAGTCTAAGACCCAACCTGACATATAGACACAGGCGAACAGGTGCACGCAGACACAAATGTGCATTCCCACCCCCATATACACAAACAAATACTCGGCACTCACCGGACGTGGAGACAGACACAAATATACAGTTTCTATTGCTGACAGACAGAATAAAATTGTCACGGTACTGGGTCGGTGACCCAGTGTTTTTGGTTTTTGTACTTTTACTTTTGATACTTTTATGTATTATGACTGTTTGTGTTTTGGTTTCCCAGTGTTTAGTCTGTGCTCCCTCTGTTTGATGTCATCCCTGCCTGTGTATCCCCTCTAGTGTAGTCAGGTCTCTGTGTTAAGCCCGCGTCTCTGAGTCTGTGTCCTTGTGTGTGTGTGTGTGTCTTTCCTGTTTTACTTTGAAGGTCCGTGTCTGATCTCAGTGTGTTCAGTTTACGTTCCCCCTGTCCCGTAATGTCTGATTTCTCCCAGCTGTGCCCTCCTTCTGTGTCTCATTCCCTCGTTATCCTTCTGTGTATTTAAGCCTTGTGTCTGCCTGTCTTCCTCGTCGTGTTTTCTGCTTTACTCTGTCTAACCTGGTATTCATTCTTTAGTTTTCCCCAGTTTAGGTTTGTTAACTCCCCGCTCTGCTCTTCCTGTTTTTGCCACTTTGTCACTTCTGTAAATAAACACTCACTCGCACCCCAGCCAGTACCTGCATTTTGGATCCTTTTCTCAATACACCACACGAATGCTGCCCCAGCCGTGACAAAAATGTATGATAAGTATTGGTTAAATACACAGTGCTTTATATAAAGGTGTTTAAAAAGCTATACAGTGATGTGCAAAGGACAGCTTTGAACCACATTTAGCAACAAAAACTTGACGGTTGGTTGCATTGTTGTGGAGAAATTTTGTCTATGGGACATCTCTTTAGTTCATTGAGGTTTGTAGGTAAGCGCAAACATCTGGGTGGGTATTCTAATATCACCTCGGCTTGCTGCCTGTATGTTGGGATTCTTCCCAGTGGATGAGAGGGTTTGTGCCCTGCGCCCTTAGGGTCGGGGAATGGGTCCTGACCAGAGATGGGCAGTAATGCGTTGCTGTAATCTGATTACTTTTTTCAAGTAACGAGTAAAGTAAGGGATTACGATTGCAAAAACGGTAATTCGATTACCGTTACTTTCCCGTAGGAACGCTGCGTTACTGCGTTACTAAAACCGTGATTTTTTTCCGAGAATGTCTCATGACAGTGACGTAAGCGAGTGTGACGTTCGTGACAACAGCTGTGTGCAGATCAACAACGGATCATATATCGAGTGCGGGAGAGAGTATGAGTGTGCAGCGTTTAAAGCGTGGAAATACTGACCTTCCTTTGAGTTTGATTCCATAAAAAGTGACAAAAACATTAGCGTCTGTTGTGCGTGGGAAGAAAACTTCTTTTTACACTGAAAAAAACCCTAAACAAGCACCGAGTGTGCAACGACGTAATGGGAAATTCACAGAGAAACTCGAGGATTCTTCAACTGACCGCTGCAGCACACCCGCACCAGGGCAAACCTCCGCCTACTCCACTCCTGCTTTACAGGTGAAAATAGAGCAACAGAACCACTAGTCTTTGATTTTATTTATTTTCTGCTGTGTTTTACTTGCATCTATTTGAAAGAGTGAGTGTAAACACAAAAAATATTGTATTTTATGTGCTGGAATGTGCAGAAAATAGGTTTAAATGTTAAACTAATTTCTTCAAGTCAGAGAATGGTGCATATAATTTAATTTTTGTTAAAATATTAAAACTGATAAAACAAGTTTAAAAAAAAAGAGACTTTTCCATGTGATTACATTTTGTATGATGGATTATGCAGAAAAAGTAGAATTGGACTGACAGATCTATCGCTTTATCACCTATTCAGGTTGTAAATCATGTTTTTAAAAAGTAACTAAGTAACTAATTACTTTTGAAAATAAGTAATCAGTAAAGTAACGGGATTACTTTTTGGGGGAAGTAATCAGTAATTAGTTACTGATTACTTTTTTCAAGTAACTAGACCAACACTGGTCCTGACTGTCATCTGCACTTATGCGCCGAGTGGCAGTTCAGAGTACCCAGCATTCTTAGAGTCCCTGGGCGGGGTGCTGGAAGGTGCTCCACCTGGAGACTCTGTTGTCCTACTGGGAGACTTCAATGCTCACGTGGGTTACGACAGCGAGACCTGGAGGGGCGTGATTGGGAGGAACGGCCTCCCTGATTTGAACCCAAGCGGTGTTTTGTTATTGGACTTCTGTGCAAATCAAAGTTTGGCCATAATGAACACCTTGTTTGAACATAAGAGTGTCCATAAGTGCACGTGGCACCAGGATGCTCTAGGCCGCAGGTCGATGATCGATTTTGTAATCGTATCACCAGACCTGCGACCATATGTTCTGGACACTTGGCAGGGGAGGATGCTGGACAGATCCGGTGCACCTAAATGCATAGTGAGTGGTGTGCTGGGAACGCCTAGCAGAGGCCCCAGTCCGTGAGCTCTTCAACGCACACCTCCGGCAGAGCTTCAACAGCATTCCGAGGGAGACTGGGGACATTGAGTCCGAATGGACCATGTTCAGCATCTCCATTGCCGAAGCTGCTGCACTGAGCTGCAGCTGCAAGGTGGTTGGTGCCTGTCGTGGTGTAATCCCCGAACCAAATGGTGGACACCAGAGGTGAAGGGAGCCACCAGGATGAAGAAGGAGTCCTTTCAGGCTTGGTTAGCCTGTGGGACTTCAGAGGCAGCTGACAGGTACCGACAGGCCAAGCGGAATGCGCCTCGGGCAGTGGCTGAAGCAAAAACTCGGGTGTGGGAGGATTTCGTAGAGGCCATGGAAAAAGACTTTCGGACTGCCTCGAAGAGATTCTGGCAAACCGTCAGGCGTCTCAGGAGGGGAAAGCGGTGCTCTACCTGCACTGTGTATAGTGCTGGCGGAGTGCTTCTGACTTCGACTGAGAAAATTGTCGGGCGGTGGAAGGAATACTTCGAGGACCTCCTTAATCCCACTGACACGTCTTCCAAGGAGGAAGCAGAGTCTGGGGATGAGGGGGATGAGCCGCCAATTTCTGGGGGCGAGGTCACTGAGGCAGTTAAACAACTCCAGACGGATTGGTGCAGCGGCTGCAGTGATGCAGACGCCGGTCCGTCGTCGTGAAGAGAGAGCTGAGTGTAAAAGCAAAGCTCTCAGTTTACCGCTTGATCTACATCCCTACCCTCACCTATGGCCACGAACTGTGGGTAGTGACCGAAAGAACGAGATCGCGGATACAAGCGGTGGAAATGAGCTTCCTCCGAAGGGTGGCTGGCCTCTCCCTTAGAGATAGGGTGAGAAGTTCAGCCATCCGGGAGGGGCTCAGAGTGGAGCCACTGCTCCTCCACATCGAAAGGAGCCAGCTGAGTTGTTCTGGGCGTGTCCTAGGACACGCTGGGGAGATGCTGGCCTCGGAAGGCCTTGGTGTTCCCCCAGATAAGCTAGAGGAGGTGGCTGGGGAGAAGGAGGTCTGGGCTTCTCTGCTTAGGCTGCTGCCCCCGCGACCCGGCCCCGGATAAAGCGGAAGAAGGTGGATGGATGGAGAACAATAGAAAAAAAGTGGGGCTTATCTTCTGGAGTTATTATTGTTATTAGGGCTGCCACAAACAAACCAAGCAGATATTTAAAATTTACACAGCTACATTCTCGCCTGAAAATATGTTAAACGTTTATTTTGTGACCCAGAAAGAATAATAACAGTAATATTAAAACTAACTAGCTGCAGCCATTGTTGGAAACTGAGCAGGGCCGCGCTATGAATTCTGGGATAGGTTGGGCCATGAAGTATACACCCGACCCATCCTTCAAATCTGGGGAAATGAAGGGCGCATTTGTCGCCCGCATTTGTCGGAGTCTTTGAATTTGGACAGTCTTCGTCGTGTCGCTGTAACATAATCGGCCTACAAATGCGGGCACAGGAGGATGCGGGTCCTGAATTTGGACACAGCTACGATATCTGACATAGCTTCTTCTTCTTCGAGGTTTAACGGCAGCTGGCATTCTTCTACATGCAGTGCTGCCATCTTCCGTTTCAATCCGTTATTACACCCTTAAATCCTACTACTTATTCCTGTGTCTTTTGGGATCTTACAAAGCTTTAAATGACGCATCGAGTATTAAATTAGTCGTCGACAATTTTAATAGTCGACGTAATTGTGACTAGTCGACTAATCGTAGCAGCCCTATTTGTTATTGTTCTTAGTGCTATGTGCTAAGCACTGAAGTATATTCATTAGATGAGCACAAGTTTGTATTTTTCTTTAATGTATATGTATATCTTTTACAGTGTTCTAGACGCTTCTTCTCTGTGACACATACACTACTTAACATAGTTTAAATTCATAATTAAAAGGCAGCATCACCCAGTTTACAGTACAATTTACTAGATGCTTTACAGTATCTGAACATCTTGGTTTGACACTGCATGTGATAAAATCAAGTTACTGTATGTATTCATGTGTGTACTGTGTAAAATACCTTTCTGTGAACCTTCAACATCTCACGCCAGCAATTCCAGCATAATTTACATGACTTCACACATGAAACAAGCAGCAGCAGAGACTCTTTTTTTTTTTTTTTTTATCAGCAACCACCTCAACTACCTGCTTCTTTAAAACACACATACATTTTTGGTGTGATTTACATATGGTTCTTTTGTCTGTTTTAGTTTTTGTTGTCCTAAATCCTTAAATAAGAAATCAGAATGCAGAATTAGTTGAATGCTACTGTTTTATGGGTCGTCAATACTATATCTGTGAACGTGTGGGCTTTTTATGTCTAGAAATGGGTTTGAATAATTATTTTAGTTCATTAGCTCTATTACCTCCTATTCATTGAGGATCTTGCGAGCACCCTCTGTTTAGGCTCTGATTTAAATTGCAGCAAATTTCAGTGCAATGGGATTAATAGGAACAGGGATGGTTCTCTGTAGATTGGCTCTGGAATACCTGCTTTCTTTAGGGCTGAAGGTCACCAAGGCAATCAACTGGTCACCCGCCTTGCTGCACGAGCTCATTCGCAAACACAAATGCAGCAGCAGCCTGCTGAGTGACAGCCTAATTACCCGGTGTAAGAGAACCAAACCCCTCTGCTGCGCTGCAGTTAACCAGATCAGAAGGTTACTTGTCTTTCTCCCCTCCCCACTTGCCCATTTATGCATATTTTTTGCAGCGACTTGAGTGTATATATGTGTTTGTCTGTGTGTGTCTGCATGTGGTGCTGAGAGAGGCTGTTCTAAAGATGGTGGCTGATAGTGATATTCACATACATGAATGGGTCAAGGGAATGACTCAGGGTCTGGCTCTACAGATAAAGAAGGAGAAGGGAAAAAAAAGGGATTGGTTCTGGTCACCAAGGGACTAAAGCTGGTGTGTTCAGGTCAACTTAAATTACTTGTGTGTGACAGAGAAAATGCTTTCTTTAATTCAGAGAGCTCAGTTCAGAGTGACTCATTCTGTACAGCAAGGTTAAATGTTTGAGTTGACATCCATCTCAGGTTATCCTCACAGAGTTTTGCCGTGATGACATACGGTGGTGTTGAAGATGGAGCTGGTGTTACTAGAAGCTAGTGTGGAGTGAAAATTTAAAGTGGGGATCAGGTGTTTGAACAGCTGCGGTGAAGAGGTCCTGAGCTCTTCAGAAGGAGATAAAAACAGAAAGAATGCGTCAGCTGCTCCTTTATATTGACCTCCAGACATCACATTTCAAAGGCAGATTGAAAAAAGGCCTCTTCTGTTAATTCCTTATGTGTTGATTTAGATTTAAGCAACCACATGTTATCAGCAGCCCACTTAACTGAATGTATTTTGATCCCACAGTCTTGACTAAAATAGAAAAAGATCCCCCATATGTTTGTTTTCCAAAATATGTAATAAAAACTACATGATCTGATAATACTTTTTTATGTCCAGGAGTTCTCATAGTTGCTACTTCTGATAATATTAAACATTATATGTATAGCACTTACAAAACGAATGTTATGAAAGATTTACTATAACATAATACACACAATAAAACAATAAAAAAACATGTTTGTAGGGGGGAAAAAGCCCCAAATTAACAGCTTCAACCTAGAAGGAGAAATTATAAATGATAATGGATGCTCAATGCCAGCTGCCATTAAACCCAGAAGAAGTAGAAGCAGTGTCCCAGAATTCATAGTGTGGCCCATCGCGGACCTGCTCAGTTTCCAACAATGGCGGCAGCTAGTAAGTTTTAATATTACTGTTATTATTCTTTCTGGGTCACAAAATAAACGTTTAACATATTTTCAGGTGAGAATGTAGCTGTGTAAACTTCAAATATCTGCTTGGTTTATCAAGACACCACATACAGTGGCTTGCAAAAGTATTCGGGCCCCCTTGAACTTTTCCACATTTTGTCACATTACAGCCACAAACATGAATCAATGTTACTGGAATTCCACGTGAAAGACAAATACAAAGTGGTGTACACGTGAGAAGTGGAACGAAAATCATACAATTCCAAACATTTTTTACATTTCTTTGCAAAATAGCTCCACCTCAGTCAGATTAGATGGACAGCATTTGTGAACAGCAATTGTCAGATCTTGCCACAGATTCTCGATTGGATTTAGACACCAGACAGGTCAGGGATAAAGCTATTGAGAAATTTAAAGCAGGCTTAGGCTACAAAAAGATTTCCCAAGCCTTGAACATCCCACGGAGCACTGTTCAAGCTATCATTCAGAAATGGAAGGAGTATGGCACAACTGTAAACCAACCAAGACAAGGCCGTCCACCTAAACTCACAGGCCGAACAAGGAGAGCGCTGATCCAAAATGCAGCCAATGCGGCCCATGTTGACTCTGGACGAGCTGCAGAGATCTACAGCTCAGGTGGGGGAATCTGTCCATAGAACAACTATTAGTTGTGCACTGCACAAAGTTGGCAGAACAGAAAACCATAAGAAGTCCCGTTTGCAGTTTGCCACAAGCCATGTGGGGGACACAGCAAACATGTGGAAGAAGGTGCTCTGGTCAGATGAGACCAAAATGGAACTTTGTGGATAAAATGCAAAACGCTATGTGTGGCGGAAAACTAACACTGCACATCACTCTGAACACCATCTCCACTGTCAAATATGGTGGTGGCAGCATCATGCTCTGGGGGTGCTTCTCTTCAGCAGGGACAGGGAAGCTGCTCAGAGTTGATGGGAAGATGGATGGAGCCAAATACAGGGCAATCTTGGAAGAAAATCTCTTGGAGTCTGCAAAAGACTTGAGACTGGGGCGGAGGTTCACCTTCCAGCGGGACAACGACCCTAAACATAAAGCCAGGGCAACACTGGAATGGTTTAAAACAAAACATATCCGTGTGTTAGAATGGCCCAGTCAAAGTCCAGATCTAAATCCAATCGAGAATCTGTGGCAAGATCTGAAAACTGCTGTTCACAAACGCTTTCCATCTAATCTGACTGAGCTGGAGCTGTTTTGCAAAGAAGAATGGGCAAGGATTTCAGTCTCTACATGTGCAAAGCTGGTAGAGACAAACCCTAAAAGACTGGCAGCTGTAATTGCAGCAAAAGGTGGTTCTACAAAGTATTGACTCAGGGGGCTGAATAATTACACACACCCCACTTTTCAGTTATTTATTTGTAAAAAATGTTTGGAATCATGTATGATTTTCATTCCACTTCTCACGTGTACACCACTTTGTATTTGTCTTTCACGTGGAATTCCAATAAAATTGATTCATGTTTGTGGCTGTAATGTGACAAAATGTGCGAAAGTTCAAGGGGGCCGAATACTTTTGCAAGCCACTGTATTTTCAAAAGTGCTCCCACATTTTCGGAGACGTCTGTTACCCACCAGCTCGATAGCTAGCTCAAGGCTCACTAGAGTCGGTGAGAACACCGGACTCCCGGAAAATCATTTTCAAACCCACCCCCGTCTTTTGCTACTCAGGTTAAACATGATATATAAGTCACTTAGATAACTTAAAAATGTTAGGCTTTGGCTTTTTTCAGTATTTTATTCGTTCCTGAGTAAATCGGTTTGGCTGAGATTAAAGTTATAGTTTTTACACAGCTGAATACACGTCAAGCAGACAGCTGATTATCAGAAGTGTGAGATGCTCGAGAATATACTCCGGTGTCCTGTTATATTTTAGATAGCAAGGAGCAGACGGCTGAGTTTATTAAACTCCACCGAAACAATCTGCAAATTTCATTCAAGTTTAATAAACTATCATCTTGTCTTTATTTTTAGTTAGCACATACCTTAAACACTCAAAGCTGTAAGCTAATGATAGTTATATAAGTCTCGGTCGTTGTGTCCTTGGGCAAGACACTTCACCTACCGCCTACTGGTGATGGCCAGAGGGGCCGATGGAGCGATATGGCAGCCTCGCTTCTGTCAGTCTGCCCCAGGGCAGCTGTGGCTACAACTGTAGCTTGCCTCCACCAGTGTGTGAATGTGAGAGTGAATGAATAGTGGAATTGTAAAGCGCTTTGGGTGCCTAGAAAAGTGCTTTATAAATGGAATCCATTATTATTATTATTATTATAAGTGTCACGGTCCTGGGTCGGGTCGACCCAGCATTTTGAGTTTCTTATGTTTTGGTTTATTTTTGCATTATGGATTGGTTATTCTCTGGTGATACTGTTTTGATTACAATTATATTCTGATTCTTTAGTTATCTGATGATGATGATGATGTTGATGACGATGATGATTATGTCTGGTTTAGGTTTTGTTATCTTGCCCTTATGTTTGGTTTAGGTTGCCTGTGCTTGGTCTTCTCTGCCCGTATGTCCCTCTGTTTGTCCATGACGTCATTATGCCTGTTTACGAGTCTGTCTCTGTCTGGCGTGTGCTTCCTGTCTTATTTTGTAGGTCTGTGTCCTTTGTCAGTGCGTTCAGCTTTGTGCTCTCCCTGTCTCGTCAGTGTAATCAACGTCAGCCGTGTCTCCCAGCTGTTTCCTCTTTGCTCCGTTCACCTCTTGTATTTAGTGTCTGTGTCTTCCCCTACTCGGTGTCGCATCGTTAACGTCTGTTCACCCTCACTTGCTGCGTGTTTAGGATTTCCAGTCCTCCTGCATCTCTGTTTAGAGTTTTGTTTGCTTTTGTGAGTTTTATTTTATCTTGATGTTCTGCTCCAGCAATAAAGCTGCATTTTCTGTCTAAACCTCGTGTCCTGAGAATCCTGCATTTTGGGTCCACCACTCCTGCCTGCCTGCCACACAGCCGACCATGACAATAAGAGCATTTGCATGCTGGTGCAATAAGCTGTAGGTTGTACGTCCAATGGATGCATGATCTGATTAGTCAACTAATCGCAAAAATAAAAAATCGGTGACTAGTCGACTATCAAAATGATCGTTTGTGGCAGCCCTAGTGCCAAATGACAAGATCAATCACCTCAAGGCACTTTATATTGTAAGGTAGACCCTACTATAATACATACAGAGAAAAACCCAACAGTCATATGACCCCTTATGAGCAAGCACCTTGGCGACAGTGGGAAGGAAAAACACTCTTTTAACAGGAAGAAACCTCTGGCAGAACCAGGCTTAGGAAGGGGCGACCATCTGCCGTGACTGGTTGGGGAGAAGGAAGACAGGATAAAAGACGAAGGCTGTATCCCAATTCAGGGTCTGCAGCCTCAAAGGCCGCATTTTAAGGCCGATTACATCACAGCGACGTGACGAAGGCTGTCCCAATTCAAAGGCTGCTCGAAATGCGGCCCTCAAATGCGTCCTTCATTTCCCTGAATTTCAAGTATGTGGCGGTGTAGACTTCGTGGTCCAACATACCCCAGAATGCATAGCGCGGCGGTGGGTGTGGATAATTTTGCCGAAAAAAAAAAAAAAAAGCGGAAGCGGAGCGGCCAAAGAGTAAACTTGTAAAAGTAAGTACTGAATATTATGTCACTTATTTATGTGCAAATGTTTAATAACGAAGAATATTAAAACATTACTGTTGGCCACATGTCGGGAAAGTTATGTGACATTAGCGATGTTTGTACTAACTTGGTTTTACAGCCTTTATTTTAAAATATACGCTGTTCAATAGTTGACCTTAATCTTACAGAGAATATGATGATTTCATGGATATTTAAAGTATGTACTGAGAGAAATTTAGTAATGCCAACATATTAAAAGAACAATATCTGTCTCTTATATATAATACATTTATATATGCAGTGTAAAAGGAACCTGTCTTTGAGTGAAGATTTAAGGTGACAGGAAATATAAATAAACGCAGCTTGAATCTTTACTGAAGCTCAGTATTTGAAACAGAGTTCATTCACTGCTGTAATAACTAATAATGATTGAAATAATAACTTTAATATTGGCCATATTATATTTACATTACCAAAGTGAGATGACTTTAGTCTCATGAACAACATCAGCTAATTGTTATTTACTAGCTAATCTTAAAATGACTGTTCAGCACAGAAATGAGGCCCAATAATCATGATTTCACAGTCCCGTGGTCTCAGCCTCAGATACTCATGTAGAAACAAACAAACAAATGAACAAAAGATTTTCTCCTTCATTTCTGTCAAGCAAAGCTGTATGAAACATTTCCAGCTGTTAGTATCATGGTTGCTTGGCAACCTGGGCAGCACAACGGAGGCTAGACTGTCCCATTTCATAAGCTTCGCACTTCCGGCCTTAGCGGTCTTTGAGTATGCGGCCCGTGTGGACCGTTAAGGCTGCGTACTTTAAGGCTGCAGAACCTGAATTGGGATACAGCCAAAGATAGCCACCTCCATATCAGTGTGTGGGACTGTAGCCTATAGGTTTATATTGATAAATGGTAATTATGAGGCAGTGTGTTTCAAGTCATTTTACAGAGAAATGCATAAGTAACATGAAAAGTACCGTAACAAATTATTTTCTCCTGGGAGTAACTGAGTAAAGTACTGCATTATTTTAAAGAAATGTGTCCTGTGTAATATGTTGTGTTGGTCTGTCTTCATGAAATCTATGCATTTATAGCTGTGGTATCATATGCCCTGATATGTCTTAAACGGTTAGGATTTTTGAAACTGACAATATTTTTGTTTTAACAGCATGTTTTAGTGGGAGCAGACATTTATAGTATAAACAAGTTGAAATATAGTTTCTTTAAGTCTGGATCAGATTTGTTGCTGGCTCATAGTTTCTATTGGGCCACTGTCATTTGGTTGACTTGGAACACCAGATAATAACTTACTGTTTTAGAGAATACAATCTGACCCTCATCAAGTTGATCAGGTCTTTTCTCCTGTAACTAACACACTCAGTATGAAAACTAACTCTTTATGGTCTAATAATGTTGCTTAGCTTTTCAGGATCCATTGTTACAATATCATTTTTGTTGTCTTCATGTGTGACTGATCATAGTGTTTTGATTCACTGGTGTGTGTATAATGAGTGAAATGAACCAAGAAACACTAATGACACTTCTGTGTCTACTAATAACTCTACGTTGCAGCCCAGTTGTGTCTTTTCCATGCCAAACATAGTTAATGACCTGTGGCTACCCTTGGACTGATTACATCAGACAGACAGCGACGCCTCAACCATTGAATCCGGATAAATTCTGTGGTCCCTCAACATATGATGCCAGAGGTGTCTGTCTTGACCCTGCATGTGTTACCCACACTCAGACATGTTAACATCAGTGCAAACTCAGGAACACATGCACAAAAGAGAGATGAAATCATCCTTGTCCTTGACCTTTGTGCTTTTAAAATCCTTTTTTCAATTTTTTTTTCAAATTTTTTTTTTTAACACTAAAAAAATCGACGTTTTGTATGTTAGATGTTTGTCTCTTTTTTTTTTTTTTTTTTTTTTTTTTTTTTTTTGGCCTGTCCCGTTTGGCTCTTTTGCCATCAGAATTGTTGTCTAAAGGCAAAGAAAGATGCCCAACGGATTTACTTTACCAAACTGACCATCCCAGCCTTGCCGTAATGGTCCATTTGATTCACCTTTTATTGTTTATTTTATTTTCACTTACTGAATACGGGACAGACTTGACTGGGGGAAAGAAGGGGAGAAAGAAAGAGGGAAAGAGAAACAGCTGAGAAGAGGGACGGGGGAGAAGGGCAAAAGACAAAAACCAACAGAACGGGCAGAGAAAAAAAAATGCATATATCAATCACCTGGATCACCTGCTGAGAAAGAAAAAAGAAAGCAAGCAGAAGAGAACAAGAGTAATAGAATAAACAACATCACAATGATATATGGGAATATGACAGTAAATACTAAATGTTAAACATTATTGTGCAGCACATAAGATCAACAGAACACAGTGTGCTTTGAGGTAGGAGCCAAAAAGGGTGTAGTTTGTGGGTGTGATCACCCGTGTGTACACCTGTGAGCATGGACGCGCTTGTTTTTTGTTTTTTTAAAAGGTTCCTTCATGTAATAATCTGCTAGAGGGTGTGGGGGGGGCCACAGCCCCGTCCTCCAGGGCGTGAAGCAGGTGTGGAGGAGATCAAAACTCCAGACATCCAGAGGCCCCCAGAACACAAGAGACCAAGGAAGACCAACAGAGGGGCAGCTGCGCCACTGTCCCGGAAAGAGCTGAGGAGAGTCCCAGATGAGGGCTCACTCAGCAGCCGCGGAGCAGAAGCCAGGGGGAGTTGCAGTGACGCGCCCGTGAGCTCCGCCGGCAGCCAGCTGCGCCTGAGTGACCGAGCCCCAGGCCGAGAGGCCGGGGGCACCCCACCTCCGAAGTGGCCCGAGCGAGCCCCAGGCTCCAGGCCCCGATAAGCGGCCGCCAAGGAGTGAGCCGGTGTGTACCTGGACGCCCATCCCCGGACACAAAGAACCACCAACGCACCGATGTCTTTTTTTTAAGTCTCTGGATCTGCATCTCCATCTCAAAAATTTTTTGGTTTTTTGGTAGTTGGCTTTTAACTCAAACACTCTACTGCACAGACTTGTAAAGCCATTAGACTGCCTCTGCTGGCCTGTGTGGAAGAGCCCACAGCTGGCCGTGTAACATCTTTATTGGTCCCAGTGGAAATGGTAGTTATGGCCACTCTAACTCAATTATTGCATCTTAGCTAGTGTCCCAGTGAAACAATGATTAATATTCATGCAGACTAACCGGGGAACAATTTTTTGTGTGTGTGTGTGTGTGTGTGTGTGTGTGTGTGTGTGTGTGTGTATGAGATTCATAGGCATTTTGAGAGTGTATAGGGACTAGCTCACATTTGGAGCTAGCCTCAATCTGATTTGAAGATCTTATGTTTGTGGCAGTTGCACATCGACTTTAATTTTCACCACTGGAGTCACTTTACCCAATGCAGAAGTGCTTTTGATCTGCCTTTCTAATGACTGCCAGTAGGTGAATCCTTTTCTTTCTTTTTTTTAGACAAACTCAAATTGCAGGAGAATCTATGTAAAAACAACCCTTCTGCTCACTTGATCTTTGGTCTCACTAGTTTTATGTTATAACCCAAATAATGTTCATTTAGTAAGTTATGATCAGAAAGAAGATAAGATAATTGGGGTTTTAATCTTTTTTTTCTACTTTATGGCCTACTGTATCTTTCTTTATATAGCATGGCAACATCCAACCCAAACAAATGATTCTGCAGTATGATGCTAAACAGTTGTTTAACAACAGCAGAATGACTCACAACAAAAAGTTTTATTTTCCTATGGCATTGTACTTTTATTTCTGCCACTGAAGATGTCTGTCTGTTTGTGGACAAGCAGGATCAATTACCTCCTAATCTTCACCACCCAATGTTTGTGCTTTTCCTACTTACAAAGTCAGATTTAAAAATTCAAATTAGGTTTTTGTCTCTTTGTTTCTTATCCATACTGGATTATGTGTTTCCAGTTTTCTGTGAAGATGCATACTCAGCACCATTTTCATCTACCATAATACTTTACAGGCTGACTAGTTTTTTAAGAGAAGCTGTTTGAATCACACTGCTGTGCAAGATGGGAGGGCTGCTAATTCCCAGCCTGTGAGTAACTGTACACTGCTGTAGAAATCTGCTCGTTTGGATTCACAGGGTTTAATCATACTTCAGCCTGGTAATAATGTGCATTAAACCCTGCAAAGAGACATCCTTACAATACAGATTGCTGTTTTTAATGACTCCCTCAGAACGTCTCACGCTCCTAAATAATGATCTCACTCTGTAGGTCTTACAGCACACAGCACACAGCTCACAACTCACACAGCATGTCATTTTATCACCCACTGTGGAATAAGTGGGGTATTGGCTTAGCAAAATGAAGCTGCTGTTGTTTAGCAATGGCCAGGTGACATCAGCAACTTTCAACAAAGAGAATAATTTCCCTCAGGTCGGATGTTGTTCTTGTTGTAACTTAAGTTATGTTTATAATATAGCATCTTTCGCTAAGCTGGCACTGGAGGACTGATCAAGACTTTAAGTTATGTCACTAACTAATTATGATACTTCATTTTGAACATACGAATATTCTTTTGTTGGCTATATTTTAAAAGTTTAGTGGCTATTATCCCCTAGCCCCTTTTTGATCCCCGCTGTTCTGTAGCTTCTAAAACATAAATCAGTTCAGTCAGCAACAAAGTGGTAAAAAAAGAGTTTTTTTACTCCATGTTGGCTCGAGATAAAATGAGAATGAAGATCTTGTTGTGTGTTTGGAGGGAGATTTTGTGATTTCCAAAGACATCAATCTCTATCATGTCTCGTTTATGGGATCCTCTCTTGCTCTTGCTCACAGTCTTCTCTCTCTCTCTCGCCACTTGTGCTGCCATCTGTTCTCGATTAATGTGAGTTACGAGCAGTAATTGAAGCAGCTGTTCATCTGGTGAGCATCCTTTGCTCTGACACACAGCACCTCTCTCAGTCACCATCTCTCACCTTCATTTTCTTTGTTTCTTTGATTCGATCTACTATTATTTTTTGCTGGTTCGACACTTTGCTTCAGACAAAATGTCTCAGCAGTTGCCAGACAGATAAATATATTACAAAAACACACCTGTTCGGTCAGTTGGTGATTCTAACTTGGTCATTGGTTATTGTTTAAAATGGATGGAACAAAGCATTTGTGTATGTAGTAGGTAATGTAGGTGTAGGATTTTGTGTCACATATTTAGTGAGTCCTTACCTTTATTTCTAACGGCTTTATTTTCTTTTTAATTATTAATTAATTAATATCTTTACTTTTCTTGAACAGGGATTTAAGTGTAAATCAAAGCGTAAAGTTGGTCTAATGTCATTTATAAAAACTTTCATTACAAACTAAGCCCCATTGGTGAAATTTCAGAGAAATAAAGATAAAAGATATCACCAACATCTCCACTTTTGTTTCATTTTATTTGTGTACTTCACGGGTCTTTCAGAAACTTGGATAAGACTTTTAAAAAGCAATGAAAGTAAAGAATGGAAAAAATAGCTCACCTTCTTAAAGCAATATTAAGTCCCAAGTCACAATACAGCAACACCTCAAACATTTAGACTTTTACTTAACTGAAATACTCTGCCAGTAACACTATCACATCATATTTATTTTAAACAGTAACGACGAAATGAATCAAGAAACAAGAAATCACTGAAAAACAATCTGCTCTAAATACTAAATATAAAAATCCTGAATAATCTAGTTCTCTGGTGCAAACGACATTTCAACCAGCCAACTTTTTCTTTCGTACTTGTGGCTTTTGTGGTAGTGCAGTTTTTATTTGATGCAGTACAGTATAGCACTAGTTTTAGGTAAACAGTAATTGTAATTTTAAAGGCGTCTGTTAACAGGTCTTTACTGACTTGCTGTTATTTTAGTCAATAACAAATTCAGTAAAGCACTGGGGATCTCTCTTTGTGTTCACAGGTATAATATATGACAGCCATATCAAATTCATTTGTTTTTCAACAGGCTACTTTTTAAACATTTAAAGTATGATATAAAGTAATTTTGTTACTGTAAAATAGTTCCCAACAAATTTGTCCATTTTTATTCATCTACCATGATACAGTCAAATTTAGGTGCATATGGTCACTTCTGGCTTCACTATAACATTGAGGCTTCAAAATGCAGAGTTTACATCCAGCGAGTGATGTTATGGTGGATATGTTCATCTTTTTATAAAGTCTATGGGCGGAACACAGGCAGTCATTTAAGACCACTTTTCTGGTCACTGGTCAAAGTTCAGTCCTGAGTCTCTTTTAGCACTTTTGGTTGTCCCCATCTACTCTCTAAAGAAATATCTTTTTAGCTACTAAATGCCCCACTGTGTTCACTGATTCTGTCTGTGTACAGAATTTTCTTTTTTTTTTTTCTATGACAGCAGCAAGATTGAACCACACAGTAAATCAATGAAACGAACAGTTTATCTCTATGCTGAAAATCTCTAAAAACTCACAGAAAGGTAGGGGACCTGTAGATTCACTTAAATCTTTGTTGGTAATCATTTGGTATTTTAAAAATATTTAAATTAATAACATAAACAATGTTTGAGTTCTACGTAAGTATGAACAAAGAAAACATGTCAGCTCACCTGTCATGTTAAAGGGCCCGTCTAAGTGCTCAACTGGGAATCAGTGTGAAATACCTGCAAACCAGACATAACCGCAGCAGCTTGGGAAGAGACTCTGTAATCTGACAGGATTTTTCAGAGATGTTCCAGAACACCGCTGAGAGAAAGAATGAATAAACAATACCAAGAGTGTGTTTGTGTGTGTGTCTCTGTAAGGCTGTCTGCACCCCCTGCATGTGCTTAGTGGGCAGCGTAGCCAGACTGAGCTAATAGGCAGGATGTGTGTGAGCAGGAGGCTGGAGGTGGTGGTGGAGGCAGACTCTTCCTGCTGTCATTTTCTGTCTGGATCTGGCATGTTTACGCCACTGATAGGGGTAGAACGTTCTTACACACACACACCTATATAGATTTAACCTCTCATCCTCACTCTCTCACTCCCATACGCACACATGCTACTCAACCTTACCCATTATGCTGCTTGTCTGCTCATGCAGAGATAATGATCATCACTGTGATTATAACTTTCCTCCTCTGATATAATTATCCTTTTTGACTGGATTTTCCCCCTAGAAGGTCCAGAATAGAACATGAATGCCTAAATGAGAAACACTGCATCCTCCACATACTAGCCAGATCAGCATGAAGGCAACAGTTTTGAGGGGCAGTGCTAAGTAGAGGTAGGCACACAGGTGGGGTGTCCATATGTCACCCCAGCACTACATCCCAGTCTAGCTCCTCTTCTATCCTCTCCAGTCTGCATGAGGGTCAGAGGCCAGGTTGCTATATCTCTATCCCCAGCACGGACACTTGGCATCATTGCTGGTAGTTGATACTACTTTACAATAGATACAATTATCAAATGGAAATTAAATTTTTTTCCCAGTCTAGTGCATGACCCAGACACACACAGTTTATTAAGATAAGATAAGATACCTTTATTAGTCCCACAAGGGGAAATTTCATGTTAAGGCTGCCGACCTATTGCACGCAATGGCGGCGCCATCTTTCCCTCCGACCATACATAGATTACACGAAAACATCACATGGGGAAGACAGGTCAGAGAGGTATAACAATGGAAAAGCACCACATGAGGAAAGATAAGGAGAAAAAAACTAACTCCCCCCAGACTGAGCTCCAATAGGGAGATCAGTTTGAGAACAGAAAAAAAAAACACCTCTGCACATAGCACATGAAAAAACTCTTAATACACCAAAGAAACACATGACAAGCAACAGGGATGGGTAAAGGGTGAGAGACAGCCAGACTCCTTGATCCACCGTCAGCATCAGAAGGGAATAAGCGTCGAAGGCGTTTGGAGGGGTAAGGGGGGATGAGTGTACATCTGCATGTGTATATATATGTCTGTGTGTGTGTGTGTCCAGAGTTCAGTTGAGACAGTGTCCTTAGCCTTGCCAGGCTAAGTAAACAGTCTTCCAGCCAACCCGGGTGGCCTTGCATAGAATGGGAAGAACAGTCTAAACACAGTCCATATCAGGGTGTTGTTGTTCAGCTCCAGCCTTGAGACCGCAGCTGGCGCTGAAGGGGTATCCGCATGAAGTGATGGTGGTTTTTACTTTAGTGCGAACAACTCATGGGAATTTAAAGTTGTTCTAACAGTCCGACACTGGTCTCTCAATCTCCCGTTGGAGAGCCGTGAGCTTACGCTGACGTGATGTTGTCATTCTTGTGCTCAAAGAGCCGAATCTGAGAACTCACGACTGCAGTGAGCTTCTCCAAGATGTGATCCAGTTGTCACTGAGAACCAAGAGAACCAGAAAATTTGTTAATTTAATCAACAGATGTTGATTGCCTGGTGTTATGGTTTAAGTTGTGGTTGTCAACAGGAATGACTTAGAGCTGTTGGAATTAATCCTGCCACTTTAAAGCATTTATTCAGTATTTATATACCCATTATTTGACAATCATTTTGGAGTACATCTATGATATTCCTAATGAAAGAGTTCTTATAATTTCTAAATGTATTTTTAAAATATACACTACCAGTCAAAAGTTTGGACACACCTTCTCATTTAATGGTTTTTCTTTATTTTTTACTACTTTCTGCATAGTAGATACATACTGAAGACATCAAATATATGACACAAGATATGTGGAACTATGTAGCAAAGAAAAAATGATAAATAACTCTAGATATGTCTTATATTTTAGATTCCTGAAAATAGCTACACTGAAACACGCTTTGTTGACAGCGTTGCAAACCCTTGGTCTTCTCTCAAGGAGCTTCATGATGTAGTCACCTGAAATTGTTTTCACTTCACAGGTGTGCCTTGTCAGAGTTTATTTGTGGAATTTCTTGCTTTCTTAATATGGTTGGGACCATCAGTTGTGTTGTGCAGAATGCAGGTTGGTACACAGCTCACAGCCCTGACAACTGTTAGCTGATTGGTTCTCACCATAATATAAATTCTAAATAAAGAGAAACAACAGTCCATCATTACTTTCAGAACTGAAGGTCACTCAATTCGGAAAATTGCTAACAGCCAGGGCAGTCACAAAAACCATCTACTGTACGACTAAACTGGCTCACATGAGGACCGCCCCAGGAAAGGAAGACCAACAGTCAAGTCTGCTACTGAGGATAAATTCATCTGAGTCACCAGCCTCAGAAATTGTAAGTTGACAGCATCTGAGATTAGAGCCCAGATAAATGCCACACAGAGTTCCAGTAGCAGACAAATCTCTACATCAACTGTTCAAAGGAGACTGCGAAAATCAGCCTTTACTGTCAAATAGCTGCTAAGAAACCACTACTAAGGAAAAGCAACAAGCAGAAGAGATTTGTTTGGGCCAAGAGACATAAGGAATGAAAGACCAGTGGAAATCTGTGCTCTGGTCTGATGAGTCCAAATTTGAGATCTTTGGTTCCCCCTGCCATGTCTTTGTGCAACACAGAAAAGGTGAACGTATGGTCTCTACATGCATGGTTCCCACTGTGAAGCATAGAGGAGGAGGTGTAGGGGTGCTTTGCTGGTGACACTGTTGGGGATTTATTCAAAACTGAAGGCATACTCAACCATTATGGCTGCCACAGCATCCTGCAGCGATCCCATCCAGTTTGCATTTAGTTGGACCATCATTAATTTTTCAACAGGACGATGACCTCCAGAGTGTATATGGGCTATTTGACCAAAAAGGAGAGTAATGGAGGGCTGCACCAGATGGCCTGGCCTCCATAGTCACCTGACCTAAACCCAGTTCTGATGGTCTGGGATGAGATGGACCGCAGAGTGAAGGCAAAAGGGCCAACAAGTGCTCAGCATCTCTGAGAACACCTTGAAGACTGTTGGAAAACTGTCAAAGGGGATTAACTGCATGGTGCAGTATATTTACAGGTGCAGGGAAAGGGGGCACAGGGTTCCAGGGGGGAAAGTGGGGAATCCACACAGTCTCTGTTCTCCTCTTCTTGCTCACACAATCACTCCTCTTCTGCCACTCACACTTCTCCACGCTCTATGCCACTCTGACAAACAGACACTCCAAACTGGTTAAGGGACAGGTCCAAGAAATCTATGTACAAAGAGAGATCAGGTTAGGAACACTAGTGGACGGAGACTTGAGAACAAACTCTAGGATTTTGCCGGCAATATGAACTCAGATAGCTCAACGATCCACAACATTAAAACCTTAAACCAGCTTCTTAAAACTCACTTTAATTGGACAGCTTAAGTATTTCATATTTTGTAGCAATTTAACTTTTGACTCTGATTTTTTGAAAAGTGCTCCACAAATAGAGAATATTATAATATTAGCCTGCTGTGACTGACTGAGGCATTTTCATAATGAGTGTGTTAAGGCATATGGCCTCAGCTGTAATTACCAACCATTTAAATCACTTTCGTGTTAATCATCAGTGAAATGACACCGTGGTCTGTTCACATTCTGCACTGAGACTTGACCTCAGACTCCATTTGTTTCAATGAAGCTGTCTGAAGATGAGGATGGGACAAAGACGGCATGGCTGTAGAAAGTGGCAGGCGGGACAGCAGCTAGCATGTAATCTAATTGATCTCCTCTTTGTCTTAATTCACTCACTGTCATGAGAGCTTGTGCTTAAATGGGGGGAGGGAGGGTTGGATGATAAATGAGAAGTAAAAAGAAGAGGAATGAAGGCGAAGAGAGAAGGGGGCAAGACAATTAGGTTACAGTAAGGTCAGCAGTGAGAGAAGAAGATATGTTTGTGTTGCACGTGCCGTCTCTTGAGTTGTCTTCATGAATCTGATGTCATGATGCATTGTCTCTAATCCAGCTGTGAAATGCACAAGGGGTCCTAATGAAATGCATGTTGCTGTGTGTTATATGGAAAGAGTGTGTAACCAATGTGTAAATGCCACATCGGTGCTCGACCTTTTCATTATTTAAGGTTATGTGAAAATCACTGAGCACTTCTTAAAAAGTTACTTTTAATCCAAAGGTTGTTTTTACTACTGTTGGAGTCAAATTGTTAAATGTTGCCATTATTGTACTTAAATTTGTAAGGCTTGGTTCAAACTATATGGTCAAAGACATTACTTTGTTTCTGACTCTCTCCCCAGCGTGTTGGTGGAGGAGGCTATAGTCTTTTATAGGAGCACATCCTATGTGAGGGTTCTGTTTTCTTGTTTAGTAAACTTCCTGCCTTTATGACCCTATTGTGGACAGGAGGTCACACCAACGCACCCCCAGACACAAACTCACACTCTCACGTGCACATCCATACACATACATACACATACACACCTAGTGCCTGACACCATAGGGGGATTTTTACAATGAGTGTTTGTGAAACTGTGTGTCACAGAAATAAAAGGCTGCTGTGGGGTGATTGTTCTTCGAAGTGGTCTTACACCGAGGGCAGAAGGGCTGCTCTGAGATCCTTCCCTTGCTAGCATGTGAAAAACTGGTTGAGGTGTTCATCTTGCTTCGTTATCGGGAATAAGTCTCTAAACCAGTGGGGCTGTGGAAGCGCAGACCCAACAACTACAGCTAATGTACCTGAGTTTTTCAGACACTGAATAATGATGTCTTGCTGTGTTTGATGACCAAATATCAAAGCAAATCAAAAATCTATAAATAGAACAGGTTTCATTAGGGAACATTTAGGATACCCCACGTTAAAAACAAAGAATAATAGATGCATGGCTAACACATATGTGCAAATAAATCAAACAGTACAGTAGTGTGTGGACTAGCAAGTAGATTAGACTAAAGTAAAAATATTTTAGAGAAGAGCACAGTTTTCTGTGTGCTTTTAAACAATTCAAATACAGCTGTTGGAACCATAGAACAAAAACAGCTGTGCCAAACTCTGTTAACTATCAAGTGTAACTGTTCTCCTTATTCAGAATGGGTTCTGTAAATGTTTAAACTATTGGATCTTTTTCAGAGCCTTCTCAAAGACAGTCAAAAATCTAAAATGGAAAGACTTCTGGCTTGCTGAACAGGAGGCTATTCCCTAACAGTGGAGCTAACAGTACAGTCGAATCCCAAGTGTTAAGGACATAAATGAAGAAACAAAACTTGTAATATTTATAATGTCTTTGTTCAACAGTCAGACTTCAAAGCAACAATCCACATTTAGAGATAAATATGATAAATAAGGATATTACATTTTTTTAAACTTAACTTTTCATGGTGTGAACAAAGAACCAAACAGACCATTTAAAGTGAAAGTTCTGTTATGTAGTGTTAATATGGTGAATGTTTGTATTAAACATGGTCTAAAGTTAGTGTATTGATCCCCAGCTCCTCCACTCCATGTGTCACCATATTTTTGGATACACCAGAGTGCGAGTGTGTGTGTGAATGTTAGATAAGAAGCACTTAGGCATAGAAGAAGAAAAAAGAGTGCAGTATGAATGCGTGTCTGCTTTGGTGAATAAGACCTGTAATATAAAGTGCTGAAAGTGAATAGTAAGGTGCTATATAAGTACCCGTCCATTTAGCATTTTGCTAAATTAATCACCGCTATGCCCTTTTATGTATACGTGTAGCTTTATTGCTGTTTTGCATAAAACTGCAGTTATATATTTTTGCAGTATTTCAACAAACCTCAGAAGAGAAATAAACAAGTGTTTCAAAATGTCAAAAAATATGACATTTAAAAAATGTAAAAAAAATTATAATTGTGTTTTTTCTTTTCAGGCTTACTTTCGTCAGGGTGTTGCCCTACAGTACCTGGGTCGTCATGCCGATGCCCTGGCAGCGTTCGCTTCCGGCCTCGCCCAAGACCCCAAGAGTCTCCAGCTGCTTGTTGGTATGGTGGAGGCTGCCATGAAGTCGCCTCTAAGAGGTGGGCATGTCTAACACCGGACTTCATTCCGCCTTTCTCTCACTGTGCCAACACATCTGAAACAACATGACTCACATTTACAAGGGGAGAAACAAACAAAAGAACATCATAAGCAGAAAACTACAATTTTGTGCTGGAAAACTTGTAGGCAAGGAAAGTTAGATGTATGCACTAGGGAAACTGCCAAGTTATTACTTTTCTTTTATTCTTTTATTCAGTAGCCCTCCTCCGGGACTAGGATGTGAAAAAAAATAAAAAGATCCCTCTGATGATTCAGGCCGCACAAAGAAAGGGATGCATGTTTGATACGAGAGATGAGAGATATATAGAGAAAAGAGAGATTCAGAAAATGCATAAAACAAGCATCTTAGATAGAACGGAAAGAGAAACGTGGAGATAAAAGGTAGTCATCGCCAGCTTCCACTTGTGGAAGTAAAGGAATGACTCTCATCCATTCCTGCTTCAGATGAATCTTCTTGACAATGAAGTGACAGGTGTCACATCTACTGCCAATTATAAAGACTGTTGTTGTCTGGTGTCTCCCACAGTCATATTTATTTACATTCAGGTACAGCGAGTGAGTGAGTGAGTGAGCAAGTTACAGTATTAATGCTGTCAACATAGCATTATTGAAGCCATCTAAGTTAAGGAAGGTAAAAAATGAATAGGTATATATGACATGGTATGATTTTTCTGAGACATAGGCAGGATTCACATGTTGTTTCAGCTCTTGACTGTGGGTGTGCCTTATATTTAGGCTGGAGCAGAACACAACCTAACAGATTAAAGGAGTAAGGATTAGCCAATCTAGCTGCCTTTTATAAATTTGCTTATACAACAACAGCATAACAGGGTGATGATTCTCTGAAGTGACCAACAACTAGATACAAGTTATGTTTACATGTCATAACATAATTTGATTGACAGGCAGCAGCACTGGTGTATTTGAATAAATACGATTTGATTGTTGAAGCTGAACTTTCCTTCAGTTCTTGAACCCTCAAGAAATATAGCTTTGTTAGGCAAAATCTTTGTAACACAAAGAATTACACAATTGTTACTGTAAAGTGATTGTTGAATTTAGTACAATAATGCACTATGAAAAAATGTAATGTGATTACAGTGATTGTAAGGTAGAGTACTCCTAAAGCCCAGACAAAATGGGAGGATTGTGTCAGAAAGAGCATCTGGTATAAAATCTGTGCCAAAGCAAAAGCAGGAAAACCAACCATCTGTCCAAATATCCATCCATTATCCTTACTGTTTGGAAGCTGTAGCCCCAGCTGACTTAGCCAACATGTTTTTGGACTATGGCAAAAAAACATGCAAAGTCTACACAGACAGACCCCAGGCAACTTTTTCTCTGTATCTACTGTACAATATAAAGCGCCTTGAGGCGACTTTTGTTGTGATTTGGCGCTATATGAATAAAATTGAATTGAAAATTGAATTGAATTGAACTAGGACCTTCTTCCTTGTTGTGGGTAGCATTGCTACCCACTGTACCGCTGTGTCGGCCCACAAAAAATTTGGACCTGTCCAGTTGTAGTTGCACTATAGACCTCCACATGTCCAGCATGCATACAAATAAACAACAGAGTCGTGTTTAAACAGGCTTGTAGCAGGCAAAATACAGTAACACAGATTGTCATAAATAGGAAACTTGGTGGCTTTATGACTTGATAGCTTTATATGGACCAAACTGCAATTAAAAAAGGCTATAGGGGAGAATTTTTTTTTTTTTTTTTTAATTAAAGCCAGTAAAATAGAAAAATAATTCTCTGCCATAAAGGGATGCATCATCTTTACTTTTAAACCCCAAACTGTAGATACTGAGCAAGACGGTTATGAAAAAATGTAATTTGATACACAAATAGAGCTGTGGGATAAATGAGCACATTAGCCTCCGAGAAATGTAGTAGAGCAGAATTATAATGTATATGTACTTTGTTACATTCCATTTCTATTGGTGTTGAATTTTGTGGGTTTTTGATTAAGTTAAAGGTACACTTCAGCGCCGAGATTACATTTTAGACAGATCGTAAACTGCAGCTTCTTTAATTGCAGACAGCACATTGCCAGCGGCTGAAGCGGGCCACAGAGGTGGAATGCTAATTTTAAGGCCAAATACTAATTTCTAGAAATAATGACTGACATTTGAAAGATTTCAGTGGGTGTACACACTTCTGAAGCACAGAAAACTTATTATGTGTTCTGATTAATTCCTGATTATGTCCTCTTCCAGATTTAGGAAGTTCACAAACATCCTTAAATTAAAGCGCTGTGGACACTGAAGGGTCTAGGTTAGTTTTATCATTATGTTTATTCACATGAATTTGCTTCTCGCAGGGTTCATGATGAAATATTTACAAGGTAGATTCTCATGTGTCATTGATCTAACCACCCCACAGTTCACAGTGTACTTTTATGTGTAGGTCTCAACAGCACACAAAGATGAAGGAAAAGTACAAACAATCAAGAATGGTTTGCAGGCTAGAATTTGCACTGGATTATGTTGTTTTGCCCTTCAGCTGTATCTGAATTAGAGCTGGGCATTTGCATGTGTTCTTGCACCAGCCAACCTCCCTTCATCTTATTTCCCTTTGAGGTCCAACTTGTGTATCCAGTGGGGTTGAGCACAAGGCTATTGATAATGGACTTTATTATCATGTTTCAAATTAGAAATTTACAACAGAAAACAAAAGACATTGTTTCAAAGTTTAAGCAGTAGCGCTGCCAGAAGAATGGAGTAGATGGAAAACAAAAAATGCACATTTTGAAAATGATGACAGTATGTTTGAATCAGTGGCAGCAGCAAACAGTATATCATAACTGAGTCCAGCCTGGACTACAGCAAAGCTCTCCCGCAGGTCTGTTGCACTGCAGGAGGTTGTTCTCCCACCCAAGGGCAGCACCCTTCAAAACTTGATCTCTTATAATCTTCAAAGCAAGCCTCCAAGTAAAATTGAGTTGCAATGCTTGAGTAAGCAGTAGGCAGGGCAACATGTTGGACCATAGAGAATGTCAGTATAGTGTGCAGTACACACACACTAAGGAGCTGCATTGTTATCAGCATGAAAGAGTAGGAGGCTCCTCTGTCTTTCTAGGCCTCTAGGGTAGACAATTGTAACAGAACGCTATCTACTAGGTCCTCCTCAGATTAGCCTGATAAACAAAACTTTTCAGTTTGACAAAGCAGAATGAAAGACTCGAAAAATGCAAATGGCAACTGCTACAGTTCATCTCAAATACTACAAAATATGACTTTTGACACAAGATAACTGTTTTGTTTTGTTTTGTTTTTTGGGGGGTTGGGAGGGGGTATTGAACTTGGAATAGATATATTTGTTTTTGTAAAAATATTTCAGTTAGTCCCTTTCAGCAGCAGCAATTTCAATTACATACTTTGTTATGGGTGAATGTGGATTTTTTTTCCTCCTAGATGTTCCACAAGCAATCGTTTTCCAATTTAGGGATTGTTTAATTGCATAGAACCCCAAAGAGTTGCGATCAACTTGAATAACAATAGCTTTACTTCATGTCTGCTCTGTGTGTCTGCTTCATTATGATATTCACATAGTGAAGGAGACACACGCGCGCCTGCTTGCACACAGAGTTGAACACAAAGCTGAGATGTGCTGCAATCTTTCCAAAACATGGAACATGGAACTTAAGTCCTTTATGTCTTTAAATAGAAAACTGTTGTTTGAGGCTACATACATTTAGCTTAAATTATATGAAAATGTCATCTGTGAAGCAGAATTTTGTAGATGTAGTTGTCATCAGATAGCAGATGCATATTTTTGTGTGTTTGCTCTGAGACTATAACATAGTAGCAAAAGGATATAAGATTCTGTGCTGTTTAACTTCAGACTTTTCTGAAGTTACACAGCACTTACAGAGCAATATAGACTTTAAAGTGTGCTTACATAAGCTTAAAATGGGTCATGCCAGACCTAATGAGGCTTTACCAGCATTGCTTGTAAGTGTGGGTGCATTTTATCGCTTATTAATTTAAGTCTCTACTTGTAAGAGTAAGTGTGATATTACTTCTTAAAAGTTGCATAGTGTTGCTTTGAAAGTGTGCACGAGCACAAACACAGAAGTTCCAGGGCTTCTGCTTTTATTTTACTTTCTGTGTAGAAAAAGAGCCAGGGCAGGTGTAGTGTTCTTTCTGTATCAGCAGGATGCTACAGTCCCACAGCCGAATGCCACAGGGCCAAGGAAGTTTTCAGGCCACACACTCAGTATCTTGTCCAATGGCGCTTAAGAATGGTCATATTAATGTTTGTAACACATAAAATGATAAATAATTGAATTTTCTTAAATCACCTGTGTGTTTTTGTCTATCTGTCACATCTTCACAGACACACTTGAGCCCACCTACCAGCAGCTGCAGAAGATGAAGCTAGACAAGAGTCCGTTTGTGGTTGTCTCCGTCATCGGCCAGGAGCTACTGACACATGGTTTCCATGGAGCCTCAGCTGTAGTTCTGGAGGCAGGGCTGAAGATTGGCACGTGCTCACTAAAGCTGCGTGGATCCGTCTACTCTGCCCTTAGTTCTGCATACTGGTCTTTAGGTAATATAGAGAAGAGTATGGCCTACATGCAACAGGACCTGGAGGTGACCAAGACTCTAGGTATGGAAAACTTGAAAGTAGTAGTTTATGGTGTGTTGAAAAACGGTTACAGTGTAGGTAAAATTCGTCTTCCACAGGTGACCAGTCAGGGGAATGTCGAGCTCATGGGAACCTCGGCTCTGCCCTTTTCTCCAAAAGCAATTACAGAGAAGCACTGGCCAATCACAGAAACCAGTTAGTACTGGCCATGAAGCTCAAGGACAGAGAAGTAAGTTTGCATGCATGTATTCATAAGACACATTAGACATACACCCACTTCATCTTGGTTTAAATGTGTTTTGCTTCTGAAGGAAGCAGGTTAGAAATAACAGTCCAATTGCTGTGTAGCAAAGTGGATATTAACATGGTTCTTGACATTACATTAACAACAGGTTATTTGTCTAAAGAGCTTCATTCTTAAGGAGAACATTTAGTATGCTGCTCATTGAAAAAAAGACATTGATGAAAGTAATTATTTTTTAAAGTGAGAAAAGAATATAAGATGTATATTGACATCTAATACCAAATGACATCTAATACTATTTGATGACCTTGTCTCTAAAGGAAACAACCAGCTGGTGTAAATCTTTTTTTAAGACGGGTGATAAATTAAGAAAAACAAATAAAAAGCTGAAATGTCATCAGACAGAACCTGTGGATAAGTACTTTTGCTCCCCAAAAGAGCTCCTCATATGTACCATTTACCTGTATTCAACAAAAACATGATTTGACAACGCAATTCAGACCAAAAGCATATTATAAGCAGAAATCAGCCAAACGTCTGGTACCAAAAAGACTTATCCCTTGTCTACAGAATGACTGTTCACATTCATATAGGGAGTTTAGTTTCACAGTCTATTGTTCAGCTCTAGGTGGAACTCTAATGATGACAATAAAAAGAAATTTTCATACTATCCATTTTCTACCGCTTTTCTGGGTTTGGATCTCGGAGGCAGCAGTATAGGCATAAAGTCTCAAACTTCATTCATGTCAACCACCTCTTCCAACCAATGACTCAGTCATTGCTTCCAATTCATCCAGGGAGACACCGGATGTGTCACGGCACTGAGTCTGCAACCCAGTATTTAGTTTCAGACTCTGGAATTATATTTTTTGATTATTGTTGTTGCTGGTTTTGGTTATCTTTATTTCTTATGTTCTTAGTGACTGTAGTCCTTCCTCCCTTAGTCTCTATCTCAGCCTGTGTTTAGTCTCTGTTCCCATGTCTACTCTGTGCTGTGCCCATGTCCCACGTTTCATGTCTAGTCCCCCTTGTTTCTATGTTCTCTATGTGTCCCCAGTCACTGTGTTAAGCTTGCATTTCGGTCCGTGTGTTTCCTGTTTGATTTTGATAGTTCCTTGTCCTGTGTTCAGTGTACTCAGTTTTGCTTCCTCCCCATCTCGTTACGTCAGATTAGTCCCAGTGTTGTGTTTCCTTTCTGTTTCCCATTCCCTCATTACTCCCTGTGTTTTCCTCTGCCCATTGTCGCGTCATACCCTCTCTGTGCTGCTCCTGGTCTCCGTGTTTGTTTTCTCGTCAGCTCCTACTTTTTTAGTTTCTTTGTTTTCTAGTTTCTGGTCTCCTGAGTTCCTAGTTTCCTAGCTCCCGGTTATTATGTTTTGTTTCTTAGATCTAGTATTCAAGTTTTCCTAGTGAATAAAGCTGCCACTTTAAGTTACCTTTTCGCGTTCGAGTCCTGCACCTGGGTCCCACATCCTGCCTGCCACAGCACAGCCATGACCAAGGCTGGACTGGGACAAAAAATCGGCCCGGGCATTTTGACTAGAGACCGGCCCACCAGGATAAAGATTGAAAATGTGACGTCATTCAGGGATAAAACCGCAAAGGATTCTGGGAACTTGTGGCAAGAGGTACTAGCGCACGCAGGCTTTCAATTGAACTCAGTTACACAGCGATAAAAAGAAACCCAAAAAATGGCAAGAAGCTGTTGTATTATTATTAACTGCAATAGCCGGTCGCATGACAGCCACAGGAAGTCGACGGGTAAAGAGATCGGTTTTTTTTTTTTTTAATCGGATTACGTCGTTGAAGTGAAAATTTTTAAGCCATGTTTCCGAAGTAAGAGCCGATGGATGGTCTGGATATACCAAATATAACGTCTCAGAACACTCCAGCTCACATGTTAGTCTGTTCCAAGCATTCCCACAAAGGTCAGAGTTTTGTAGTAGTTAATACGTCATTTTTCTTAACATAATTGGTGATATAGGTTACAAGCAAGTCTGGCGCTGAACAGAAATTGTCGCGCTATGCTCCTTTATTTATTGTGCATAAATAGTGAATTATTCTGACACAATATTGCGTTTCGCTTCTGTTATAACCATGGTACACTGACAAAAACATATACTTTTATTCACAGGATAAAACAGTTGTTTTGTATCACTAATTGTCCATTGCGATTACAATATACAATATTATTGTCACTGCTACATTTCTGTAATGCTACTGTAACCGGTTTCTGCTTCATCCCGCTGCAACAGTTCGGCCCAAACAGACTCCTCGACTCTGCGTTGTGTAGTGTTTTTAAAAAGACAAGGAGTCTCTGATCGATCGTTGCCACTTTATTTCCTAAATGGAAACAACGGTGTATTATCAGTGCACAGGCTCGCCATACACCACTCCGCACAGCACACTCTCGTATGGCTACGGCAGACTGGCAGCGATTACTGCAGCAATATTACAATTTCTAATATACAATAAAATAACAGCAACAACAAATGATGTACCTGAATGGAAACAACGGTGTATTATCAGTGCACAGGCTCGCCACACACCACTCCGCACAGCACACTACGGCAGAACATCTCATTAGCATTCCGCTTTAGCATACAGTTTCACACATTAATAAACAAATGAAAAGTACATAAAACTGGTGTTGGACATGTGTCCACTAAGCACTTATTACACTCGGTGCTCGTCAGCTAATCAAACATGTTTTATGTGTCTGTACTACTTAGCTATATTGTGTGCGGAACAATACAACTCACCTCTCGTATGGCTCGTACGGCAGACTGGCAGCGATTACTGCAGCCAGCCACACCGAGAGGGGGGCGCTGTTTCCCCATTACACTGATATTTGTGGCAAGTGGAATAATACCACATAAACACTGTTACACTACCAGAAATTATTTCCACTACTAATTAATTACCGTTGAGCTTAAAGGTCCTATTAATAAACTGTTAATGAATGTGTATTTATGAAGACGATTTGTGAGACTGGTAAATTTATGATATGTACAATAGTCTTTCGTTCTACACGGTGCATTTCAAGGTCCTGTACCCATCCGTCGGTAAACTGTACCTGGGCTTGTTGCAGTGACCTGAAGTTACTAAAGTTCATGAGTGTATGCACTCACTCCAAGAAGTGTATAATTATAAATCTGAGCGTGGTGAAAGTTGGGCAGCACGCTGACGTCTTTTGTCCACTCTTTCACTCCTTTGATTTTTTCCTCGTATCTTTTCTTTGTCTTTTCGTCGAGTCTGTCTTTGTACGGACCGGCATTATTCTCCTTTTGTTTTGTACATTCCTTTTTTGTGCGGCAAAGAAAAAAAAAAGAAGGTATTGGAACCGGAGAATGAACGTTTTGCGGTGCTGCAAATGTTTGCATTTGATGCGGTACTTGGATTGTTTTGCCACGAGTTCCCGGCATGCAATGCGCGAAAATCACGTGATTGCTAAAGAAGGGGGAGGGTGCAGCCAGCCTCCTCGGCTGTAATTGGTCCAGCCCAGAGTCGATCATGACCAATTGGCCAATCCAACACCTTTCATTATATATATACCCTTCCTAAAAAAAAAATTTAAAAAAAAACCATCGGCCCATAAAAACAAAAAATCGCCAGCGGCCCACCGGGCAAATGCCCGGTATGCCCGATGGCCAGTCCAGCTATGGCCATGACAGGATGAGCCTGAGCCTGGTTTTGCCTAAGGTTTTAAGGTTTCTTCCTGTTAAAAGGGAGTTTTTCCTTCCCGGTGTCACCAAGTGCTTGCTCATACAGGTCATTTGATATCTGTATTATTGTAGGGTCTTTACCTTACAGTATAAAGCGCCTCAAGGCAACTGTTGTTGTGATTTGGTACTGTCACCAACCTAAAATCACATTTAATAAAGAAAAGGCATGCAGATATTTATCTCTGTTCAACTTTCTCCCTGACATAAGAGATTCTGTCTAATCAATTAATTTTTCAGTGATGATGCATCCGTGCAGTGACTGCATGTTATGTAATGCAATGATTTGTTGATTTGTTCTTTGGGAGCTTAACTTAGAATATTTTAAATATATTTCATATTTTAGAGTGATGGCTGATCAAGTATATAATGTACAATAAGAACAACTTTAATTACATATAATCATCTTGCGAGAAATTACATTGTCATAAAAATGTATTGAAACCAAAGAACAAACTTCAAATTTGCTCTTATACATTCACTTGTTTTGACTTATACTCTTATCTTCTGTAACTTTTCCTGGAAAGCAGTTTTTCATTATGCCAGTCCAAAGCTAAACACCTCACATTTCTCCTGAAACACTTTGGACAGTTGTGAAAACCGTAGTTAATTAAATTGTTTTTACAGATTAGATTTCGGACCACTTTACGTCTAAAAGCACAAAGTAAAGCTGTCAGGTTGTTGGTGTGTGTTTCCCTACGTTTAACTTTCATATGTTTGTGAGAGTGTGTACATACAAATGTGTATATGTGTGCTGGTGAGTGTGCAACATGGAGTCATGGCAGATGTATTTATGGCTCACTGGATTTCATATGTAGTTGAATCTTATGAGTTGTGCTTGTGGCTCATTTTAAGGAATATTTTATTGGTGTTTTAATATTGTAGGATAAATCTAAACAACCATACTGATCACTGGTTTCTTTACACTGTATAGAAGACAGTTCTGGTAGCAACTAGATTAGTAAATATTTGAGCTTTTGTCTGATTTGATTTACATTTCTGTCATTATGCTGTTTTTCCTTTCACTGTTTTCTTCCAGTTTATTCATGTCTTTTTTTCTTTTGTGTACTCAGGAAAATAATATAATTTGTTAACGTCATGGTCTGTAGATTTTGTTAGGCCAATGAGGACTTCTACTTATTGTTATTTGTTGACTTTTTAGTTTGCTTTTCACTCTTATTCTTCAGCTCTCATTTTGATTACTATTTGGAAGAGTTTCATTATAGCTTTCTTTCAGTGATTATTCTAGCATTCTAAGTTCTGGGTTTTCTGGTAATTATGGGTTAAGCAGTCTTGTAGTTTTATATTTGATGTTTTAGATGGATGTACCCTCCATTGCAGTCCTCTATGTTGCGTGTTAAGCTACATACACACTGAAAGTGATGTGTGGACCAGCAACTGTGGGGAGTGTAACTGCTGGTGAAGGAAGTACAGTTACCTACAGGTGAGCAACTGAATAAGATGCTAACAAATTTAAACTAAGACCACAGCAATATGCTAATGACCAAAGCTATCAGAAGTAGATTTTTGGGTCTGTGTGAGGGGAGCCTTATTCATTTGATCCTACATTGTCACCATGATTGCCAAACCTCCAAAATGGCAAACAACTTCATGTAACGTGGTTACATGTGTAGCCCTCATTTACTCAATACCATTAAATAAATGGGCTTTGGGTTCTTTTTCTAGTGTACTCTCGTACGATGTTTTAAATTAACTTCTCTTTTGTTTCTGGGATCAATGAAGCTTATTCCTTAACAGTAGCACTACACGCGAAAATTAACACTAGTGTCTATAGTGCAGTAAATCATGTCATACACCATGTAAAGTAGAGCATTGCAACCCTCCTTTAATTTACCAAACAATGAAAACAAGAAAATAATAAAATGGCAGAGTTCAGTATTCAGGCAAACCAAAAACACACACAGCAATTTACCCACTGTACACAGAATCTCCACACATACAGTGTAAACCACCAGTGATAAAACAATTATAGTCCCAAACTAAACCTAAAGCCGGCAGAGATAAACCCTACGTTGCAGGCCTGTATTGCTCCAGTATAAATCCAAAACGATCTCCCAACCGGAAGTTCTTCACTCAACGAGCAAAAAATAAATAAACTCAGTACCTTGTGAAACGTGCAATTCCCACCAGCTTAATCCAGGTAACAAGTTGTCTTCAGCTCCGTCAGAAACACTCCGCTCTGAATGCAGTAGCACAAAGATGAGGAAGGTCCGTGATCTCCACGTGCTCCACAAGCTACCTGTTTTAGCTTCCCACGTTGCCAGAGGTACTCTGAGTGACGCGGGCACTCAGAGTGACTATCTGGGGTGTGTCCGTCGTTATCCAGTTCGGTAACGATCCTCTGCAGCTTGTTACGTTCCACAACTATAGCGAAACGGCAGCCTACAGTAGTCCTTATTAGCGAAACGGCAGCCTACAGTAGTCCTTATTAGCGAACGGCTGGGTTAGCCTCACTTTAACTTAAGATAAGATAGAACTTTATTAATCCCTCGGGTGGGTTCCTCTGGGAAATTCGACTTCCAAAAAGCACAGCAACGACCGAAGTTACAGTTACAGAATTGTTTTATATATATATATATATATATATATATATATAGAGGCCAACTCCAAGCCCATAGCACAAGTCACCATCAAGTGTGGGATCTACCAAGGAGATGCTCTGTCCCCACTGCTGTTCTGCATAGGCCTGAACCCCCTCAGTGAGATCATTAACAAGACTGGCTACGGATACCGACTACGGAACGGAGCAGTTGTCAGCCACCTCCTGTACATGGATGACATCAAGCTGTATGCCAAGAGTGAACGAGACATCGATTCACTGATCCACACTACCAGGCTATACAGCAATGACATTGGAATGTCGTTCGGACTGGAGAAGTGTAGTCGGATGGTAACAAAGAGAGGGAAGGTAGTCAGAACTGAGGGGATTGAACTACCAGAAGGCAACATTGCAGACATAGAGGACAGTTACAAGTACTTGGGGATCCCGCAGGCGAATGGGAACCATGAAGAGGCCGCTAGAAAAGCTGCAACCACCAAGTACCTGCAGAGGGTCAGGCAAGTCCTGAGGAGTCAGCTGAATGGTAAGAACAAGATCCGGGCCATCAACACGTACGCCCTGCCCGTGATCAGGTACCCTGCTGGGGTAATAGGCTGGCCAAAGGAGGAGATAGAAGCCACTGACATAAAGACAAGAAAGCTCCTTACCATGCATGGAGGGTTTCACCCCAAGTCCAGCACCCTGAGGCTGTACGCTAAGCGGAAGGAAGGGGGCCGGGGACTGGTGAGTGTCAGCACCACAGTCCAGGATGAGACAACGAACATCCAAGAATACATTGGGAAGATGGCCCCAACTGACCGAGTGCTCAGTGAATACCTCAGGCAGCAGAAACCCAAGAAAGAGGAGGGAGACGAGGAACCATCATGGAAGGACAGAGCCCTGCACGGTATGTACCACCGGCAGATAGAGGAGGTGGCTGATATCCAGAAATCCTACCAGTGGCTGGACAAAGCTGGACTGAAAGACAGCACAGAGGCACTAATCATGGCAGCACAAGAACAAGCTCTGAGCACAAGATCCATAGAGGCTGGGGTCTATCACACCAGGCAAGACCCCAGGTGCAGGCTGTGTAAAGATGCCCCAGAGACAATCCAGCACATAACAGCAGGGTGCAAGATGCTAGCAGGCAAGGCATACATGGAACGCCATAACCAAGTGGCCGGCATAGTGTACAGGAACATCTGTGCGGAGTATAACCTGGAAGTCCCGAGGTCAAAATGGGAGATGCCCCCAAGGGTGGTGGAGAATGACCGAGCTAAGATCCTGTGGGACTTCCAGATACAGACGGACAAAATGGTGGTGGCTAACCAACCGGACATAGTGGTGGTAGACAAACAGAAGAAGACGGCCGTAGTGATCGATGTAGCGGTTCCGAATGACAGCAATATCAGGAAGAAGGAACACGAGAAGCTGGAGAAATACCAAGGGCTCAGAGAAGAGCTCGAGAGGATGTGGAGGGTGAAGGTAACGGTGGTCCCCGTGGTAATCGGAGCACTAGGTGCGGTGACTCCCAAGATAGGCGAGTGGCTCCAGCAGATCCCGGGAACAACATCGGAGATCTCTGTCCAGAAGAGCGCAGTCCTGGGAACAGCTAAGATACTGCGCAGGACCCTCAAGCTCCCAGGCCTCTGGTAGAGGACCCGAGCTTGAAGGATAAACCGCCCGCAGGGGCGTGCTGGGTGTTTTTTTTATATATATATATATATATATATATATATATATATATATATATATATATATATATATATATATATATATATATATATACACACACACACACACATATATAAATACAGAGACAAATATAAATAAAATATACAAAGGGGATAAATAGAATAAATAGGAATAAAAAATAAAAATACAAGTGAATTGCACATTTCAAGTATTGAGTCTATTGCACTGTTGACTATTTACAAAAAGTATTGCACAAGGTATTGTACAGTGAGGTGAAGAGGCACTACAGCTTAGTTGTTCCCCCCTCCTTTGTCCTCCTGTTTCCCCTCCCTCTCCCCTCCAGAGAGGAGTTAAACAGTTTGATGGCGTGTGGGACAAAGGAGTTTTTAAGTCTGTTAGTTCTTGTCTTGGGGAGAAGCAACCTGTCACTGAACAGACTCTTCTGATTGTTTATGGCCGTGTGCAGAGGATGCCCAGCATTGTTCATAATGTCCATCAGTTTCTTTAATGTCCTTTTCTCTGCCACTGTCACCAGAGTGTCCAGCTTCATGCCGACCACAGAGCTAGCCCTCCTGATCAGTTTCTCCAGCCTGGATGAGTCCTTCTTTGCTGTGCTGCTCCCCCAGCACACCACAGCATAGAAAAGTACTCCAGCAACCACCGACTGGTAAAACATCCTCAGGAGCTTCCTGCAGATGTTAAAAGACCTCAGCCTCCTGAGGAAGTACAGTCGGCTTTGGGCTTTTTTATACAGGTGCTCTGTGTTGCATGACCAGTCCAGTTTATTGTCCACCCACAGCCCGAGGTACTTGTACTTGTTGACCACCTCCACCTCCTCCCCCTCTATCTGAACCGGCAGTGGACCTTCTCTGGACCTCCCGAAGTCCACAACCAGTTCCTTAGTCTTTGAGGTGTTGAGTTGCAGGTGGTTTGTGTGACTCCATGCGACAAAGTTCCTCACCAGACTTCTGTACTCCTCTTCCTGATCATCCCAGATACACCCCATGATGGCCGTGTCATCTGCAAACTTCTGAATATGGCATAATTCAGAGTTGTAGCAGAAGTCAGAGGTGTACAGGGTGAAGAGAAGAGGGGACAGCACAGTTCCCTGTGGTGCTCCTGTGCTGCTGACCACAGTGTCAGACGTGATGTCCTTCAGCCTGACGTACTGTGGTCTGTCGGTGAGGTAGTCGGAGATCCAAGCCACCAGGCAGGGGTCCACCTCCATCCTGTTCAGTTTTTCCTGAAGCATACAGGGCCGGATGGTATTAAAGGCACTGGAAAAGTCAAGAAACAGTATCCTGACCGTGCCTTTTCCCCCATCCAGGTGTGAGTGGGCTCTGTGTAGGAGGTACAGGATGGCATCCTCCACTCCGACACCCGCCTTGTATGCAAACTGTAGTGGGTCCTGGGCATGTTGTACCTGTGGTCGGAGGAAGTTGAGGAAGAGCCGCTCTAGAGTCTTCATAAGATGTGACGTCAGTGCCACCGGTCGGAAGTCATTCAGCTCATTGGGCCGGTTCTTTTTGGGGACCGGGACGATGCAGGATGTCTTCCATAGGGCGGGCACTCTCCCCAGTCGCAGACTGAGGTTGAAGAATCGTTGTAGCGGCTCCCCAAGTTCAGCAGCACACACCTTTAGCATCCTAGGACACACCTTGTCTGGGCCTGCTGCCTTTCTGGGGCGAAGCTTCCTCAGTTGCCTCCTGACCTGATCCACTGTGACACTGGGAGATGTTTGGGAGGAGGGGAGGGGGGGAGATGTCTTGCTGCTGAGAGAGGGATTGGAGGAGGGGGGTGTCATGGTGTCAGGAAGGGGGGGAAGCGAGGGAGGCAGGAGAGTGGGGGGAGGACTCTGTAGTGAAGGTGAGGGTGAGGGTGGGGGGGTTGTGGGCTGGTCAAACCTGTTGAAGAAGTTGTTGAGTTCGTTTGCCTTCTCCACAGTCCCCCCCACTGTGCTTTTCTTGGTGTTGTGGCCTGTGATGGTTTTCACACCATTCCAGACCTCCCTCATATTGTTCCTCTCCAACTTCTGCTCCACCTTCCTCCTGTAGGTGTCCTTTGCTTCCCTCAGGCAGCGTTTCACCTCCCGCTGTGCTGCTTTCATCTCCTCCTTCACTTTGCTCCTGAAAGCCTTCTTCTTCATGTTGAGGACAGCTTTGACTTCCTGTGTTACCCACGGTTTGTTATTAGGATAACACCGTACCGTCTTAGCAGGGGCGACTGTGTCCACACAAATGTTGAGGTAGTCTGTAAGACAGTGTGTCGCCCCCTCTATGTCCTCACCATGTGGGCTCAGGAGCACATCCCAGTCTGTGGTGTCATAGCAGTCTCTCAGAGCATCCTCCTTTTCTGGGGTCCATCTCCGGATGGAGCGCGTTGTGACAGGCTGCCTTTGGACGAGGGGTGTGTATTGTGGCTGTAGGTAAACCAGGTTGTGGTCTGACTTCCCTAGTGGGGGGAGGGGGGTGGCTCTGTATGCATCTCTCACATTAGCATACAGTAGGTCAATTGTCCTGTTGCTCCTTGTGGGACAATTCACAAACTGGTGAAAAGCAGCCAGAGTAGAATCCAGTGTGGCATGGTTAAAGTCTCCAGATATAATAATGAAAGCCTCGGGGTTTTAATGCGTGCACAGCCGCAAGAAACAAAGCACACAGTCCAGCAGACTCACGCTGAAACTTTACGTGTTATGTCACTAGCTTACCGACACTGTGACTTATCTGTCCGAAAAGTCAAAACACACTTACTCTTAGCACATAAAAAACAAGCTAACTTCTCCGGATGCTCCGTGTAACTCACGCACCACCGCCCTCTCTTCTCGCGCTCTCGTCTCTTTTTTCCTTTTCCTTCTCCACCCTGTGTTACCTTCACAGACCTTACCCCCGTAGGAAATTACAGTTCTCACAAACAATTCACAAGAAAAGAAAGATAACTTATTTTAAACAATGCAAACATGTTTTTAATCATTTTACATGAACTCTTACCTTTTTAAATATACAAGAAAATTTAAATAAATGAACTCTTTGATATTTATATTCTCAGATTTCACTTATCTTTTACTATTTATGCATCTTTTTTAACCCGGGTTACACATGGTCACATGTCTGCATGCTCAATAGAGAATATCTCTCACTAATTTGTGTTTTAATTAAAATTTACATGACATTAAAGGTACTCTCTGTGTGTTTTTGCAATTTGACACGACTCCTCAGAAATATGGAATTACACTATCTTTAATGTGTAAAAGTCAGCAGGATATTCTACTGCAAAGTTTTATTATATCAGAGTTTCGACCTCTCTAATGGTCTCTGAAGTTCTGCTGGACCCTTGCAGTTGAACACACACTTGAACATGCACACGCAGTCACTTAATAGCGTGTGATTGCATCCTATATTTATCTCATGTGATTTGTCTCTAGGTAAATCTAAAGAGCCTGATTGAACCACTGTCAGTAAAAGAAATGAGGAACAGTTACCAACTTTTCTGAAGAGCTCAGAGCTCAGGAAAGCTTGGATCAAAACCAAACCCTCTTGTTTCTCTTTTTTTGTTGCTTGTGTGTGTGTCTGTCTGGAAGCTGCAAATGCACCATAGACTCCTGCACGTGTATTGTTGACAGACAGTTATCGACCTTCTTCTCCACAGGTGTGCAGCTTAAGGCGACTCGAACACGGTCATCAACAGAAATCCATATCTCCCACTGTGTGTTTGCTCAACTGTGTTATTTGTGTTTATCTGTGTGGTGTGAGAAGCCTTCAATACTGCCTGCTTCCGAACAAAGTGCTCGTCTGCAGAACACTGGCAGGAGCTTTGGTACAGTTACCATTACAGTTATAACATTAATAATAATAACAACAACAATGATAGGTATTTGCATTTGTGCCCTGAACAATAATCAAAATCAGTCTAAAAAATAGTTTAAAAAGGAAAAGATCTTGACAAGGGACAAATAAAGACATTTCCATCAAATCAAGTATGGCATTAGTTCAAGAAGTTGCAGTCCCTGCAGATCAGCAGACCTCAGAAGACATCACCTTCCCAAACCTCCTACATCTGGTTATCAAGCATGCAGGGGAAGCAGTGTCAGCAGTGTCAGCAGTAATCTTTCTCTGTCTTTATTCATCTGTCTTATTCTATTTCCATGCAAAAGATTTAGGCGCCCATCTTCCTACACCTTTGTACTTACATTGTTTTTTTTTCCCGATCTCCACCCATCCAAGCTTTTCTGAAGAGATTTGTTATCCACAATATAAATCTAATCTAATGAGAGGATAATATTGTTTCTTTTATATATATATATATATATATATATATATATATATATATATATATATATATATATATATATATATATATATATATATATAGTGTGTGTATATACATGTACATGTATGTATATATATATAGGCCTTAACCCCCTCAGTGCGATCATTGACAAGACTGGCTATGGATACCGACTACGGAATGGAGCAGTTGTCAGCCACCTCCTGTACATGGATGACATCAAGCTGTATGCCAAGAGTGAACAAGACATCGATTCACTGATCCACACTACCAGGCTATACAGCAATGACATTGGAATGTCGTTCGGACTGGAGAAGTGTAGTCGGATGGTAACAAAGAGAGTCAAGGTAGTCAGAACTGAGGGGATTGAACTACCAGAAGGCAACATTGCAGACATAGAGGACAGTTACAAGTACCTGGGGATCCCGCAAGCGAATGGGAACCATGAAGAGGCCGCTAGGAAAGCTGCAACCACCAAGTACCTGCAGAGGGTCAGGCAAGTCCTGAGGAGTCAGCTGAACGGTAAGAACAAGACAAGGCCATCAACACCTAAGCCCTGCCCGTGATCAGGTACCCTGCTGGGGTAATAGGCTGGCCAAAGGAGATAGAAGCCACTGACATAAAGACAAGAAAACTCCTCACCATGCATGGAGGATTTCACCCCAAGTCCAGCATCCTGAGGCTGTACGCTAAGCGGAAGGAAGGAGGCTGGGGACTGGTGAGTGTCAGCACCACATTCCAGGATGAGACAAGGAACATCCACGAATACATCACGAAGATGGCCCCAACTGACAGCGTGCTCAGTGAATACCTCAGGCAGCAGAAACCCAAGAAAGTGGAGGAAGGTGAGGAACCATCATGGAACGACAGGCCCCTGCACGGTATGTACCACCGGCAGATAGAGGAGGTGGCTGATATCCAGAAATCCTACCAGTGGCTGGACAAAGCTGGACTGAAAGACAGCACAGAGGCATTAATCATGGCAGCACAGGAACAAGCACTGAGCACAAGATCCATAGGGGCTGGGGTCTATCACACCAGGCAAGACCGCAGGTGCAGGCTCTGTAAAGATGCCCCAGAGACAATCCAGCACATAACAGCAGCGTGCAAGATGCTAGCAGGCAAGGCATACAGTACATGGAACGCCATAACCAAGTGGCCGGCATAGTGTACAGGAACATCTGTGCCAAGTATAACCTGGAAGTCCCGGGGACAAAATGGGAGATGCCCCCAAGGGTGATGGAGAATGACCGAGCTAAGATCCTGTGGGACTTGCAGATACAGACGGACAAAATGGTGGTGGCTAACCAACCGGACATAGTGGTGGTAGACAAACAGAAGAAGACGGCCGTAGTGATCGATGTAGCGGTTCCGAATCACAGCAACATCAGAAGAAGGAATACGAGAAGCTCGAGAAATACCAAGGGCTCATAGAAGAGCTCAAGAAGATGTGGAGGATGAAGGTGACGGTGGTCCCAGTGGTAATCGGAGCACTAGGTGCAGTGACTCCCAAGCTAGGCGAGTGGCTCCAGCAGATCCCGGGAACAACATCTGAGATCTCTGTCCAGAAGAGCGCAGTCCTAGGAACAGCTAAGATACTGCGCAGGACCCTCAAGCTCCCAGGCTTGAGGGTCCCGAGCTTGAAGGATTGACTGCCAGCAGGGGCGGCTGGGGAATTTTTTTAATTTTATATATATATATATACAGGGAGTGCAGAATTATTAGGCAAGTTGTATTTTTGAGGAATAATTTTATTATTGAACAACAACCATGTTCTCAATGAACCCAAAAAACTCATTAATATCAAAGCTGAATGTTTTTGGAAGTAGTTTTTAGTTTGTTTTCAGTTTTAGCTATTTTAGGGGGATATCTGTGTGTGCAGGTGACTATTACTGTGCATAATTATTAGGCAACTTAACAAAAAACAAATATATACCCATTTCAATTATTTATTTTTACCAGTGAAACCAATATAACATCTCCACATACACAAATATACATTTCTGACATTCAAAAACAAAACAAAAACAAATCAGCGACCAATATAGCCACCTTTCTTTGCAAGGACACTCAAAAGCCTGCCATCCATGGATTCTGTCAGTGTTTTGATCTGTTCACCATCAACATTGCGTGCAGCAGCAACCACAGCCTCCCAGACACTGTTCAGAGAGGTGTACTGTTTTCCCTCCTTGTAAATCTCACATTTGATGATGGACCACAGGTTCTCAATGGGGTTCAGATCAGGTGAACAAGGTGGCCATGTCATTAGTTTTTCTTCTTTTATACCCTTTCTTGCCAGCCACGCTGTGGAGTACTTGGACGCGTGTGATGGATCATTGTCCTGCATGAAAATCATGTTTTTCTTGAAGGATGCAGACTTCTTCCTGTACCACTGCTTGAAGAAGGTGTCTTCCAGAAACTGGCAGTAGGACTGGGAGTTGAGCTTGACTCCATCCTCAACCCGAAAAGGCCCCACAAGCTCATCTTTGATGATACCAGCCCAAACCAGTACTCCACCTCCGCCTTGCTGGCGTCTGAGTCGGACTGGAGCTCTCTGCCCTTTACCAATCCAGCCACGTGCCCATCCATCTGGCCCATCAAGACTCTCTCTCATTTCATCAGTCCATAAAACCTTAGAAAAACCAGTCTTGAGATATTTCTTGGCCCAGTCTTGACGTTTCAGCTTGTGTGTCTTGTTCAGTGGTGGTCGTCTTTCAGCCTTTCTTACCTTGGCCATGTCTCTAAATATTGCACACCTTGTGCTCTTGGGCACTCCAGTGATGTTGCAGCTCTGAAATATGGTCAAACTGGTGGCAAGTGGCATCTTGGCAGCTGCACGCTTGACTTTTCTCAGTTCATGGGCAGTTATTTTGCGCCTTGGTTTTTCCACATGCTTCTTGCGACCCTGTTGACTATTTTGAATGAAATGCTTGATTGTTCGATGATCATGCTTCAGAAGCTTTGCAATTTTGAGACTGCTGCATCCCTCTGCAAGATATCTCACTATTTTTGACTTTTCTGAGCCTGTCAAGTCCTTCTTTTGACCCATTTTGCCAAAGGAAAGGACGTTGCCTAATAATTATGCACACCTGATATAGGGTGTTGATGTCATTAGACCACACCCCTTCTCATTACAGAGATGCACATCACCTAATATGCTTAATTGGTAGTAGGCTTTTGAGCCTATACAGCTTGGAGTAAGACAACATGCATGAAGAGGATGATGTGGACAAAATACTCATTTGCCTAATAATTCTGCACTCCCTGTATATAGGAAAGAGAGAGAGGGAGATGTAAAAACATATATGTCTAGACCAGTCCATGTATGTCTGTGTACATGGACTGGTCCAGACATATGACTGTATTTGTGTGTGTGTGTGTGTGTGCGTGTGCGTGTGCGTGTGCGCGTGCGTGTGCGCGTGCGTGCGTGCGTGCGTGCGTGCGTACGCCTGTGTTTTTTCTCTTAAAGTAAGATGTTCTTAAGGGAAATCAAAGACTTGTCTGGCCAGTTGACTGTAGACACAGATGTGTCGTCATTTATTAAATCTCCGTTTCCTGCCTGGAGCTCCAGCACAGATGTGTCAACTGGATTTTATGTGTTTACCCTCATCACTTGGGTGGGGACATGGATTTCTGTAGATGTGTGCTGTCGTATTTTTCACAAACATGCGCTCACTTGTGAACACACATGAGCAGAAAGAAAAGAACAGGGTATTCTGATGTTAATCACAAGTGGTAAATTCCACTAAAGGTCAGTTTGGCTGTTTTCAGTGACAGTTTTTAGCACTGATGAAACCTGATTTAAAAGGACATGGATGTGTATTATCTGTCCATATAGGCTGCAATTGAAATGAAGGAATAGATTTTTCTATCAAATTCCTCTGGGGCTCAAACTAATACTGCATTTTCATTGCAGTATCAATTACTTTTATCTATATATGTCAGAAAACAATTTTAAAAACTGCTGCTTAGAATTGAACACAGATCAAAAAGAAAAAATTCAAATAACCTGCTTTAGTTTACTTATCCAAAACACATCAACTTTCCTATCAAACTTGACAACAAAAAGTAGCAAATATTTTTTAAAATAGACTGTTGCATTTCTGGTTTAAAAAAATTGAAGCCATTTATTAATTAATCAATAATTGACTGCACACCTAACACAATCTAAATGGGTGACCTCTACAAAAATTATCCACCTCACAGTTGTTATACAATTTAAAAAATTAACTATAGTCTAGCCCAGGGGTCCCCAATCCCAGTCCACGAGGGCCGGTGTCCCTGCAGGTTTTAGATCTCACCCTGGGTCAACACACCTGAATCGCATGATTAGTTCATTACCAGGCCTCTGGAGAACTTCAAGACATGTTGAGAAGGTAATTTATCCATTTAAATCAGCTGTGATGGATCAAAACCTGCAGGGACACTGGCCCTCGTGGACTGGGATTGGGGACTCCTGGTCTAGCCTGTAAACATGCAACATGTACACTAACAGTCACCATTGAAGTTGAACATTTTAACATGGCCATCTATAGAGGGACTGAACTGCATTTAAAGGCAACCTCAAGTGCTATTATATTGGTTATAATCATGCTAATAACCCCTCTTTAAAAAGTTATTTTAATTTTTACTTCTTTACAAATTCTGTAAACCTTTAAACATAACTTTTGACTAAGCTTTGTCTGTCCCTTGTGATTTTCTTTGAAAGGTCAAATTCACATTTTACTTTTTAAGTTTGTGTGTGTGTGCGTGTGTGTGTGTGTGTGTGTCTGAATCAAAGATAGGCTGCTGTTTGTGCTCAGATGGCCTCTAAACTTAATTACTTTCACTGTGAATGAACCAAAGAAATGGTTCTTACTGTGTGAGGTTTTACCTTAGGACATGGTTTATTGATTATTACTTCTCACTGTGTGTTCACAGATATGCACATTGTTGGACTTCAACAGATTGAAGTCATTATCATAGTGCCAAGGAAATAACACTGTTTGTGTGAGTCATTTGAGGTGTTGTTTTAGACTGCAGCACACTGTCTCAGTGTTGCTGTAACAAGCTGAGACTCTGCAGGCCTTTACGCTAAACACTGAGGAGAGAGCGATAAAGCCTGATAGAAATTCTTCAATTAATTTATTGGCCAAATCATATAAGATAGTATTTAATTATGATGCTCAGTGTATTGAAAGCAAAAATTATTATTTCTTTTTTTTTTTTATGTAATTCAATTGTGGCATAAATTCAGAATAACATAACATTGTGTAAGTCATGGTACACAACGTAATCAGACTGTGTGTAAAAGAATAAAGTAGCCACTTTGATATAGCACATTTAGTAAGCACTTGAGGAAAGTTGATCAATCCTCAAGGTTGCCATGCTTTAATGGCTGTTGGACTCTATTTAGGATCATAATTTACAAAATGAATTTTGTGCTTATTCAATTAGATAAAGATCTTGTTGTTAAGAATATAGACTGACCAGGAAAGTGTTTACTGTGTTCATAAACCCAGGGATTTTTCTTTCATAGACTTTTATATGGTAAATGGTAAATGGCCTGTATTTATATAGCGCTTTTACTAGTCCCTAAGGACCCCAAAGCGCTTTACATATCCAGTCATCCACCCATTCACACACACATCAACACACTGGTGATGGCAAGCTACATTGTAGCCACAGCCACCCTGGGGCGCACTGACAGAGGCGAGGCTGCCGGACACTGGCGCCACCGGGCCCTCTGACCACCACCAGTAGGCAACGGGTGAAGTGTCTTGCCCAAGGACACAACGACCGAGACTGTCCGAGCCGGGGCTCGAACCGGCAACCTTCCGATTACAAGGCGAACTCCTAACTCTTGAGCCACGATCGCATATTTCAATTAGAGGAGTCACCCCCGGCTGGTCATTGGGACAAATACAAATGGATTTAGGCACTTCAGTGTTATCTTTACTTTTCAGACCCAGGACTAATGCCACTCCTTGCTTTCACCACAGAATACTCTCTAGTTTAAATAATGTTAGGTCCCAGTCACACAGGCATAGAAACTGCTTGGCAATCGCCTGTGTTCCCCAACCAGTTCCAAGTGTTTGCTGGAGAATGCTTGCCATCAGTAAAATTGATCCCAACAAGATATATGCTGGCACACTGAAAACCTTTTTGTGATTGCTTTGGTTGCTAGCAGATTGCCATAATCAGCCATAGTTTGTATGAAAGACGCCAACTAGTCTACAGGTAATCATCAACCATTCATTAAATTACTGAAACTGAAGAATGTCACACAAACTGGAAATGTCAACTGTTTGTCTTCAAATTATATACAATTTGAAATCTTTTGGTTTCTTATTGTCTAAAATGCTGTTCTCTGTTTCTGGCTTGCATTTGTGCTGTTTGGTGGTTAGTTAGTGTTTGTAGAAAATTTGGTATCTTCCATGCAAATTGCAATTCCACTAGTCTGTGAGTCTGCTACTAAATCAAGCAATCAAAGAGGTTTTTGTTATGGCAGTTTCACCCAGCAGTAGACAGCGATCTCCACCAACCACTTGCCACCCAAGTGGGGAATACATATTTTTTTGCTAGTGACTATAGGTTGCCAGGGGTTCATCAAGGCCTCTTGGCCTGCATGACTGAGGACTTACCAAGATAGGTGCACCCATATCTGGTATATATTTCCCTTACTTCTGGGATCTGTCATGTATAGATACATTAATTAATAAGACATATGTCAGTACACACTGCTGCTCTTGTCTCATTCTCTTGTTTAATTTGAAACAAACCATTGCTCACACCTCACATCTTTTTCATATGCCTCCATTGATAGCAAACAGATCAATCCCAATAATCTCTAGATTAGTTATGAATCAGTAGGCTGCTTTTAAATTACTAAGGCAAAAATGTAGTGGGTCACATTTTATTATTCTTGTCTGCTTCTCATATTTGACAGAAAAAATCTGAGAAGCAGACAAGACTATCTGACATGGATCTGACATTCCGTGTGTGTGTGTGTGTGTGTGTGTGTGTGTGTGTGTGTGTGTGTGTGTGTGTGTGTGTGTGTGTGTGTGTTAGGGCTGCCACGATTAGTCAACTATTCACGATTACGTTGACTATCAAAATCGCCTAATTTAATACTCGACGCATCGTTTGAAGCTTTGTAAGATCCCAAAAGACGCAGGAAATAATAGTAGGATTTAAGAGTGTAATAATGGACTGAAACAGAGGATGGCAGCACTGCATGGACAAGAATGCCAGCTGCCGTTAAACCCTGAAGATAGAGAAGCTGTGTCCGGTATTGTAGCTGTGTCCAAATTCAGGAACCGCATCTTCCTGTGCCCGCAGTTGTAGGCCGATTACGTTACAGCGACACGACGAAGACTGACAAATGCGGCCGACAAATGCGGCCGGCAAATGTGGCCGACAAATGCACCCTTCGTTTCCCCAGATTTGAAGGATGGGTCGGGTGTATACTTCGTGGCCCAACCTATCCCTGAATTCATGCCACAATGGTGGTATCTAGTTAGTTTTAATATTACTCTTATTATTCTTTCTGGGTCACAAAATAAACGTTTAACATATTTTCAGGCCAGAATGTAGCTGTGTAAACTTCAAATATCTGCTCAGTTTATCAAGACACCACATATTTTCAAAAGCGCTCCAACGTTTTCAGAGACGTCTGTTACCCACCAGCTCGATAGCTAGCCGGGGTTCAAGGCTCACTAGAGCCGGTGAGAACACCGGACTCCCGGAAAATCGTTTTCAAACCCACCCCCGTCTTTCGCTACTCAGATTAAACATGATATATAAGTCACTTAGATAACTTGAAAATGTTATTGTTTGGCTTTTTTCAGTATTTTATTTGTTCCTGAGTAAATCGGTTTAGCTGAGATTAAAGTTATTGTTTTTACACCACTGAATAAACATCAAGCAGACAACTGATTATCAGAAGTGTGAGATGCTCGAAAATATACTCCGGTGTCCTGTTATATTTTAGATAGCAAGGAGCAGACGGCTGAGTTTATTAAACTTCACCGAAACAATCTGCAAATTTCATTAAAATTTAATAAACTATCATCTTGTCTTTATTTTTAGTTAGCACATACCTTAAACATTTAAAGCTGTAAGCTAATGGTAGTTATATAAGAGCGGATGCATGCTGGTGCAATAACCTGTAGGTTTTACATCCAATGGATGCATGATCTGATTAGTCGACTAATCGCAAAAATAATCGGTGAGTAGTCGACTATCAAAATAATTGTTTGTGGCAGTACTAGTGTGTGTGTGGACATGAGTTCTTATTTTCATGCACATGCAGGCATGAAGACAGCAACGAGCGAGCTTAAGATGAAACCCTCATCTTGATTTGCATGGTATTATGCCTGAAGAAGCTCTGTAATTAGCAGGATGAGGGGTGCTAGAAATCATTAGGCAGCTCAAGGAGCTATAAAAGGGTTTCATGTGTTAACTAAAACAGAGTAATAATAGGGTTGCTAGAACCTGATACAAAGCTGAGGTGGTGGTGGCAGAGGGTCAGACTCTCACAGCAGGGTCTAAATAAGATGTGAAGGATGAGCTTTCACTCGTGGCGCCGCCAAGATGTGCGTGTCCTCCATTGGCAAGATTTTAGGTGGGAGGAGGTGATGCCTGTTTTCCTCACTTGTTTATCCTGCCTCCTTTCCCATTCTCCCTGAACTATCCCTTTCTTACCCAGAAATGACACTTTTATACAGCTGATTTGCAGCAGAAACAGAAAATAAAAACAGAATGTAATTTGTGTTTACAAAATGTAAACACAAATTACATTTTGAAGGAAAGCTAATTGCACAGACAGGATTATAGTTTCTATCAACATAACAAGGAAGTGATTAGTTATTTGGCATGTTAGACAATGCTTTTTTTTTTCCCCAAAAATTATAACTGATATCAATTGAAACTGATCTTATTTTTCTGAATACATTTCTGGCTGCTCATTATCTTTTATGTAAATGGATGGACAATTAAAACTGAAAGTGTGAACATTTTAAGAATGTAAAAATGTAAGAATTTTTTCACTTATTTTACTGGCAAACCTACTTAAGATCAAATTGGTCTGTGTACGGTTCATGAAGTACATTTATTTTGCCACCTCTGGTCTACATGATTGTGTTCCTGTTTATTATAAGCATGTGAATTATTGTGTACCTTTTTTTTGTTGTTTGTTTTTACTGAACACTGATCAATGTATGTATGTTGTGCATGTGTGATTTCAGGCTGCATCTAGTGCTCTAAGCAGTCTGGGTCATGTGTACACAGCTATTGGTGACTACCCTAATGCACTTGCCAGCCATAAACAGTGCGTGCTGCTGGCACGGCAAAGTCAGTGCAAGCTTTCCGAGGCTCGCCAGCTAGGCAACATGGGTGCTGTGTACACTGCGCTGGGAGACTTCACCAATGCTGTCCAATGCCATGAGCAGCATCTGGACATTGCAAAGGTATAGTGGTAATGTAATATATTCATATTACATTACCAATATGTTTTTCTTTGGTTTTCATCTCTTAAAAGGTGCAGTTTTAATTTAAGCTCTGCATATTTTAACCATGACAAGGCAACAGTATTTCTATTTAGCCTTTGGTGTTTTGAGATCTGTGCTGCTATTTTGTAAACTTTTGATATTTTTTCTTAGTCCTGCCCACATTTCCACAAAAGATTTGACTAAATCTGCACCATTTTCTGGTAAAAGGATATATTACACAAAAGTATAGCCCAGCTAAAGCTTTAGCTGATATCTTTTTAGCATTATATTTGTTTGGGATATATAAGTTGTTCCTTCACATTCTGTTAATAGATTTATTTTATTGTAACTACTTAATTAATTCACAAAAAGCACCTCTTGACTGACCACAGTGAATTTTGGAGTTTATCTCAAAAAGGTCATGCCTAAAAGATATAGTGGTTTGTTTTGACTCAGTTGAATAACCACTCTGCAGCTGCCACAAATACTCATCACAGCACCAAATTCAGATTAATCCACTGCTAGTCCCCCTGACTAACATTAACTAAAAGTTAGTGGCCAGAATTATGAATGCCTAACTCACTCACTAATACAACACTGGGTTTGATTTCTTCTTCTTCTTTCTTAGACATTCACACAACACATAGATTTACACAGTTTATATCAGGATAATGATTTCCTGAGAACCTAGCTTAAATACACTAAAGGATCATTTTAGCAATATGTCCATCTTTAACTGTCTGGGATAGCAAAAGAAAATATAAATGTTGTGATCTCTGTGGAAATTCCATTGCATGCCAATAAATAACCACAAAGGTAATTTCTTAGTGACGGTGAAATGGTGGTTTGTTTGGCAGAGTCTGGAGAACCGACGTGAGGAGGCACGAGCGTACAGCAACCTGGGGAGCGCTTACCACTCCCAGCGGGACTTTGACAAGGCCATATCGTACCATACAAGAGTGCTGGAGTTGGCCCAAGAGCTGGTCGACAGAGCAATTGAGATGAGGGCATATGCTGGTCTGGGGCACGCTGCCCGATGCATGCAGGTTGGTATATAACTATAAAGGTGTAGTTAACTGAAAAACAAATAACTACGAAATAATGAATCACAGTCTGATAAAAATGCATTATTTTTGTTCGGTTCAGGACTTGGAGAGGGCTCGTCAGCACCACCAAAACCAGCTAGAAATTGCTCAGGAACTGCAAGACAGAGCAGCACAGGGCAGAGCCTCATCCAACTTGGGTAGGTTTGATGGAGGGTCATAGAGGGGTCACCTGGCTGGAGGTAATAGGTTTTTTAATTTGGCGTCTGAATCTGGGATTTTGTTGTGGGAAACTAAAATGGTATGCCTTTTTTAGCTTTGGTCATTTTAAATGGCAAATCTATCTTTTACTAACAGTAAAATCAAAGTATGGCAGGTTTGACACACTGTGGTACTCCAGAACCTGTTGACAGCTACTGTGTAACAAAATTAATAAAAAAGTAAACCGTTATTTACTTTAGGTCTTGAGTGGTTCACTCTCTGTGCCATCAATAGCACAATACTACTCTCACTTGGATGTGCACCTGTGTATCCTATGCAGCTGCAAACATTTGATCAACTAAAACAGACATGTACACCTTTGGTTCCTGTCAACATTTTTTTCAGATAATAAGACTGCATCAATGCCATTCTTCCCCTTTTGGCAAACAACAGATTCAGCAGAGCTAATTTTCAGCTGCAGTCCATAGCAGGTACAGTGGGGCAAAAAAGTATTTAGTCAGCCACCGATTGTGCAAGTTCCCCCACTTAAAATGATGACAGAGGTCAGTAATTTGCACCAGAGGTACACTTCAACTGTGAGAGACAGAATGTGAAAAAAAAAATCCATGAATTCACATGGTAGGATTTGTAAAGAATTTATTCGTAAATTAGGGTGGAAAATAAGTATTTGGTCACCTCAAACAAGGAAAATCTCTGGCTCTCACAGACCTGTAACGTCTTCTGTAAGAAGCTTTTCTGTCCCCCACTCGTTACCTGTATGAATGGCACCTGTTTGAACTCATCATCTGTATAAAAGACACCTGTCCACAGCCTCAAACAGTCAGACTCCAAACTCCGCCATGGCCAAGACCAAAGAGCTTTCGAAGGACACCAGGAAAAGTATTGTAGACCTGCACCAGACTGGGAAGAGTGAATCTACAATAGGCAAGCAGCTTGGTGTGAAAAAATCAACTGTGGGAGCAATCATCAGAAAATGGAAGACATACAAGACCACTGATAATCTCCCTCGATCTGGGGCTCCACGCAAGATCTCATCCCGTGGGGTCAAAATGATCATGAGAACGGTGGTGAGCAAAGATCCCAGAACCACACGGGGGGACCTGGTGAATGACCTGCAGAGAGCTGGGACCAAAGTAACAAAGGTCACCATCAGTAACACACTACAACGGCAGGGAATCAAATCCCGCAGTGCCAGACGTGTTCCGCTGCTGAAGCCAGTGCATGTCCAGGCCCGTCTGAAGTTTGCCAGAGAGCACATGGATGATACAGCAGAGGATTGGGAGAATGTCATGTGGTCAGATGAAACCAAAGTAGAACTTTTTGGTATAAACTCAACTCGTCGTGTTTGGAGGAAGAAGAATACTGAGTTGCATCCCAAGAACACCATATCTACTGTGAAGCATGGGGGTGGAAACATCATGCTATGGGGCTGTTTTTCTGCCAAGGGGACAGGACGACTGATCCGTGTTAAGGACAGAATGAATGGGGCCATGTATCGTGAGATTTTGAGCCAAAACCTCCTTCCATCAGTGAGAACTTTGAAGATGAAACGAGGCTGGGTCTTCCAACATGACAATGATCCACAACACACCGCCCGGGCAACAAAGGAGTGGCTCCGTAAGAAGCATTTGAAAGTCCTGGAGTGGCCTAGCCAGTCTCCAGACCTCAACCCCATAGAAAATCTGTGGCGGGAGTTGAAAGTCCGTGTTGCTCGGCGACAGCCCCAAAACATCACTGCTCTCGAGAAGATCTGCATGGAGGAATGGGCCAAAATACCAGCTACTGTGTGTGCAAACCTGGTAAAGACCTATAGTAAACGTTTGACCTCTGTTATTGCCAACAAAGGTTATGTTACAAAGTATTGAGTTGTATTTTTGTTATTGACCAAATACTTATTTTCCACCCTGATTTACGAATAAATTCTTTACAAATCCTACCATGTGGATTCATGGATTTTTTTTTTCACATTCTGTCTCTCATAGTTGAAGTGTACCTCTGGTGCAAATTACTGACCTCTGTCATCATTTTAAGTGGGGGAACTTGCACAATCGGTGGCTGACTAAATACTTTTTTGCCCCACTGTAGGTGGCATATCAAATGAATCAACAAAACCAAACAGATATATGTGGGCACAACTGAAAGACAGAAAGACATGTAAAATAAAACACATACCATACAAGACAAAGAGTGGGCTTACAGTACAGACAAAAAATTAAATAGACGAAATTGGCCAAAGGCTGGACCAGAGTGCAAAATATAACAGTGTGCTGGTGCACCACAAAAGGAAGTTAGATATTTTATTTACTTTTTTAATAGTAATAGTTCACAGGCATAATTCTCAACAGCATCCATCCATCCATTCGCTTCCACTTATCCTTTTCAGGGTTGCAAGGGGTGCTGGAGCCTATCCCAGCTGTCATAGGAGGAGAGGCGGGGTACACCCTTGACAGGTCGCCAGTCTGTCGCAGGGCTAAACAACAGCAATGAAATTAACAACGATAAGATGAAATAGACAAATGTGGGAAATGTAATCAATTTGCACTGTTACCCTAGAACAGGGGTCTGCAACCTTTAAGACCCAAAGAGCCATTTGGACCCGGTTTCCACGCAAAAGAAAACACTGGGAGCCACAAATACTTTCTGACATCTAAAATTAAGATAACACTGTATATATTGTTTTTTTTACCTTTATACTTTGTATAAACAACTAAGGTGTGTTGCTTATGAAATCCATGAAGTGCTACAGAGAAAATCACATTTTATTTATGTAATTAACACATTTTGAACTCTTAAAGAAATATAACAAAAGGAAAGACACCAAGCTGAAGTAAAATGATCCAGCAAACAAAAACTGTTGTGAGCCGCCCCCCTTATATCGCCTTTGGGCTTTTGGAGCCTTGACCTGACTTTTAAAAACTAATTGGAAAAAAGCACTATGCTGCTGAAAAATGAAAAATAGATATTTACAGAATTCTGCCTAAATATGTACTTTACCTGGTTAATGTGTGTGGCGGGCGTGGTCTGCAGCGCCGCTGCAGGGGAGGCGGACCCACCTAAGGGGCACCAGCAATCACGCCTCGCCGCCTTAACGTCTGTGCTATCTATGCTGTTGTGTTGGTATGTGTCGGGCTGTGAGCTGAAAAGCTGCAGCCGGCTGTATGTGTACAGCAACCGTGTGTGAAAAGTGGTCAATAAAGAGATGCTGAAAAGCATGTTCATGGAAACATTGTCGGGTCTGCCGTGATATGTTTACAATGGGACTTCTGCTCCTGAACCTCCGCACACAGCGTCTGCAAATTGGGGCTGTACGAAGTCACTTTCATCTTTACACAGGACTGTAAGCTGTCATCTGTGAGGCGTGAGCGGTGTTTGTTTTTAACATAGTTCACGGTGGAGCTGCTGACATAATGTGGATCCGAGGATCCATAATGGGCCTCGGTTGAAAGTCTCGATAAATGCACGGCGTTTCGGCGGGTACACCGGCTTCTGCGAGTGTGATGCTTATTTTGAGCGATGAAAAAATAATAGAATATAATTTTATTTTTATATTTCAATATTAAAATTCAAATTCAAATTTTTATTTGTCACGTACACAGTCATACACAGTACGATATGTAGTGAAATGCTTGGACAACTGCTCGAGACCTAAAGAAAACAAAAAAGGAAAAGGCTATGAATAAGAAAGGAAATAAATATGAAAAATTAAAAAGGGTAAATTTAACTAGGAAGGAATAAAATATAAATTAAGGTTAAAAATGAAATAACTGTACAACACAAATTAGAATGAAGGGTAAATTTAACTGGGAAGAATAAGATAAAGATAAATATATAAATTAAAGTTGAAAATAAAATAACTGTACAACAAAATACACAATATAGAACTATATAAGAATGTATGAAGAAATCTAAATATAAATAAATATATACACAATAACAGCAGCTGTACAAGTATTAACCGGAAATGAAGAATATAGTGACCAGTGTTGTGCAAAACCAAAGTCCAGAAAGTCCAGTGTGTGTGTAAGAACCATATGTGTGGGTCAGTACTGTGTGGTGGTGTGATTGAGAGACCGTATCGCCTGCGGGAAGAAGCTCCTCCTCAGTCTCTCTGTGTTGGTCTTCAGGGAGCGGAATCGCTTTCCTGACCTCAACAGAGAGAACAGTCTGTTGTTGGGATGGCTGAGGTCCTTCACGATCTTCCTGGCCTTGGTCCAGCACCGCCTGCTGTAGATTGAGTGCAGGTCAGGGAGCTCGGAGCGGATGGTGCGCTCAGCTGACCGCACAACCCTCTGTAGAGCTCGTCTGTCCTGCATGGTGCTGTTCCCGAACCAGGTTAAGATGTTTCCCGCCAGGATGCTCTCTATGGTGCACGAGTAAAAGTTCCTGAGCACCTTGGAGGGCAGTTGGAAGTCTCTCAAGCGTCTGAGGTGGTAGAGACGCTGTCGGGCCTTTTTCACCACGGTGTTGATGTGACAGGACCATGACAGGTCCTGCGTGATGTGAACTCCGAGGTATTTGAAGCTGTCCACTCTCTCCACTGGGCACTCGTTGATGACGGGGTCTGGTAGTTCCTCTCCTGCTTAGTGCTGAAGTCCACTATCAGCTCCTTTGTCTTACTGACGTTTAGAAGGAGGTTGTTCCTCTGGCACCAGTTCTCCAGATTCCTAATCTCCTTCAGGTAGGCCGTCTCGTTGTTATCAGAGATCAGGCCCACCACGACGGTGTCGTCAGCAAACTTGATGATGGTGGTGGAGCTGGTAGTGGCCACACAGTCATATGTGTACAAAGAGTACAGCAGGGGGCTCAGAACACACCCCTGGGGGGCTCCAGTGCTGAGAGTGGTGGAGGCTGAGACATGTCCGCCCATCCTTACTGCCTGTGGTCTGCCAGTTAGGAAGTTGGAGATCCACTGACACATAGATGAGCTGAGTCCCAGATGCTCCAGCTTGGTGGTGAGTGTGGAGGGAATTATGGTGTTAAATGCAGAGCTGTAGTCTATGAAGAGCATTTTAACATAATTCCCCCTTCTAGTGTCCAAGTGAGTGAGTGATGTGTGGAGGAGATGAGAGATGGCATCGTCTGTGGAACGATTTGGACGGTAAGCGAACTGTAGTGGGTCCAGTGTGTCTGGTAGTGAAGAAATGATGAAGTCTCTGACCAGGCGTTCAAAGCACTTCATCACTACTGAGGTGAGGGCTACAGGGCGATAGTCATTGAGAGAAGCAGGGTGGGGTTTCTTCGGGACAGGAACAATGATGGACTCTTTGAAGCATGTGGAGATCACCGACTGAGATAAAGAGATGTTGAATATCTCAGTGAACACAGGAGCTAGCTGGTATGCGCAGTCTCTTAGGATACGACCTGGGATGCTGTCTGGTCCTGCTGCTTTCCTGGTGTTCACTCTCTTGAAGGCTCTCCTTACGTCATGCTCGGAGATGACGAGCACGTTTCCGGTGCTGGCAGTATCTTCCTGTCTGCAGCCGTTAGCGCCGCTAACACTAGCATTGTTGGAGACCTTATATATTACAATAATCTTCCAATTTAGAACTACAAGTTAAAAAAGAACTAACATAAATAAAATACACTTCAGCTAAATACTTCTAATTTATTTTCCCAAACCATGCAGAGCCGCACTATAGGGACTAAAGAGCCACATGCGGCTCCGGAGCCGCAGGTTGCCGACCCCTGCCCTAGAAGGTACATAGACGACAAGAGGGACGGTGTAAAATTGCTATTTCTATGCTTTGTACCTTAGAAAGAAAAGAGAAAAAAAACGGAGGGCCCCTGCCTCAGATGAACAAAAGAAGAAAAGGCTTTTGAAATTCTACAGTATGCCTTTAAATCACTAGTTCATATTCAGTTCATTCCATGATCTGGCATTATAGTCAACAGCAAGCGAGACACTGATGTGAGAGTGCTAAAAGTTTATTCACAAAGTATACACTCATTCAGGAAAGAATGATTGAATGAAAGATGATGGCTCTGGGATGGGATGGGTACCTCCCGTTTCCAAGATTGGTGGGGGTACTGGGAATGGGGGGCTCGGGTGGGTGCCTCCTGGAACTGGTTGTCATGTGCCATCGGGGGTGTGCTGTGGTGCCTGGGTCTTTGCTGGCTGGTGTCCCTTTTGGGCTTCGGGTCTGTTCACTTCCCTGTGCTGTGGCCCTTCTCTCTGGGTGCCCCTGACGCATCTATGGGTCTGCTGGGTTTTTTCCCCACACTTCATGCTGGTGTTTTGGCTTCTTGGCCTTTGCTATTGATTGCGACCACCTGGGTTTTCTAGGTGCATGTGGGTTCTCTCTTTGTTTGGATATTTGAACTCTGGTAATTCGGGATGAGAGATGAGGTGTCCTCACAGGACAGTTTACCTCATTGTCTGGTCTTATCTGTGCTTGTGTTTTCATCCTTGATTAAATGTTTGGTTTTATGTGACATCATCCTCAAATCTGAAAGTCTTCACAGGCCCTCAGTTTGGTATGAAAAACCCTTCAAGTGATATAAAAAAATACAAAACTGCATCCTGTGTTTTATTCAGAAGATATTTAAGAAGCTTGATCCCTGGGAGAGACTGACTGGGCTCTTGTCCTGGGCTAGGACAACTCGGTCTACATCGATCTGTAACATTAAGTACACACAAAGCATTATTTGTTTGTTATATTGCAGACCTGTGTGAGTTTGCACTAGCTGTAGTGGCCTAGTACAACACGTAGATGCTGCAGTTTTGACATCTTGTTAAATCAAATTCAAGGATGGGAGCTTTATATCATGCGATGGTCCTGCTTCTTAAGGGCCTATCATTTGACTGCAGTAGCGTCTCTCTGGACAATCAACACTCATGTTTTATTAAGTGGTTTCTGGTTTCTGCGGCCACAGTGATATCTGAGATGCTGTGAACCTGAATCCATCGCTGAATGGACAACTTGCCACGTTGTGCATGTATACGGCACTGTGCACTAAAAGTAAAGTGAGGATGCCATCTTAGATTTCTGGGGATTTAGACTGTCTCAATGTTTTTTATTTTTTGTTGACTTTTTTTTTTATTGTTTTGCAACTTAAAATAAAAGGGAAGCTAGAATTCTTCTTTCTGGTGTTCTGAACTGCAGCGCCCTTCTTCAATTCCTAAATTTGTTCAAAGAATGGAAATACAGTCATGGAAAAAAGAACAGATGCCATTTGACAATTTAAAGTTTTTTCATGGACACAAAAAATGTATTTGCTCATTACTAGGGCCATATTCCAGGAAAAAGAGTTGATAGTGGGAAATTTACACCATAGCTACACTCCAACTGCAAACCCAGCTGAAAACCCTACGACGTAACCTGATGTGCACCTCCCTAGAATTTAAACTACACCTCTCATTAAAATCGCCTGCAAAAATTGGGATTTTCAGCTACTTTTTTGCCATGCATTTTTTTTAAGGTATCAGTGACAGAATAACAATCATCTTCTGAGTTCAAGGAATAATAATCATAGCATCATAGCAGTGTTCACAAATGTCAGGAAGTTAAATGCGAAACAGTTACTATCACTATCAACGTTAACTCAATAAGAAAAAAATCTCTTCTATGGTTGTAAGAGAGCCATGAGTGAAGACTGATATTAGAACAAATTATAGGCTAAATGGTTACACTGAGGGGCATTAAAGAACAGTTTTTATGTAAATCTCAAAAATGAGCACATTAAGCGTTCACTGAACAGTTTATGCCAACATAAAGTGTTCCAAAAGTAGTTTTTTTATTTAATAAATGGTGGAAAATAAATTAACCCTCTGCAAATACCTCCTCTGATCAGACTTTGAAATGCCAAAAAAACTGCAGTCCTACATGAAGCTGGTTCTAAAAAGCAAATCACTCCCATGTTAAAATGCCAAACTTCACAATATTAACAAACACTATGATCTCTTCCAAATATGAGACATTCTGGCTCCAAAAACCAACATGGCAGCAGGAAAAGAAATGAGGCCTTATAACGTAAAGCCCAGAAATCAGAGGATAACTATATAATGGCTTTATCTATCTTTTATATACAGTCTATTAAACTCTGCTCAGGTAATATTGTGCGATTTCCACCACTCTTCTCACTTTATGTCACTGCAGAGCTTTTTTGTAGGCAAATGAGTGAAAATTGCTTTATTTTCTATCTGAAGTAAGTAAAAGGAAAACATGCACACTGCAGTGGTTCAATAGATACTTTGATGTGTGACTATAGGCTACTGCTGAAGTCGCTGACACTCTCCTGACAGATGAGCTTCAGTCTGTGTTTCAGATCAATGATTCACATCATCATTTATGGATGATTACGGTTCTTTGACTCTGAATGCTGACTTGACAACCTTTCACTCTGCTCTCCTCTGATATTTTCTCTCCTCCTTTCCTCTTCTTCTCTTCTTCAATTTCCAACCCTAATTTCTTCCTCTCATTTCATCTTTTGTTTCATAATGATTTCGTCCCCTATTATCTTTTACCTTATTTTGTCTTTACACTCACTACATTTCCCATGTTTTCATTACTTCATTCTTCCTCTTTCTTTTCTTCCTGATTTTACTCCTTCCTCCCTTTCTCTCTGTGCATTCCTTATCTCCTTGCCATTCTTTTTTTCTTCTTCTTGTGTCTCCTGTTTTCTCCTTGCTGTGTTTTTTTTCTCCTGTTTTCTTGGGTTTCATTCTCTGTTTACTCTTAGTCCCCTCTTTTCCAGTCTGACCTTTCCCTCTTATTTTCTTCTTTCCTCACCTTTTTGTTTTCTTCTTATATCTCCTTCCTTCACCTCTTCCTTTCTGTATGAAACATGAAATTTGGAGATTATCTCAACCTAAATTAGACCATATAATACTTGTATTGTATTTTACATAGCAGCACCTTTAAAGTCCAAAAATAACTAAACTAGGCCAGTGTCTGGCTGCCCAGTGGAACTCCTTAGTGATCTGTGATGGTACCGTTTAAATCTTAATTACCCTTTTTCTTGTGTTGGTAGCACACCATGCAGTATCTTGTGTTATTGTATGTCTGCCTTTGACTGTGACCCAGTCCACAAATCTTTGTCGCTCCTCTCAGGGTAGTCCCATATGAACGGACTCTTGTGGCTCCTCCTGGCTAGGCTAGGCATCACAGTGACTTGATAGTAGGGGTATGATAGTATGATAGCCCCTTTCCTGAAGGCTACAACTGACACCAGTCTGTGTCCACTGCTTGTGAAGCTCTCCCGTGTTACTGAATCAACTTTTACTGACGATGCTCTCAAGCTGTTTCCTGTTGTTTGTGCGCTTTTTCTTGCTATGCTTTTCCCTTCCAGTGAGCCTTCCCTTGGTATGCTTTAATACAGCACTCTGCAGACAGCCTTTCTTGTGGAGAGTGTCAGTGTCTCTACATCTGGTCAACTGTTAAGTCAAGCAGTTTTTCCCACAACTGATTCTGTGTACTGAACTAGAACAAGACATATATGGAAATTATATTTTAATTTCAAATGAAAGATACTTACTGATTCTTTGCTACTATGGGCCTGAAGATATGGTCCATTACTGTAAGAGTACAGCGCTCATTTAAGGATCCAGAAGATGGTTTCCAGTATACCTCACTCGGTTAAGCAGGTGACCCATGTGCTGTAAGGCTGCTGCAGATGTCAATAAATGCTCCAAACCAGAAAGCAAGAAAAAAAAAAAAACGACCCAGAAGACATGTGTGAAGTAATTTCTTTGCCTACTTGAATAATAAATTCTTTATATTTAACTTACTCTCTACAATATTCCAAAATGTATGTGTGTCTCTCTCTCATCTCGAGTTATTTGCTAACTTTAGCTAATAAACATGTATTCTTCTTTATGATGGTCGGACAGAAATAACTGCATATAGTCCATGATATGTAGCTCCTGACCCACAAGTTGCCACACCCAATTTCATTCACTGATGACAGAGCAATTTTTATCCTACTATGGAGAAAGGGGACTGTGGATCACCACTCTTCTCCTTTCTAATCTCTCTATGCTGTCTCAGCTGAATACCTGTCATCAGATCTCAGCTAATTTTCCACACCTCTAATCCTTGCAGCACTGCTGTCTTCACACTGTGTCCCCTCCACGCTGGGGAATCCCACAGAATCTGTAGGAAATCTACAGGCACCCTTACACCTCAGAGAAGTGTGGCTTTAGGTTAGAGGAAGATTGTGCATGTGCTAATGTGCACACCTGTGTTTGTAGAGTTTAGGAGGATGTGTAACCAGTGATTCTAGCCAGCTCTGCAGGCTTCTCCGTAATCCTCTTAATGCAAGACCCCGATGAACAAGGTCTTCCTTTCTATATCACCAACCTCCTCCTCCTCCTCGCATAACCCGGTTTCTACATATTGTTGCCAGCAGCGTTTATGAGACCTTTTTAAATTCATGTACATTTATATTAACAATGTGACTTCATGTTTGTTTAAAACATTTAAGGTTGTTTGCTAGTTTGACAGAATTATTTTTTATGCAGTTCACACTGAAAGTAATTAGCAAATTAAATAAGGAAGTGTTTTTTTTCACCAAATGTTTATTTTGTTTTCTCTTAGCTTTCATTGTTTTAAAAGTAAATCGTGTGCTATTTGCATTTCCTTCAACCTTTATTGTGAAATCCTTTGCATCGTTAGATTTGAGTGCTATAAGCTAAATCACCACTGATTACCTTTCTGAGTCATGATGATGGTGCTGATGAGATATCAGAGATGAAGATGAGGTGCCGATGAAGTATTGAATTTAGATTTCAAATGCTTTTTTTAATAGTTGCAGTTCTTCTCATTGTATTGTGTAGAGACTGTAGAAGCAAACGGAGTAAACTCAAATGCGTCACATCCATGGTTAAGTCAATGTATGGATTTGAGCTTCAGAATCTAAACCCACTTATGACATTTCTAGTCTTTGGATTGGTTTAAACACTATTCTTTACGACCAAATGCCAAGACGTGACCTTTACTTACAATGCACTGTATGTCATTTAAAATTGTGGCATCAGCAAGTTCTCCAAGTCATAACCAGACCTTTTTTTAACCATTACCCCCCCATATATGTTTTTGTTTAGGATAAACAGAGAACAAGAATTTGCAAAAGATGATTGATATGAGAAAAATTATTTGAATTAAAACTCATGAAAACTGTTAATTATATTTTTATAATTATAATAATAATAAATTATAATTATGTGTCAGAAGGTATAATAAATACTAAGAAAATCTGAATTTTATAGCACCATGCTTAAAGGGGGCCCACTATGCTTTCCCTTACACTTAATATGACAAAAGAAGTATTGAAGTAGTAGTTCATTTATTTTATATGTAGCATATTGAATATGTTATATAAGTATTGGGTTCAGTGAGTGTACCAGGAATCCCTGTTAATAATAAATAAATAAATAAATAAATATATATATATATAAAAAGAACTCAGACTTCCGACTGCACTGAATACTCCATTTCTGGCAGTTTTTTGATACTCTTGGCACTGCATGATTTCAAAGTCAGGACGTCATTGTTGGGGCTTGCAGAGTAAAGGAATCAGATCCAGAAATAACAAAGTATGTCTTTTATTCAGACTGGGAAAGTCCACAAATTAACAAAGAACAAAATGAAGAAACATTATGGAATCACTTTTGGATCTAAATATGCAAGAAATAAACTTAAAATATTAACTGAAATTTAATGCAAACCATGAAAACAAAACTAACAATAGAATGTTAAGGCAATCTAAACTGGTAGCCAAAACTCCATAAATGTGAATCCAAAAACTCCCAAGCAACTTTTAAACCAAAACCAGGGACTTTGGCAGTCATAGAAAGAGTATGACTCTGTAACCTTTGGATTTGTGAATTATAGATATGAAATCAGCTTAAAGTGAAAGCATCTGTCTTATGAGAAGTGTAACGTCATGCACAGAAAAAGTCACTCCAGTTTCTTCAAACTCTGTCTCTGTTACGTCCCCTGTTAGATTCAGAAATAAATCCTACTTACAGGTGATCTGCTGCTTTTGTTGTATTTAAGATTGAAATTAACTGCAAGGATGCAAGTTAGGCTGTGGACTTCCACATGGAAGAGTGGGGGTTCCATATTAGCAGCTAAAACTCAAGAGGCTTAGAATAGAGGAGGAGAGAGCTATTTTAAAAGGTGGGTTTTTGTTGTTGTTGTTTTTAGGAACCCTGCCTGCACCCCTATCAAGGATGTGAATCTTTTTTTTAAATGATGATTTAGTCAGTCAATATTTTTAACACAATCTGTAAATCTTGATTTTGGACTGTTAAAGTCACACATTTGAAAAGTGTTTACAGTAAGAAATGTAGAGATAGAGGTGGACATGAGCCAAGGAGTTGGGAAGGATGGCTCACAGTTTACACTCGGTGGATCAGACCCCAGTCATCTCTCTCATTACACAGTCTGACATGAAGACCACATGTGACTTCCTCCATCTGGTGTCTGGATACCCCTCCGTATCCCTTCCTCCCCACTTATAACCCCTTCTCATCTGTTTTCCCAATGTGACTTTATTGTAGAAAAAGCAGATTTTATATAAGGCCTCATTTCAACATTTCTCAGAGCAGTTATAAATTATTCTGGCGCAGTGTAATTATTGTCTTTTGGAAATAGACTTCCTATGGATGGCATTATTAGGATTTCTGTGTGAAAAATTCAGGTTACTCAAACAGTTTAATGAAGGGAATCACAGGATGAATGTAGGTAAAAAGTTTTGCATTATTGTATTAATGCATTAACATGCATTATGTATAATAAAACAGGGTCATGTTTGAACAGTTTAATTCATTTTACAACGTTTATTGCCCATTTTCTAGAATTGTGCTAGCTGTACCCTCTGTCTTGTAGAACATGTACATGTAAATCTTGAAACAGAACTTGACTTTGGCCCACGAATCTCCACCCCAAAACTCCACACCTTTATTCTCACTCTAGCTTGCATTTGAACACTTGCAACCATGACTTTACCTTCTTCAACTGGTATAATGGCAGAAAACCAGTTAACAAAAGTTATTGTTTTAGTTGACCAAATTCACTAGAATATGGAATCTGTATTTCCCTGTATTGTGGTTTGATATGCCAATGCTACTACTAAGCAAGTTCGACACTGTTAGGCTTTCTTTGCGTGAGCTGGTGTGATAAAAATAAAATGCCATAGATACAGTGACAGGTATCATGGTGGTGGTTTTTAACTTTATTAACTAAGGCTTTCTGCTTCAGGATCTGAGATAAAGATCTGACTATTTTTCCACACAAAATAGATCGCCTACACCAATCTGAGGCATTATCAGAGTAATTGTCAAGGTCCTTGGTCAGTGACCCAGTGTTTTGTGTATTATTATTGTTATTCTATGATTTCTTCGTTGTATATGACTTCTAGTGTTCTGATTTCTGTTTTTGTATTCTAATTTTGTTCCGGTGTCCTCGTGTTTAGTATAGGTTTAGTTCTGTGCCCAGTCTGTTTCCTGTTTTACTTTGAAGGACAATGTATTCTGTTTTGCTTCCTCCCAATCTCGTCTTCGTACTTAGTGTCAGCTGTGTCTCCCAGGTGTTTGCCCTTTGCCCAGTTCCTTCTGTATTTAGTATCTGCGTGTGTTCCTGTTTGTCGTTGCATCGTCCCTCATACTTGCCTGTGTGTTCTGTTTCAGGCTCAGTTTCTAGCCTTCCCAGTTTAGTTTCTGTTTTGACTTATGTCAGCAATAAAGCTGAGGTCTTTGAGTTTAATTTTCACATCCACAAGTCTGCATTTAGGTCCTACTTTCCTGCCTGCCGCACACAGACCATGACAGTAATGTGTTATTGAGATATGAGAACAAAGACAGGAAGTTAAGGCCCAGGTGACACACACAGAAGAGCATTTACCAAAATAAAATAAAGTAGAAACAAGGAAGGGCACCTACACACATACAAAACACAGAAACACAAATTAAAAAGAAACACAAGAATACAATGAATACAAGAAACGATATCTGTATAAGTCAAAATAGAGACTATAACACAACATATATTATAAGAACATGGGGAGTTTACTTGTGGACCTCTTCAAAGACCAATTGTTTAAAAAAAGAAGAAGAAAAATTGTCAGATTTGGGCTGTAATGGAAATGTTAACAGCCAGCTTTCACTTTGAATGTAACCTTACTCTTCTAATCTTACCTTAACCTTGGGGGGGGGGGGGTTATTCTACTTTGTACTAATATGCCACTATAGGGAAGGCATAATTATAATTTTTTTCTTTCAATCTCCTTACAATCAGGCTTTTGGCATACATATAAACAGGGGTGCATATAAGTGGTCCGCAGGTGCACATTCGCTGTCAAAATAAAAGACGTGCATCAGATAAGAAGTTGCAACGCATGTTTGCGTACATAAGATTTTCTGGAGGAGGACAGACATTTGTTTAGAACTCTTAAAGATGTCGAAGAAGCAAGCTCCTTTAAGCAATTACTCTGGTGTTCTTCCACCTCCAAAGAAATGTCCAAAGGAGTCCAAACCACAAAAGAAGCGCGTATTCTCAGAAAAGTGGTTGCAGGAGTTGAGCTGGCTTCAAACAAATGATGAACGCACAGAGATGTGGTGCAGAATATGCCGTGAACATCCCACTCTAGCGGACAAAAACAGTGCCTTTTATATGTACGCAAATGCGCGTTGCAACTTCTTATCTGGTGCGCACCCCTGCATATAAATCACACTATATAGCATTAAGAGGGAAGATTACAGCTGTTCTATGTGTGTGTGTCTTTTGTGTTGAATCTTGATTGAAATGTGCTTGCTGTGATGGAAAGAATAACATAAATCATTCAAGGAAAAGTCATTGCATTGACTTTCATTGTGAGCAATTGTAGGTTTCACGTCTGCATTCAACTTTAAGCAGGACTTTACTGATGAAGGTAGAGCTCAATGTACAATGTGCATGGTTTTTATATGCCAAAGCAAAAATATGCCAATGAAATATGGTAAGATTTAGATTTGTGCAATGTTTGGAATAAAGTCTTACGGAGGAACTCATGTGCTCATTTTCTACTCTGCTCATTTGTTTTTATTATTGGACTCTAAAGTAGTATTCCATGTAGGGATGGGTATTGATAAGATTTTCACGATTCCGATTCCATTTTCAATTCTGTTTAACGATTCGATTCTTAATCGATTCTCTTATTGATTCTTTTAAAAAAAAGGAGAACACTAAGGTCGAATAGCTTAGAGCTTAGATCCACAGCCTACGGCTCTTCAATGGGGGTGTCACAGGGTTCCCGGGAAAAAAAATTGTAAATGTAAAATAATAAGATAAATATTCTTCTGTAGCAATAACAAAGTATAACATAAATTATTCTGTAGCAATTACACAAGAATATCCAGTAATGTCCCTGCCTACAATTAAACACATTCACTTACCGAAAATCGGGCATCTGCTGTGGGAAATGGGTGCAAGCCTTTTACCACAAACTCAGTCACTGCTCGGTGACATTCGTCTATCCTGGCCTGAAAGGAGATGCTACCGGTAGACTGCAGCGAGAACTGCCAGCATCTGAGCCAACCAGACTCCGTCTGTCTCTCTCATCATGGTCACCTAAATGCACAGTAATGGCAGGTTTTGTAATAAGGCAGATCGCGCTAACATAATATGCACTGTTAGTTGATTATTTACCTGCCGCATTAACGGGCAAACGTTACCGCTGCTGCTGGGTTGAGATTCACGAGTCCGGAGCGGAATTAAAAACACAACATTTATTTAAGGTCATCGCGTGTCTTTTGCATATTCGTGGTGTTTCCTCCCTTAAATGAAATATCTACTTTGCAAGTATTGCAAGTTGCCCTGTTGTCATCCGTTCTCGTAAAGTATAACCAAACTTTTGAGCGTTTGAGCCGCCATGTTTCCTGCCAGGTTAATGACGCTCCGCAACGTGGTGACATCATTTGGGGCGACTGGAATTGATAAGGGAATCGTTTGCAAAAATGACAAACAATTCCAAGGAATTGAAACAGTGGGAACCGGTTCTCAACAAGAACCGGTTTTCGATACCCATCCCTAATTCCATGTTTACAAAATTACCATTATTAATCTTATACTGGGCTTTAGTGCAACCCCAAGTTCACCCATTGTGTAAAACAAGCCATTTCAGTTCCCTTGCACCTCCTTTTTAGCCAACGTTCTTTTGACTGGCTGCTCCTCATAAATAAAAACATGAACAGCAAGTGGGCAGGGATTCTGTATGATCCAGGCTCTTTGGCTGTGATTCCAACCAGAGAGCCTGGATTTTCACTCTTATATCATGCAGAATAGAAAAAAACTGTTCAAAACATGGCTCAAAAGAATTAGTTATAGATACACTGATCTCATTATTTGCAATATGTGGCCATATCCACAGTTTGAGTATCCAGCACTGTAGCAGAGTGTATCACAGAAAATGAAGAAAAAAGCAAAGTAGGTACATTTTAAATTGCAAATAACCAGTGTGCACAGTTGTCAGTTAAATGCAGGAGGGTGACAAGTACTATATTTTGGAGTACAGGAAATAACTAGCATAAAATGTAAATTTTCATTCTCCTCTCTTGTGCCCCAAGTTTCTTCCTTAACTATTCTCTCTCCCAACTTTTGTCTGTTCTGGCTCCATAAACTGGGTTGTTGACAGCAAAGACACATCATGACAGAAGAAGTTGGGAAGGCGACTGGGACTTAAGTTTTCCCAGTTCTTTTTCCCTGGACAGAGAGACTGATTTCTGCATATGTTATACTAAAGTTTGAAGAGACACAGCAGCAGATATTATTAGATTTGTTGAATTTCCCACTGTAGCTTTTTAATTATTCACCACTCTGCTCAAAAAGGATTTTTTACAGTTCAAGAAACCATGTGGGCATTTATATTCACCACCATACAGATGCTGCATATTTATAACTCCTAATGTCATTTTGGGAATTTACTCTGTTCATCATGCTCCCTACATGTGCAGTAATTGCTGTTTGATGAATCCTACAAATCCAAACAGCGCTGGATAAACCATTCTACAGAGCTGTGGAGACTTGAGACTTGGAGACCAAAAAAATCACAAAACTGAGGACTTAAACTTCACTTGTCTGACTTCCTTGAGCCTGGACTTTAAAATTCCCCTATGTCCATGGAAGATTTTTCTGGGTTTTATGACCTTGATCCTCCGAGATGTGGGTGATCAACAATAACTGTATGCTTTCAGAATATGTCATTTTTGTTCTTCTTAAAAAAACGTTGCCTCCAGTCTTTGTGGTTTGGTGACAAAGGAAATAATCATTTTAACTAACACACCTAAATATTGATTTTATTGGAACTGGAATTATCAAAGAGTTGTCTGACCACTTCAACATTACAGCTTTTTGCCGTGGTGACCATTTTTGTATACAAAGTCCATTCCTCTTGAAATGGACATTTGGAGGAGTTTAAATGATGGGGCTAGGTATTGTGCTGTTTTAAATGAAACAAGTTAGAAACATAAAATTAAGATAATTCTTGGAAAATCAATCATTAGGATGGACTTGCCAGCCAGAGGCCAGAAATTGAAATGAACTAGCTTTATTTTAATACGAGCATTACCTGATACAGCTTGTAGTTGGCATGCTACAAGACTTCCTAGATTAGATGTATTACCTGGGCGCTTTGCATAGACTTTGTTTGTCCTATTGAAATGTTTTTGTCCATGCCACTTGCTAAAACATATGGTTAGGATTAGTGTTGTGACTAAAGTTGAGAACATGACCGATCACAAGAACGTTCAAATGTTGTATGCTAAAAGAGATTAAACTTGGAGTTTACCTGCATCTTAATGGTTTCCTTGTTAGTTCAATAGTTTGTGTTTTTGCCTCCTCTCATCTCCTATCACAGGCATCATACACCAGATGAAGGGAGAGTATGACACTGCGCTAAAGTTCCACAAAGCCCACCTGTCCTTCGTCCAAGAACTTTGTGATTACGCTGCCCAGGGGAGGGCCTATGGCAACATGGGCAATGCCTACCATGCGCTTGGCATGTACGACCAAGCAGTCCAGTACCACAGACAAGAGCTGCAAATCTCTCTGGAGGTAAATTTTATGACCCTTTTCAAAAAACATGTGGACGATTGTGTGGAAAGCAGAATCACGATGTGTCTTTGTGTTATCAGGTGAACGATCGTCCATCTCAGGCATCCACGCACGGTAACCTTGCTGTGGCCTACCAAGCGCTGGGTGCTCACGACCGAGCTCTCCAGCACTACCTGCACCACCTGACCATTGCACGAGAGATGCGAGACACTCAAAGTGAAGCAAGAGCCTTAGGTAAACCTGTCAAGAGATAAATGCACTTGAGTTGAGTTAAATGAAACATGAAAAATATTGCTCACCGTTATTTTCTTTTGCAGCAAACTTGGGTAACTTTCACAGCTGGAGAGGTGAATATGCTCAGGCCTTGCCCTACTACCAACAGTACCTGGTTTTGGCGCCAGGTTTGCAGGACCTCGAAGCAGAAGGCAAAGTTTGCCATAACCTGGGTTATGCTCACTACTGTCTTGGACAGTACAGAGATGCTGTCAGGTCAGAGACTAAATAAATCTTACAAAACTGAACTTCATATAATGAAAATGACCCCGTTGGCCTTATGTCGAAAAACATGTGTTGTGTTTTCCATACATACATTCATCCATCCATCCACTACTCCTCCACATCGAAAGGAGCCAGCTGAGGAGATTTGGGCATCTGACTTGAATGCCTTCAGGATGCTTCCTGGCCAAGGTTTTCAGGCATGTCTTACCAGGAGAAGGCCCTGGGGCTACATCTCTTGACTAGCCTGGAAAGCTCCCATGTTCCTCAGATGAGCTGGAGGAGGTAGCTGGGGAGAGAGAGGTCTGGGCTTCTCTTCTTAGGCTACAACCCCCGCAACCAGGCCCAGCAGCAGAAAGTGGATGGACGGATGGATGGATGGATGTTAATGAGACTTTAATTTCTCATTTTAAGGATTTGTGCTTTTATATTACATCGAAACAAGATGCACGATAAAAAACAAAAGTTTAAAATTTTCCAGGTATTATGAACAGGATTTGGCCCTGGCTAAGGATCTCCAGGACAAATTAGCACAGGCAAAAGCCTACTGCAACCTTGGTCTGGCCCACAAAGCACTGGGGGAGTACAACAAAGCAGAGGAATGTCAGAGATATCTGCTTTCTTTAGCACAAGCCCTGGACAACACACAGGTCACCTGTTAATTATGTTTTCATTTCATAAACCTTGAAATTCTGTCTTTTGCACAAAAAGAGGTTGTTAATCAGTATCTGTGTGATTATATTTGTCAGCAGGCAGTTTTCAGGGCCTTTGGGAATCTCGGTGATGTGTGCGTGTGCCGGGGTGATTTTCCAGGAGCTGTGAAGTTCTACCAGCAGCAATTAACCTTGGCTCAGAAGGTCAACGATCAGAAGATGGAGGCTGATGCCTATTCAGCACTTGGTTCAGTTCACAGGTGATAAACTGGTTAACCAGTGTTTTAACCACACACAAACAGTGCATGTAAAAAATGAACAAATGAATGTGTTGTATTGTTTTAAAACCTAAGTTTAGTAATATAGCCATTCCTGTTTATTGGAGGCAGTCGAAAGTTTGTAGAGCTAAAATATTAACTTACCAGATCAAGCTGCAGAGATTGTGCTTCACAAAAGCAGAAATTTAGCTGCTAATTAATGCTTACATAAAAGAAACAAAAATCTGCACAATATTATTACTATGTACTTTTCAAATGATGTTAAATATTGTTGTGTTATGATCATTTTATCTGCTCCCATATGGAAAAGATATATATAAATCTTATAAATTTTGTATCTGTCTTGTGTGAAACTTGTATGAAAAGCATATAAGAGTGAAAACGGATATAAGATCCCTTGAAAAATTATATAATGAAACTTGTATGTTTTGGATACTTACTAAAACAATGTATGAAAGTAATGAGAAAGTGGCCACTTTCATGAGTAAATCACGTAAGCCTTATATGATTTACTCATGAAAGTGGCCACTTTCATGAGTAATCACATATAAGTTTTTACTATTTCTTTTCCATATGGGCTAAACTATAATCAAATATGAATAATTAATATATTGGGGAAAGCTCAGCTGAGTTTATGGAGGCAAAAGGGACATCGGTTTGAGAATGTATTTATTTACCTTTATAAAGCCACTTGCTTGTAGACCATTTTCTTTGTAATGCCTGCTATTTACTTTGGAGTTACAAAGAAAAAGCCTGTTTCCAAAAACATGTGAGTTTAAAAAGTCTCAGCCAACTGACAAGAGATTCTGTGCCAATTCTCAGCAGTTAATAGAAGTGTTCTGTGCTTTCCACAAATTCCTATGAATAGTAGTTAATTTAAACTTACAGTTCAAGGTGCAGCTTACTAATTAAAACCTCAGTTTTCCCAGAGTTGGTTAAGCTTGGTACTCCAAGAAATCTTTTATCCACAATAGTTTCCTCTGTCCTTCCCAAAAACAGTACCTTTTTGCATACTGGGCACAGCTGGAAAACTAATTATTAATTTAAACTGTATCTTTCAATAAAGCATATCTTTTAGTATTAACTTATTATTAAGTTATTAACAAAGAGAAGTGACATATAAGCATCCATCCTTTGCAACAGACTGGCTCTAAAAATAATAAACCACATGAAATATCATACTATACAAAGGACACCAGGTGTTGGCTATAACTAATGTGTGACTTGCTCTAGTTCCCTTGATTCATCTTAATTCAGTGTTCTTGCACTTTTTCCCACCTAGGCTTCTCCGCCAGCTGGATACGGCCTTGTCGTTCCACAGCCAGGAGTTGACCATCCGAAAGGATCTAGGTGATCAGCAGGGGGAGTGCCGTGCTCTTGGCCACCTAGCAGCTGTTCATATGGCCTTGGGAGACTATGCTACAACTTTCCAGTGTTATGAGACCCAGCTGGGCCTGGCACAGGGGCTCAGGGATGCCCGTTTGGAGGCACAGGTCCATGGAAACATGGGCATCACCAAGATAAACATGGGATTGTTTGAGGAAGCTATTGGTTATTTTGAGCAGCAGCTGGCCATGCTGCAGCAGCTAAGTGGAACTGAGAGCATGCTAGACAGAGGCAGGGCCTATGGGAACCTGGCAGACTGCTATGATGTTTTGGGAGATTATGAGGAGGCTATACAGTATTATGAGAAGTATCTGGCAGTGGGTCAGAGTCTCAATCATGTCCAGGACCAAGAGAAAGCCTACAGAGGACTTGGCAATGCGCACAGGTAGGTGAAACTAAAATCAAATTGAGAACATAAGAGGTTATGGCTCAGACGATACCCTTCTATACATGCATTTGATAAATTTAATACAGGGCACACTATTAGGGTACTGTGCATCTGCAAGCCACTTTGCAAACCACCTCCAAACCAGCTCTTCTTTTCTTGCTGTATCTTCCTGTTACTGATGCTTGCACTGTTCCAGTCAGAAATAAAAAAGCATTATATGTGATTTAAATAAAAATTCTGTTTCTAGAAACGTACAAGGAGATTGCACTTGCTGTCCTGATACACAGTGTTGTATGAGGGGGCTCATGAGGAGGTGGAGAGTCTAAGTCTGCCATGACCCATAAATCCTAATTGGCCAAATTCATTTGAAATGAGCAAGGCTGAAATAATCTATAGTGTGTTTAATTTAAATATCACTATCAATTCATTTCAGAACTTAATTTTATAATTTCCTGTCTTGTTTTTTTTTTTTTTTGTTTCTATTACTGAAATAAAATTTGCATTTAAATTTTAAAATGATTCTCCATAGACCAACTGCTTCTCTTCCTTCTTTCCTTCTCAGCTAACTCTAGTAAGAGGATAAATAAAATTAGGAAATTTTTCAGGGTTTTGAAGTCTCCCTGGATTTCCCACTAAATGTAGAAATAAATTCAAACCTACAGTGCTGCAGACTTCTGTTTACATCAGCGTAAAAATGTATGTTGTGTTCATTTATGTTCTATCCTATTAGTTAGGATACACCTTTCTAATACAGAATAGCATTCATGCAAGAGTTTTAAATGAGCATTTCTTGCCACAAGCATTTTATACACATTTTAATTAGAGTCATAATAAGAATAAATACAGTCAGAACTCTGCAGCGTATTAAAAGCAAAAAGCCTTTTTTCAGACACATATCCCACGGTGGGCAACTCTCATATGATACAACATAAGTAATGCTCACTGACAGAAGAACAAGGCTTACCGTTGGGTTTACTTTATCCAGCTGTTGCTCCTGAGTGTGAATGAAATGGTAATGTAGAGTACAGATTTATAACAAACCTTCGTAGACTTTCTTTCTCTGAGTTTTTCTCTGAGTAGATATAAAGAGAAAAATGTTTTGTTAATATGGACCAGTTTGTCTTCTTTTCTTTAAATGTTGCAGAAACAACAAAAACAGGAGGCCTGCTTTCAAGAACAAGCAAAGTGCAGAAAAAAAATGCATTATCATACCAGGTCTTTTTCCTCCCCTTTTTGTTCTCCTCCCTCTCCTACTTCAGGTCCATGGGTAGTCTCCAGCAAGCACTGGTATGTTTTGAGAAGAGGTTGGTAGTAGCTCATGAGCTAGGTGGTGAAGGAGAAGGTAAGGCTCAGGCTTATGGAGAGCTGGGCACCTTACATAGCCAGCTGGGCAACTATGAGCAGGCCCTCTCTTGTCTGGAGCACCAGCTTAACATTGCACGCATAGCAGGGGTAGGTTTTCACCAGCAAAATGTTCTTGTTTCTGTTTCATATTTTGTTTTGCCCTGCTGAATATGATAATTAATATGGGGAGGGGGGGGTATATATTAAAAACACATAATGCCCATAGAATGAGGTAAACTCTGTTTGAACTATCAGGATAAATCCCTGGAGGCAGAGGCAAGCAATGCACTTGGAGGTGTCTATCAGTTGATGGCAGACAACGAGACAGCTCTACAGGTCTGTATCACATTCATCATTGTATGTGCAGAGGATAGCCCCCTTGTTATGAAATTCTTTAATTATACTGATTAACAGGGAAAACAGAATTTATCAGTTGTCAAGTCTCTCCTCTAAGCAACCTAATTTTTCCTGCTGTAGTGGCACCAAAGGGCTTTGGATATAGCAGAACAGACTGGATGTGTCAGGGGCCAGGGTCGAGCCTATGGCAACTTGGGACTGACCTACGAAGCTCTAGGGAAGTACGAACGGGCAGTAGTCTTCCAGGAGCAACACCTGAGTGTTGCAGCACAGACCAATGACCTGATAGCAAAGACTATGGCCTATGGAAGCCTGGGGAGGACACATCATGCACTGCAAAACTACGCGCAGGCTGTAATGTATCTACAGGAGGGTAAGACATTAGCTACAACAATTAATAGTGAGCATGATGATATTGCAGTTGCTGTGTTTATGTATGAAAGTTTAAAAAGAACAAACCCCTGGGATCCAAAGATACTGGGTATAGAGGCATGGCAGCTTTGATTCACAGCTGTCCCAAGCAATCAGTGTCATTATATCTCCATTATACCATTTTTCTTGCTTCCAGAAGTATTATTTATAACAGTATAACTTCAGACAAGTATTGCTTGTTTGATGTTCAAATAGTTTAACATTTTAACTTTTATTGGATGTTGCACTGCCTCTATTAAGAGATATAAAATAATATTAATGAAAATGAATTAAAATAGAGAGCAGAGATAACTCTGTATGTAAATAACTCTAAGGGCCTAGTCCTCACAGTCAGTCAGAAACGCCTATGCTTCCCACTTTTTTTTCCACTCACTTTCATGCACATGCTTTCACTCTTGTATATGTTTAGAGGCCACTAGAAATAGGTGTAAATGTGCAAATGATAGTTGATTTCAACATAACCTAAAATAAGTCTTCAGTAACCCCAAGTTGCTCTTTTCTATAAGATTAAATAAGCACAACTGCTTAAAATTAAGGGGGAAATATCACAGCACTGCATGTAAATAACAGACCATGTAAGACCTCTTGGACAGTGTGAAGTAAGCCATTGGTTTCTATATTTGATTTTTAAAGCATAAAGTGAACACCATAAGCAGGTGGAGCAGGCCCCACCAGCGTCCCTTGACCACATGGGGGAGGGAGGCGTCCCCCATGCCGTTCAAGAGGTCAACGCGTGGGAAGGACCCGGTGATTTTCAGAAATAACTCTCTAGTGTTCCCACAATGGCTGATGGTGTGATTTTCATTGGTTGGTAATATATAGAAGTAACATTGATAAGTGTGGTATTTGTCCAAAACTATTTTTTAACTGATAGTCTAGTGTGACGGGAAGAAACGTGATGCACTGAGGACACTTAGAGAGCTGTCACTACTAAACGTCATAGGACTTATAAAGAAAATAGGTCCTGGGAGCACGAAAATTGCTTCCTATGGACACAGCCCCCAATGCTCAGTCCAATTAAGTTACCCACTTTTCTGGTGGATGACAAATCTTAATTGATTAATTGCTCTGTTGCTTTGCTAGATAGGCAGGGTAGTGATAAAACTAGTTACAATCATAGGGTTTAACATATTCCATTAATACTAACAGTAGTCTTTACAGAGTTGTAAAACTTTAATTTAAAGGAAATTTGTGGGGTCTGTGTAACCATCTTTTGTGGTCTTGGGTGTATATTTTAAGGAGACAGAATTATTGGGATCATTATTATTATTATCAGACCAATTGACACTGATTTTCAGTCCAGTTCTTGTCTAATTTGAGATAGTTTTTTCCATATTTCCCTTCCTTAAGAATTGCCTCTTGATAGTTAGCATCCTTTTTTTTTTTTTTTTTTTTTGTGTCCCGTTTGGATCTTTAGCCATCAGAATTGTTGTCTTAAGGCCAAGAAAGATGCCAAGCGGATTTATTTTACCAAGTGGATCATCATGGCCTTGCCATATTGGTCCATTTGATTGACCTTTATTATAATTATGAATTTATTTTATTTTCAGTTGCTACAAACGGGACAGACATGACTGGGGGATAGGACAGGGAGAAAGAATGAAAGAAAGAGAGGGAGAGAAAGAAAACCAAAGGGGAGAAGAGACGGTGAGAAGGGGGGGAAGAAAGAAAAAAAAACAAAAAAAACAAACAAAACACCTGGGTCACCTGTATGGAGAAAAAAAACAGAAGAGAAAGCAAACAACAAAGAGCAACATAATAAAAAAAACAGCACCATCACAATAAACTAGCTAGCAGTAGATATCAGTAGATACTAAATAATAAACGATATTGTGCAGCACGCAAGATAGACAGCGCACAATGTGCTTTGAGGCAGCAGTCAAGAAAGCTGTAGTCCGCGTCTGTGAATACCCGTGTGTACACCTGTGTGCATACCTGTGTGGATCAGCATGCTTGCATTCCAAAGGTTTCTCCATGTAACGATCTGCTAGGGAGTGTGGGGAGCCATAGCCCCGTCCTCCAGGGTATGAAGCAGGTATGGAGGAGATCAAAACTCCAGACATCCAGAGGCCCCCAGAACACAAGAGACCAAGGAAGACCAACAGAGGGGCAGCCGCGCCACTGTCCCAGTAAGAGCTGAGGAGAGTCCCAGATGAGGGCTCACTCAGCAGCCACCGAGCAGAAGCCAGGGGGAGTTGCAGTGACGCGCCCGTGAGCTCCGCCGGCAGCCAGCTGTGCCTGAGTGACCGAGCCCCAGGCCGAGAGGCCGGGGGCACCCCACCTCTGAAGTGGCCCGAGCGAGCCCCAGGCTCCAGGCCCCGATAAGCGGCCGCCAAGGAGTGAGCCGGTGTGTACCCGGACGCCCATCCCCAGACACAAAGAACCACCAACGCACCGACACCTGAGGGAGTCCGCCACTGGCAGGGGAAGTGGTGGGGGGAGAAAGGCCTCCAAACCTTGGAGGGCCTGAGATGTCCCCAGAGAGGTGGCGTCTGATACCCAACCTGACATATAGACACAGACATACGGGCACACACAGACACAAACATCCATTCCCACCCTCATGCTCTCATATGCACTTAACTCCACACTCAACCAACGTGGAGACAGACATAAAGAGACGCTGTACACACGATCACACTCCCCAAGCGTACTCTACGAACCGGGTCTAGGTACCCTTGCCCCTGGAGGGGGGAACTGCACCCAGACCCAGGTGGTGTTAGTTAGCTAACTATCTAACTAGTTAGGTAACTAGTTAGATAGTTAGCATCCTACCAAAGATAGACTTCCTATATCCCAGACTTGGGAAACTCCCTTGGTGTGTTAAGCAAAGGGTCGGGAAGAATAGATGAAAAAAGTGGAACAGAAAAATCAATGAGAATAATATTTTTTTTAAAGCCAAGATACTATACAAGAGTGATTTGTACCATGTACAACTGGTTGCCATATACAGTAAAATACACTAGAAGAGATGTCACAGAGATTTTTTTATTTTATCTATTAAACTGCAGTTAGAGTGATAATATACACATATATATTTTAGCAGGTATTTATCTTGTGTGAGCATTGTACAGTCAGCTGCCGGAATGAAGGACCTACGAAAGCAATAGTTCATCGAGGTCCAGTTTTCTCAAAAGTTTTTAACACACACTGGACACCATGCTAAAACATACCAGGTTTTTGGCTATTAGCTCTTTGGGAATCACCTTGTTGATGCAAAATTAATATTTTATGTCTGTCAAACTGTGCTATATTTTACTTTTTCATATATTCAACTAATGAAACTGGAACTAACTGTGTGTGTTTTGCAGCAACGGCTTTTTTTTTCTCATATATGTAGACACAACACTGGTTAATCTCGTTTTTATGCTTGAATGAGGTATGTTTATGAACAAGTACTTACTTTTGTTAATGTGTGGGTATTAATGATTGTTGCTGTCTGTGTTCATTAGGGACTAGGTCTGTCTTTTTTGTGGGTTACAACCAGAAACTGCGAGGAAAGAAAGATAGAAATTTTTTCTTACTGCCATCTTATATTAAGTACATTATAAATACATGATTGTGAGTGCTGAAGTGCTTATTAATAGTTTGATAAACGGGACACAAAAAGGCCCAAGCCAGGAGTTTTATTATCTGGCCTTAACTAAGTGTGACTATTGTTTAAACCTGACCAATTAATTTTCTTTTCTCTAATGCTAATCCACGTAATCTTACTTAAACCTAACCAAGTCTGTCTACCACCAAGCAAAAAAATATGTAGTTTTGCTTCCTAACCTAACCAGCAGCAAGTGAAAACATAACTCAAAAGTCCAAATAATGCCAGGATTCTACATTTGTGTCCAGGAACAGAAAACAATTGAGAAATTTTTGTGCAGAAACACTGTTCACTAGACTAAATTTCAAAGCTTTGAGAACAACAAGAAACAGTTATATAGCATACTGTTTGATACCAACATCTGAATCAAAAGCAGCAGGATAGGAATTTTTGATCTAAACTTTTCCACTGTGTTCAAAAGCACTATACATTTTTGACATGTATCCACAAACTTGTGATGAAAAGCGAGCAAAAACTTAGTCACCATTTTCCCCCTGCAGTCGTACAGAGACCATGTAGGGAGGCTCTGGCTCTTAGCACATACTTTGATCTACGTGTGAGTATCTTCTTTAAAGTCGGAGTTGTTTAAGACTGAGAACATTGCGAGGTGTTTTTGAAATCCTCAAGAAGCATGAAAGGTATTTATGAGTCTGACACAGGCTAATACAGGATCAGTGCTCAGCTGTGTACCCTGGAGTGTGGTTTCCTTCAGGCAGGTTGTTGTCGATAATCCTGTTTGATTTAACTACATCTCTAACTAGACTTCTCTTTGGAACACATATTTGTGTCTCATCAACCTTGTTGAAAATAATCCCATTTTGATCTCTTTCCTATTAAAAAGACATGCGCACATTAAAAGGCTGATAAAATTAAAATACAGTCTAATTGTAATGGATCTTAAAATGAGTGACTGGGTTAATTTATGAACTCATCCAGGCTTCATCGAGCCTCTAAGACAGAGTCATGCTTTGTCACTTGGCTCACAGATCCTCTGGATTTTAATTGATCATTAGCTCGACAAGCAAAAAGAATTTCAGCTCAGAGTTGAGGTTAGGACAGAGTAAAAAAAAAAAATCACTTGTGTGTCTCCAATTAACTTTCCCAACCAATACTCACACAGACCATCACTGGCCCAGACAGAGACAAACAGGCAGAGAAGCGTGAAGAAAACTTGATATTTGATGAGCTTCTGCACAATCTGAGAGCCTAATGAGAACTAAATACAACTTGCTATGACTGCCTGCGCCTTCGCAGCAGGAGTAGATGAAACATATCTGAGATGAAGGAGAAGGTTTCAAGACTTTTGAATTGAATTTGAATCAGCTGCATAAAAAAACAAGGGTTAAGAAAGACAAAAGAAACAGTGGGAGAAAAGGAATGGCAAATGTGAGTGCTGCTGGCTGAGTCAGTAAGAATTCACTTCAGTACAGCAACAGTTGTCACAAGCGTCAAAGTGCCAGGACTTTGGAAGAGATGATTTTCGTATCAGCCTCTTGGAACTAGCGTCTGATCTCTTCTGCTGTCTGTTTCCCTAGGTCTGCGTCTGGCTGAGCAGTTAGGTCGGAGAGAAGATGAAGCAAAGATACGCCATCGCCTGGGCCTGTCTCTTTGGGCCAGTGGAAACCTGGAGGAATCACAGCACCAGGTGTGTATGTGTATGCATTTATGCATGTGTTCTCAACTGCAAAGATGCAATTTGTGTGTGTGCATTTAAGATTTAAGAGAAACATTGTTAAATCTTGTGAAACCTCAAGGAACCATTTTCTACCTTGCCATCTGAAAATAGGCACCATGAGCACAGGGCAGATCCAACTGAAAAAGCAAATTGTCAATTACAATTTATGAACCATAAAGCAAACCCTTCTATACTGTCTTTATAGACTCAAACCAATATGGGAGCAATAGGAACCATATTTTACAAATTAACTTACTTGTCTCACAGCATGAAGTTACTGGTTTGAACCTGCTAGGTAGCTGGTGCCTTTCTGTGTGGAGTTTGCATGTTTTCCTTGTGCCCGTGTGGGTTCTCTCTGGGTGAACTTGCTTCCTTCCACAACCCAAAGACATATGTATTAAATTGATTGGTGACTCTAAATTGGCCATATATGTGAATGTGAGTGTGAATGGGTGTACCCCTCTTTTTGTTCTATAAATAATTAAAGATACAGCCGGTGATTTTATTAGATTATTTAATAGAAAAAGGGATATCATACTCATAAATATACATAGAATAATGTGCAATTATATCTTCCACATTATGCCATTATGCCTCCAAATTATGCCAGCTAATGTTAGCCACGAGTGTTTTTAAAGTCATGCTTTCCCTCAGACAAACAGTTGAGTTACATTCTCACATCATATGAGAGTTTATTCACCAAGTGTTAGAGTCCAGCGTTAGAGCCACTTCAAAGAAAAGTTTTACTAATGCCTAACAGTAACTAACAGGCTAACAGAGAGCTTTGGTTTTTCCTCATTATTCTTTGTTTCCCAGCTTTGTTTGCATAAGTGAGAAATCCAGTGTAGAAGTGTAGAATACTGCTTAAGACTGTTTTGATCTATGACAGATAATAATTTTCTCTACTGCATTACTATGTCTTATTAATACCTGGTATTATTGTTGAATTTGCATAGTTTTTATTATATAAACTTTTAAAAGATATTAAATGACTGTCAGTGTCAGGTTTGCTGTACGGCAGGCAGGTTTTGGACACAAACACGGGATTCTGAAGATAAGACATAAACTCAAAAGGCTGCTTTATTGCTGAACTTAAGAAATTTAAAATACATAACACAAATCTGAGGGAGAGAGGGAAAATGGGCGAGGGAGTTACAGTCTGAGTACACACAGTAATGGGTTAAAGAAGTAAATAAATGACCCTTTGTATAAATACTCAGCTAGAAGTAAGAGAATGCTACCTAACTAAATGCATTCTATCAAAATGGAATATGTGAGTGACATTTTTGATTATAATTTGGTTATTTCATCACTCAGACAACCCAGACCATGGACCGCACAGAGCACACAGCTTGAGGGAGAACATGACTAAAGACAAGGGGAGACATACAATTAATACACAGGCTGTTGATTAGGGGAAATGGAGACACATGGGAACGCAGCTGAACTGAATCTGACTAATGAGGAGGGGGAGGCAAAACTAAACATTATGCACATGGGATAACGGACTATTAAATGAAACAGGAAGTAACAAACACTGAGACCCAGACTAAAATATATGAACTTGACAGAACTGTCAGGGTTTTGTCAGGGACACGACTGTAGAGACAGAGCGTTAAAGAGGGAGAGAAGAATGACTTCCAGGAGACACTGAGAACAAGACACAGAGATGAAACTAGGACACGAAAGGGAATTAACATAATTAAACAAGAAACCATTAACTAGGAAAATAAATAAAACTCAGAGGCACTAGGAAAGTAGAGCATAAACAGAAGCTTATGGAACTCAAACAGAAGTCTTATCTTAACCCAAAATAAACCTAAAGACCAAGAGAAAGAGAACTGAACTATAATAGAAAGATAATCCAAACAAGAAAACCGCAAAACATTCTGAAAACGCAAAAACCTTGGGCCAGCAACCAGGAACCATGACAGTTAATATAATTTAAAACTAACACCGCCTTCAGTTCTTCATGGTAATGGTGCCAAATCAGATTTTGTCATTTAACACTAAAGACAATTTTTTAAACAATTTAATGTTTATTTCTTAGTTTCTTTCTATAACTAGAACTGCAAGTTAAGCAACAAGGAAAAGAGAAGAGAGTTACTGTCTGTAACAGTAACAGGTTAAAAAATTTATTATTAAAAATTGATAAATATAACATAACTAAATGCATTCTATCAAAATGGAATATATCTGTGTGATGTTTTGAATATAGGACTACCTATGAATACAATCTGTGACTGTGTGTCATTTGTTTTTCTTGCTGTATTGTTATTGTAAGGTTCTGAATGTATTAAAACTAACATAATGACAAACATTAAACATATCATAACATAATCTTCATTTAAAACTGTTTTAAAGAACTATGCTGTAAATAAAATGAAAGCAAAAACTGAAAATATTTTTTTAGCTTTTAGAAAATGCACAATTATAATAACTTTGCTTCTCCGTTTCATGGTGAAAAGTGAGCCAAAACACTCCCAACTCTTGCTGTGCGTATATACTGCCACCCAGTGGCCAGCACTGTACCTATATGCTCAAACAGGTTTGAAATAAAGCCTGGCCATTTAGATCACACAATACACAAAAAATAAATACAAAAGTTGTTAACGAATAACAAATGCAGGTGATTTACAACAAACCATGGAGACACATTAAAAGGTCTGAAGAGTATAAAAATGTCTTCACAGTCTAAATCCAGTTGAACACTGGAACAATGGATGGTTTGTATATTTGTGGATTGGTACTCATTGCAATGTATGTTTATTTGATATTTGTTCCAGTTATACAAAGCATCTATGCTATTTGAGGCAATTCGTCATGAGATGCAGCACAGTATGGATTACAAGCTCTCCCTGTTTGATCTGCAAACCAGTTCGTACCAGGCTCTCCAGAGAGTCCTCGTCAGCTTAGGTGACAGAACTGGCCTCTTGACCTGTTGTGTTGTTTCTTTGTGGCATAAATTACTGTACATCACTTTGTATGTTAGCTGTTCTCATTTTTGCATCTTATACATTGGTCTCTGTTAATAAGGCACAAATTATCACCTAATGTCTGATAGTTGTATTTCTTTATCAATGCTACCAGAATAAAGAGTCTGCTCTTTCAGATCTGCTCCTTTTTAACTCACAGCTCCACATGTTCCTATTCTTTCAGGCCGGCACGATGAGGCACTAGCTATAGCTGAGCGAGGGCGCACACGTGCCTTTGCTGATCTCCTAGTGGAACGCCAGAAAGGAAGTCAGCAAGCAGCGAGCACTGACCCTTACATCCCGGTCACCATAGAACACATCCTGGAAACAGTCAACAGTCAGAGGGCCATGGTTCTCTACTATTCTCTGGCAGAAGGCTTTCTGTACAGCTGGCTAATATCTCCAGGCACAGGTTCACTGCCACGCTTACACAAACTTAAGCTGATCGGTTTTATAAAATTACTGAAGATGCTTTTTTCATTCAGATTCAGAGTCGTAGACTGACAAAGTTGCCTTTAGGAACATGGAGCATCACTTTTCTGGTTGGGAAGGAGCCTGAGGCTGCTCCCTTTAGCTATCTCCATCTCACCCTATTCCTACCATCATCTTCTATACTCAGACCTCTTACGTGACAATATTAAACCTCTCCAGTGATCTACCTCTGTGGTCTTCCTGGCAGCTCCATCTTCAAAGTCATTTATCCAATATATCCACTATTCCTCCTCTTCACATGTCCAACCATTCCAACCTTCCCTCTCTCCAAACTGCTCAACCTGAGCTGTCTCTCTGATGTACTCATTTGTAATGTTGTCCATCCTGGTCACTACCAGTTAAAATCTTAACATCTTAAATTTAGTCAGCTTGACCTCTGCCCCATGTCTTTTTGTAAGTGCTACTGTCTGCAAGCCATACATTATAGCAGGCCTCACTATCCTCCTATAAACCTTTTCTTTCTGCCTGACACACATCTCCAGCCACTCCATCCTGCATCTAACCCTTTCCACTCTTCATCCTCTTCATAGTTACCCTCACTACCTCCTTACTAATCCTCTGCACTTTGTGATTCAAGTAGCCTAAGCTGATGCATGAGGCTACCCTCAGTGATAGATGGTGAGAAGAAATGGGTATATTTGCATACTTGTCGCTTGGTGCCTGTACGCTCAGGTTTTCCTTAGGGGATAGGATTGTTTCTTTCTTGCACCTTCCAACAGTTCAGTGTGCCTGGCTTCCTTAGAGTCCCTGTATCTGCTGGGGACTCCACTGTTATACTGGAGTACATTGAAAGAAATGGCCTACTCAATGTAACCCAAGGACTGGTCTGTCCTGAACACCTGGTTTGAGTATAATGGTGTCCATTAGTACACTTAACACAGGATGCTCTAGTATGCAAGTTCATGATTGATTTCGTAATTATATTATCAGATCTCTGTCCACATGTCTTGGATACTCGGGTAAAGATAATATCAGAGCATTCAAGCGATCACTACTTGGTACTGAGTTGGATCAGGTCTCACGTGTGATGGGGATGATGCTGGACAGGCCTGATGTCCCCAGATGTGTAGTGACGATGCAGTGGGAGTGTCTGGCAGAGGCCCTGGTCTGTGAGATCTTCTACTCCCACCTCCAGCAGAACTTTTACAGCACACTAAGTGAGGCTGGAGACACTGAGTCAGAGTGGACCATGTTCCGTCCCTCCGTTACTGAGATTTTGGAGATGAGAAAAGACGTTCAGATATTTCTGTGCTTTTTTTCTAAAATAGTTGTAAATAAAATGTCCCATATTTTTAAAGGGATTAATAGGTGCATAATTATAAATGTACTGATACTGGTGTCCACTTCCAATTAAGTCAATAATCATGATTAAGTAATGCTTTAATGAGAAGTATGAAATTCAGGTTTGCAAAATCATTTGGAATTGGTCTTAACACAGCTGTTGTAGAAAGGGATTCATGTTTCCATGGGCCTGAAGAACTTTTCAGTTTAGTCATCAATAACATTTAAGTAATATGACTACAGTAGTCTGTAATGGACTGGATCTATATGCACTTTTCAAGGCTTATTGATTACTTAAAGCACTGCATGCATGCAGCTTTTATAATTATCACACACACTCTACCACCTGTCCTACACCCATTCCAATGGGATGGGAAGGCATAAGAGCATGTATAAATGTTAAAAAAAAAAAAAAGCAGGGATTATATCTTTGGTATAAAAAAAACAGAGTTGTACTATCTGTGTTGTACTATGAGTTGTCATAACTGCTGTGGCATGGGATACTGAGATGTAGTGATGTTGTCATGACTTCAGTGGGAATTCATTTAAGTTCTGTGAGACAAAACCAAAAAGGGTCTTGACTGAGACGATCATCCTTAAGGTCTTTGTAATGCTAGGGTGACATTTACCACTAATTCTCTTCAAAGGGTGAACACTTTTTGCAGTCTTTCCTCCAGGGCTACCTGCAGGCTGAAATGTCACTTATATCTACATATATCAGATATGACATTTGAGGAAATTTATACTGCAAAGATGATCACTCTTTGGCTGCATGGCTTTTCCTCTAAGGAAACAACGACGGAAGCACCATTTAGTGTCTGCACTACATACTGCCACACACACACACACACACATGCTGACAAATGGGCACACACATAGTGCTGTAACCTGCTTATGTTTTTCCTGAAATGTTACAGGTATCGTGAAGTTTAATGAGGTGTATCTTGAAGAAGCAGGACTGGAGGTGTCTGAGTTCAAGGATGGTAGTGGGAGCCCACAAAGTGGAGAAGGAGCTGTTGGAGGTTCCCTTTCTCTGGAGCAATACATCCACAATGCTAGAGAGGCTCTGGGAGTGGATAGTCATTATAACAGGTAGTGCCACCTTTGATAGATGCCAGTGAATGATTGTTACCAGCACCTTTTAACTCAATGAAGTATTTTCTTTATGCCTCATACTGCTGACATAACTTTGTAGCTGACAGTGACAACTTTATTCCATTAAACAGGTTAATGGAGCGTAATGCAGATATTTCATGGTCTCATGAGCATATGTTTAAGCCTTTCCACGAGGCTGATGTTCAAAGTTTTGTGACATGTCTTAAATCCCTGTCTGACTACTAGCACACATACAAAGAAAAATTACGTGGTTGACCAGTTGTGTTGAGCTTAACAACTATGGTAAATATGTTATTAATCACTATAGATGCATTTTCAATCTGTATTTCCCTCTGTGTATAGTACATTTTACATATCTGAAGAAAGGATAGGCTTCCAGGCAGAGTCTAGCAGTATCCAAGAGAAAGACTGTCAGCCCAGAAAACACAGGCATAAAAAAAATAATGAAAAACCTCTAATCTGGTCAAAATTGTTTCATTGGTGTGCTAAACTGTGGAACTGTTTTTAAGATCATTGTTATTAAGTCACCCTATGGTAATGTGGTACATGTCATTGTCTACAGAAGATAAATCTCAGTTATTGTAGAGATATGACTTTTCTGTCTGGGGCTAGCATGGTTAATATTTGAGGCTTTGGATGATTTGTCTTGACATTAGCTTGATGGACTCCAATTACATTTTATACAAAGAAAGAGTCAGACTGACTTTGGAGACATTGACTTTTTTTGTAGGCTTACCATGTGTTTGACATTTGAGGCTTAGAGTTAATCGGGCAATCCAAGATTTCCATGAAGTTCTGTACAAACTTTTGGAATAGATTGTAGGTGAACCTTCTCTCATTTAAACAAAAGTGAGCAAAACATGATAGAGAAGACGCATGCTTTGTGTCTGTCTTCCTTTTTTCCTGCTCTCTCCTGCCAGTTTTCTCTATTCTCAATTATACTGCCCACAACTCTCAGGCCTTGGTTGGCATAGCTGGATGACTTTGTAAATCACTACCATGTGTTGTGCCAGCAAATGTTCCCCCATACAAACTGCATCTCAACTTACTGTGAAAACCACTGCAGTGGAGTCACTGCAGCCAGCAGATTCACTACTTCTGGTGTGTGTGTGTGTGTGTGTGTGTGTGTGTGTGTGTGTGTGTGTGTGTGTGTGTGTGTGTGTGTGTGTGTGTTGATATTGTGGTGATTCACGCTGTTGTGTGTGGTTTATTATGAGTCCCACTCATCTAAGCATGACAAGTTTTTGCAGATACACAGCATAAAAATGTTTTCCAAACCACTAGTAGCACTTTACTGCCCTTTAGCATGTATCCAGGTATCAGAAACTGCTATTACCTTCCTGAGTGTGTAAAATCTACAGCCAGAGGATTCCATAAAAAGTTATTTTAATTCCAAGTCATCGCTCTATCACATACTGCTCCAGTAATTAATTACTACTTGTTTCTTCCTTTTGTACATTTTCCTAAGATTGTCAGTTCATTCATCAGTCTGAAACAAACTACTTTCTTCTCTCCCTTTAAGACCGCCCTCTTTTTAAGCCTGCCTTCTTTTGATTGGCTTCTGCTTGTAAACAGAATGTTTGACCATACTTATGCTTTTGAGTTGACACTGTTAGAGATATATGCATGCACCTAGCATTTTGGTTGCAATCTTTAGACAAGGCTGTATAATAGAACAATTATGTATCACTGTCTCTATTGCCATTTTGCAGAGTCTTCTCAAGTAGTGAGACAGAGAGTGAAGCTGGAGATCTGTTGGAGCAGCAGTTTGAGGAGCTGAACAAAAAACTCATCTCTGCCACAGACCCTACAGGCTATCTCCACATGGTGTCCAGAAATAATCTCTTCAACAGGTTTGACTCAGAGTTCTTGTAAACTGCGAGAGTATATTGGCTATATGTCCAGAGGGTGCTACTTTAGGTTTAGCTCTGACTTTACTTAACTTCACTGCATAGTGAGTTGGTACTGCATCTCCTCTACTACATTATTAGCAACAAGCTTTTTTCAATTTATCTTACATTGAGAGATTTGGCCAAACTAAAAGCTAACTAGTGGCTAACCAAAAATGCAAAACAAGAAAAAGAAAAAGCCCAAAGTTCTAATTTTAATTCCAAAACAGATGATAGACAGGCAATGGGGAAAATAAAACAGGTAAAGAATAACCAAGTTCATGAATCATAGCAAAAGGTCATAAACAAGGACCACAAGAAACTGCTGGATCACTTGGCTCCAAAGAAAACAGGACAGTCTATGAAGTGTGAACTAACGGACAGGAGGTGTGCATGTATACTGTACATTGGGAAGGCTGGCTGGATAACTGGACACAGGCAAGACAAATTCGAATCAAGTCAGTACCCCAGACGATTACTAAGAAGGGACAAATGATAACGACAGGAAGTGAACCTGACATAAGTCCAAAATGACCAAGAATAACTCAATAATACAGTATTTAAACAGAAATCTACAACTATGAGAAGTCCATTTTTCACAACTTTTTTTTCCCACTACATTTAAACATAACACAAACTCTACAAGGTGTTGCTACACAACGAATAATTTAAACATTTAAAACATTTTGAAACATGCAGTGAAAAATCGGATCTAATTGGAAACTAAACAGATCATCATGATACAAAATATGGGCACAAAATATTGCAGTTGCAGTCATAATACAAAGGTCTTCATAGGATTAGATACATTTAACTTGTAAGAAGCTGTATGCATAGGAACTTGAAGGGAAACAAAAACATTGCAAATATGTTTTTATAGTTACTTGAATTTGCAAAACTTCTGTTCATTGTGACAAAAAAGGAAATGTTAAACTATAACACATTACTCAAAATCCTGATGAGCAAGTTAGCAAGCTAACATTACCATTCAGTTAATATCACCAGTGCTTAAGTAGAGCTTCATAGAGCTGCATGACTATAACATCATCATGATTATAGGTTCATAGCTGTTTTCAAACAGGATAACTATATGTTGGAGTGTATTACATTTCTTGTGTATTTCTGCCTCTAATAGAAGCTGTCAGAGCATGACGAGTCTGTACAGTACCACTGTATCTCCAGTAAAGGACGGCTTATCTTCTCCCCTCTTCAGACCAAGTAACACTGGCAAACCTCCTCTGCGGGCCCTTTATGACTTGCTCATAGCGCCAATGGAAGGGGTATGTATGTGTGTCTCCAAGGAAAGACTTATATTTCAATTCACGATTTGAATTTGTCTTCTTTATGGTTTTTCACACAAATCTGTGTGTTACGATTGCCCTCCACCTCTCTCTATACAGGGCCTGATGCACAGTAGTGGACCCGTGGGTAGACACAGACAACTTGTGTTAGTTCTGGAGGGAGAATTATACCTAATTCCATTTGCCTTGCTCAAAGGCAGCTCCTCTAATGAGTACCTGTATGAAAGGTTCAGTCTAATTTCTGTACCTTCTTTAGCCAGCCTGGGAGCAACAATAAAGGTAAGTCATTTTGGTACCCTTTGATTTCTGATAATCGATGTAAAGTAACATATATTGTATTTGTCAAACTATTCCGACATATGTGTTTATTCAATTAATTATTTAAAATATTTATTGCTTATTATAATATTTCTGTATCAAATGTGTTCAAACTGCAGCCTCATGCTCGACGCAGTGGACACTTATTTTGTCCAGATGGAGGCTCAATGGCTGCAGTGGTCGGTGCACCTCATTTGCCACCGAGTGTCATGGACCGTTGGCTATGGGGGCCCTTACCCTCAGCCCAAGAGGAAGCCCTGTGGCTGGGAGAGCAGCTGGGATGTCATCCCCTAACGGGAGCCAATGCCACAAAGGATCGCATTTTAGCAGCTCTGAGTCAAGCAGAGTGTGTTCACTTTGCCACACATATATCTTGGAAGCTTGCAGCTTTGGTCCTTGCCCCTAGCCAAGAGCATGCTGGAGGAGATGGGGCAGGTGGCCGACCAAAGGAGAAATCACCCCGCAGGATGTCAGTGTCAGGCGAAGCAGCAGATCAGGGTGGAAAAGTGAAGGGTTTGTTTTCAAAGAGCAGCCCAGAGAGACTCAGAGGAGCAGATGAAAGGAGTGAGGATGGTGAAAGTGTGTGTGAGGTAGAGAGTATCTGTGATAGTCCACCACTTCAAGATTTCCTTCTTACTGCTGCTGATATACTGGACCTTTGTCTGACTGTCAAACTGGTGGTCCTGAGGTATAACTATTCACAGATTTGGTTTTTTACACAGGCTTTTCTTAGCTTTTGACTGTCCCATGTAACTCTTTGACCCTTTGCCACCTCAGGTTGTACCCAGAGTCCGGCAGCAAGGTAACAGCAGATGGAGTTGTGGGGTTGACTCGAGCGTTCTTGGCTGCAGGGGTCCAGTGTGTGTGTGTCTCTTTGTGGCCTGTGCCAGTAGCTGCCTCTAAACTGTTCACACACACCTTCTACACAGCTCTTCACAATGGGACCAAAGCCAGTGCAGCTCTGACGGAAGCCATGAAGACACTGCAGAGCAGCAAGCACTTCTCACACCCCTCCAACTGGGCTGGTTAGCAAACAATCATTAATGTAAAATACTAAAGCTTGACTCAGTTGCTTTGAGCCACAGCACGCAGACACAAGAGGAGTAGTTGTAAAATATAGTGGAGCATTTATCAGCTAACCAATTTCTTCGTTCAAATGAGCTAAAAGGAACCAATTAGTTTGTACAACTTAGCAATGTCAATGTCTGAGATATGTTAGATGATACGTAAACGCTATAAACTAAAAAAAAGAATAATTGTTGTGGCCACTGTATCCAATATGGCAAGTCTGTTGGGGTGTTACTGGTCAGCAGTGATATGTGTGTTCAAGCAAGGTATGAGAAAGAGCAAACCATGAACTAGAAGTGGGCGGATCAATCCAATTATCGATAGCATTGATACCAATGCTGGTATTGATTTTGGGTCGATACTAGTACAGCAGGATCAACACTTTGTTTCTATTCTTCAAGTTTATTATGTAGCCCACTGTGTTACATAAGTTATTTACTGGCGATGAAAATTTTACCTTAAACATGTCATGCCTATTTTATTCATAACTTACAGCACATTTAAACAACAGAAGCTAACCCAAGGTGCTTTGGAGACGGCTACATTTACATTTCAGAACTCCAAAAAACACAGTTTCAATATGCACGAGAAACCGAAAGATGTGTTTTGTTGTATTTTTTTAGGTTACATGCTTATTGGCAATGATGTAAAGCTGAACAGTCCCATGTCACTGGTTGGCCAAGCCCTGGTAGAGATCCTTCAGTACCCAGAGAGGGCCAGGGATGCCCTGAGAGTGTTGTTACACTTGGTAAGACTTCTTCAAACTTTGCAGTCTCGCTTTCTCTATTAGTTCTCTATTAGTAAGTTTAAAATTCAAAAGATGAATTTAGATATCAGTTCAATAAAACGACAGCCGATTTGTCATAAATACTACTGGAAAATCTTAAATGAGCATGACTTTAATCACTTTAATTAGAAATGTGGCTTTTATTTTTTGTCAGAGCATCCAAAGATTAACTATTGTAAAGATCACAAATGTGAATACTGGCTTAACTGCTTTTTATAGCAGTTATTTTATGTCATTTAATTAAAGACTGTTGATTGAAAAAAGTTTTTAAAAACCCATATGAAAACATTATATTAAGTTTAGATAATTCATACTGAGCTATTTTAATGACTTTATGACTTTGCATCAAAGAAGTATTGAACAATAAAGAAAGTCATTACATTCAGCGCAAGGTCTGTGTGAACGTGTTAACCTACTTTGACAGCAAATTGCTTTTTTTCTGCAGTGCTTCTTATCTCTACCCCTCTTGATTTGGGGACATCACTTTCCCTCCATCTAAGGAAAAAGAATTCAAATGTGTTAGCGAGACAGACTGGGGAGACTATACTTAGCTCTCATGAAGATCAATAAAAATCTAATACAGTGAATCATAACTTTAGTTATCATCATCAGACTTCCATCAGAGCATGTTGCCGAAATTTCACAGTCATTGCGGTTCCAGCATGCTAGTGTTAGCTGATACCTTAGAGCATTATGGTCACGTCTGGCTCTAAATAGCATGGCAGGGGGGTAAAATGCTAACCTAACATTAAAGCCTTAAAGATGCAGAGTCCAGAATGATGTCAGTGAGTGCTGCCATTGTGGCTACGGTCCTCTTTTATGGAATAAAGTGCAGTATGAATGTGTGAATGAGGCTTGTAGTAGAGCTTAGACTAGAAAACTGCTGTATAAATATCACTCCACAATCCACGCACAGAGATCTGAGGTATCAATGAGAAATGGTAAAGCTATTTTCTGGTGAATTCTGGAATTAAAATGCTTCTTAAGGAAGCACCCATGATTGTGTTCAACACAAAGAAAACATCTTGATTGCTAATGAAATGCATGATTATCAATCAAGATGTTTTCTTTTAATTTTCTTTCAGTTTTGTCCTGTCCAGAAAATGTTAAATTGTTTGTGAATGGCACCTCAAAACACATTTTTCCCACATCTGAACATTCCAGTCTGATTAAATAACACAATTTGTGCCTGTTTCTGTCCACAGGTTGAGAAATCACTACAGCGCATTCAGAGTGGCCAGTGTAACCCAATGTACACATCGCAGCAAAGTGTGGAGAATAAGGTCTGTGTGTTGGTCTTTCCTTCTCCTTCTCTTTAAATGTCAACCTTTGTGTATTCTCTGTTCATGTCCACATGTCTCCTCTGTGCTGGGTAAGGTCGGCGGGGTGCCTGGGTGGCAGGCCCTACTCTCTGCAGTGGGTTTTCGGTTGGACTTCTCTGGTAGTGTTGCTGGACTCCCTGCGGCAGTTTTTTTTCCTATGTCAGATCCTGGGGATCGACTGCAGCAGTGCAGTACCACTCTACAGTCACTGCTTGGTAACAGAGTTTTTCCATTATTCAAAACATCTCCTATGTCAGTCATACTGATAAAATCATATTTGTTTAATGTACAGTATCTCACAAAAGTGAGTACAACCCTCACATTTTTGTAAAAATGCTATTATATCTTTTCATGGGACAACACTGAAGATATGACACTTTGATATAATGCAAAGTACTCAGTGTACAGCTTGTACAACAGTGTAAATTTGCTGTCCCCTCTAAATAATTTAACACACAGCCATTATTGCCTTTACATTGTATCAAACTATCATATCTTCAGTGTTGTCCCATGAAAAAATGTAACGAAATATTTACAAAAATGTGAGGGGTGTACTCACTTTTGCAAGATACCCTATATTAGCAAGAGAATAATTCAGATTATATTTTTATTTCAACTTATAGCTCTTTTGTAAAATGTTACACTAGGTTGTATTAGTTGTTCGTGATCAAGATATGACAGTGCTATAGAAATTTCTGATTAACTTTCTGTGCATCCCCAGGTCTTACTCCTCCAGCCTTACAGGCACTCTGTAAGCTGGTCACAGCATCTGAGGCTGGAGAACAGCTCATTCATAAGGTACTATCATGTTGGACAGGTGGTCATGACAGTGGTTGAAGAACTACGCACATCAAAAAATAAGATCTCCCTCCACCACCTGTTTTTATTCTTGGCCTTTACCTAAGTAACGTTGAGAGTTCCAAGCTCAAAAAGCTGGGGGATGGTATTATTGTGTTGCTTAAACTTGGGTGCTCTACCAGAGGCCTCGGAGTTTGGGTGTTCTATTTTAGCTGTACCAGGGGCTGAAGGACCAACTGGTGCAGATGCACTCTTCTGAACAGAGACCTCTGTTTTGGGGTTACAGCTCCTAATGTTTCTATTACCATTGGGACAACTTTGGACTTTACCTTCCACATCTACTCCAGTTTCTCCTCCTGGCCCTGGTAACTCTCTATTTTCTTGTGGCCCTTCTTCCCAGTGTTGCTGTCCACCACTATGTCATGTTGGTTGGCCAGTAGCTGCTTGTCTGTCTGGAACTCAAAGTCCGACATGACCATACCCCTATTATTCTTAACCACCTTTGCAGTGCCTCCCCCCCCCTCCCCCCATCTGAAAGTGGGGACTTTTAGTCCATATGCAGCTCAGATGTTCCTGTACACTATTCAAGGCACTGAGTCATAGGCTGAGTCTTATGGTCAATCCAGGCAGAGCTCCGGTCGGCTTGCCTGATCTTAGAGTCCTGGTGTAAAAACAGCAATTCTGTCATTGTAGGTAGCTAAGCGTCATCTAGTTCACTTCCAATGCTTCTTCTATCAGGGTCGGCTCATTGTGTCCACACTGCTCACTCATTCCCACTGGGTTGTAGCCTCTCAACCTCTAGCTTTGATAGTAACTGTGTTCTACTGATGTTGCACCATTAATTGATGCCCTGAGCTATTAGGTGCTTCTTAGTCAGTGAGGATGTTATATTTCTATTCATCCATAGTTCCCACATGCATTGCATATATACAGAAAGAGAGAGATTTCCATTTTTTTCCATAACTGTAGGGAAGTAAAATTTACTGAATATGGTTAGTAATCTAGTTCATTTGCATGACTGCTTTCTGCAAACACACTCAACACTGCATGCATTGTTGTTTCCCAACCCTAGCATGCATCTGGTCAGCATGGTCATGAGATATTCTGCACACTTGTCTTTTAACCACTCATAACTAAAACAGATTGCTTGTATAGCTAGTTGGTAAAGTGCAGAGCACCCCCCACTCTTCACTCTAATTTTTCATTTTGCAGTCATTTGTTTGGTTTCATCATTCTTTGCTTGCTGTAGCCCTCCATAAATACTATATGGGTATCATCAAGAATTGCCTGCATAAGCACATCATCATTCATGCATGGCTGAGAATACAGTAATTCAAACACAACAATTACACAAAAATAAATAACTAAAGTTCTGTTTCTTCTTCTGTCATACACACCTCACAAAGGCAGTTAAAAGTGTGGCAGGAATGGTAAGTGTTTCATGATGAAACTTCTGGCTTGAGTTCAAAAGTACAACACTCGTCAAAGCAGGCACAAACACATTCAGACACTAAGATGTTTTATTTGAATATTCTTTGTGAAGTGCGTGCTTTATCTGTCCTTGTTTATTGAGAATTGTTGATTTACACTGGAGTATTTTTATTTAATACAATCCTTATATGTTCTCAAATGTGAGGTAATAAATAAGTTAAAAACTGAAAAAGTATAAACACTCATCCAGCACTCCAGTCATTATATCTTCTTTCCTCTCCATAGCTTCACCAAGTGTTGGTTCAGTTGCAGTCAGGCGACAAAGAGCAAGACTTTCCACTGGCTCCCATTCAAGTGTCAATTAGTGTGCAGCTCTGGAGGCTGCCAGGCTGCCACGAGTTCCTGGCTGCACTGGGTGAGTCATCCTTAAAAGAAACTTAGTTTCACATTTTTTTTATACCTCCTTGTCAGTGATCTACTGCATCACCCATGTCAGTTGTAAGTAAAGAAAATGTCGGTAAATACTAGCACAGAGCAAAAAATTATGTTATAATATTCAGAACATATTGAAACACATCTATATGCATTGAGCTTCTGATTAAGGTTCTTTTATAGTGTTGTTTCTTGGTTTACATTGTAAATACTTTTGTTTATCCTTTTCCATCTGTCTTTGATGCTTATATGTCTACTTATTTTCCTGTTTGTCTTTGTGTGAGCTTTCATATCACCTACTGAACACCCCTTATCAGACACTTTTGCTTTTTACTGAATTATGTTTGTGAGAAAGGACTCAAGCTCTACAGTTAGTATGTTAAATGATAAAGTTCTTTGTAATGAATTGGAAAAACACTGAACATATATGGCTTGTTTGGAAGGGTTGTCAGAAGAAAGCCTTCTCTCTCTAAAAAGAACATGACAGCATGGCTGTTTTATTGCATCTGAACAAATAAAATAAAAAATCTGGAACAATGTCCTTTGCACAGACAAGAGCAAAGTGGAGATGTTTAGCATTAAAGAAAAGCACCACCTTCAGCAAAAACCGAACACACCATATTAGCACAAACGCCTCATACCACCATCTGTCAAATAGTCAAAGTCAAATTTATTTATATAGCACATTTAAAACAACAAATGTTGACCAAGATGCTGTACAATTAAGGTAATCAAAAGAAATAAAAACATCGGGAGACATGATAAAAGTTAAGAAAAAGAATAATAAAATTAGAAGATTTGAGTAAGAATAAGAAAAATAAAAGTAATACAAACTCCATCCATCCATCCATCTTCATCCGCTTTGTCCGGGGCCGGGTCGCGGGGGCAGCAGCCTAAGCAAAGAGGCCCAGACCTCCCTCTCCCCAGCCACCTCCTCCAGCTTGTCCGGGGGAATACCAAGGCGTTCCCAGGCCAGCCGAGAGATATAATCTCTCCAGCGTGTCCTGGGTCTGCCCCGGGGCCTCCTCCCGGTGGGACATGCCTGGAACACCTCACCCAGGAGGCGCCTTGTCAGATGCCCGAACCACCTCAGCTGGCTCCTTTCGATACAAACTCATTTTGATTTAAAAGCCATGGAGTAAAAGTCGGTTTTCAGACAGGTTTTAAAAGTGTCCAATGTTGGGGAGGTCCTGCAGTTTGTTCCATAATTTAGGAGCAGTCATGGCAAAGGCCCGATCTCTGTGCTTTAATCAGCCAGCAGCAATTGATCCGCAGACCTTGCAGGAGTGTACCAATTTAAAAGATCAGAAAGGTATGAGGGTGCTAACCCCTGCAATACCTTAAAAACAAATAATAAAATCCTAAACCTAATTCTAAAACTAACTGGCAGCCAGTGTAATGATGCCAGTATGGGGGATATGTGTTCTCGCTTGCGTGTGCCAGTTAGTAACTGTGCTGCAGGGTTTTGGACCAGCTGTAGACAGCTAACTGATGACAGACTAATACCAGAGTAAAGACTATTACAGTAGTCGAGGTGAGATGAAATGAAGGCATGGATAGCTCTCTCAAAGTCTCTAAAACAGAGAAATGGCTTCACTTTAGCAAGTAGCCGAAGATGAAAGAAACTGATTTGATTACAGCATTAATCTGTTTGTCAAACGTTAGATTAGAGTCAAAGATAACTCCTAGGTTCCTCGCAGAAGGTTTTTTATAAATTTCTAAGGGGCCAAAGTTGCAGTGGTCACAGGAACTAAACACAATCACCTCTGCTTTCTGTTCATTTAGGTTAAGAAAGTTTAAAGTCATCCATGCCTTAACATCCTTTTTAAAAAATAAACCCATAGGGAGCATATAAATTGAAAAGAGAACTGGGCCAAGAATGGACCCCTGGGGGACCCCACAAGAAAGTGGGTTTTTTGAGGATGATGTATCCCCCAATCTAACAGAAAAGCATTGGTTGGACAGGTAAGATTTAAACCACTCCAATGCAGTCCCTTCGATTCCGACAGTGTTCAAGCCGAGAGATAAGAATCCTATGATCTACGGTCAAAGGCAGCACTGAGGTCTCATAGTATTGAAATGGCAGGATCTCCCGAGTCAGTAAAAGTTAAAAGGTCATTAAAAACTTTTAAAAGAGCAGTTTCAGTGCTGTGGTGTGCTTTAAAACCAGACTGAAATACTTCACTAATGCCATTTTTATATAGAAAGTTGTGGTGCTGAAGAAGGACTAGGACTTTAGAAAGAAAAGACAATTTAGAAATTGGTCTGTAGTTGGATAAAATTGCTGGATCCATGTTTTGTTTTTTAAGAATAGGTTCCACCACAGTAGGGACTCACCCGGACTGAAGACTGCTATTGACAATAGACAGCAAACTCATGCCCACAGTGTCAAAAACATCAGCACTTTAATGACGTTAAATAGTGCTTACCAAAGCAATTTGAGGAAAATGAGCGAACATCTGTGGATTGATTCCAAACGGTTCTCATGTTTCCTCATTTTTCCAATCTTGTCATTTAGGAATATGTTGGGTGCCAGGAAGCGTAACATGTTGACGATTTGACACCTAGCGTAAAATATTACGCCTCGAGAGTGAGAACGTGTTGTTTATATAGATTTTAGAGCCGTGTATACTCAAATCCAGATTATATCTTTTTCAGACAAGCCTCTGAATATTTCAGCAAGACAATGCTAAGACGCATACCGCAATTATAATGAACCCATGCTGTACAACGAACCATTGCTGTTGTACAATATGGCCAGGTGATGAACTGGCCTGTTTGCAATCCAGATTTTTGATCACCTGCAAACATCTGGCGTATCAAATGAAAAATACAACAACTGAACAACCAGCTGTTAAGTAGCTAGATTCATACATCAGACAAGACAACAGTCCACTCCAAAAATCCAGTAGCTGGTCTCTTCAGTTCCCAGACGTTTACAGACTGTTGTCAAAAGAAGAGAGTGGTAAACATGGACCTATTTCAACATTTTTTTTTTTTTAGACGTGTTACTACCATCAAATTCATGCCCATGCTAATATGTTTCTTTAGATGGTACTGTACATTTTCTCAATTTAAACAATTGATATTTTTTTGTGTTCTATTGTGAATACATTATGGGTATACGAGATTTGTAAATCCTTGCATTCAGTTTTTATTCACATTTTCACAGCATCCCAACATTTTTGGGAATTGGTGGTTATATAGAATCATCATACTCATTTTGTAATCTAAAATGAATTAATAAAGTAACTAACTACTTTAGCAGTGAAGAACATAAAGCTTACTATTTGTCACTGAAGTACTCAGATTTGGCTTTTGGCTGGATTTTGTGCTCTGTCTTTGTCAGGTTTTGACCTTTGTGAAGTTGGTCAGGAGGAAGTGGTGCTGAAGACTGGAAAACAGGCCAGCAGACGCATCATGCATTTTGCCCTTCAGTCTCTTCTAGCACTGTTTGGTAAAAATAAGTTATGACTTTGGACTTTCTCTTTTACTAAATCTTTCCCAATTTTCAACAAATTTTTCAAATCTCTCTCTCTCTCTCTCTTTTTAATCAGACTCAACAGAGCTTCCCAAGAGACTTAGCATAGACAGTTCATCCTCCCTGGAGTCTTTGTCCTCCTCCCAGTCAGCCTCCCAGCCACACTCTTTACCCCTTTCCTTAGGTTGCTACCCACCTCAACCCTCGATTTTGCCCCCCATGTGCCCTGACAGCCTTTCCTGCGATGCCATCTCAGTGTACAGCCTCAGCTCCCTTGCCTCATCTCTCAGTTTCCTGTCTAGACCTGAGCCTGCAGGAAGTGACATCATCAGCCAGCGCTCACATCAACAGCCAGAGAAGCCTTGTCAAGGCGCGGGCCTCTACACCCATTCAGGTGGTGTATCAAGAGGTCGATTGACCAGTAATGGAGGAGTATTATCGGGAGAAGGAGAGGACGAGGAGTATGCGGGGTACTCCATTATAAGCAGTGAGCCATTAGGTCGAGGAGGAAGCGAGTGTGACACTCTGCCTCTACCTGCAGGACATAGATTTGGCAGAGTTGGTGCTGGGAGAGCATCTGCCGGGCGGCATGGGTATCCTCTAACAGTTTCCTCAAAGGGAAGCATCAGCACACCTACATCTCCAATAAAAGCTCCAACGCTGCCACTAACAGTTAAGAATAACCCCAAAGTCAAGAAGGAAATGTAAGTTCAATACTTTTTGTTAAGTCAGAAAGAGTTACTCTTGAACTTCTTTTAAATGTATCTATATGTTTCATTTTCCAGCTCAACTCCTCAGCGGAAAGGAAAAGTCAGCAGCTCTGAGTCAGACCAGTCGAGCACTGAGACAGATAGCACAGTGAAATCCCAAGAGGAAAGGACAGGACCTGCAGGACAACTGGATCCCCAGGAGCTGGCCCAGAAGATCCTGGAGGAGACTGAGAGCCACATGCAAGCTGTGGAGAGCCTGCAGAAGGCAAACCTTAGAGGAAAGACACTGAAGGGAGCTGAGGGCAGAGATGAGTCTCTCAGCAGACAGAAATCGGTGTCCACTCCAACAACCCCAACTTTGACTCCTACAAATGGAGCCCAAGGGTTTCAGCCCTCTGAGACCAGTGCATTTAGCCGACCAACAAGTAGGGCAAGTCTAAAGTCTCCTCTCTCACTCTCTAGTCATCTTTCACCGCTCTCTACCTCTGTCTCAATCCCTCCTCCAACTCGGCCTAAACCACCATCTCGCTCCTCATCACTGCAGAAAATCAGCTCAGTCTACAGCAGCCAAGCTCATTCATCCCCTTCGTTATCTCTCTCAGTAAAAGATCAGGGTTCACCTCTCCCTACAGTCTCCCCAGATGTGCACATACAGGCTCAGCTCAAACTGAAATACCCCAGCTCGCCTTACACTGCCCACATCTCACCTTCACGCTCTCCTGCTGACAGTGCTCCATCCCCAGCCCTTTCCTATTCCTCCGCAGGATCTGTTTCAGCCTCTTCTAGCCCAGCAATCACCCCTAAGCTGCATCAATCCAAACAGGATAGCAAAATCCAGGCAATCCACAATTTAAAAACCTACTGGGCCAACGCCAGCCAGAAACCCAACATGCCATGTCCGGCCAGCTTACTCCGAGGTGAGAATAAAAAAATGAGTACAGTTCAGAAAGATGTTTTGGGTTTGCTGAATCTCTCACCTAGAAATGAGTCTATCAGGAAAAATGTAGGGGAACCTGAAGACCACAACACTGATGACAGACCAAATGTTCACCCAAACCTGGAGGCTAAACCACCTCCATCTCCAGCTGGCCTTCTCACACATTCTAAAGGAGGTGTCAGACTTCCCTCTGGGAATGGCTACAAGTTTCTCTCACCTGGACACTTTTTTCCATCTTCTAAATGTTAAGAATTTGAATATTTAAAGTCCTGAACACAGATTTAGGAGATCAATCTTCTGGTTAATATCTGTGCTTGTTCAATGATAAAATCTGCCCATTTTCAGTGGAAATACAACTACATTTTTAGCAATCCCTGCTGAGTTGCAGGAATGAAAAAGTACTCATTTCATACCGATGGTGATTTTACATGTTACTTTTTTGTGAAGGGATGTAAATGTTTTTGAATGTGATGACTGTGCCTTCTTCTGGAGAGAAATGGAAGGGCATAATAATTAAGAGAAGTGTTGAATCTCTAGCTTTAATTTTGTTTTTATGACTGACTAGAGGGCATGTGTCTCAATGCCTCCATGTACACTGAACAGAAATGCTTTTAACCTGCAGTCTGCTTACTGAATGAACATTTTACATCAGCCTAAATGCTTGCTTTCTTTGTACTGGCCTGGATTCAATCTTGAGTTATTGTTTAATAATTATTGTTTAATGTCATTACTGTTGGTTACTGATGTCATTTATTTTGAGTGTTTTCTAATTATTATTAATATAATCGTCACACAATTTATAAATACAATTAAAACAATGAAGAAGTAAAGACAACTTTTTGATATTTTATGCTAGTTTGGTTTCATGTGTGATTGCCAGCATGGTGCCCAAGTATTTAACTGATTTTATAACATGCAGTTTTGCTCCTTTCTTTGTCTTGCTTTGATCACATACAGCAATGTTCTATAATGAAAAAAATCTTCACACATTCTTTTTACTTATAATAAAAGCAAAATAGTAAATCTAGTTAAAAAAGGGGGGGTAAAGGGAAGAATTGTGAATGTAATTCTTAACGTATTATAAGGATATACTGGATATTTATGAAACCATTTGTAGATACAGATATTAAAAGTGTTTAAAGAGTACAAGCTAACCAGGTGCAATACCGGTACTTGAATTAGTAATAAAAAAAATTAATATTTTCTAAACCACATTATTGCATATTAGACACTTTAAATTAGCCATCATTGTCTTATGTGCTCTTAGGTATTCCAGTACTTTTCGTTAGTAATAGATATTTACTTTGGACTTTTTAATGCAGGGCTTTTGTTTGTACTAAAGTATTTTTATAGTCTATTATGAGTACTTTTACTTCAGCAGCTTATCTTAATAGTTTCTTCACCATTGCTCTACTCTTAACACAGTACAGTAAATATTTATAGAGCTTTTATGATACTTAACAGTAACAAATGTCTTATTGTTCATAGTGTTCTTTTAATTTCCAGTGTTATTTAGAGTTCATGCTAATGCTCTTACAGTGATTCAATTTAGTGCAGTTTTGCAAAATATGAAAAAAATGGCACAGTCGTCAGTGCCTCACAGCAATAAGGTCCTAGGTTCAAATCCAGTCTGTCTGGAGTTTGCACTTTGTCGCCATGTCTCCATGGGTTCTCACCAGGTACTCAGACTTCTTCCTACAGTCCAAAAACATTCACAGGTTAGGTTAATTTGTGATTCTAAATTGGCCAATGGATGTGAGTTTTAGATTGAGTGGTTGTCTGTCTCTCCATATTGGCCCTATTATATATTTGCAACCTATCCAGGATATACCCTGTTAAGGGCTTTGTGCTATGAGATATCAGAATGATTTCCTTATGGCAGCGAGGTTCAATCAGTCTGAGGGAGAAGGAGGTCTGCTGCCTCAGAAATTAGTGGAACAGGTGTGATGGGCTGTACATGATGTAGCAGTTTGTTTAGTGACCTCCTGTCCCTCACTGACTCAAACATCTCCAAATTTTTTACAGCCTTGCGGATGAGTTTGTTGATCCTGCTGGCATCTTTGGCACTCAGGTCCCCCCAGCAGACGACAGCAAAATAGATGGCACTCACTACCACTACGCACAAGTACCTGTATCTGTCCACTGTCCCCACCTACTCACCCATAAGGTTGAATGGCCTAGTCGCAGTTTATTTCCTCCAGAAGTCAACCACCATCTCTTTTGTCTTGTTGACATTCAGAAGGAGTCTGAATGTCCTGCCCACCCTTAATACACCCAACTAATGCAGTGTCTTCTGAGAGACAGTTACCAATCGAGGAGAATGTAGAATTGGCGACTCCCATCCTGAGCAGCTTTTCACAGAAGTGGCTTGATGGTATTAATGGTATAAGTCACTGGAAAAATCAAAGAATATGATTCTCACAGTTCAACCAGTACTATCCAGGTAAGCATGCTGCAACAGGTAGATAACAGAATCATCCACCCCCACCTGAAAGATGTTTCACCTGCAAGCTAAGCTGAGCAAGAATCAGTCTCTCCAACACCTTCATAACATGACGACAAGGCAACTGGGCTGAAGTCATTAAGGCCAGAAGAGGTGGCTTTCTTTGGAACCAGCACTAAACATGATGTCTTCCTTACCATCGGTACCTTTTCCTGGAGCAGATTCAGACTAAAGAGATACTGCAGAATGGCTGACTGCTAAACAGCACAGGACTTAAAGGACCCTGAGACTGGTGCGATCAGGGCTTACACCTTTTCCTTGATCCCCTTTTTCGATTAGTACCTACTGGGATCCAATCGGCATGGTTCGCTATGGTTTTCAGGGTTTTCCATTAGTTCATAGGTACCAGGTACTTTTTTAGTACCTGCTAGCCTGGCGTTCCAAGCGATCCGCCCTGTTTCAAACAACGCCCTGTTCCTCTAGTCTGACGATAAGCCATAGAGCAGGCAGCATGTATATTCTTGCATCGATGTTCACCCAATCAATTACTTATTTTTAAAAACTTGCTATATCACACTGTTAGAAGTAAAAGTCTTGAATTTATAGAAAAGTATGAGTATTAAAATATAGGTACATATTAAAATATATTATGGAAATTCCAAGTGCTGTGCAAGCCAAGCCAGTTAGTATTTTTCTAGATCTGGACCAAAAGCTACCAAACCTAATTGTGATATAAACCTACCAAAATTAAGTTTTAAAGTTTAGATCACGGAAAACAAATTGTCCACTAAGTACCCTGAGAGCAAACAGTGGTTTGTTAATTACTATACTTGTTTCTGCTGTTAGTTTTTTATTCCAAAAACATGGCAAATAGTGAGTTGTATTTATGTATATTTCGCCATAATAATATCACTGAACATATCATAGTAGTATATGACAAATACATTAACATAGTGTTCAATGGAATACAGAGGTACAGTATTACATGAACAATGGTGTGGATGTTTCAGCCAATCAGATTTTTCCCGGAGGGCGGAACTGACTTGTTGATCGGGTGTCGATTACCACTGCGCAGCCGCAGCCCGTGTGACGAAGATGGTGCTCATCAAGGAATAGTGAGTGTGAAAATGTTTTTAAAAAATGTTTTTTTTAGTGCGTTTAGTGGGGTATTCAGATCGGTCCCACATTTGATTATTGAGAAGTACGCATGTGTGTTTCATTTAGCGTTGTCGTTCGCTGTATTTTACGCTCCTGTAGTCTGTAAAAAGCCAGCTTCTGAGCAGGTTGGATCAGGACGTGGATAACGGGACCCACCGGTCTTTTTAAGGCGTTGCTAGTACAAGCTACAGTTAGCTTCTGAGTTGTAGATGCAGAGGGGATAATTAGCTTCTTAATGAAAACGAGTTACATAAAAAGGCTGCACCGCTCACACATAAGCCTTTTGCACATTCAGCGAGTTAGTACTACTTTGACGGTTTGCTGTATTGCCAACGTGACTGCAGCTAGCCATGTAGCAGCGTGTTATATCTCTGAAATGCCGTTACGTTAAGCTTTGGTCCCGTGAGTGAGAGATTAAGGGTCCTTCTGTCGGATTTACCATTTATGCTAGCTGGCTAAGTTAGCTGTAGCGGCTAGCATGGCAATTCTCTGACAACCGAGTTTATTTAAAAGTCCACAATCAGCTGCTAGTACAACTCATTGTTAAAGCAGAAGAGAGCTTATTGTTAGGAAATAGTTATGCAGGGTTTATTGTCTGTACTCCCCCGTACCATACGTCAGCTATAGCCTACAAGCTAGCATGGGGTTATGGAAGGACTAACTACTTTGCTGTTAGTTTGTTGCGCTAGTGGTATAAAGTTAACCCTCTAAAACTGGGCAGCTAACACGAACACTATATTAATTGTTAAAACAATTACTCTTAATATTTCTGCCCATCAATCGGGTGGATTGAAACTATGCAGTGGACGTTTTCATTCTTTCTTATTAAATCTAGCATTCACTGCGTGGCTAACCTGTGTAGCCTACATATAACGGGAGGCTACCTGTTGTTAGGGGATAGCACAGAATGGGTTCGATTCCATACAGTACTTCAGTATCAGAGCCAGGACTATTAATATCTATAAAAATTGTTGGTTAAAAGCAACTAACGTAGTCTCACGGAGGGAGAAACAAATATACTGGTTACTGAAATTAATCTTTCATTAATGGCTTATATCTCAATATATTAAAAAAATTCCTAAACATAAGCTTGTGTTGTTACTGGTTAATCACGTATTTTAAAATTCTGAACTGATTGTAGTATGTATCTTCTTTTCTTTTTGTTGCTGGATAATGCAATTTTAAATAATTTAAGATTTTTAGTTCAAAACAAAACAACCTTACAGCTTTAATGTCTTTCAGCCTTTCATGACACTGAACATTTAGCCCATGCAAAATTGGTGTGATGCAAAAAATAACTGTAAGCCACTGCCACTGGTAAATGTGTGGTACTTTTGATGTTAGACTTGATAGAATTGAGTCACAGATGACTAATATTAATGCTGTAAGGCTGACCTTACATTTTGATATGTTACACTGGGCTGGTTTAGCCCACTGCCACGTGTGTGATTGTATACGTTGAACATGAGCATTAATTATGATGTTTTTATGTCAGGCATAATTACTTTCTTAGTACAACCGATTTTCGGTACTAAATAATACTATTTATAAAGCAGCTTTGGTGCAGTTATTTCAATTGACTTTGTGAAAAATGTGCAATGTTGGATTTAACGGCACATGTAGCAGTTCTTCCTTTGCTCAAGAATCTGGTTAGGCCCTCTATTCGTTAGCAGAGCAAGGACTACCTTCTGCAGCTACATTGCCAGACAGTTGCACTGGAGAAGCAGCTGAAATATATAGATGATCAGCAAATACAATTTGCTGAAATTTCAAAGCGATAGTTAAGGGATGTGCATGTGCATATGAATACAGAGCTTTCAGACTGTGGGAAAAAATGGTAGAATGAATTTCCACTTAGGATGAAAAGATGCCTGTTGTATCACTGTAGGATCACTGTAGAAATTGATTTTTTTTAGTCATATTATTACATTTAAGAATCCTGACATTTTAAGGGATTCTACATGAATATTTAACTGACTATTACTAATTCATTCTATAACTAATCAATTCATTTACTCATTATTTTAGCTATAAATTTACACTGTTATTTGTTGTAGCAAGAGAAACAAATAAAGCTGCTTATAATTCAAACTTTAATAAAGGTTGTGTCTGAGCACCAGAGTACTTGTACTGCATTTGTCTGTGATGTCTGAAATTCAAGTATGTCTTCACAAGCCAGTTTGGCCTTTGGCCTTTTTAACCCAAGAAGGTCATTTTCAGTGTAGACCACAGGTGTTGAACTCCAGACCTCGAGGGCCGGTGTCCTGCAGGTTTTAGATGTGTCCTTGATCCAACACAGCTGATTTAAATTGCTAAATTACCTCCTCAACATGTTTTGAAGTTCTCCTGAGGCCTGGTAATGAACTAATCATTTGATTCAGGTGTGTTGACCCAGGGTGCTATCTAAAACCTCGAGGCCTGAAGTTCGACACCGCTGGTGTAGACCTTTTCGCTGCCATTATTTTTTACACATAGTGAGTATTAGTCAATGTAAATACAGTTTGGGGTTATGATTGTTCTTTGACACTAAATGCTGAAGATTTAAATATATGTTGTAATGTATTGATTATTGATGTACTGACAAAAACTAGGTGAAAATGAGCAAATAAGTCACCTTTAATGATTACCAGTGACACAACTTTTTGTACCTTTGAAAATTGCATGCATTATGCAAATTATGTAGATATTCTGAAGTATAATATTGTGTAGCACACAGTAGTGTTTATATACAGTAGACATTGAGTACACAAGAGAACACACACTTGATTAATCAGTAGATGTTTAGGTAAAGGGTGGGGTGCTAACTCTGCCAGTCTAGGAGTATTTTTTATTAATGAGGACATGAAGATCTAAGCAAGAAAGAATTCGTTATTGTCTGTTTGGTGGTTTTCTTCATTTTGTAATTAAGCTGCAATATGCATATAATAGTTCAGGTCTAGTAGCTCTTATTTTAATACGTTTAAGGTTAACACTAGAACTACTACTACTAAATTGTCTTGAAACATTAGGTTTGTCAAATCTAGTTTTTAAAAGGTAACTATTTAAGTTTCAATTTTAGTGGGGATTACAGCTTAATAGATACACAATATCTGATGGTAATTTGGGGGGTTTAATGATTTCTTACAACTCTTCTTTAGCTAAGATGAAATGATTGTACAGAATGTATCTTTTATTGGCTTTAAAAAACAGGAACTGGTTGCAGAAGTTTGAAATTATTTTGGATTTTTACTAATGCATTCAATATTTTATTAAATGTCCCTTAGCCAACTGCACCTTGAAAGATGTTTTTGGTAGGCGTTAACAAGCATCTAGCATGAAATTGGCTGAATATTTGATCACAAGTTTTGATTTATTGAACCACTTGGGAAAGTGGTTACACATCTGAATAATTTATACTCATGTACAGTTGACCCAAACACGACAGGAAGGTTAAACTGATGTGCAGTTGTTTAGAAATGGCTCATTAAGATTCTGGAATGGACTGTCCAAGCTCCAACCTCATGCCTAACTTGTGAACTATGCCTAAAAGCTGGATGAAACAAACTAATTTAAATGAAACCATTTCTGAGAGTGGCCAGATATCCAGCCAGAAACTTGTTGATGGCTACCAAAAGCATTTGGCCAAGGTCCAATTTGCTAAGGGACATTTAACCGAGTATTGGTGTGGGTGTATGTATGCACTTGAGCCTGTATGTATTCTTTGATCCTGGGTGGGTTAGAGAAAATGCAAAAATAAATTCAAACTTGTGGAACCAATTCTTGTTTCTTTTTTTAGTACAAGTTTCTAGGCAACCTGGCATGCTGCCATTGTTGTTTGATATTAATTTCTATGGGGTTAAATGTCATTTTCATTGGTTCTAGGTCCCACATACCCCAAAATTAATCATATGACCCCCAGTCCCCCCAAAAAACAACAACAATAGAAAAAGTCATTAAATATGAGATGTTTTTTTTAATGCCTACTACAACAGATTTCATCAAGTGACAGCCTGTAACTTGAAGCCAACTTGAGTCATTAGATGTGACAATAAAAGTGATTTGATTTGATTTGATTTGAGAAATAGTTTGTGTTTTATCCTGATCATTGTCTCTCTGTGCTGCACTTTTAACCCCCATCTATTGTCATCAACCTGCTGGGCAGGCGGTCAATACAGACACCCAAGTTTATGAATGCAATAACTCGAGAACAAAGTGGCATAGGAGTTTTAAATTGATACTATAGGTGTATCTAGGGCTGTTCGATATAACGATATATATCGGATGACGATATAAAAACGTCTATCGTTTGTTTCATGGTGTCGCAAAATAAACTATTTACGGCAGTATTTTTTTCATCGTTTTGATGGTCACTCTAGTGGCTATATTAATTTCTTAAAGTTCTCTCTTTCTCTTATATTTAATATTACCACACTACGGACGGACAAGCACCTGTTTTTATGCGTTGTGGTTAGCAACAACGACGGTAACACCATCGCGTGTCCGCTTGTTTATGTTCCACATAAACCTTTCACAATAAAGCTCAAGATCCTGTTGAGACTTTTCAAAATAAACTGAATCACGGGAAAGAGCAGATTATTTACGGATGAGAAGTAAAAAAAAGACGCCATGTGCTAAAAAATAAACCTTAGAGTCAAACGTTAGAACAAGCTTTTCCCCGAAGCATGCTGTGTAATAAATACTCACAAAGAAAACGGCAGCCGTTACAACTTATGTCTAAAAATGTATAGTTTCATGCATCTGTTAAAACACTCGACTCCAGCTACATGACGCGCAGCTGGAAACACTTCCCGCAAGTCGAGCTGCCCGAGAGTCACAGAATTTACAGAAAATGTTACATTTTTGTGATTTATATCGTTATCGGGACGATAGAATTCTTATATCGAGATATGAGATTTTGGTCATATAGCACAGCCCTAGGTGTATCTACTAAAAATATTGTACAAGTTAAAATCTCAGTGACCTCGACCTTAAGGTCACTGAGAGTTCTCTGTCACGTTTTCTGAAAATCTTGTATATGTGAACGTAGGATTTTGAAATTCGGACCATAGCTGCATCTGCTAGGTGCATCTGTTTCCCCTCACCTCGGAGGTTCTGGCAGCAGATGACCTGTTTCTTCGAAACAACGTTCCTCCTTCACACTGTTATCAAGTGCTTGCTCATAATTTTATCAGAAAACTATTGCTACTTAGTAATTGGAGTTCAGCTACAGCCATATACTATACTCAGTTACTCACTGACGTGTTAACATTCAGACTGGTAAACATTTATAGCAAAAAAATGTTTTTAAAGAAGCAAAATTTTAGGAATGTTGAACCATTTCATAAAAGTTTCTAGGCAGTGGCATCTGTCTCCTTACAACCATCCAAAAGAGTGTTTAATCCTTAACATTTGATCAGCTTGGTTCTATTTTAAAAATGGAATTTTATTCATATTTTATTCATATCTTTTATGTCTTTAACCTATTTGTTTCTCTCTTCTTTTCCTGTCATATCCTCCTTACAGCCGTGTAGTGTTGCCAGTCTCTGTGGAAGAGGTGAGTATTATTGCCTACATGTTCTCTTAAAATATATATGGGCATATTATTTAAATTCACTGTGCTATTGTTATATTTTGATAAAATAGAGGGAGTATTGTGTTTGTCTTACACAGAAAATGTTCATCCACGCTGGCTTTAGTCTGAACCTCATATTAAGACAAAAAGCCTTTGTTAGAGACTACTGATGTTATTGGGACAGGCTGTGTGTTGCAGAGATCAGAGTTACACTGGGGTGTAGACTCAACCTTTTGAACTGCATTCTGGCTGTTGACTTAACAGCAATGATGCTTTTATGCTCTTTTTTTTTTTTTGTGTGTGTGTAATCTCAAAACTAGACTTCTGTTTAGTCTTTAATAACTTTCACTTCTAATGGAGGTTATTATTGGGATTCTACAAGAAATAATTGTTTTGTTGTGTTGTTTTTTTCTCAACACAGTGAAGGATTTTCTATATGAGTCTGTTTGGGTCTTTTTTATTAGTTTGTTACTGCTCGTATTGTGAAGCACATTGTGTCAAATAACCATTAATATCAGGATGGTGGACTTCATTAGGCATACAAGTCCAAATAAAGGGACAAAGTTTTTTTGTTTTTGTTTTTTAAAGATAAAATGTACAAATATAAAGATGTTATTGATGGGCTTGTAAAAATGTGTTTAAAACCTTTAAGTGTACAACTCAGTGACTGAAATGCTGTTTAAAATGTGGCTAGACTCTTGTAAACGTACGTGCAGCCCAACATTGCTTTTTTAATGTACATTAATACAGACAATTACTTCCTATGTTGGTTCTAGTTGCTGTTAGTGATACTCCATCTTTGCACTTATGTGCCTTCACAGGCTTCAAGGGCCCGCAAAGCCTTTCGCAATCCTTCCAGTTAATCTAAGGATTTTTCACTGTAGTCAAAGCTGATTTCCACTCTGTCTTCTTTGTGTTCCCATTTCTTGCAGTATCAAGTAGGGCAACTGTACTCTGTGGCTGAGGCCAGCAAAAATGAGACAGGAGGAGGAGAAGGCATTGAAGTGCTGAAGAATGAACCCTATGAGAAGGATGGAGAGAAGGGACAGTACACACATAAAATATATCATCTAAAAAGGCAAGGCTTTGAAATTAATTTTCTTTCGTAGAGGAATGAAGGGGAAATTATAGGGTCCTCTATAAGAGACAATTAGTCTGACCTAATTACTTAAACACTCAATAAGGATGATTTGTTTGATTGACAGGCTCTGTATATGCAAAGTTCTTGTCTGTTCCTGGTTTCATCAACTCCATTGAGCTATAAGATGCAGGCATGATCTTGGGAAAATAGGCAGCATTTGGACGCAATACGGCCATGTGGCCATCAGGAGAGAACTGTGTGCAGGAGGGATGCACAGACAGTGCATGAAGGTCACCCACTCGCTTTGCCGAATCCAAAGCGAGAAGTAATGCAGTCTTATATGAAAGAAATTTCACATCCACAGACTCAATGGGTTCAAACGTGGGGCTTCAAAGGGCCTCCAGCACCAAAGACAAGTCCCAAGCAGGGACACTGGACTTAAGCACGGGTCTCAGCCAGCGAACTCCTTTCAGAAAATGTATGGCAAGCGGATGTACACCTGGTGTCACCCCGTCAAAGCCAATATGACAAGTAAATATAGCTGCTAAATAAACCTTAATTGTCGAAAATGAAAGGCCCTTATCCAGCAGCTCCTGCAGAAATATCAAAACATCCACAATAGAGCACTGAAATGGGAGAGTATGGCGGACCTGGCACCATTGCTCGAAGGCTCGCCATTTGTAAGCATACAAGCCTCTAGTAGATGAGGCGCTAGTGTTCTGAATTGTCGCTATCACACTAGGCGGCAAACCCTTGGCAATCAAGTTTAACCTCTCAGCAGGTAAGCACGAAGACGCCACAGATCCTGGCGCAGATGAACCACTTCTCCTCCCGCCTGAGAGAGGAGGTCCCTGCAGAGAGGAAGCTGCCAAGGACTCGCTGCTAGCAGGCTGATTATCTCTGCATACCACGACCTTGTGGTCCACCAAGGGGCCACTACAACAGAGAGAGAGACTGCTGATGCACTCTCTCTAGAACTGGAGATACCATTTCCACTGGGGGAAATGCATACAGGAGCACGTGTGGCTATTGGTGCGCTAGTGTGTCCATGCCCAAGGGTGCATCATGGTCCATTATGGAGAAGAACAGGGGCCAGGGAGTATTTACCCTGGAGGCAAAAAGATCTACTTGAGCCTTACCAAATAGATCCCAAATCTGAGCCACTATTAAAGGGTGTAACCTCCATTCTCTCACCAGAGGACACCCCCCCCCCCCCCCCCCGTGAGAAGGTCCTGCCCAAGGTTCCGGTGGCCCGGAACATGGGTGGCTCTTAGAGACAGAAAATGAACACTGCACCATAACAGCAGAGAGCGAGATAGTGTCAACAGGGGAAGAGAGCGTGTACCCCCCTGCCTGTTTATGTAGGATACCACTGTTGAGTTGTCCATCCTGACTAAGACATGCTGGCCCTCCAGGACTGGACGAAAATGTTTGAGAGCTAAGAACACTGCTAACAGCTCTAAGTGGTTGATGTGCAGCTCGCACTGGGCTGTCGACCAGATCCCTCTCACTGATGCAACCCTCGTACAGCGCTCCCCACCCTCTTAGGGAAGCATCTGTGGATACCACCTTGCGAAACAACACCCTCCCAATCCGAGAGCCCTGATGCAGCAGCCCGGGCTCCCTCCAAGGACAGAGCGCTAGCATGCAAGACGCAGTTAGGAGGAGACATGATGCACACAGGCGGTGAGAGAGAGTCCAGCGTTAAAACGCTCTCATCTTTAACAGTCCAAGTGGCACTACGGCGATCATAGATGCCATCATGCCCAACAAATGTAATATCTGGAAACGGAGTCTGCGTCCAAGCTGAAACTGAGCGAGGCAGCGATGAAACGCGGCCAGTTTGTGCTCCGACAAATATGCGTGGCTGGAAAGCAAGCATATTTCCAAACCAAGGAAAGAAATCTGCTGACTTGGGATAAGCGAGCTCTTTTGAAAGTTCACAGAGAACCCCAGTGTCTGAATGTGTGACAGAACCAGCGACAGCTGTGTCTCTGCCTGCTCTCTGGAGCAAGCTACGAGAGCCCAGTCGTCTAGGTAGGCTAAGATGCGGATGCCTGTCTCTTTGAGGGGCACTAGCACTGCCTCGGCACATTTCGCAAAGGTGCGAGGAACGAGTGACAGCCCGAACGACAGCACCAGGTATTTGTAGGGCTACGCCCTTGAATGCAAACCCCAGAAACTGCCTGTGTTTCGGGTGTATAGCTACATGAAAATAAGCATCTGTTAGATCGATTCTTGCAAACCAATTTCCTGGGCCAACTGCACTCAAGAGCTGTCTGAGTGTTAGCATCTTGAACTTGTACGTTCGTAGATACGTGTTCAAGACTCGCAGGTTGAGGATGGGCCAAAGCCCTCCCCCTTTTTTCGGAACAACAAAATAACGGCTGTACCAACCTTTGTCTGTCTCTAAAGTAGGGACCACTCGTCTTGCTCTTTTCTGCAATACAACTTTATTTCCTCTAAGTATCATGGCCGCTTCGGTGCCGACAGTCGTGTTTACGACTCTCCGGAAAAGAGGCGGCTTGACCCTGAACTACAACCGGTAACCCATGGCAACGGTTCGCAGCACTCACTGAGAGGGGCGCAAGCCCACCACTGAGGCAAGAGAGCAGCCAGCTGGCTGACCTGGCTCGTTCTGCCTGCAGGCTGAGCATTTGTGATTGTTTGAGAATAAACAACACTCTTTATTGATTGTAATATGGGAACATGTACATTCATCCATTTTGTTGGAGGCACCTTTCCTGGGGCACAACAATGAAAAACAGGTGGAACACTTGATGTGGTCACCTGAACATTTACAACTTGAGGCATTTTGTGTGCAGGGCGTTGTGCTTGGGAGACAGTGTTAGGAAAGTGCAGCGCCTTCTGGGGCTGACAACCTGAACAGAACTTAAGTGGCACCTCTTGGGCGGCAACAGAGGGGTAAGAGCAGCGTCTTCCTGCCCCTAGACCCCTCGAAACCACAACTAGGAGGGCTGAGGCTTCTTCCTCCTGGGCGTCAGGTCCTGCCGGGGGTCCGAGGGTGGGCCTTTGTTCTAGGCCAACTGGCGTGGAGCTCGGGCTGGAGGATGTGCCCCCGCTGGCGGCACACCCACTACAGCAGTGGGCGCCGGTCTCTTGCCAGTCGGCAGAGGAGCGGTGGGCCTGTGAGAGCTAGCTGCGGGCTTGGACTTCGCCTAATGATGATGTTGCGCAGAGCTTCTGTCTGCTTCAGTCGAGTCTAGCCTGAATGGCTTCAAGTGAATGTCCGAATAACCTAGCCGCAGACACTGGTGCGTCCAGATATACAGCTCTGTCCCTATCCGGGACGTCAGAGAGGGTCAGCCACAGGTGCCTCTGCGCCACTACTGTCGATGCCATCCGTCTGCCCAGGGAAAGCACTGCACAGTGCAGAGGGTGTAATCCATGGCAACTCTGACCTTGTTAAGAAGAGGTGCCAGCGGTGCTGTCACCAGGAACCAGGCACATCACCTGGTACGTCTGGAGCATGGTGATGGCTCCATAAGGGGTGGGTTAGCTAAGCCAGTCTCCTTGGTGCCGTCGCCCTCCATGCACTGTCCATAGCCGGGCACAGTGGGACAAACCTCTGTCTACCTGTCATCACACGCAGGTAGACAGGTTTGTCCCATGATGCCGTTAGCTGGCAGACAAAGTATGGGAACATGGGAAGGCGGGTTTTGGTCGTTGCGGGCTCCGGAGGGAGGAAAAAGCCTGCCAATTGAATGGCTTCTGAGCTGTCGGAGGAGAGGGCCAGTCCAATTGCAGCTTTTCAGAAGCACGGCGAAACAGGGGAAAAAAAGAGAAGTGTCATCGTTCCCGACCGGCGCAGCAGCGGCGGCATATGTGAACAGTGAACACTCCTGCTCATCCTCTGACAAACCATCGATGTCCAGGCCGATGTCCAGCACGTCATCGTCTTCCTGCATGGTTCCAGCTCATCATCAGCTAACCCATCACCGTATTCCATGTGGTCAGCCCAGCTAATTGCGGGGACATCGACCGGATAATCCTCGTCTTCGGACTCTGATGAAGCCAGGGCTCCAGACTCGAAAAGGAAAAGGTCATGCCGTGCGACAGCCGTCCCTCCCAGCACATTTTCCACAAACGTCACCTGTCTTTCCGGGGTCGAGCGTCGACAAAACCCACAGGCTTTGGGCTCCATCAACGGTCTCCTAGCGTTGACGATCGCCAGGCAGACAGGGCAGGCATCGTGCTGGTCACTTTTGTGCAAAGAGAAACCACACCCCTGAGGACAGGGGCGAACAGAAGATTTCTGCTTTGCTCGCTTCGGTTAGGAGTCTATTCCAAACCGCAAAGCCAAACGCTGTACAGGAAAAACTCGAAATTAGCGCTCTGCGGGCAGCCTACACACCAACTGCGCACTGGAGGCTAACACCAACAGGGGCAGTTAAGCTAAGTTCAAGTCGGCAGACAACGGCGCTAACTAGCAGCAGCTAGCTAGACCAACTCAGCAGAGGTGTTCTCAGCGAGGTGAAGAGCGTAAGAACTGAGAGATGACTGTGATGAAAGCGGCTATATGTGCAGGCGGGGCCGTGCGTGTGTCATCACACGTCATCTGCCTTAAAGGTGTGAATAAAAGTTTCTTCAGCCAGGACACGCGAGGGTGTGATATCCAATACTTATGTGTTGTACCAAGTGAATCGACTGAAAGGGAACGTGAGAGCTGGTCAAAAAGTTACAATTTTTTATCACTTTAATAGTCTAAGACTAGATGTATATGTGTTAATTACTTTCGCGCTGCAAGTGATGCATTTAGGGGACTGGTTTTTTTTCCCTTAGTTTAAATGAAAAGTCTAGTCCCTCAACTGAAAATAGATAAAATGTGCATAAAGTTTCAGGCTTTATGTCAGATGTTTAAACTTATTTTGTCCACCGTATGTATATTGTATGGTCTTTGTGATTATGTGATTACGGGAAATGGGTTTGGGTAAGAGCTCTAGACATGTACAGCATGAGAATTGATTAAATATTTCAGATAATAGCCATTTACAAACAGAGTTATTATTAGTTTTAAAGAGCGCAGTCGGCTCCCTGTTACAATGTTTTATGGCCTTTGAAAGACACAAGTTGGAAAGTATAAGTATTGTCTAATTTTCTCTTTCATAACAGTAAAGTCCCGGGTTACGTGAAGATGATTGCACCAGAAGGAGCATTAGTTTTTCACGAAAAGGCTTGGAATGCCTACCCATACTGTCGCACTAGTAAGTACACGCAGAAGTGTGCTTGTGTTATTTGAATTGCATTAATGATAAAATTATGGCAAGTAATTTGTCAGTGAGGAAATATGCAATTGATTCACTAGTAGATGCTAGTGACCAGTTACCCACAGCCCTTCCTGTCTCATGTTTCCCTACCAGCTGGCTTGCCAGCCAGGCTGCAATTGTGGAAGTCCTCTGTATGATTCAGATGTTTTCCCCAGTATTTCACCATCCTGGACTGCAGCTGACAACAGTAGACCTTTTGATTCAGAGATCCACTGCAAGTGGGAGAATCACTCTAACCAGAACTTGCAGCAGGTGGAAGGCTGATTCATGCGCTGCTATGACCAACTCATCGAGGCTGAGGAAGAAGGACTACCAGCTGCAGTCCGAGACAGGGAAATTTGAGAGATCCATAGAACAAGAGCCTCGTATTCCTCTATTATTTACTACAAAATACTTGGCAAATAAATTGTTTGCACAGAAGAAACTTAGACTTGTTATTATTTAATAGTTTTGATAGTGCACTTAGCCACTACAGAAATAGGCATTTTATAAATGCATTTCAAATAATACTAAAAATGTACAGTTTTTTGTTAATTATTTGATACTGATGCTCTTTTTTTTTTTTTCTCTTTTCCTTTTTACTCTGCAGTTGTGACGGTGAGTTACTCATTACCTCTTTTTGGAGGTTTTTTTGTTGTTGTTAAAGGCCTAGTCCCACCAGAAAATCCACCCATTAGCCATTCCATGTCCTCTAGGACAGGAGGGGTCTAACACCAAGTTAGATGATCACAGCTCATTTTTATGCCAGGAAACTTCCACAAAGTTGAGTTTGATGTGACATCTTCCACTACCTGCTTCAAATCCTTTAACATAAAACTTAATCTACAATTTTCATTGACATATTTGTTTAATTTTACTAAGGCCAGTTTGCATTTGCATAAAGTAAACAGATATTACTTTATGTATGCAACAAATGCTCATCAGCATATGCCACAAATATTTGATCCACTCTCTGTTCCTTGATATTTGCTTCTCTGTCCTTTTGATGTTTGAAGTTCAGAGCCCACTATTGCTTTACATTACTGGCAAGTTAACTAGCGTTACTAATATTAAAAATAGACCAGAGCTGAGTGGTATAGCATCACCAGTGTTGCTTTAGTCTGATTGGTTAATTGGATTTAGCTGCAGGTTTTACGTCTCACAACCTTCCATTCATAGTGTTGTTGGTACCAGCCAAGATCAGCTGTAACTGTCAGTGTAGGGGACCTGCCTGACTTCTGAGTGACAGCTTGTCATTGCTTCACTTCAACAAATAAAGAATGTTATTTGTCTCCTACTTTTCAGAATGAGTACATGAAGGATGACTTCATGATTAAGATCGAGACCTGGCACAAACCTGACATGGGAACAGTAGAAAATGTAAGTGAAAAGGAATGCTGGGGGTATCCCAGAAGTGCATTGAAATTCTGTCAAATGAGAGGGGGAAGGAAAATCTATATAATATTGAGAAATGCTGGATAGTGCGGGTTGAAGTAAATGTTTAGACACCTGAGAAATGTCCATGATTTTTATGTCCCTATGTTGAGATACAGGCTCCTATTTAAAAGCCACAAAACACAGGCTGGCCAGCCTTATGTTGATAAATCTTTCTGTCATACACTTGCATGATAGAAGGGTCCAAGTTAGAGTTTACACGGCAGTTTTGAATTTGCATGTGATTTGATTTGGACTCAACAAATTTGAATGAAAAACAAATGCCTCTTTTTCTCCCTGTTTTGCACTGAAATGTTTCCACTTTGTTTTCTTTATGCAGGTCCATGAACTGGATGAGCAGACGTGGAGGACTGTCGAAGTCGTACCCATAGATATTGCAAACAAAGAAGAAGTGGCCCCAGGGGTGAGTCTTGATTATGGATGATGTTTAATGAAGATCTCCTATAAGCCACACATTAAGAAGTTAAAAAAAAAAAGTTTAATAGACCTGAATACGGGACAATATTTTTGCTGGAACACATTTCTTAAAAAAAAAAAGTGAGGGCTTTATGGGTTTTTTTTGTTTTGTTTTGTTTTTTTAACTAGAAAATTATGTATTTACAGTTGCTTATGCAGGTAAAGCAGCTGTGCCTCAGGAGTTTGAGTGGGTCAGAAGGTTAGGGGCTTGATCCCTGGCTACTCTAGTCTGCATGTCAAAGTATCTTTGGGCAAAATGCTGAATTCAGAGTTTGCCTGTATGTATCCATTTTAGTGTGACTGTTTGTACATGTTAGAAGAGTGCTTGACTAAAGAATAAAAATCACTTATATGGATGTGTGTGTGATTGGGTGAATGAGGCTTGTAAAAAGCTCTTTGAGTGTTCTTACAAGTCTTTGAGTATAAAAGCAGTACCAGTCCATATCTAATTTACAAAGCTTTGAATTAATTTGTTTTCAGCCTTAAGGCTGTTTTTTTTTCCACATTATTGTCCATGTGCTCTCCACCTCCACAGAAAGTAGGACTGTGGGAATTTAACCTACACAGGGGCTATGAGATGCTTTCGTGTATGGACCTTCGAGAGAAGGCAACAGAGTGATAGACTCTGCATAGTTTGAATGCTGATTGCTTTCAAAGGATATCTGAAAGGGACCCATCACAGGAGAGTAGGTCCATTAGGTGTCCATCAATACTCAGTTTCACTTCACTACAAAAATAAGTTCTTTAGCCTGTCTATGTCTACAACAAAATCAAATGTAAGGATCACCAAGAGCACAAACAGGACTATATTACCTGAGGGCTGTACTATGAAGATAGATTAGTTGGTTTGCCAGGTACCAAACTTTTTAGTGTCACAAAGGTGGTTCTCTTTTTACCTGGCTGGATCACCATGATAACATTAATTTGATTATCACATGCTCTGTGTTGTGATGATCAGCTCACCAGATAAATGACTTTGTGCAGGATTTCCTTACTTACAGGTAGGGCAAGGCAATATGACCAAAAAAGTTTATCACGAGATATATATTTGAAAATTTGCGATAACGATATAACTTGACGATATAATTGATGCAAGACAAAATACTTTACAACTCCACAAAAAGAGGTGGTTTGGAACATGAAACTGCAGTAAAAAACAGTCAGATAAGTCTAACTTTACTCACACAATTTAGTTATACACACACAATACGATAATATTATGTTGAAGTACAGTTCATATCACTCCGCGAGGCTCCTCACTATGGTAGCCGTAATGCTCCGACAATCCATCAAGCGGTGCAGCGTCACAGCTTACCAAAGTCGCACTAAAACATTTTTTAAACAGATTTTTGAGCGCCGGACAAAAACCAAAGTTGCACCATTTTTACAAACCAATTCTGTTTCATCTGTTTCATTCAACGATTTGCTTTTGCCCTTCTCATTCTCCGTCGCCATCATGCTTTTTCCACCATGTGTGTATGAAAACAAAGGCTCTGCGCATACGTGTTTTATCCATATTCTATCGCGATATTTCATTTTCTTATCATTGCCTAACATTATACCGGTATTACCATGAACAGTATAATATGGCCCAGCCCTACTTACAGGATTGTTGCATTTTGCCATTATATTTTCATAAACTTGAATAATAACAATAGTAATAACATTTGAGAAAGTGCTTTACAGTTTGAACACCTGGAGGCAACCACTGTTGTGAATTGGCACTTTATAAATAACTTGAATTTTATTGAATAAAATCACACATTAAAGACAAGTTTATATGTCCAAAAGTGCAAAAACACAGTCAAGCATATGGTTTTATATTCATTCCTGCATACATACTAACCTCTGTCATTAGCACTGAAAACAACTGAAAGAATAAGTACCAAAATATCTTGTTTTTGCTCTGTCATCTGTTATCTGATAACATTTGGAGTAACTGATTTGGAGTAAATTGTGCTCGCTTGATTCATTTTGTGCAGGAGAAGAGTCAAATTATGTTCAAAGCTACACAGAGCTTTGTACACAGCAAAATCTCCAGTGTTAAATTAACACTAGAGAGTGTCTATATGGGTCCACACCTCTGAGTGTTAAATACAACACTGTTGAGTGTTAAATTAACACTTTTGACAGTGTTATATGTTTAAAAGTAACCTAGTCAGTTTTGCAGATTAACAATGGCTAACACTGGAAAATAACTCAAAATGTTAGAAATATTCCAGTGTTAGAAAACCAGCACTGCTCAGTGTTAGCCATTGTTAATCTGCAAAACTGACTAGGTTACTTTTAACACTGTCAGCGTGGCCTCACAAAATTATCATGACCACAACGACCGTGGATGGACATTGCTGCTCAATCACAGCTGCCTGATCAATGTTTTTCATTAGCAATTTAGCAAAGTTGATGGTGGCGGTGTGCATGTCTGTGTGCGTGAAAGACAGAGGGAGAAAAAGGGAGAGCGAGCGACAGATTTTCTGTTATAACCTCCATGTTATGGACGCACAGTGTCTGTCTAACCCCTGCGAGTCAATCGTGCAGTTTGAGTAGAAGCTGAATAACGCGACTGAAAAAATCGCAGTGTATGTCCAGCTTAAAATGTTCCTGTTAAAATTCCTAATTCTGCTATCACAGTATCCCAGCAGATGGTTTTATTATTTTCTCCCTGCATAATCTATTCATTTGTCTTTTGTGTGACTATGATCTATGTCTTTTGCTTCTGTCAATTTAACATTTTGTCACCGTCTGACTTGAAAGGAATGCCCTTATAGTTTGTGTTATTAAATAAACTATAAATCTGTCTTTTGGAGCAGCTCAGTAATCCATTGGGCCATCAGTTAGAACATAAATCATTGTACTTCTGGTTGAAAATTTTAAAGGTGGTATTAAGGCATTGTCATTGAGGTGGGTCTCGATTGTCCCAGTGTTTCTTATACTGACTCCTGTAAAGTAATGACTTAAGTGGATCAGTGTGGAGGTCAAGGCTTAATCTAAATGTCCATCTGCTCCAGCTATTCGCCACACTTTCCCAACAAAGCTAATGGATTAAAACAGCACAGTAAACCTTGAGCTCAGGATTTAGGGCATGTAACAGAGATACGTTCTTGCTCTTCTTCAGTGTTACAGGCCATCCTGAACTCTGCTGAAAGGGTAGGCTGGATTCAGTGTGACTGAGACAGCAAGATTTAGGGCATGTAACAGAGAGAGAGAGATTGTTGCTCTTTGTCAGTGTTGATATATTGGCAGTTTAACTGATATATTTGTGTCTGGATTTATGACCAAGAAATGAAAATTAAAAATGTAAAAAAGAGACAGGAACAGCACCCTTTAATACTCAGTGTTGATATTCCATAGTTTATCCACTAGATGGGACTCTGCATCTTCTTTGTTGACAACACATTTGGGACACCACAAACAGAACAACCAGCTAGCAACGTTTGGTAGAGGGTAAAGAAGTAATTTCAGGGATATCAGATTTTTAATCGCCAAATATCACATTGGTCCGAAAAATCGTTGGGCTCTAGTCTGTGTAGTATCTGCAGTCTTCAAAGAATCGTGCCTTCTCTGTGCTCCTGCAGCAGACAAGTTGATGTTCTGCAACATTTAAAGATTTCTTTTCCTTTGACTCTCCTGCAGGACTATAAGCCAGAAGAAGACCCTGCGCTTTTTCACTCAGCCAAAACAGACAGAGGACCTTTAGGCCCTGAATGGAAGGTACCAGACATGGACACAGAATCTTGCTCATTTTTGTCCTTTGTTTCTTAATCCTAATCCTGTCTTTATTTATGCTTTTCCTGTGTGCTCTTTGCAGAGTGAGCTGAAGGCAGATTGTCCTTACATGTGTGCATACAAACTGGTCACTGTCAAGTTCAAATGGTGGGGTCTGCAGACCAAAGTGGAAAACTTCATCCACAGGGTAACATATGCTCTCCTCTCTCATCAGATAAAGGAGAAGTCTTATATAGTCTTTAAGTATTTTAAGGTCACTGAGGTACACTACTTTCTTTTTCTTTCTTTCTTTCTTTTTTAAAAAAAAACATTTAACTTTTTTAGTGTTTTTATTATCATGATAAGCTTTTCAATTTATGTCCTGTCTTTGCATGCTACAGTTGAGTGTGGCTTGTGTTTTACACAAGTGTGATGAATGTGACATAAAGACATGAAGGAAACAAATCTTTCTTGCTGTTGGTCACTAAAGCACTTCTGTATTTTGGAAAATCTGTCTTTATTTCAGCTGCTGTACAACCTTTATGGTATTCTTTTTTTTTCTTTTTTTTTTCCATTTAAATGTCTGTCTGTTTTCCACAGCAAGAAAAGCGTATTTTCACCAACTTCCACCGCCAGTTGTTCTGTTGGATTGACAAATGGGTGGGTTTGACCATGGAGGACATCAGGCGGATGGAAGAGGAGACTCAAAAAGAGCTTGAGGAGGTAATTAACTCAAACAGAATCCAATCTGAAATAACTGTCCTTGTCTCGGGGTAGTTTAAAGTTGAAATTACATACAGTTGTCTCCATATTTAGAAATGTTTGGAAATCTGTGGTAATGGTTTGAAATATTTGACCGGGCTGTTGGAGAAGACACAACATGATTCGTGTTCGCGATTTAACCCTTTTGCTCCTGAATTTCACATTAGATGCGTCAGAAAGGAGATGTTCGAGGCACCTGTGCCACAGATGAGTAGAACCCCGTTGCTGTAGGTCTGACACTAGAGGCAGGCTGAGTAAGTTTCATCATGAGTGATGGTTACACTGCATGGATCAGTCTCCACTCCATGGCTTCAGGCTGTTGTCGTCCTGCTGTTTTTAACCTATATCTGGAACCAACCAGTGTTCTCTTGTCTCTTACACTTTATATCCCAGTGTCATTTTTTTCATTCTGACCTTCCTCTCCTTTTATCCCTTTATCTCCTTTATTTCCTATTTTTATTTTTATTTCTTTGAATGTGTGGATTTCAGTTCTTAATTATTTTTTTGTATTCATGACAATCAAAACTAGAATGAGCGTTAAGGCTGTCGATGAGGATTCTTAATTATATTCAGCAGCACTACCAGGGGCAGTAGGTACCTCTGAGGGACATATCCACCTACCTGGTAAAGCCAGCTATATCAGGTAGATGGATATGTCCCTCGCAGAGAAAGAGCATGTTGTAATTATGGAATATAAGTAGGCTGCTGTCAGCTGAAAAAAGGCAAAACATATTAATAATGTTTGAGGGTTTTTCTTCTATTCAGTAATTTTATGTTTTATGACACTTAATAACAGCAGCCTAATTACATATATTAGCTAGCTTAATGGTTGTAGTTTTTCTTCAAAATAAAACTCTCAAATACTTAGACCCAATGGGAGTGTAATTAGGTCTGAAATAATTTAACAGCAACCGCGTGGTAATGATGGCAGAGTGTTCACAAGCCAACTCCACAAAGACAGATTTACAGTCCTCTCTTAGGCAGTTTTTCAGATTGAATTGAATTTAATCTTTTTTAATCAAATATTCATATTTTAAACACTTTAATCTAATTATTTGGCATATTTTGTAATGTGTTAGTGGGTGGGATGTATTTTTAACACATATTTCTGTTGAAATTGACACACCTACTATACAAGTAGTTATGTCTCTGAATGTAATGCAATATAATTTGAACCTCTGTGAATGGGGGTAACGAAAGGTAATAAGTGAAAGTTATAAGTAAAAGAGGGTTTGCAACAAATTCATGTAAGACAGAGATTCTTCTCAATATCTATGACCAATACATTTTAAACATTGTATGTAAAAACCTTCAATGATAAGATAAGGAATAGGATTGTGATCATTTTCATTTTCCCCCTCCTGCCTGCTACTGTTTGTCATTTTCGCTCACATTTTAAGATTTTCTTTCAGCTCCCACACCTTCACGTCAGGCACTTTCATTTTTCCTCCTCATGTTTTGTGTTTGTGATGCTTATTGTTGTTTTTTTTCTTTGATTTTTGGAAGTCGGCTGCATGCACATTGCTCTTTACTAACAGACTTAAAACATCAACAGTTTGGCAAAGAGAATTCTTTTGTGTTTGGCTTAGCCATATGTCAGTTTTCTGCCTCTCATTTAGGTCTAGTTTGTGTACATTGAACTAAAATATGTGAACTAAAGTGGGGCAAAATGTTTATTTTTAATGTTATCTGTGTTTAAAAAAAAAAAAGTTGTTTAAAAAAAAGTTTAAGCATCACTTGACTTTTTCCACACATTCAACACACAAGCTGACTACTGCCTTTTCTTTTTCATTCAGCTGCGTAAAACAGGTCAGATTCGAGGCACCAGTGCTGCTCATGAGCAGTGAGGCAAATCAACCAAACCCTGTCACGATGATGTCATCAGAGACATGTCCACCACGCTGAGGAAATGGCCCTGATTGTCGCCTCTTCGCTTCCTGTCTCACATGATTCATTGGGGGGTTTGAAATGATTGGTTAACAGTACTGTACAGATCCTACCCCCAGTCACAAGCCTCCTGTTCACTCAGAGAAGAAAAAAAAAAAAAAAAAATCAAAAAAAGAACAAAACAAAAAAAAAAGGTTTTGCATTCATATAAAAAGAAAAAAAAACTTTGCACAGATCGTAAATTGCCTGATATGTAATTGTTAGTTGATTATTCCAATGGGCTTTGTTTTTATCCAGGTGTGTAAATGGTGACTCACAAAGTCAAGCCTTTTAAATTCATTAGAATGTTTTTAGCTACACGTTCCCACACAAATTTCTATGAGATGATTGAAGCAGGTATCAGACAATTGAATTCACCACGTTCTCCTTGTATTATAACTGTCTGTCTCTACTTTAAACCTCGTCTCTCCCCTCAGTATTGTCGATATACTTGTCCTGGTAAAAGGTTTTTCTCGGTTCTCTGCCCTTGTTCCACTGGCCCACTATGTCTGGCCTTTTTTCTTCTTCTTTATTTTGAATTCTCAGGCAGATCCATGCCTATTTTTTTATGGTTTAAAAGCAAAGATGATGCTCATGCATGATGGGTAATTTATTTTTGCCCACCCCTTTCTTCGACACAAGTGCATGTGGACAACAGCAACTCCTCACTTTTAAACTGTCGCTGCATGTCTACAGCCACTGCAGTGCGTGTTGTGTGTGTTGTTTAGAGGGCAAGTCAGTACCCTCCACGAGAGTATGTACTTTACACCTCTGTGTTGGCGTACGCATCTGTGTGCTTGTTTGTGTTTTTAACTGCCTTCACTCTTAAAACTGTCAGTCTGGGGACTGAGATGGTTAACATTCAGCATAAGATCAAGGCTTCTGAGTGCTCTCACACCACCAGCAGCCTCTTGAACTTTGCCTCATGCTGTCGCTGCATGGCCTTTCTCCTTGGCTAGGGCTTTAACTGGAGGACCGTCAAACCTCCCCAAAAGCTTCTTCTTGTTTTTTTTTTAATTTTCTGTTTTAGATTTAAATGAGGATGAGAGTCTGTGCACTGCTGCGTGCATGAATCAAGGTAGTTTTTTTTTTTTTTTTAAATATCTTTCTCAAACTACTGTTTCCACTCTACTGACAGAACAAATGGGTCCAGGCAGATCTGCCATGTTTGTTACAGATGTGGATTAGTTTAGTTTTTTTGTTTGTCCACCCACACACACAATTACTTTTTTTTTTTCTAAAGCTTTTCACCTAAGTTAACTAACTACAAGAAGGTAGTATAGTATGAGGTCGCACTGCAAATTTGACTCTTGCAGTGAGCTAGTCAGAGCCTCATCTAGAAAATGTGTTGATCACTTCCCTCTGTCACAAACTTTTTTTTCTGGCTGCATGGACTTGAGGTTAGAGCAGTGCATCACAGCACGGGCTGAGTTTTTTTATATATATATTGAAGTTAACACAGATCAGGTCAGGCTCAATGTAAAATATTTAGGATGTTTTTTATGATGACGCAGTTTGGTTAAGGCTTTTGATCAGTTGTGTGTGTGTGTGTGTGTGTGTGTGTGTGTGTGTGTGTGTGTGTCTCAGAATTTGTAGGTTTTGATAGAACCTATCTCTGTGTGTTTCTGTTTAACAGGTAAAAGAGAGCCTTTAAGTGTACTTTATAAAAGGCCCGATTTTACAGATAAAGCGCTCATCAGCATTGTCAGGTTTATCATTTAATACTGTATTGCTACAAGTAACTCTAAGGAAGTTGGAATGTCAGTGGAGCACATAACAGCTTTGTGGATAGCATGCTGCTAAAGCAGAGCAAACTGTTCACGTCTTGAACTGTACCTCATCCATGCTTATGAATGTACAGCTACACAGATAAAGGGATAGATTTTACAGGATGTTAATAACTCCGGGAGCACTGACATGTTTCACACCTGTACAAACATGACATGGACCTGTTATATCACCAGTACGAGGACAAATAGGTTTAACAAAACAGCTAATTTGCATGCTCTTTTTTTTTTTCTTTAGGTTTTTTTTCTCTCGGTTTGATCTCTTGATGCTTTTAAGAAACTCTTGAATTGCATCACACAAGAAGGAAGTGGCCTCTCCCAAAATCCAGCTCCATTCAGCTTGACCTCTGAATTATATGACGAGGAGTGAAAAGCCTGAGTTTGATGACGGGAGTCGCCTTTTGTAGCATTACCAGTGATGCCAGGTATGACTGTGAGGGGAGGGATAGAAGCTTAGGGAACAGACGGAGTCAAAAATACTGTTTTCTTTATTGTAATCATGAAAAAGCATCTGCAAAATCTACTGTTGTTTTTTTTTCCCTCTGTTTTCTTTTTGTTTGTTTTGAAAGACAAAGATTCACAGTGTATTCAGTCTTTTCTTTTCTGATAAGGCAAAATTCAGGGGAATTAGTAGTGAATGTAATAAAAATTAGTTCTTTTTTCCTGCAGCGTCCAAGCTGTGACAGAAGGTCTAGACAATGGAACATAACAAAATATCTAATAAATTTAAAAAAATAAGCAAATCAGTTCTGTTTATGAATCATTTGTGTGTTTATTTGTGGGGATGATATTCCCTTTTATTTTGCTTTTTTAAGCTTGCCATACAATAGATTTTGCATATCTAATCAATTCAGTTGGCCAATCAAGAACATAGACTTTAAGATAAGATGGAAATTGTTGACCTGAAAAGGGTAAGCCAGTCCAGAACATAAACACCTGAAATGGCCTACAGGGAGTAACTGATTAAAAAACTGTCCAGTAGAATAAAGTCTATCAGAAAACAGCCTTTCTGGTGTTGGATTGTATCACCAAACGTTTTTGATCAATTTATGATCTCAGTTGCTGGTTTAAAGTTTTACTGTTTATTTTGTAAATTCTGGTTCCCATTAGAGTCAAAAAGGATGATAAAGCAAGGTTTAGGGCAGGGCTAACTTGTCATTTACAAGTTTCTACCATATGGAATCCACCTCTCTCATCAAATCAGGTTAAAAAAAGATGATTAGCATTGAAGTTTGGAAAACAGGCATTAACAATAAGGTGATGTCACAGTTGCTATGGTGTATGATCAAGACATCTTATAAATGGTTAAATAAGATGTATTGCAAAGATTTCAGGGTTGTTTTTTTCATTTTGTTAGACTAAACTGGCAAGTTCACCAATTTAGAATTGTACAAAATGAAAAAGGCGTCTGAAACCTTTCTCCATTCAATGATGAATGCTTATATTAAACATGATCATAGTCTTAAATAATAGTTAGTGTTTGCTGCTGTGGGCCAAAAGCCAACATAAACTTTGACATTAATATATATATGCTTCATGCATGTATCATTTGGCAGAGTTATAACACAAAATGTAGATTGTAAATATAGATAATGGATAGTAAATCGGAGTTCCTGACATAACTACCATTTACTAGTAGTCACTAGTGATTCGTGTAATTCGTGCATGGAGGGCTTCACCCCAAATCCAGTACCCTGAGACTAGGCTAAGCGGAAGGAAGGAGGCCAAGGACCAGTGAGTGTCATAGCCACTATTTCTGATTTCTGAGACGACAACTCAGCATTCTGTCTGTATCATCTCATCGATGTTTAATGTAAATGCACAGATGACCAACCTTATGTTAAAAGCTTTTTTTAAAATTATTATTATTTAATTGAAGTCTCCTTTTATTTGCTGCAAGTAGCCATTCAAAGCCTTGCTTTAAAATTGCCTCTTTATTTAGCACATGTGGTGAGGAGCCTAGAGTTTCCATTGCGTTAAGTACAAATCTGTCACAAATCTGTTATTACAAGAGACTCATAGGCCTGTGACAGGTTTGAATGAACTTAAAACACCTGAGTTTCCTAATCTGTTTTCAGCCTCTTATAATTCTAGACAAAGAGGAGTAGCAATTTTAATACATAAAAATATTAATTTCACAATATTCGACATAGTTATAGATCCAGAGGGCAGATTCATAATCGTTAAACTATCTATACTTAACCAAAAGCTATGTATTGCAAGTATATATGGTCCAAATGTTGATGACCCCTCATTCTTCCACAAATTTTTTTAGTACACTCTCCGAACACCTAGAATGCACAATTGTTCTTGAGGGCGACCTCAACCTGGGGCTAAATGAAGAAATGGATAGGCTCAACACAGCAGGAACTCAGCACAATTGGCAGTCCACAAATATAATCAAACAGTATATGAGCAACTTTGGTCTTTGCGATGCTTGACGCTCCCTTCACCCCAACAGTAAGGAATATACTTTTTTTCTCGCATGTTGATCACTCCTACTCCCGTCTGGATTATCTCCTAGTCAGCAGCTCACTGCTGAGTAACATCTCAGACACTGAGATTCACCCTATAGCTCTCAGCGATCATGCTCCTGTATCTTTAACACTAATACACAAGAAGAATACTACGTCAAGTAAAAACTGGAGATTTAATACATCACTACTCAAAGATGAAGAGTTTATCATATACTTTAAAAAAGAATGGACTCTATATTTAGGCTATAATGACATTCCTGGAATATCAGCATCTGTCCTCTGGGAAGCAGGGAAAGCTGTGATGAGAAGAAAAATAATTTCTTTCTCATCACATAAGGAGAAAGAAGAAAACAAAAATGTTCAGGAACTAGAAAAAAAACATCAAATCCTTAGAAAAAGCCTATGTATCACACCAAGATCAAGAAATATTGAACAAAATACACAAAACTAGAATTAAATGAAATTATTAATAAAAAATACTAAATTCTTAGTACAAAGACTTCCTGCAAAATTCTGAACACTGTAACAAATCCGGACAATTTCTAGCTAACCAGTTAAAAATCACTAAAGAAAAAACAACCATATGTGCTGTTAAAGGTTTATCTGGGAATACAATATATGGCCTTATAAAAATAAACAAAATTTTTAGGGATTTCTATGAAATTTTATATACACCAACAAATAAACTCATCTAAAAACGAAATTGATCAAATTCTCGACAATGTAACTCTTCCAAAATTATTAGACACCCAAGCAATGGCACTGGATTCACCACTGATGCCAGGTGAACTCCAGGAAGCCCTGATAAGTATGCCCAATAATAAGGCTCTAGGTCCAGATGGCTTTCCAGCAGAATTTTACAAAGAATTCTGGACGATTCTGGCACCAATTTTCACAGAATGTTGCAGGAAATCAAAGAAAATGGCAGACTACCACCAAATATAAATTCTGCAAATATTAGTCTCTTACTAAAATCATGCAAAGACCCTGTATTTCCTGCAAGCTATCGTCTAATATCCCTTATTAATGTAGACCTTAAAATAATCTGCAAAGCTCTCTCAAAGAGATTAGAGAAAATAGCCCCCTTTTTAATTCATCCTGACCAAACTGGTTTCATAAAAGGTCGGCACTCATCAACAAATACACGTAGATTCCTTAATTTAATAGGACTACTCATGCAGTAAAAATATTGAAACCATAATATTGTCTATTGATGCAGAAAAGGCGTTTGACAGAGTTAACTGGAAATTTCTATTTGCAACTTTACACAAATTTGGTTTTGGAAACTCTTTCGTAAGCTGGTTAAAAATATTATATAACTCCCCAACAGCTTGTGTCAAAACAAATGACCAAACATCCTCCAGCTTCTGTCTCTTGAGGGGCACCAGGCAGGGATGCCCACTCTCCCCTTCACTGTTTGCAATTTTTATTGAGCCACTAGCAGCAGCAATTAGACAGGCTACAACAATTAAGGGAATAAAATGTAAGAATGTAGAACATAAAATCAGCCTTTATGCGGGTGCTGTGTTAATTTTTCTCCAAAACTCACAAACCAATCTCTCTGGGGTAATTGCATTGATAAACTCTTTCTCAAGAGTCTCAGATTATTCAATTAACTGGTCAAAATCTACAGTTCTTCCAATTAATTGTTCCTTCCATAATTCTTCATCTACCCGACTGCAATCTGGAAATATCTGGAGGTATCAGTGTCTCTCCTAAGCTTGCAGAATTAACTAAATTAAACCACATCCCACTTTTAAAGACAGTAGAAGGCGATCTGGCTAGATGGAAATCTTTACCCATATCTCTCATGGGAAGGGTCGCCGCTATAAAAATGATGGTCTTGCCAAAAATAAACTATTTCGTTTCAATGATCCCAAGTAAGCCATCACAAGATTGGTTCAGATCTCTAGACTCGTATATTTCTAAATTCCTTTGGAAACATAAACCCCCACGTATCAGCTTAAAAACATTACAAAGGACCAAGGATAAAGGAGGACTAGATCTGCCTAACTTTAATCACTACTTTTTAGCCAACAGGATTCAGTTCATCTCTAGATGGTTAAAACACACCTTCTTAGATGAACCCTGGATAGCTGTAGAACAGGCACTATGTAATCTAAAAATTTCAGACCTACCATTTATCAGCTCAAACATCAAATGACATGAATACTTTAAAAGCATCAACATCAGCTCTTCTCTGACAGCATGGTGGGAGTTTCTAAAAATAACAGAGTCTTCATTAATCCCATGCAAACGTACACCTATCTGGAACAATCCGGACATATTACAAAACAATGATCAACTTGCCATATTGGAGTTATAAAGGAATTAAATACTTGGAACATATATTGGAAGGAACAGACTTTATTTCATTTAACAGACTAGTTATACAATATGGAATCGACAAGAAAAGATTTTTGGAATATCAAAAATTGAAATCCATAGTAAAAAAGAAATTTAATTCCAGTGAAGCTGAAATACGTGGTACAATTTTTTAATCTAATATGTCTCAGATATGCTTAAAAACCTTTCAGTGGATCAGAAATCCCAGTGTGCAAGTAATACAATACAAAATATTACATAGAGTGCACTATACTGGTCATAGGATGTTCAAGATGGGCTATACGTCTTCCAACAACTGCTCACACTGTCAAGCAAATACACTGGAAAATTATATCCACGCTCTTTGGTTCTGTCCACCAGTTCAGATGTTTTGGCGCGAGATATGTGAAGACTTATCAAAGTGTCTGAAATGTAATATTCCCGCCTCCCCTTTAGTGTGCTTGCTGGGCAACTTGGATGAGGTCACTACAGAAATAAACACAGCCCACATTGTTTTTACGGCCCTATGCATTGCCAAGAAAACGGTCCTCATTAACTGAAAAAATAAAAAATAATCTTAATTCTAACCAATATAAAAACCATCTAATAGATCACATTAGTCTTGATACAGCCTCTGCCATCACATTTGATCAATCCCTCTGGGCTCCTTTGATCAGCTTCATCACCTAGTGGGGGTGGGGGGTCATGGTTTGTTCCTGCCTCCGCTATTGTGGTTGATATCGGGGTAGGGACGGCCTTAGGGCGTCTGGGGATTCCCTAGGGACGTTTTCCCTGGAGGGCCTAACCCAGGGGTTGTGGCCATGACGTAGTTAGGGGCTCTGGTGGCTCTTAGATGGTGTTTTCCTTGTGGCTGCGTACAGCGGAGATGGGGGAGGGTCTGTGCTGGCAGACGTTGGTTACTGGCCTGGGAGCCTGGCTGGCCCTGGGTGGGTGCGGGATGGGCATGAGGGCTTGGGGGTCTGGGGGTGCTCCACCCCCGGGCTGGGGCTCTGGCTGGGCCTTGGGGGCTTGGGTCCTGGTTGTTGTGTCGCCGGGGTTGTGGGCGGGTGGGTGCATGGGGGCTCAGCCCCAGTGCGGGGGACCTCTGGTGCATCGGCCCAACTGGAGGGCTCTCTAACTGGTGGGGAGGCTGTTACATCTTTGCAATAGGTCTCCTCTCTACTGGAGCTCACTCTGCAGGTGGGGGAGAGATATAGGAGAGGTGGAGAATGAACTCAACTTGGGTGTCTATTGTCTTGTGTAGTCTGGGAAATGATTGGATGATGGGTCGGGTGGGCTGTCCCGGACTCTGTGGGGCTGGGCGGTGCTGCTGCTGTGGGCCCCGGTCCGGATGGGCCTGGGCCCCCTTACCCTGGTGGGTTCCAGAATGTGGGGGTGCCTACTGGGGTCAGCAGGGGAGCTGGCCCCAGGGAGGGCCGCTTGCCCACCACACCCACCCACACACGCAGGGCTTGGGGTGCAGGTGTGTCACCAGGGTGCATGGGAAGCACTCCCCTTCTGTCCCCTTCTGGCCACCTGTGCCTCAATTTTATTCCGCAACCTAGACATCCACATTACTCATACTCTCATAACACATACATATAGGGCCTTGGGGGTGGGCACGTTATACAGCGTCCAGAGGATGCTCTGTGTATTCAAACCCACCTGTGGCGCTGGTGCCCTACCCTCAATTTTAAATGCATACAGACACTGAGGGTTTTCGGGAGGAGACGTGCTGCTCTCTGGCAGGAAGCACCATGCCCTCCTGTGTTTTAAATGCACTTTAGAACAGCACGCAGCAACACTACATATGAACCCCCGTTCTGTTAACCGTCGGGGCTGGGAGGAGGTGCTGGCCGTCAGATTGGGGTCTGGGATGTGGGGCCTCCCTGCTACTGCAGATAAGAAGGCAGTCTGCTTGCCTCCACCCCAGAGAGAAGGGTTACATCTCCTGGGTCTAAGTACGGTTTACCCTTCTGGGGGCAGGGGTACCTGGACCTGGGATATAGAGTATGTTTGGGGAGTGTGAATGTGTGTACAGTGTACAGTGTCTATTTGTGTCTGTCTCCTCATCGGGTGAGTGCCGAGTATTTGTTTGTGTATATGGGGGTGGGAAGGCACGTTTGTGTCTGCACGTTTGTGTCTGCGTGCGCCTGTTCATCTGTGTCAGGTTGGGTCTTAGACTCCACCTCTCTGGGAACATCTCAGGCTCTCCGAGGTATGGAGGCCTATCTCCCCTCACCACACTCCCTGCCGGTGGCTGATGCCCTCAAACGTTGGTGTGTTGGTGGTTCTTGGTGTCTGGGGCGCTCATGTATGTACCAACTCACTCCTGGTGGCTCGAGTCTGGGCCCCTTCCGGGGAGTGGGGTGCCCTCAGGCCTCTTGCCTCTGGGTCTGAGGCTCGGTAATCTCTGGCACAGCTGGCTGCCGGCAGAGCCCGCGGGCACGTCACTGCAACCCCCTCTGGCCCTCTCTTCCCAGGAGGGTGGCACAGTTGCCCCTTTGGTGGTCCTCCTTGGGTCCTCGTACTCTGGGGCCTCTGGATGTCTGGGTCCTGGATCTCGTCCTGCTTCATGCTCTGGGGGACGGGACTATGGCTCCCCACACTCCCTAGCAGATCGTTACATGGAGAAACCTTTTGAATATAATCGTGCTGATCCACACAGGTGTGCACAATATTTAATATTTAGTATCTACTGTTAGCTAGTCTATTGTGATGGTGTTGTATTTATTATGTTGCTCTTTTTTGTTTGTTTTCTCCTTTTTTTTTTTATTTATCTCAATACAGGTGATCCAGGTGTGTTGTTTGTTTTTCTTTTTTTTTTCTCCCCCCCCCCCCCCTCACCATCTCTTCTCCCCTCTATTTTTCTTTCTCTCCCTCTCTTTCTTTCATTCTTTCTCGCTGTCCTTTCCCCCAGTTATGTCTGTCCCGTCTGTAACAACCGAAAATCAAATCAAATCAATACATAATTATAATAAACATCAATCAAATGGACCAATATGGCAAGGCCATGATGATCCACTTGGTAAAGTAAATCCACTTAGCATCTTTCTTGGCCCTCAGACAACAATTCTGATGGCTAAAGATCCAAACAGGACAGGCAAAAAAAAAAAAAAAAAAGTACAAATCTGTCAACTGTTTTATCATTTTTTAAAAATGCTCACTGTCATGTCAAAAATACTTATGGGCCCCTGAAATGAGACCCAGGAATTGGTTACAGGAAGAAGGTGATAGACTGTCTGAAGCAGTTAGAAGACGACAATGCTACTGACTGGACCTAATACTACAGGCTATACCCAGGGGAATCTATGGTCTGTATTGTTAACCAAAGATACATAAACAGGGTGTACCTTTAAGACCAATTGTCTGTATGATCGACTCCGTCACCTCTAACATCTCAAAGTTTCTGGCTCCGATCCTCAACCCGTTGGTAGGCAACTTTGAACACCATATCCAGAACACCTTGGATTTTGTTGAGAAGGTTAGAGATGTCAAGTGGAGGCAGGTGAACAATAGTCTCATATGATGTTACATCTCTCTTCACTTGTGTTCCAGTCACTGAAGCGTTGGAGGTAGTTCTCACTGGTGTAGCACTGTCTTGTTTTGTCTGCAATTTTTGCAAGCTTTGCACATTTCACTTTATGTAGTCCTATGTTGATTGTGTGTTATATGTCATATGTAGCACCATGGTCTTAGAGGAACGTTGTCTCGTTTCACTGTGTACTACACCACTGCACATGGTTGGAATGATAATAAAGCCACTTGACTTGATAACTACAGACAGAAACATGAGTGTGCCATGGGTTCCCCAGTTTCACCCATTGTGGCCAACTTGTACATGGAAGAAATGGAAAAGAGGGTTTTGTTATCCTACCCTGGGTACAGTTTATTTATAGTAGCATGCCAGTGAACATTCCGTTGATGGAATGAAAACAGCAAAGTAATATATCAATCAACAAAATACATAGTTTTTTCATCTGCAAATGTGAAAAATGTGCTGCAGCACAAAATACTGGCCATACAGGCCACTTCTGATTGAATGCTACTGTGCAAAATCAGTTTTGTTTTTAAAAAAATAAAATAAAAAAGTGCAAATCTAGCACATCTGCTTGTGGTTTTGGTCATTGGGGTCTTAGGGTGTAGCATTTATTCTGTGGTCTTGGAGAGCTGGATCATGGTTGTCCAACTCTAGATGCTGGCTTGTTAACTTGGTTCAGACACAGCCAGGTGGAAACCTTTTGAGAGCCATCGGTTTCTGGTCCAGTAGGGCACAGTCCCTCTTGTAGACCAGGTATTCAAGTCAAAGATGTACCCGAAAAGTGGAATATGCCATCTCCTTAACTTGTAACTTATAACTTGTCTTATACAGGTGTAATAGCATATCAGAAAGTTTAATTCCTCCCATATGCTAATTATATACAGGGATGAGTGATGGGTATGGAATGGTGATCTTTGCATTGGACTCTTTGCTCCACCGTTTGACCGATGAAAGAAGCATGAACCCACAGGCATTGTTCAGTAGATTGACACATTTCTTGTCAAACCATTTCATTGCACTCAGACCTTCATCAGACCTGTAATAACAGGCTCCATGGCCCTCCTTCATCAGGTCTTTGTCTGCCATCATGGGAGCTCCACCGGTGCAGTTTGGTCATACAGTACCAATGCATCTGACACCCAAGGAGGTGTGCAAGTTCTGGACCAAGCAGACACTTGTGAAGAGCTGAGGTTCTTTTATGGGTTTGCCTAGTGTTTTTTACAACTTTGGCCCCTTAGAGGTAGCTTCTGTTCCTTTTCACTCAGGGGAGCATTGAAGAATGTAGATCCCCCTTGATACAGCAGCAAGTCATGGATGATGCCAGATGAATTTGCTTGGCAGAACAATTTAAAGCCCCACTCATCTGGTTCGTTGGCAATATATTGGTGGAGAGTGCCAGCCCTTGTGGCTTCATATGAAACCATGACCTCAAACACACTGTGGTTGAAGGTGGATGGTATCATGAGTATCATGCCACAGGACCATGTGATTTTTAGCCATATAATTGTTTAGCATCCATATAGTACTTGTTCAATATGCTTAGTAATATTAATTTACCAGCTACTATAATTTGGTTAAAATTTAATCAGTTGTGATATTTGTGATTTCCACGTGTTATTCTTGATTTTTACAATATTTACTAATATTAACTCAGAAAGTTACAAAAATGACTTACTGAGGAAATTATTTCAGGATATTCTTGCTGTGTTAACACTTAATGTGATTTATCAATCGCAATGGACAAACAAAATGGGTCTAGTGGTCTGATTTTGTGGCAAATAATCAATTTTAATAACATTTGGGTTATGTTAGCATTAGCACCATAAAGGGACAAATCAGCCGTTTGGTTGACCAAGTCAAGTGACATACATCTGTTTAGTATGTCCTCTAACACTATCATATATCAAAAAATTATATCTTCCTACCTTAGTTTAATCAAAAGCACTCAAAATATTTTGGATGTTTTTTTGTTTCTGACTTCCTGGTTGGGAGAGGTATAAGGAGAGGCAACAGTGTCCATTCACAGTGCCTTCTGGTGGATCTTTTTGGCATTACAGATGTAAACCAATTGGTAGAAAAGACTCAACAAGGTAGGTCAATTTCAGTGAAAGCCTCAGTTATATATAGGGCCTGAAAATGTGCTCTACCAAATGGTTGACTGGAACGCTAAAGGGTTAACTCAGTGGACCAACACATCAGATTCACCAGGGAGGATATGAAAAGTGGCAGGTTAGTCATCTTAGACCACAGGTGTCGAACTCCAGGCCTCGAGGGCCGGTGTCCTGCACGTTTTAGATGTGTCCGTGTTCCAGCACAGCTGATTTAAATGGCTAAATTATCACCTCAACATGTCTTGAAGTTCTCCAGAAGCCCTGTAATGAACTAATTATTTGATTCAGGTGTGTTGAAACAGGGTGATATCTAAAACCTGCAGGACACCGGAGTTCGGTGTCTGGAGTTCGACACCCCTGTCTTAGACTGTGAGATTTCCATCAGTAATGGGGGACATTTAAAAGCTGATGTGTACCGTAAACCTACGCATATGGATCAGTATTTAAGGTTTGACTCTCATCCATCCACTGGAACACAAAGCTGGGTGTCATCAGGATGCTATGATGCTATAACATACAGCGAAAACCATCCCCACAGACACTGCAGCCAGGGAAGCAGAGGAACATCACGTCAAGAAGGCTCTGAGTAAATGTGGTTATCCCAAATGGACATTTGTCAAAGCTAGGAAGACACCTAGCTCCAGCTTATCCAGGAGAGAATGACAGCTGCTGCCTAAGTGAAAACCCTTAGTGATCCTGTATGTGGCAGGAGTATTGGAATAGTTGAGACACATTTTTTTCTAAACACCACATCTCCTTGGCTTCTAAACCCCAAAACACGATGCGCCAAAAATTGGTCCGGATCGGGTCCTCCGACACAAACATAGTAATGTAGTGTACGCTCTTAACTCATTCACTGCCAGCCATTGGCAGTGAATGAGTTAAACCCATTGACTCATTCACTGCAATTGACGGCTATAGACGTCAATGGCAATGAATGAGTTAAGTGCCAGGAGGATTGCCATAATTCATACCAAACCAAACAACCTCTAGCAAAGCGGATGGCACAACACAGAAGAGCTAACTTGCCAGGCCAGGACTCCGCAGTCTATTTACACCTACAGGCCAGTGGACACTTTCAATGATGAGGATGTACACATCCTGGACAGGGAGGAACGCTGGTTTGAGCAGGGATTCAGGGAGGCCATTTACGTGAAAAGGGAAAGACCATCTCCAAATCGAGTAGGGGACTAAGGGTACATCTTTCACCATCTTACAATGATATGAGTGCAGCCATTCCCCAACTCTCTGTGAATGGTACTCATGGCCATTGATCAGTGGTTGTTGATCAATGGTCATGAAAATTTGCATATTAATGATCAAGGAACTGACCTGACAGTTCGTTGTTCTTTCATGCGGTAATCTTACAAAAACTATAGTAAAAAAAATGCTGGCTTTGCTTTTGTGCTTTGTATCTGTTAACTTTGAGCTTTGATTGAATACGTTTCAGTTTTTAACTTGTAATTATGATCTAAAATCTTAAAAGCCGGGCTTTGACTAAATCTGAATTATTAGTAAAATAGCCAGTCTTACTACAATTTGTGGCCCCGAATTAGCTTTGTTTTGAGTCACAGCCTAACTGGGTTTTTTTTTTTAAACTTATTAGGTGATAAACACAGCTAAACAATATTTACAATTCTTTTTTATCTATCTGGATAGCGAAACATTTAATCTGCCACAAATACACGAACTATTCTAAAACTACTTTCCTTGGCTATGAAATAAATTTTTTATCGTTAGCAAGTTGTCTGTTTTTCATATTGTATTATTATAGGTTTAAAGTCAAAACTTGAGACAGGTTTCATCCTGACAATACTTTTGCGTTTTCAGCGAGAAATAAAATCCTTTAGTCTTTCCTGAGGTCGCTTCGAATACGCATGCGTGAACATCTACTCAGCAGGTAAACTACACCATGGCGGCGAGAGGCCATGTGCAAGATCCAAACGACAGGAGGCTCAGACCTATATACGGTAAGTTTTCAATGGAAAGTTACACATTTCTTTGTGTGTGGAGGTTCGGTAAACACAGCTGTGCCCTGTCCTGGAGAATATGTTTAAACTAGAGGCTGCTGGAGTCGTGGGGCAGCGATGCGGCCCCTCCAGCTGCAGCCACGGACTCTGCTGCCCGCAGCGCCCAATGACAGTGCACCTTACCCGGTTTTCAACCAAGCCGGGGTAGAACACATCTCCAGTGTCGGGTCTCTGAATGAAACAGCCTGTCCCTTTTAAATCTATAGAGATTCTCGGTGGTGTTGTTGCAATGAAACGTGTGGACATTATTTGTCGTTCGGCTTGACTCGTTCTCAAAGTCGAAGTGCTTTCTCCTCTAGCTCATGGGCGCTATTTAACAGCGTAGCGTAGCTTAGCTTGCTAGTGTGTCAGCTAAGCTGCAGTCAATCAATAAGCTCCTGCACATGCTGCAGGTTGAGAAAAAGAAAAGTTGTTCGTTGATGCAAGTTGGCTTCCACTGTCTGACATATATTTCCTTTGCGATTAACGCCACTGTGACGCTTTAGTTGTTTTGTAGCAGACTGAAGGTTCCACTGTTAACTCCCAGCTAAATTTAGGTTCATAGTAGTTTAAGGACAATGCTTCAAGCTAACTCTAGCGGTTGAGATGTAATGCTTGCTTGCTAGCTAGCTGTCAGCTCGCGGACCTTTCAGTAACAGTGCTGATGAATAACGTAAATAATGGACTATTTGGTGTTGTTCCGTGAGGGGAAATTAAAACAGTTCACACCAGTTGAAGCTGTTTTAATTTCTTTTACTGCTAGTTTTGCACTGATGGAAAATAAATAGTATTTCAAGTCTACAAACCGAAAATACGCATTGTTTTATGTGTGTATACATATCTGTGTGCGTGTGCGCGCGGGGGATTTTTGCGCCCCCCCCCCCCCGTGTTACTTTGGGAGTGAAGCTTAAACTGTAATGCAGTTATTGCAGTTTCACTGCAACTTAGAGCTGAAACTTGATCAATACCGGGTCTTAAGTACACCTCAGGGTTCCCCTGGTTTCTGTAGGATTTGGCAACTTTTCCCTCCTGTGATGACAGTTTAAACCGAGAGAATAGACATGACATAAGCACACTGCTGTCTGGTACGGTTAATTTTGGCACTCAGCTGTACTGAGGTATCTCTTGTCTATGTCTGAAGCCGCATACTTTAACCATTCACTAAGATAAGCTGTATTTAATTATAGTGAAAGATTTACTGGCAGTTATTTTCATTATCTGCCGATCATTTTTACAGGTCAGATAGACGTGAAAGCATCTGTAACTCAGATTAATATGGTAAAATTTCAAATTTTGTTTAAACAGCGTTCCAGACCCTTGCAAATACTATCCTGCTCTGCAACACGAACCCTGATAAGCTGGGCCCACTCTGATGTTTTTGCTTAGAAAACAGGAAAAAAATGAATCCAAAACCAAAATAGTTTCTGAATTACTTTGTCAATCCCCCAAATAAATATTAAATAAAAGCGATGTTGTTCTTGTGCTTCCCAGATTACCTTGATAATGGCAATAACAAAATGGCGATACAGCAGGCAGATAAACTGCTGAAGAAACATAAGGACCTGCACTGTGCCAAGGTGGGTGACTAAATGACTGTTCATGCTGAAAGTGTTGAGCTCTGTTGGTGTTCTGTGAGGGTTCCTCCACTGTTGCAAGGAACCTGTACAGGTCTGTAGGTCAGTGGAGCTTATGTATTAAAAACAGTATATTTTATAAAATTTTAGTGTCAGTGCTCATCTGCTCTAATAATCACATTATTTGAAGTCCCAAAATATGAAGAGGGACGCATCAAGGTTTTGCTCAGGCTTGAATTTCAGTGCTAGTTACAGGTGTTGCAATAATCCAGTGGATTCATGCACATCTAGCACCTGTAAAGCGGAATATTCATGCACACTATTAGAGATTTGCAGCAGGACTGGACAGCTGTCTTAAAGTCACAGAATTAAAATAACGTCTGGACAACAGGTCAGAGGTACACTTGTCAGTTCAGCATGTCTCAGGAGTGGGGCTGTGCCATTTTCCCAAACTGCTGTTCAGTTTGTCCCCTTTTTTTTCCTCTTCTTAATAAAGTGGGCATGGTCCAAAAGGCAGATTTGGGCCTCCATTATACTTATTTGCGGACAAAGCCTCCTGGAAACCTGATAGCTGAGTAGTCATACTTGTTATGCTTTTTTGAAGCCCCCGGTCTAGAGTGAATGTATATTTGTAATGTAAATTCTCGGAGCAGTCTGCACAGTCACAAAAAACATTGATGTGGACACTCACACTTGCCGTCTAATGAAATTCAAGGATGTAGAAAGTATAATCCCGGTGTTAGTAAAAACTGAGTTTACTAATCTTGGGATTATAGACACTCTGGATTTTCAGTCCCACAATGATAGCTAACTCTCTCAGTTAACTCGGCTAACTCTCACTCTGGTAACACTTTAGATGTCCAACAGTTTGAAAATTTGAAGTTGACTTTCATCTCCGCTGCAGATCACAAAAATAAACTGTTTTACTGGTTTGATCTAGAGCTGGGCGATATGGCCTACTATCCATATCACGGTATAATTTGAAGCATGTGCGGCAACGATATATATCGCGATATATTTCTTTTCTTCTGTAGAACGTATTTTACACACTATAAGGCACACTTAAAATCCTTTAATTTTCTCAAAAATCGACAGTGTGCGCAGAAATCTGTCTTTAGTACGACTTTAGTAAGCTATGAAGGCGCACCGCTTGATGGATTGTCGGAGCATTACGGCTGCCGTAGTCGAGGGCCTTGCGGAGTAATCTGGGTCCAAAACTCTGTCAACTTCAGGTCCCAAAGTCAAACGAACACTGCGGCATCACTGAGAGTTAACAACAGTCTAAATTTTTTCATCTTTAATAAAATGATCAGTGTTGCTGCTTTACCAGGTGTAACAATTAAGTTTAACATCCAGACATCCATGAAAACAGAATTTATGAAATTCAATGGAGTTAGAAGTTAGCAGGAAGTTAGCTCGCTAGTTTCCACCTAAACATGATATAGCATGTTCTGACTGAGAGGTTTCTGAAAAACTTAAAACGTGCAGCTCTGCTGTCACTTTCAACATAAATGAAGACAGAAAACTAAACAGCAGTGACATTTGTAGGGTTACTAGGGACTAGCTCGTATATAATGATGTGCTACTTGAACGCTAGCAAAACAGCTACGTTAGCATAACATTAGCACAGTGAAGCTGAAGGATGAACGCAAACTTTTTTTCTACTCGATAAAAGTTAACGTGAGGGTTTCTGGTGGTTAGGGACAAATGCAATTGCATGGTAGGATGCTATAAACAGACCAAACTTCAGTTAGGAGAACAACTGAGATAATCCATCCACATTACGAGGTTAGTCATTAATATACTGCAACAACATGGGAATAGAGCAGCCGCGAGAGAATTCAGCATTAATGAATCAATGGTACGGAAGTGGAGGAAGCGCAGTTTTTGGCTTTCCCCATATTCCAAAAGTGCTTCGACTCTTTGCTATTACTGTCGCCCAGCATAATTTGCAGATGATGTTGTTTGCAGCTGCTGCAATGCTTTCAACCAAAACAGGCGCAGCTTGATGACGACATCAACATGCGTTATCGCGATAGAGTGGTATAGTCAAAATCTCTACCGTTGGCCAAATTTATATTGTTTCTACCGTATACCGTTTATACCACCCACCCTTAGATCATGTTTATTTTCAGCTACTCTCACTGTATTGCTACCAAGTTATAACAAAATAATTACTTTTTAATATAACATGTAAAAATTGGTAGGATTCCTGATCTTGGTAAGAAAGTTTTAAAACTGATAAATGACGACTGAGTAGGTCAGACTCATTAGAGTGACTTTTTCTCCCATCTTGTTTTTAAAGTTAAGGTCCCATATCTTAAGACTTAGGGACATGTGTTATTCCCTGTTCTCAGAATGTATATTACAAGTTTCAGCACTAAATACTAGGGCTGGGCTATATCATACCGTTCACGATAATACTGGTGTAATTTTGGGCAACGATAGGAAAATGAAATATCGCGATAGAATATGGGTAAAACGCGCATGCGCAGTGCCTATGTTTACATACGCCAATGGCGGTGACGCAGAATGAGAAGAGCGAAAGCGGATCGTTGAATGAAACGGATGAACCAGAATTGGTTTGTAAAAATGCTGCAACTTAAGTGGTGTGGAACTGGTTTAGCTTTCGTCCGTCAGATACACAACAAAGCACTATTTTTGGTAGAGCATGCTAATGGCCCATCGTTATTACCGTGTTGTTTGGAAAATACGGCATCCTTTGATTTTTCTGAAAATCGACAGTGCCCCTTATAATCCCGTGTGCCTTATGTATGAATTCTGGTTGTGTTTACTGACCTCGAAACAATTTTATGTGGTACACGGCGCTGGAAAATCTGTCAAATGTTTTAGTACAACTTTGCTAAGCTACGAAGCCGCACCGCTTGATGGATTGTCGGAGCACTACGGCATCGTAGGCAGGAGCCTCGCGGAGTGATACGTACTGTGCTTCAACATAATATTACCGTATTGTGTGTATAACCTCTTTTTAAGTTTTGTGGATATTATACATGGTTATGCTGAGGATATGTCGGCCAATTTCCACTGGAAATGCCTTTTGGTTAAACTGTCAGCAAGGAATTTGCATTTGCACTGTTAAATTTTTATATAACTTTAATGCACATAAAAAAACAGCTGCTTGTTTAAGTGAAAATACATTGATGGGGGTTTTTGCACTAATAAAGTTGTGGAGTTATAAAGTATTTTGTCTAGTGTCAATTATATCGTCAGTTATATCGTTATCGCAAATTTTCAAATGTATATCGTGATAAATATTTTTGGTCATATCGCCCTGCTCTACTAAATACCACACAATTTTTTTGGACCATGCCTGAATACCCCAGTTTATTTGTTTTTTGTTTTTTTTGTGTGTCTGTAGCTTTAAATGCTACTGCACTCACCCCTTTCAGCAAGAGGTCTGTGAGAGACAGAGAAGGGCAGCCAATAGGAGCAATGTGGCTCATTCAATAAAAATAAGATTGCTAAGGATGTAGCAGGTCTACATCCTTAGTCCCCGAGACTCTGTTGGTTCTAACTCCTCAGTAATACTCTGTTGGTTACACAGAAGGCAGGAGACCCGACGGCCGAGCGTTTATTCTTGTTATACTCTTTTTGAAGTCCGCTTGGACACACAGTAACACACATCCAGTATTTGTGTGTTGGGTCAGCCCATCAAGTTTCCACATTGTTGTCTCTCAGCATTGTTTTTCTCCAGAGCGTGTGCGTGTGTGCGTGCGTGTGTGTGTGCGTGCGTGTGTGTGTGCGTGCGTGTGTGTGTGCGCGCATGCGTGTGTGTGTGCGTGCGTGTGTGCGTGCGTGTGCGCGTGTGTGTGTGTGTGTGTTATATGATCAAACGACTTCTGTATGTCCAAGGTGTGACAATGGTATCCAGTCATAATCACAGTCTCATCTCAAAATTATTTTCTAAAACAACAAAAGCATAAAGATGTTGGCATTCGCTATTTTTTTGCAGCCTGTAGCAAAGTAACAGTTAAGGCCATTTCACACCGCTGCAAAAAAGCAACAGGAAATTCAAATATGAACTTGTTGCGTAACATATATAAACACTAAACGCTTTGCTTTTTAGTTGAAAACTCACCGTGAAAAAAAAAAAAAAAAAATGAAGTCAGCATCAGGCAATCATGAGAAGGTCCTGATGTTTCTTAAAAAAGAAAAGGAAGAGTCTGATTCTGGGTTGATCCAATTCCCAAGTGAAGCCAGAAGCTGGGAAAATTTCCAAGTTTCATCCTGGAGTTGAAGCTGTATCACCATCACTTATATTACATACTTTGTACACTGCCTCCATCAATGAAAGAGCTCTCTGCAGTCAGATGGGCCATTCCCAGACTGCAAGCAATCAGCCAATCATCAGCCAAAGTGGCAGAGTATCATTGCAGTACTGTGAATTCATGCTTAAGGCACACTGTACACTGAACTACAGGTGGGCCACTGCTGCAGTGTTACAGGTGGGGCTCTAAAATGATCAAGACAGCAGAAATTTAATTTGTTTATTAAACTGTTTTTGACATCAGAAGGTTTTAGGTTCCTAGTGCATCCTTGTCTTTGGAATTGTCTTGTTGAAAACCTTTGTTTGGGTTGCCATTGTGCTTCTAGCTCTAACTGAAAACCTCTGCAATGGCTTGCCATTTTATTCGTGCCAATGAAATCTGTAATGTTTATCTTTTTCTCTTTTTTTGCCTTTTCCTTCTCATTCAGTTTTATAACTCAGTCTTTTCTGCTTCCTCCAGGTCCTGAAGGCGATTGGCCTTCAGAGGACTGGAAAGCAGGATGAAGCTTTCACTTTAGCCCAGGAAGTGGCCACTCTCGAGCCCACTGATGACAACTCGCTTCAGGCTCTGACTATACTGTACAGAGAGATGCATCGTCGTGAGTATATATGCGCACACATGAAAGCTGGTATTAACATTGGATGACTGAATATTGAATATGTGTGTTGTCCACAGCTGAGTTGGTCACCAAGCTGTATGAGGCTGCAGTGAAGAAGGTTCCTCTAAGCGAAGAGTATCACTCTCACCTCTTCATGGCGTACGCTCGTGTGGGAGAATACAAAAAGATGCAGCAGGTGAGACAGCTCAAAAAGAGCAAATATGAGCAACAAGCAGGTTTATGGGCTCACGTGAAAATAGAGCTGGGCGATAGAACGATAACGATATGTATCGCGATATAACTTTTACGCGATAGAGAAATTAAGCTATCGCGATAGACCTCGCCGCTCTTGTCCTCTTAAAAAAAAAAAAAAAAGGTCAGCCAATCCAAATTAAGTAGCGCAGAGCCGAACCAATCACAGCCGCAGCGTCACGTCGCGTGACTTGTTAGGTACAGCACAAGTGCCAAGCCGCACGTGTGTTTGCACGTGTGCCGACTAGAAAAATCAACCGAGCGTGACCGAAGGGAACACAGATGTTGGTTCCAATGCCGGAGAGATTGTCGAACGGAAGAGCCATAGAAGTTCCGTAGTGTGAAGGTATTTCGGCTATTTCAAGTCTGACAAAAAACAGAGTAGCGTGCACTGTAAATTGTGCCGAAAGCAAGTCTGGAAATACAATAAACTGGTGCATGCGTCACACTGTGCGCCACGTTATTGTTTCGGTGAAATGAATTTCTACAATACTGTTACTGTTAATTTTACTCTCTGCAGTGTTTAAATGCTTACATATACACACAGTTACTGTCCCTCCACACATACGACTCGGTTCTGCTTCTATGCCCCAGCTTTGTTTACTTTTTCCCACCGAGGCTTCTAGACTTCTGATTGGCCAACATTTCTGCACGGTTAGGAATCTCGCTCCACCTGCTGCTTTGGCATGTTCATAGCAGCGTTTTCCTTCATTTCTGCCTTTATGTGTGGACGGGATTATTTTTTTAAAACGAAAACGGAAAATCTCCGTTTTCAAAAATACCCGTGTACGTGTGGACGTAGCCTCAGTCTCTGACTGGAAGCGCTAATTCGTCATTCGGCTTTTGTCAGACTAAAGTAACTGTTAAAACTGTTTGAAAAGCTAAGCTATACAACAAGGAGAGATTGAGAATTTCCTTTTAGTTCTCAGTTTATTTGATATTGACAAAAGTTAGTCAGTTTTGTCTGTTCTTCTGTAAAACAAACTAAGATTTATTTTTAGAATTAATATTTTGTTTCTAAGTGGAATTGACAATTTAGTCTGTTTCGTTTGTTCTGTTTTGAAACTTAAACGCTTTAGCGGCTGCCTTTTGTGTAGTTTGCAATATTTGCCTTTATTTATCTGAAAAAGTCTCATGTTCCTTAAGTACATCTACCCTGTTGAACTTATTATGGGAAATAAATATTTAAATAAAAACAAGCTGCTGATTATTTCACATTTTACTTGTGAGCAACGGCACATTTAAATCTTACAAATATAGTTATTTGGCCTATATCGTGATAGATATCGTTATCGCCTGAAATGAAAAAAAACATATCGTGATATGAAAAAAATCTCATATCGCCCAGCTCTACGTGAAAATGAATTCCATTGATTTAGGAGCAGAATTAATGTATTAATGGCTACATCCTCCTATTTACAGGCAGGAATGGCCTTGTATAAAATTGTCCCGAAGAATCCCTATTACTTTTGGTCGGTCATGAGTCTTGTGATGCAGGTACAAGAAAGCTTTTATAACATGAATGCTGAAATATTAGAATGATTGGTAACAGACAGTAAAAGTACTGTGTGCTTGTTTCTAAGGCAATCTCAGCCCAAGATGAAAAGTTGGCTCAGACCATGTTCCTGCCTCTGGCTGAACGCATGGTGGAAAAAATGGTCAAGGAGGAAAAGATTGAAGCAGAAGCAGAGGTGAGTATGTTGGCTTTATGACTTCAGTGTTATGACAATGGAAACCAACTTAAATGGACAGCAGGATTCTGGCAAAATCCCAGTTACTCAACTTTTATTTTTAAAATTCAGAATTTCCTTTGGATTTTCATTAACAGCTGAGAGAGTCTTATATTTTAAGTTACAGTAGTCATGTTGGCATTAAAAAAACTTTTAGTGAATGAAACCCATGGCACATTAATTGCCAGAAAAAAAAACCCTGATTTCTGCACTTTAGTGTTAACTGCATACATGTTTAAGATGAAAATACAAATGTTAGAATATTGCACAGTCCTTACTTTTTCACTTTGACTTTTGTGTTCTGTAGGTGCAACTGTATTTTATGATCCTAGAGCGCTTGGGGAAATGTGTAGAGGCCCTTGAAGTGATCCGGGGCCCACTTGGGGGTAGGTAGATCCCCACACACACTCACAAACACACACACTTTCTTAAATTGACCATGTGACATTAACACTTTGAAATAGTATCAGTCATGTTTGGCAGGAAAAAGAAAAAGTTATTTATATTTAAAGTAAGCTGTAGTGAGAACATAAAGTGTTAAACAGCATTCTCAATAAAATAACAGGGATAGTTTGAAGTAATGTGGCACACATGGCTTATAAATCTGATGCTGTGCATCCTGAAATTCCTCTTCAGCTAATACTTGTATTTTTGCACAGAGAAGCTGACCAGTGAGCTGCAGAGCAGAGAAAACAAATGTATGATGCTGTACAAGCGACTGCAACGCTGGCCAGAGTGCAACGCTTTGGCCCACAAACTGCTACTTAAAAAGTGAGTGAGTTTTATCTTAACAGTGCACAAGCTGTCCAAGACCAATAACTGATCAGAACATGGCATCAGTCGATGCACATCACTTCTGATGGAGTACAGATATCAGCCAACAACAACCAAAAAAATGTGTTTCTTTGCAGTCCTGATGATTGGCAGTTCTACCCGGCTTACTTTGACTCTCTCTTTCACTTGGTGGATCAGTCGTGGAGCCCGCCAGAAGAAGGCGAACAGTGAGTACGCAGGTGTTTGAGTTTGAATGCATAAAGATTTCCATCCGTGTGAACTCTGCATCTGTTCCCTTACTTTAACAAAACCCACACATGATGGTTAAATAAGGTTGGGCAATTCGGTTTTCCAACCAAAAATCGTCAGTCCAATAACCAACGATTATTGGACGGAATATATTTGCGCATGCGCTGACTTTTTGATGGGAGGAGCAGTATAACCATGTATGGACTGATTTGCGCGTTTAGAATTTGTAAGTCTGGTTTGGAAGGAATATTTCTTTTTAATATTTAATAATTAATAATTGACTTTCTTTTCTTGTTTGTTTCAGTATTAATATAGCTACTTTTTGGATTGTTCATTTATATATTTGAGATGCGCCAAATCGCACAAAAGACTTAACATTACGTTGGAAGTTGTTTTTTGGGGTTTTTTATGTTATGAAAGAGACATTTTGATTTTTAACTTTTTAATTTTTGTTGTTTGATCGAGTGTGTAAGACAGATAAACTCTGGAACAGCCTATAAACACTGTTATCGTGGAAAAAAGAAGCCAGTTTCTCTTTGTTTCCCTCCCCACCATTGTGGTTTTTTTATTTAAATAAAATATTTTTGTGTTTTTCTGAACATAGGCTACTGCCTTTCTTTCTTTCTGTTGTGAGTAAATGAATCGCTGCATTTGAGCGCACTCTGAGGAGGGTGCATCTGTTCGCAGCTGCATCTCTTAGCTTCAACCAACATTATCAGCAAACTTACCCATGTGCAAATAAATAAATCACTCTTGTAAAAACGATCAACGGAAAGCTGAGTCTATCGTCGATATATTCGTCCAATCGCCCAACCTTGTGGTTAAAAGTCCCTTCACTAAGGCATTCCTCCTATTTAACCTTAAAAATCCCTACTAGTTGCTGAAAGCCATGTGTTAATTATTAAATGAATTATTAATTTAAAAAATACACACATCCTTCAGCAAGACAAACAAGATGTGGAACACCTTGTGTCTATGACCGTCTGCTGTGCTGTTCTCCAAACTTTATAGAGGATATTTTTTTTCCAAATTAGACATTATATAATATTATATATGTCCAATTTATCTCTTATTTCTTCATAATATTATATCTTGTCCACGCTGAAGTTTTTTGTTTTTTTTCTGTCCATCCTGTAGCTGTTCAGAGGGTTCAGTACATCACACTGTGGTTGAGGTGGTGAGGTTTGTGGAGGAGAGGATTAAGGGGGAGGACAACAAAGAGTCCCGCTCACTCAGAGGGCCTTACTTGGCTCGTCTTGAATTAATGCACAGACTGAGAGAAAGAGGCTGTCCTGAGGAAAGCCTGCTAGGTAAAACACATACACACACACACACACACACATATATACTGAATAAGCATGTATTTATGTATGTCCTGTTGCCTCAGTCTGACAGTCTGTTGGTTGGCCATAAATAGGTGAGCCTTTAGAGTTAATGGTGCAATTCTTCAACAAGTTTGGAGACAAGCCCTGCTGCATCACTGACCTAAAAATATACCTACACCTGCTGTCTCCTGAGCAGCACGTTCAGGTGAGAGAAAGTTAAAGCAGAACTGTGGAACTGCCTCTTGCAGAATGAAAAGCATGGTCGTGAAACACATTTCTGTCTTTGAATTCTTTTTAGTTCATTAATCATCTTAGTGAAGCAGTTCCACTGGGCAACCAGGAAGAGGAAGGATTTGCTTTTCCAGAGGACACCAAGGCGCTGCAGAGGCATTTGTGTGTTTGTCAGCTGAGCCGTGCACTAGGGCTGCATCATTCCCTCGACGTGGATGGCAAACTTCATCTTATCACAGAGCTTAAGGCTCACTATCATCATGGGCTTAAGTTTGGTGAGAGCAACATTTTTATTCACTCTTAGACCCATAAGATTGACATTCATTCAGGATCATCAGATTTTCCACAGCCAAGAGGTGTGAAATCTTGTCATGGAGCCAGACAGATATGTGATGTTGTCAACAGCAAAGTGTGAATGCCTTCCTTGTTTGCTGGCACATTTCTTCTGATAACAGCAGCATCCAGTTGAACATGCTGATAGTTGATTACTAATAGGGCTTCTTTCTCAGAAATTCCAGGAATAAAAAAGTGCTTTCATACATTTTTGTGTGTTCAATAAAGTTATAAAACTGCAGTTATGCATGACATAGACTGTAAAATAGAAAGACATTGGTAACGTTATGTCATCTATTGGTTTACGGACTTAAAATTTTCAAGTGTCAGATGTTTGTTTTCTTTTGTTTGTTTGTTTGGGTTTTTTTTTTAAGCTGCTGTCTTGTTTTGTTACTCTACAGCCGTAAAAAGCTGAGGTGGGCGGGCAATGTGGACATTTAAGTTTATGAATGCAGTAACTTGAGAATGAAACGAGCTTCAGGAGTTTCAAATTGATACCACAGGTGCACCTGCTAATTATCTGTATTACTTACTTTACTAAAACAAGACATTTTAAGATGTTGGGGGTTTTTTTTGTTTTGGTTTGGTTTAAGCCAACCCAAAGTGGCTATTAGATGGACTGCAGATGGATGTAGCTTCTGGGTCTGAAGAGCAAAGCAAACATGTATTCTTTCTAATTAGCAAGAGGGAGCTCCTGTGATGTTTGCAATAAGACATCCAAATATATAGACACGTATGCAACAATTGCCTAATGACTTTGTGGTCTCAGTGACCAATATTGAGTACAAACTAAAGGCCATTTTGTAAGTTATGGTCCCAATTTGAATAAAAAGGGACGATACACACAGGGTATGCTTTGCTATGATTGATAAGCTGTTAGCCAATGAGCAGATAGTGTCCCTCAGTTTACGGTTAGCTAATAAGGTGAAGGTAAAAATGCTCAGCTTGAGGTTTCAGATAGGTCTTCACTAACCGGTAGGTGACATCACAGTGGCTTTGCCTGTCTTTCATATACAACGTGTAGCACTTGGGTATTGGCTTCATTTTTTTCATTTTCATTTTTACAGACAAGCATACTTTTCTTGGTCATATTTGGCATGTTTTTTAAGATATAAAGGTGACTTTGTTGGACGTTTGCAGTCAACATTCTAAGAATTGTAGGGTGACTTTACTGTACAAGAACTGAACACTTTTAAAGATTTTTCTTGTGTTCCTTGTGCATGTTTTTGTTTGTTCTGACTTCTTGGTCTCTCTGAACAGGAAAGAACGCTCTAAAGACGGAGCTGCAGTTTTCTGATATGTATTGTCTCATGGCCGCTCATGTATACATTGACTTATGGACAGAGACCGGTGAGTTTTTCTTTTTCAGTGCAGAACTTCCTGTCTCTCAGTAATGTGATGTGTCTAAATGTGTGTCTCTGTATGCTTGTAGGAGATGAGGACATGATGTGGCAGTGTTTGGGTCTCCTCCAGGAGGGACTATCTCACAGTCCTTCCAACGCCCAGTTCAAGCTGCTGTTACTGCTCCTGTACTGTCGACTGGGAGCGTTTGAGCCTGTAGTGGACCTTTACTCAAGCCTGGATGCCAAGCATGTACAGCATGACACCATAGGGTCAGTACAGAACATGTTTCTGTGGTGAAACATGGAAAGAAAGCGGATTTCTCGTCACACAACACTTTGTTGCCGATGGTTGGTCGCTCCTTGGCGTTCTAGGCTCCGGTTGCTTAGTTAACTATATATCTAACATGTCTGCTACCATGTCATATGTCGGTCAACAGCATACTTCACTTTAATTGGTAGTTGCTTCAATCGTTTGCAACATAAAATCTATAGTATTCCTTAAGTTAGGAAACTGACTTCAATTCAATTTTATATAAAATAAAGTTGAATCAAATGAAAAGTTGGAGTAGGGCTGCCACGATTAGTTGACTAGTCACAAGTCGACGACTAATTTAATAGTTGACGCGTTGTTTGAAGCTTTGTAAGATCCCACAAGACATAGGAATAAGTAGGATTTAAGAGTGTAATAATGGACTGAAACAGAATATGGCAGCACTGCATGTACAAGGATGCCAGCTGCCGTTAAATCCCCAAAGAAGAAGAAGCAGTGTCCGGTATCGTAGCTGTGTCCAAATTCAGGACCCGCATCCTCCTGTGCCCGCATTTGTAGGCCGATTACGTTACAGTGACACGACGAAGACTGACAAATGCGGCCGACAAATGCACCCTTCGTTTCCCCAGATTTGAAGGATGGGTCGGGTGTATACTTCGTGGCCCAACCTATCCCAGAATTCCTGCTCAGTTTCCAACAATGGTGGCATCTAGTTAGTTTTAATATTACTGTTATTATTCTTTCTGGGTCACAAAATAAATGTTTAAAATATTTTCAGGCGAGAATGTAGCTGTGTAAACTTCAAATATCTGCTCAGTTTATCAAGACACCACATATTTTCAAAAGCGCTCCGACGTTTTCGGAGACGTCTGTTACCCACCAGCTTGATAGCTAGCCGGGGTTCAAGGCTCACTTCAAGGCTCGGTGAGAACACCGGACTCCCGGCAAATCGTTTTCAAACCCACCACCGTCTTTCGCTACTCGGGTTAAACATGATATATAAGTCACTTAGATAACTTTAAAATGTTATTGTTTGGCTTTTTTCAGTATTTTATTTGTTCCTGAGTAAATCGGTTTGGCTGAGATTAAAGTTATTGTTTTTACACCACTGAATAAACATCAAGCAGACAACTGATTATCAGAAGTGTGAGATGCTCGAGAATATACTTCGGTGTCCTGTTATATTTTAGATAGCAAGGAGCAGACAGCTGAGTTTATTAAACTTCACCGAAACAATCTGCAAACTTCATTAAAATTTAATAAACTATCATCTTGTCTTTATTGTTAGTTAGCACAGACCTTAAACACTTAAAGCTGTAAGCTAATGATGGCTGTATAAGAGCAGATGCATGCTGCAATAAGTTGTACGTTTTACATCCAATGGATGTATGATCTGATTAGTCGACTAATTGCAAAAATAATCGGTGACTAGTCGACTATCAAAATAATCGTTTGTGGCAGCCCTAATTTGGAGTAAAAGAATGTTCGGACTAATTTTGTACTTCGGATGAATGTGTCCTTGCCCTCATCAGAATCAGAATACCTTATTAATCCCCAAGGAAATTATCTGAGCTTTGACTCAGATACTTTAATTAAAAACATCTTTTTAATTTTTGCAGTTTTCTGTTAACGCGCTATGCTGAGTCACTGGGTCAGTTTGCTGCAGCCTCCCAGTCCTGTAATTTCTCCCTCAGGTTTTTCCACTCGAACCAGAAAGATGTAAGTCTATCCCTCTTTGTGATTTAACTGCAGAGACTTTTACTGGATCTCCTGCTCTTACGTTACCTTCCTTATTTATCTCTCCTTTGCCTCTGTCTTCTTTCCACCAGACCTCAGAGTATATCATCCAGGCATATAAGTATGGAGCGTTTGAGAAAATCCCAGAGTTCATTGCTCTCAGAAACAGGTTAAACCAGTCGCTGCACTTTGCCCAGGTCCGCACTGAGAGGATGCTGCTCGACCTCTTCCTTGAGGCTGATATGTAAGAATATTCACACTAATTTACATAAACTTGTGGATTTCTATCTATAGTTGATTGTGATGTTGCATTTTTCTGTTTTACAGTGTCTTGAGTCTGGAAGAGAGTGTGAAGGCCATGTCTTTGTCTGCAGAAGAGGATGACATCCCCTGGGATAGTATGAGGGACAACAGAGACCTAACTGTTTTTACGTGCTGGGATCCTAAAGACAGGTATAGTCCTTTTTTGGGGGGGTTTTGGTTACAGAGACGCTGGTACTCACTCACAGTCTCCAATCCAACCCTGTGCTACTCTTTTGTTTACAGACAGCTAACAGATGAACACAGACGTCAGTCTCTAGAGGAAGAGTCCATGTGGCTCAGAATACGTTCTCTAACGCTTCGCCTCCTCGCCTCATTGGCTGCGTTGGCACATATGCCCTCACAGCAAAACTCTGAGATATCTAATGAGAACGGAGTGGGAGACAAGACCTCAATTCTCAGCAGCCTGCTCTCCCAGCTGAACCAGGCTCTACAGACAGCAGCTCAGATGGCAGAAAAACACATACAGGTGCACACAAACAAGCAAGTCTCTGTTATTGTAGCGTCTTTACCGTTTAGTATAAAGTGCCTTGAGGCGACTGTATTATTTTGTACTACACAAATACATTTGAGTTGAAGTCAACCTCACTGACTCCTTTGTCCCATATACAAAGGCTCACTTCACAGCAATACATGAAAGAGAAGGCAAAGAGTGATTATTTTTATTTATTTATTGTTTTTAAACATGAAAGGTGATGGCATATGCATTCTAATGAATTTGAAGGATTTTTCTTTTAGACACAAAGTCTGAATCTCAACTGTCTATTTCTTAGTCCACACGTTTGCCCAGAAAATGCACAAAATGAATTCTGTTCTCCAGGAAGGAGCCAGTGCATTAGTCTAGAGTTGTCCGATTTGAGTTTTAAAATCGTGACTGTTGGGCAACTAACAGTTTATTTTTAGATTCAAGAATCAAACAATACGAAGGCACAATATTTCAACAAGAAATCTCCTCCAGCTGGTTAGTGTGTGTGTGGTGATGGTGTGCTCACCGTGTCCCAGTCAGCAGTGAAACGATCTTAAACAGAAACTCTTTGATCAGGAATACACCTTATGATCTTTTAATTATCATCATGTATCAATTTTAACATCCTCCCCAAATGTATTGGATCCATGTTGCACAGGGTAACTGGAATTAACCTAATTTACAGCAACCCCAAGTGGTCAGATGAGAGTTTCGACCAAATCTCTACATCATCCATATTTTCACATGACGTTTGCTGTATATTTGCGCGGACTGGAGTGCTTTGCTGTAATGGTGATGTTGTTATTCCAGTATCCATTCCTGGGACCACCCTCGACCCGTCTGGTCCTAGCTTTGTCCAGTGGAAGCTGTCAGTGTCAGGCTGCAGCCCTGCAGTTGTCTGTCCACCTACATGAGCTCGAGACGGCTGGACTTGGTAAGAAGAGACAATGGTAACATGAAGACTAACAAACTAATTGGATTTAGCCTGATAATTTTCTTCTCTCCACTCCTTATTTACCCTCCTAGATGGGTCATCCGAGCTTCAGACACAGATCTGTAACGGTTTCAAATCAATAGTAGTTCAGCTTCAAGGTGAGTCACTAGATGGTTTTCTTTATCAAAAATAAACATTATTGTACATCTGGGATGCTTCATGTTTTCCTCCTCTGTCCACAGAAATCCTGAATAAATGCAAAGGAGATTTATTGGAAATGAAAGAAGGCAAATTAAAAACCCAGCCGTCCTTATTAGAAAACCTAGTCTTCTTTGTTGAGGTGAAACATCTCAGTTTCTACACACACAGTTTACAACTTGTTTCCTACCAAATCTCATGCTGTCTATAATATGCACCACTTTATTTTGCTCAGACTGTGTGCATAGTCCTGTGGATGGCTAGTTACTGTGCCAAGATCCTTCGACCACTGAAGACTAGTTTACAGAAAAAGAAAAAGAAGAAAAAGGATGCAAACACAGCTCTGGTACAGTTGCCCCTTTCACTCCTTCCATTTTTAGGTGTACTGTATCTGCATATGGACTCATAAACAATACTCTGCTGTCCACCTACTTGCCCTGAACACTGTTGTTGTGTCTTTTCTTTTCCAGCCAGTGGTGATGTGTGGCTTCCAGGAGCTGACAGGGAATTTGCAAGACCTGCTGACACAGGCCATGGAGCATATAAAGGGCCAAGAGACTGCCATGACATCACTTAAATTGTCCACTTTAACCTTGGAAGGATACACACAGGTTAGTGCAGAGAAAAATATGTTTTTGTTCTGTTTTTGTTCTTTAAATAGAAACAAACACAGGTTTGGTAGCTGACAAAATCTCCAGCCTGTCTCAGCTGCCATAGGACGAGAGGAAGGATACTCCCTGGATAGTTTGTCACAGGTCTAACACAGATAATCATTCACTCACATTCATACCTATGGGCAATTTAGAAGACCGTGGGTGGAAGCCGGAATACCCGGACAGAAACGACACAGACACAGAAAGGCCCCGCCCATATGGTGGATTCAAACCCAGGACCTTCTTGCCTGACACTAGTAATCATTAGATGGTCAAAGGAGCTTGCAAAGAAAAGCGTCTGGACTTCTTTAAGTTGCTTGAAGACGTTTCAAGCAACTTAAAGAAGTCCAGACGCTTTTCTTTGCAAGCTCCTTTGACTACGATGACCTGGATGACTGAGAAACCTTCACAGACATAATCATTAGATATTTTCTATTAGGATTGAATTTATACCTTAATTTGCAGAAAGACATAACAGGGTTTGGATATTACAGATCTTAAATCTTTTAAGCCTCAAATCCAAAGTTTAACTGTAGTATCTCCTGCCCGACTGTGAGGTTTCACCTCCTCTTTCATGTGTTTCAGGAGGAAGTGTCGTTTACGAAAGCTGCTACGGATAAGGTGCAGTGCAGTTACCTCCGCTCCCTACAGGAGGTGGGAGATCTGCTCAAGAAGAGAACAGAAACTATAAAGAACCTCAAGATATGAATGCCATCACGCATGTCCAGAATAACTCGCCCTCGACCATCACCCCTAAATGCCCCACACCACCATCTACTGTCAGCCCACCAGCTATCCTACAAATCCTTCCCTCTTCACTGATGATGGAAGTTCCTGGGCCTCCCATGTTCTCAGTCATTTCTGACCTTGAAATTCTCACTCGGCGTTTGTGAGTTTTTGATGTCTTTTTCTTTTTCTTTCAACACACACCTCTGGAACATTTGCAACTCTTATAGCACATAAGCTTGTAATGAAATTCATGAATTTATACAACAGTTCTAAGTAAAAATGAGGAAAAGAGACATGTTCCTTTAACAGGTGCAAAAGAAGAAGAAGAAGAAAAAAAAAATAAAAATAAATATATAAAAATAAATAAATTAGTGAATACGCAGTTTTAGAACAGCTAATCTAATAAATTATTGTACATAATAAAGAGCAACAACCACAACTCCGTGACTAAATGAGAATATAAGACACAATAAACCACTATGTGTGTTGGTCAGTTATGTTTCCTTTTTTATTATTTTTGACTCTATTATTTTCTGGTGAGTTCCAAAAAAAAGAAAAACGCAGTTGAAGGATTGCTTTTCCAGCACATTGGAGAGCAAATGGGCACAATTTTGCAATGAACTCTTTGTAACTCTTTGGACGCCTGACCGCCTGCAGGAAGCCTTCAGACTGATGTTTCCCCATACACAAATTGTCATCGTCATTTAAAAAAAAAAAAAAAAATTCCTTTGCTTCGTGTACCCTGTGTGTTTATGTGACTTTAGCACTAAAAGTGGAACCACCTCTGTAGTTGCAGTATTACAAAGAGCAATGTTGGAATGAGTTACTTAATCAGGGTTGGGTTTTTTTTCTTTTTTGTTTGTTTTTTAATACTAGTGGCACCATTAGTGGAAGCGGTGCTTGTAAACACGGTCTTGTGGAATCAGGTTGTTCCAGCACAAAGAAGAAATCAGGCTTCAGAACTTTTAGAGACAGGAATGATTAGAATTATTTAAGAGACCATCTATGACTATCATAACATGAATGTTCACCAAAAACATGCTTTCTGTTGAGGCTGCGAATATGCAACTGCTTGAATTTGCGTTGCTGAAGGAAAAAGAAAAAGTGACAGTTATAAAGATAAATGCAAAGGAGACTGTGACTAGACTGGATATACTGACACTCATGTTCATACTAGACCAGATTATATGTCCAGCCAATATGCAGCTTCATAGTAACTGTCCTGGGACAACTCTTCTGTCTCAGGTGTGTTTCACAGGCAGACATTGGACCTAATTGTAAATAGCTGAGGCAGCCTTTTTTTGAAGTACTGTGTGTGAGTGAGGACTTCAGTGTGTTTTTAAAAGCAGGTGCAGTAGATGCTATGAGATTTGTCCTGTGTTAATGGTTTTGTCATTCCCGCTTTATTCCCTCATCTTCCTTCCTCCCCCTACTAAAAGACTCGTGAACCAAAATGGTGTCATCAGCTGCTGCATCTTCCCAATTTGTGCAAAATTAGCATCTTGTGCTGTCATCAGTAAACAGGAGGTGGAGGAAAGAAGCAAATGGAGGCATAGTTTACAAATACCAAGGGGCACTGATGGCACTGCAGGTTGTGTGCAGTTTTATTTATACTGTTGTAAGAATTTGGCACAGCAATGTGAATATGTGAGTAAATGACAAACTCTTCCCCTTCCTGTTAGTCCTGAATATACATTCAGTGGCATACACATCTGCTAATAAATGCCTTTTTTTTTCCTTTTTTTTTTTTCTTTAAAGAGTCGAGCCCATCTGTTTGAGTGGTTGGACAGAAGGTGTCTGTGATCTGATTACATGTGTTGAGAATAATGGTTGACAATCTGGAGTGTCATCTTGCCACCCTCTTTTGTTAGAAAATGGAAAACAGAAACACTGGAATGTCAAAGCTTTTTTTAAATAAAACAAGGTAAATGTGAGGATTTTGCTGTATTTTATGTTTTTGTTATTATCAACACTAGGAAAAGGAAAAGTCTGCTTTAGATTTGGACAACTTTTCTAAATTGTAGTCCTACAGATATCTCCACAGATGCTGTTTAACAGGACCAGCCAACCAGAAGAAGTTAGCTTTAAAAGGAGGGAAGCTACACCAGCTTGTTTCAGACACAATGAACTGAAACTTTGGAAATAAGCTCAAAATAAAAGTACAGAGAATTGATGTTATTTAGTTAGTCAGTTCATGGTGATTAAACCCAAATCATGAAGTTCTCCTATACACACGGGCAACAGTAAGATTGGATGAAACGCTGGGAACAGAAAAGAATTTTTAAACAAATTGTAAGAACCACTCATACAAAGGACCTCAAACCCAGGATGGAGAGTGTAATAGAAAAGTTGACACAAGATGATGAACAAAACTGGAGAGAAGGTAGAAAACCCACTGTGGTGACACCTTAGAGGGAGCAGCCAAAATAAGATGATGATGAACATCCGAGAGTGTGGAGACAGAGAACGTGGCATTTGAACTCCATGTCAGCTATCAGTATTTAAAATGAAGATGATGGAAATTTTGGGGGCCTTTTGGTTGGTGGAAGATATTAAGAACATTTCAAGGTAAAATTGAATATTCATATTTTGGCGGGCATATATATTATTCAGAAGTCTCTAAAGAGGTTCTGAGGCAGGTTTTATCTGAAGACCAGCATATGTGTCTACTTGTCAAAGGTTTCTTGTAAGGAAATAAAAGAGACTGCTCTATAATGAGAATGCACTTCAGTCATGAGTGAGTCAGTCATAAAAATGTCAATGTGCTACGACAAAGGGAGAAATGTGGGACATTTTGCCTTGCAATACAAGGAAAAACACCTTTTCCTGTTAAAGTAGTCACCATCATCTTTTTCTTCTTTTGGCTGCTCTCTTTAGGGGTCGCCTCAGCAAAATAATCTGCCTCCATCTGTTCTTAGTATCTTTTTCTGTCACACCACAGGGGAAAAGGGAACAAGAATTTAAAAAAAACAAAACAAACAAACAGCAGAGGGCAGTAATACACCGCTGTAGCGTCTACTCTGCCTTACTCAAATTAAAGAAGAAAAAGCTGAAGAAGACGAAGAAGAAGGGGAAGTGGTTCGACACAGCTAGCTTGTATTAGTATTCAAAACAAATCTGATTTGTGTTTTTATGCGCGGAAAAGAAAGAAAAAAACTGTGCATAAAATGAAAGTTTTGAAGCTAAACTGAAAGCTCTTTGCTTCTGCTGTATTTGTCTGCTTACTGTAATTAGACACGAACTGAATATCTTGCCAGTCATCCAGCTAGCTCTACGTGCTAGCTCTTTTAGCTCAGCTGTCAGCGGCTTGTTTTGTTCTGTGTTAAGTGGCATCCCCAGTTATAACACATGAGTGTGTCGCTGGTCGTTATTCGTCTGGAGTTAGCCGACCAGTCACCTTTTCCACAAGGTTTCCAGTACTGCGCTGGTGAGTTTTATTCTCTTAATTTTCAAATATCTGCTGAAAGTTAAACAGCTAACCAACAATAGGCGTGAAGACCCAATTGTCCACTGTTAGTCGTTTTACTGTTTTCACAAGGTAATTTCAAACTAACGAATTGCTTCATTATAGCTAATGCCTGACTCTGTTCCTCTCGTGTGCAGTTGAAGGCATGTCAGAGGAGGAGCTGCAGGAGAAAGCTCTGGGTTTAGCCAAACACAGTCTGAGTGGAAAAACCGACCTGGAAAGATCAGCTGTGCTGCACCAGCACATCGGCAGCAGAGCCATGGGGGACATGGTGATAGAGACCTTTGAGCCCAGCCCAAGTAAGAATTTTCCTGATGTTTAAGTGTACCTATATATGACATAAAATATGAAAAGCATAAAAGGTCAGCTCTGAGTGCAAGACTTTAGTGTTTTTATCACACTGAACCTAATTCAGCATCTTAATAACTATTAATGTCAACGTTTGTATGGTTAGTAAATAATATTTCTGAAAAGCCAGGCAGGTGAGAAATAACAGGGAAGAAAATGAAAGTGTAAAATACTGACACCAGTAAAATACACTATCTTTTCCATATGTGGTCATCAGGTGACTGTGTATCATGTATAAAACACACAATACTTTCTGGCTATTTTGTTAGGTTTACACCTACTATGTCAGGCCCCTTTTGCATCCAGACATGCCTTAATTCTTCATTGCACAGGGCTAACAAGGTGCTGGAAATGTTACTCAGTTTTTGGTCTATAATCTATTGATTTGCTAGCTACGCATTCGTGACACATATCTCCCGTTCCACAACATCCCAAATATATTGTATTGCAGCGGTCCCCATCCTTTTTTGTGCCACGGACCGGTTTAATGTCAGAAAATATTTTTACGGACCGGCCTTTAAGGTGTCGCGGATAAATACAACAAAATAAAATGATACGACCAAGACAAAAACTGTGGTATTTTATAAATATAATAATAAATGCAGATTCACTGTGTAATTGTGTAACTTTATTAGCAGTGTCCTCCTGAAATGCGCCAACAACATTGAGAGTAACATCCTCCTCTCTGCCCCTTAATGCTCTTTGGTCACTATGGTAATGCAGAAATATTTCTTTCAAAATAAGACACACAACTACAACACGGGAAAAGACCCAGGGAAACCAAGGTAACGATAAAAACCCTGAAAACCATAAATTTCACAGCAGAGCCGCAACTCTCGCGGCCCAGTACCAAATGACTCACGGACTGGTGGCCCCGGGGTTGGGGACCGCTGTTTTATTGGATTGAGATGTGGTGTCTGTGAAGGTCATTCTCCCTGCTGGAAGCAGCCATCAGAGGATTGAAAATAGTCAGCAGCAATACTCAGATCAGCAGCTGTGGTGTTAAAACGATGATCAGTTGATACTGAGAGGCTCTTGACTCTAAATGTCCCGAGAAACTGTCCCCCACAGTATTATTCTGCCACCAGTCTGAACCATTGATGCAAGCCAGGATCCATACTTTCATGTTTTTTGCCTGAAATTCTCACCTTACCAGCCAGATTTCGCAGAAGAAAACTAGACTCATCAGAGCAGACAACATTTTTCACATCCACCTAACTGTTTGGCTTTGGTCAGTCTGTCTGAATTGTAGCCTGTGGAGATGGATGTGCTGGAAAATCCCAGTAGATTATCAGTTTCTAAAATACTCATACCAGTCCTTCTGGCACCAACAACCATGACATGTTCAAAGTAATTTAAGTCACCTTTGGCCTCCATAAATAAAATGTGCCATTTATACATATTCATCCTCTTTCTTGTCCTCTCATTTCTTAGTTTGTAGAGCCTCAGTTTCTCTTTTCGCCTCTACTCACATCTTACTTCATTCCTTCCGAGAGATGTGAGCTGAGGAAGCAACGAATTTTAAAGCCATTTTAAATAATTAGAACATTTGGCGTATTTAGGCGTAGAATAGGCCTGCATGTCTATTCTACCTGTTTTTTAATTCTTGTAAGCAGGAATGAAAGTAAGTTGGTTTTGTCTGTTCATACACATTAAAAATATATATAATCTAAATTGCTGAATTTCTCTTCCAGACACAGGTGGACGTGAGGAGCGGAACAGTGAAATTCAGGATGCAAAGACTGGTGTAGACAGTCAGGAGGGTGCAGAGGATAGGTTTACGACAGGCACAGCTCCGGACTCACCCTCCAAGCAGCTCCCGGACCAGATCTCTTTCTTCAGCGGGAACCCGTCAGTGGAGATCATTCACGGTATCATGCACCTCTACAAGACCAAGTGAGTCTCATCTGGTGTGTTTATGACAGATGTGATGAGGTGAACAATAGGGATCTGTATTTGGGCACTTTTTATCAGATCATTGTCGGCTAAATTGCAGCTGATAAAAGTCTGATGCTTTCTTTATTGAACTCCAGAGTCCACCTCAAACTGCATGTAATGATACAATTTCACTTCCACCATTTCAAGCTAACATTGACGTTTTAGTCACAATTCTTGTTTTCTTGTTTTTCCCTGCTCTTTATTGCAGCAAAATGACATCACTGACTGAAGATGTCAGGCGCAGCGCTATGGTGTGCATCATCACCGTCCCAGCGACCATGACCAGCCATGACCTTATGAAGCTCATGGCTCCTTTTAATGATGTCATGGAGCACATGAAGATCATACGGGACTCTACCCCTAACCAATACATGGTTCTCATTAAATTCTGCACACAGGTATCATCTCCTTCACTTTTCCCTCCGCAAGTGAAGTTTGAAGGATGTTGGTGTATGTTTTTGTAAGCCTGCATCAAAAAATTCAATGAATAGTAATAATTGTTGGTACTTGATGTGAGGTTTAGGCAGTTCAGGGTTTTCAGCCTCTCTGTAACATAAACAAATGCTGCCATATTGCAAAATGTTTTAGTTTTGTTTCTCAACTATAGTAATATTGATTTTTACAGTTTTATTTTATTCTCGCAGTTTTTTGGCAATAGACCTTGGGATTTTGATCAATTCAGAGTTCTGAGAGCTTCATGCTTAGAGATGACAGAGTATTAACTGCTGCTTTAATACAATTAACTGTATATAACTGTTCCAAATACAATACGTTTCCGGCTCTCTTATTTGTAGGCAGACGCAGACAGTTTTTACACAGCATGCAATGGCCGCCAGTTCAACTCTATAGAGGAAGCAGTGTGCCAGCTGGTCTATGTGGAGCGAGCAGAGGTCATCAAGTCTGAAGAAGTGAGTGATTTTTGGTTTTTAGCTTTTACACATTATTCAGTCTGCAGCAGGTGGGTGGTGTTTGTGAAGTTATTAGAGGATATTTATCTGAGAATATTAGAGATACACGTTAGTTAATGTTACAAGTGCATTGGTGGGAACAAAAACAAAAAAGTTTGGTGATTTGTGGAAACAAGTCACTCTTTTTTTTTTTTCTTTTTTTTTTTAAATAGTCAACAGAGTCCATTAACAAAAACTTGGTTTGGTTTGCTTTGTGTTTTTTAATTAGATCCTGTGTTTTGGGAGATAGAATTGCTTTACAATTACTTACTTTTTTTGTCAGTGGTGTCTGGTGTGAAACAGCTGGTTTACAGCAGGCAGTGTGCCAAAAATGTTTTAATATCACATTGACCATAACTTATACTGATTTTTTTTTTCCTCTAAACTGCAACAGTTTCTAAGAACTGCATTTAAATATAACCCCTTTTTGGCATTTTATATTACTCATTCTGCTTTAATAAAGGTGCTTTTGTCATCTTATGGTGTTATTTTTGTGCCTCTATTCTGAGCACATGTTAAAAATAAAAATTGCAAGCGCAAATGTTGCATTTTGAGGAGAAAATAATTTTGAGTGAAGAAAAGTATTTCAGTGTTTGCTCTTATCCATATACACTCACACAATAACAGTCCCTCTTGCTCAGTTGTTGGATTTGCTCAGGTCTCTGCTTTGTGTGCTGACAGACATCTGTGGACCTGCTCTCAGTGGGTCGCTTTTCCTCTCAACATATCTGCTCTGTGCATTAGCCACTGCATTCCGGAAACACGGTCCAGAATGTAGCTAAATCTAGTGGAGTGATTTAGTTTAAACTAGATTAAAACCAGCAAAAAAAATAAATAAATAAATAAATAAAAATTATATATTTTAAAATATAATAATTAAACATACTAACCGAAAATGGATTTAGCTACATTCTGGACCGTGTGTTCGGAATGCAGTGGCTAGAAAGCTGATTGGCTCTTTTGGTCTCCAGTCAGAATTTTTGTATCCAAGTCTGTGATTGGTTGGTTTTGTGGCACACTTGTAACGGCTTACAGAAAGAATTGAGCGTGCAGGAAGCAGGGATGTTGAGAGCGGGAACGACACACTGAGAGCAGGTCCACAGATGTCGGTCAGCACACAGAGCAGAGATCTGAGCAAGAGCAAATATCAACAACTGAGCGAGAGGGGCCGTTATTGTGTGTGTATATGGATAATGGCAAACACTGAAATACATTTCTTGCATGCAGCAATGAATTTTGTTCGCTCAAATTAAACTTTTCTTCCCTCAAAATCATTTTCTCCTCAAAATGCAACATTTGCGCTTGCAATTTTTTTTTACATGCACTCAGAATAGAGGCACAAAAATAACATTATATCATCTCACCTATTGGTGTTTGCTGTTTACACCCTTTACATTGTGTGCAGCCAGAACGAATATAAGTCCGTTTAAATCAGTCCTTCTCTGTTGTTTCAGTATTAAAACCCAGAATTTTTTTTAAAGTGATTTCTTGTCTCTTACCATCAACCTCCTTTCTTCCGTTCTTTCCTTCCTGCTCCGTCTCCTCAGGGAGCCAGTCTTCCAGTGATGGAGCTGACTGAGTTGCCCAAGTGCACTGTGTGCCTGGAGAGAATGGACGAGTCTGTTAATGGCATCCTCACCACTCTGTGCAACCACAGCTTTCACAGCCAGTGTCTCCAGCGCTGGGAAGATGCCTCGTGAGTTGAATGCACATACAAGTTCCCCTGTATTTACTACATCAGTTTCAACTTGGTAGTTAGCTAATTTTTGCTTACTCAATTTAAAACACTTGATATTAGACAATAAAACCTATTTCTGACTTACTTTAACAAAGTATGTGAAAAGATCTGTTCTTATCTGCCAGCTTTAAGTCAATCATGTGTGATAGTTTCTCTGATGTAGTTTAAATGCATTCACCTGATATTCACTCCACTGGATATTTCTCCAGGCTTTGTCATTTTGTGCCATGTGTTGTTTTTGTCCTGCTCTTTACATGCATTCTCCTGATTTACAAAAGACAACTGCATGTTTGTGACAAAGCCGAATGTGTGTTGTTTTCAGGTGTCCTGTATGTAGGTACTGTCAAACACCAGAACCAGTTGAAGAGAACAAATGCTTTGAATGTGGAGTGCAGGAGGTAAGCTGTTTCACTCTCCCACAGTGGTGTAATAGAAGATAATCACTTGATCTTCTTGCTTTTTGCTTTTAACCTTCTTTTTTTTTGTCCCTCATTGAATCTTTCTTCATAGAATCTGTGGATATGCTTGATCTGCGGTCATATTGGATGTGGTCGCTACGTTAGCCGCCATGCCTACAAGCACTTTGAAGAAACACAGCATACCTACGCTATGCAGCTCACCAATCACCGAGTCTGGGACTACGCAGGAGGTACTGGATTTTGTGCATGCTGCTGTTAAAATGATGCATGTTTTGCTTTTTCTTATTTTCTGTTGTACTTATACTGTTACAGCAGTTGATGCTCATATACTGTACTGGAGTTCAATATTGGGCTCGGCCTTCAGACTGCTTTTCAGTTGCTAAATGTATGTTCTTTCTGTCTATGTTATAGAGAAAGAATAGCTCTAATATGGCCATCTCAGTCACAGAAGTCTAACCTCATGTGCTATATCTTCAAAACTTCTGTTTACAAGGGCAAACCTATCACCAGAAAGCTGGTTTTAAGGGAGAAGAGATAAAACACTTTATACAAAGTTATACAAAGATTATTTTGAACCGCAAACCAGGCAAAGTTGTTGGTAGACTCCAAAAACAAAAAGTATGAAGCTGAAAATGAGCAGAATGGTTTCTCTTTAAGGAGGGTGGCTGTAAATTACCAGAATAATTTGCTGCTATAATCAGTTTTCTCCCCATAGGGGGCAGAAGAATACCTAAATAAGTTGGAGCCAGACTCATTATCAGCTTTTATGAAGTCCTGATAGCAAACAGTTCTGCCCTGTAGTAACTAGAGAGACAGTGAAGCCAAAAACAAGAAGGCAAAGTGTAAAAATGACAGAATAGTCTGTAATGATTTTATTTGATGTCTTTTGAAATGTGTTTTGGAAAGTATAATACCTGACTAAGGCTATTGCTGGTATTGTAGATAACTATGTACATCGGCTTGTGGCCAGTAAGACTGACGGGAAGATGGTGCAGTATGAGTGTGAGGGAGACACCTGCCAGGCAGAGAAAATTGATGCACTCCAGCTAGAGGTGAGCATCTGCTGTTGTTGTTTTGTAACGGCAATCGACATCAAAATGTTCTAAATGAGTTCTCTCTGTCTGCAGTACTCATACCTGCTGACAAGTCAGCTCGAGTCTCAAAGAATTTACTGGGAGAATAAGATTGTTCATCTGGAGAAGGAGACAGCTGAAGAGGTACTTGTGGACAAATGCAACACAAGTTTTGCAATCCCTTAATGAATATTGACTTATATCAGGCTGTAAAGTTTAGAAGAACCAAACTGAGGCATAGAAGTCGAGCTCTAGATTCCACTCGATTTACTGATACACATGGATGGTATGGTAAATGGACTGATTCTTATTTAGCGCTTTTCTACTCTCCTGGAGCACTCAAAGTACTTTATACAACATCTGAACTAATAATCACAAATGAACAATTCATAGCAAACACAAAGGTAAACACTTGTAAGTTAGACTGTGTTTCATCATGTTCTCTTGCTGACAACATCTTGAACAGTATTGGCTTATATCTACTCATGGGAGAACTGTTGAGAGCAAAGGACTCACTAGCTGCCCCAAATACAATGAACAATCGCCACAGACACTAATATAACTTATCACTTACAGCTACTTATTCACTTATAAAAATGTACATTTCTTAGCAGTTTAGAGTGGATTGGTTTGCTAAGCAGCACATGTGCAGTAGTATAGGACCCCAGTCCCGGCTTAGTCCATCTCGATTTATCTATTGCCCTCTTGTGGAAATGCAAAACACAGGTCCTTTGTCCCAGCTGCCTTTTTCTAACCTCTATCTTTTTGTACATATTTCAGATAAACAACATGAAAGCGAAATTTAAGGAGACATTGGAGCGCTGTGATAACCTAGAGCGACGGTTAGGAGAAATGAGCAAAGACAAACAGAGCATAGAGAAAAAGTAGGTGTTCGGTTACTTTTTTATATTGTGTGTTCAGTGGTCCCAGTAGTTGTTGGTATCTGTGCTCTTTTTTTTATGAACCAATTGGACAGTGTGGTTGCACTATAGACTTGAGTGTATAACGCAAACTAAAACTCTAAAAATTATTTAGTGGAGGAGATAAAGTTATATCCCCACAGCACATAAAACAATTCAACCAAGGCTCTCAATATGTAGTCTTGAGGTGGGAAAATTCCTCATTTCCTTAGCAAACGATTGTTTGACAGCTGAAAATGCCCTAACAAGCACTTACTCAGATCCCATTTTTGTGCTTTTTTTTTTTTTTTTTTTTTTAAATAACTGGAACTACAGAGGAAACAGGATTAAATGCCTTATTTGAAGAGTTGTCATTGTGGCTTGCAAAATGTGCAGTGGAGCAGTAAATCTTTGTTGCTGCATGGTCAACCAGGTATTGGGTGTGTCACTTCTATGATGCAGGCTCAAATTGATAGTAACATTGCTTTTCCTGCTATAACAAGCCAAAGTTTCTGCTGTTAAAAGCTTTATTTACATTACAACTTCTTAGTTTAGTTAAACCCAATCAGACACCCAGACTTTAGACCAAATAATCTATAGGGCTTGTTTTTGTATGGAACCTGACAACATGCAGCACTGCTGCATTTCTACTTTCAGATGCACTCAGTTGAACAGTCGAGTGGTGAAGCTGAGCCAAGAGCTGACGGAGGAGCAGGAGATGAACCGCTGTCTGAGAGCCAATCAGGCACAGCTGCAGGTACAGCTGTCAGAGGACGAACGCAAAGCAAAAGAAAGCGGTATGTAAAGAGAGACCAATAAGTCATGTAGTAGTACTCAATATTGATGCTCTGTATTAACTCAGTGGGTTGAAAACTGTAGCATGCTGGTATAAACAGTTTTATCACAGTGGTGATATCAAGTTGTCGAAGCACAGCAAAAAATGGAACTTCTGAGGATGTTGATGCTTCAACTGAGAGGAAAAAACAAAAACGCTTCAAGTGCTGGACGTATTATTTTGTCAGCCTGCCAAATTCACAAATGAAAGAAGCCTCAGAGTGAACAATGCAGTGCAATATTTCCATGATTAATGTGTGATTTGTATATTTTATTTTTAAAACCGTTGTGATACCCTATGTTCAGAGTAACATATACCAACAGGGAAGTGTAGCATGTTCAATTTGGCACAGCATGTTTACACATGCTGATAGAAGAATTTAATTTAGACTTTTTCAAGGTTTTCTTTAATTGGCATTAAATAGCACCGGCTACAAATAAATGTGAACCTGAATTCTTTGTACACTTCTTGTTAGTTTTCATTTGTATATTTTTAATTTTAGTGTGTATATGCTCCAAATGCATGAGGTAAAGGTACAACACTGGTGGCCAGAGTACAGAAAGGATTCTTTTAGATATTTTAACTTCAAGCCTGCTAGTTCACTATTGCATCACCTATTGCTTTAAACAGAAACTGATGAAAGTAGTTGCGAATCTAGAGCAACGGGTTGGTGGAGAAGAATGAGTAACAGGACCGTTCCCAATGATTGGCTGCTGGTTGCTTAGAATATGTAAATACTCAAAATGAAAAAAGGACCTTTGACTATGAAACAGCATGGGTTATTTTTATTTCAGGGCTGTAGTGAGAAACTAGTTCCTCTTTGCACAGAAATATTTGCAAATCATTAACAAATTGCTTAGCCTGCGGCTGAGTACAGTCATTCTGCAAGCAGACAGGAACCACATACACCAAAGAAGTGTTTTTAATATAGATGGACAGAGTCAAACACTTAGGAGATTCATAAATTTTGTAAGCAGTCTCTCTGCTTTCAAACCAGCTTCAGTCTATATTTTCAGATTATTAAAATCTTCTTTACTTATGATTAAAATCTGCAGTGTAAAGCATTTACTGACACCTACTTTGTAGTGTATTACTATCAGAGCACCATTTGCTCTGGACTCAACACAAGGCGGCTTTCATCACTGTTTTGCCTGAGGCAAGTTAAGTATCAGGTCAGAGGTTTGAATGGAAATTTTAGGTTTACAGTTTCACCATACCTGTATTTTTCCTGGCACACACAGTTGTGAGGGTCAAGATTATTTAAACAAATATCCTCCTGGGCATGTGCTGTGTGTTAATGTAGAAAAAAAATATAGTAAAAATGTCAGTTTTGACTCTTTCACAGAATGTTATATTCTAAATGGACTGGACTTGCATAGCAGTTTGCTACTTCAGGCACTTTTTACTACAAGCTTCATTTACCCAATGTCACACACCTGTGTGTGTGTGTGTGTGTGCCTGGTTTGGTTGTTTGTTTGTTTTTTTCAATTCACCTAAGCATACTCATAGACACTCAGACTCCAAAGGATGTATTTGGGGGTAAGCTCAAGGTTCAGCCTCTTGCCCGGGGATGCTTTGAAATACTTTGGAATGCTGACTGGGGGGTGAACCACAAAGCTATAGTTAATAACCTGCTCTGCCTCCTGAACCACAGACATACATGTTCTTTCCTGTTAGAACTGACTGGGCTCGAATTGAGGTGATCACAGTCCTCCTGAAAAGGCTGTGCGATATGACCAAAATCTGATATCCCGATATAAGAATGTAACATTTTCTGTAAATTCTGTGAATCTCGGGCAGCTCGTCTTGCGGGAAGTGTTTCCAGCTGCGCGTCATGTAGCTGGAGTTGAGTGTTTTAACTGATGCATGAAACGATACATTTTTAGACATAAGTTGTAACGGCCGCAGTTTTCTTTGTGAGTATTTATAGATAGGTGTACTGCGGGGAAAAGCCTGTTCTAACATTTGAGTCTATGGTTAATTTTTTAGCACATGGCGGCTCTTTTTTAATCCTCATCCGTAAATAATTTGCTCTTTCACGTGATTCAGTTTATTTTGAAAAGTCTCAACAGAATCGTGAGCTTTATTGTGAAAGGTTTATGTGGAACATAAACAAGCGGACACGCGATGCTGTTACCGTCGTTGTTGCTAACCACAACGCATAAAAACAGGGGCTTGTCCGTCTGTAGTGTGTTTATATTAAATATAAGAGAAAGAGAGAACTTTAAGAAATTAATATAGCCACTACAGTGACCATCAAAACGATGAAAAAATATTGCCATGAACAGTTTATTTTGCGACACCACGAAACAAACGATAGCGTAAAATGAAACGATAGACGTTTTTATATCATCATCCGATATATATCGTTATATCGAACAGCCCTACCTCCGAGTAAATGTGCAGTCATATTCGTTGTGTTCCCACTAGTGCTGTCAGCGTTAATCTCGTTGAAATGACATTAACGCCACAACACGGCAAATCTCCGTTAACGAGCTACCGCGGATCGCCCCGTGCGTGGGGCTGGACGGCCAACACGTTAACGAGCTAACTGCGCTAACACACTAGTTCCCACCAATGTAATTGAGCATTGCGTGGCACATCCAACATACTGTTTTACTTTAGTCCATGATTCGCTTACCTTCAGGGTCATACGTCACATGAAAACCAAAATAGTTCCAAACGCCAGATCTGAATGAGGGTGGGGGAGGTTCAATTTGCCATGTTGCAACGAGCTTAACTTCTGTCTCGCTAGCTTCCCCTGCGCTCAGTGAATCTGCGTTTGACTACTCCGCCTAGGCTGCACTGTCGAGCACAGATCCACTGAGCGCTCAACACAGACAGCATCGTCAGAAGGAAAGTTGATAAAATAAATTAAAAATTTTGTCTTGTTCGATACATATGCGTACCGAACCGAAAGCACTGTATCGAACGGTTCAATATCGATACAAGTATCGTTGCACCCCTACTTCTTATGTTCTGTAAACTTTAGTAACTGAACTGCTCTTTCAGGTTTTTGCAAACAGTGCAGCCACTGATTATGTTAACACAGTGATCTGTTCTTGGCAGAGGTATAGCAGTCTTTTCTTTGTTTAGAGTAATTGTGGTGCAGCTTCATTTATTAGCAGCTGATATGTAGGTGGTGGATATGCAGAAATCAGTAATCTGGGTTAGGAACGGAAAAACTTAATCCACAGTGACATAAGTGTGACAGCATTCTAATCAAATATTAGTATCACGTCCAAGACTGGTAAAATCCAAGACTGTGGAGTTGACTTAGGACAGCTGAATGGGATCAATAATATACCAACCAGCTTGTCTGTATGAAAACACCAGAAGTCGTTTTGGGGTGGCAGTCGGCTAAGCAGGGTATTAAGAAGGAGTATCCTTTCTCCCAGTCACACTTTCACAAGTGTCACAATTTCTTGTCTGTCTTCAGAACGCCTGCGGTACAGTGCCAGCATGATATAATGATAATCACCTTTGCCAGTCTCAGCTTTCATTTGTTGTGATTAATTAGCTGACATATATGGCAACACTAATACATCAGCGATAATGTTTGCTAATAATAACAGCTGAAAGGCAGACCTCCAGTGATGTGTGGAATGTGACGTGGTTGTTGGAGGGTTGCACTTTTTTTTCTCCCCCATTTCTTCTATTTTGTGTGTGGCTGAGAATTTCCCTCCAAGATCTGTGACTTTACGCCCCTTGTTTCCTCGTTGTATACTGCTGATCAGCACAGGAAATAGAACACTGAACATTGTATTTCACATCAGCTCTTAGGGAAGAAATTATTTAGATTGTCAGCTTCAGACCTTATGATTATAATCTCTGTAGATTTCCATACTTTTTGTATAGCTTTTCTAATGCTTACGATTCTACATGTTTATGGAAGTTCGCAACAAGGTCAGCAATGGGGGTTGCATGTAATCAGTAGCATGTTTCAAGTCCATTTCAAGCAAAGCATTTGTTCTTTTACATTGTGTTTACGAGTTCAGCCTCGTGTAAATGCCTCAGCAGTTCCACCCCCACAATGCTTTAAAGTAGCTTTTGATGTTTTTAATGATAAGTTTGTCAGGTGAAAAATTTCAAACAGTGTTTGAGAGGACTTCAGCTGACTTTGCAACAGTGTTTAAGTTTATAGAGCTTCACAGCAAACTGTATATGTATAAATGGCTGTCTGTCCCTCAGTGACACATAACTCATTTGGTTATTTGTGTCATTTGAGGATTTAGCAAATGACTAGATGTGTAAGATCACAACTTAATACATCTAAGACCTGTAAAGCAGACTGACTGTTGAACAGGAAAAAAGTAAAGGGCACAGTGTTGGAGTAATAGTAATAACAAATCTGTATAAACACAGGGTTCCTGCAACTGACACTGCTTGGGCCTTTAAATAATATCATTACTCAATAAATGCTAGTTAGTTAAAACTGTTATCATCTGTCTGGATAAATATGAGTGAATGAATGAACACGTTTAGCTCTACTTTAACCTGTTCACTGTTTGTTCCTTGTTGGCTTCTTTTATAGACGATCGTAAAGATGGAACAATAGCAGAACTGCAGGAACAGCTGAGAGACGTGATGTTTTATCTGGAGACCCAGCAGCAGATTGAACATCTTCCACCAGAGGCTCGCAGCGAAATTCAAGAGGGACAGATCAACATCCCAGCCAGCCCATCTGACGGCGCTCTGGGTTCGGCAGGAGCAGGCCCTTCCTCTGGCAGGGGCAGAAGAGGCCGAGGCAGGAAGAGGAAGTAGGCATGGCCTAAACTCAACTGGAACATGCTAGAAACTGTGTTGCTGCTTCTCACTGTGGACATGTTTGTGACTGAGCCCAGCCCTTTATTCAATGTGTATCTGCATTATTGTAATTCTTAATAGGGTAAAGGCAGGAAGAAGGAGTAAATGTTGATAATATTTACCTGCACATTTTCCTAGCATAACTCCTAGCTCCTACAAGAAGAGCATAAGAGATAGATCGCTCAGTCACTCAAAACATCAGTGTGATCTAAATGTCCTCTTCTCTTTCCAAAACTTAAAAGTATATATTTTGATCACAATTTATATTTATTTGATCAGAAATATTTCATCTGTGCCCAGGTAGTACCATATTATAGTACTTCTTTTCAAACACTGCGTGATCTTTTTATTATCTTAAAATGCAAAGATGGTTCTTTTACAAGTGAGAGAAGAATCAAGGAAATTTATGTCCACATTTTCTGAGTTTTTCCTTCATTTCTTTGGACTCGGCTGTTTCATCTGTTATGTTCCAATGTTTTTTTTGTTTCTCTTTTTGTTCCTCCACTTTAAGTAGAAACACTCGTCAGAGAACATGGAGGAGAAAATGCCTTTTTCAGCAGTGCATTGTATTGGGACAGGAGTCAGTGTTCACAGAATGCACAGTATTTTTGTATGAGGAGCAGGAAGCATGTTTTGCCATGTTTTCACCATCTAGGTTAGTGATTCCCAACCACTAGTACAACTTGTGTACCTCAGAGGATTCTACAGCATTACCAGGAAGTAGTTCAAAGGATTGTGTATGTTTGCTAATGATTTATTGAAACTATGTGGCTCCTTCCATCAATCTGTATTGTCCCAGTATCCCTTATTTTCCAGCTAATTTCCTGGAAATCTTTCTCAGAATTTCTCCCATAATATTCCCAAGACTGTAGTTATTGACTCTAAAACTAAAGTCTAATATGATTTTTTTAATTTACCCTTTAAAACTCTTAATATTACTGGCTGCTATTCTATTATTCCTCCATTTAAAGATGATTTTAAATTACAAATATTGTGCCATTTGATGACATTGACCTTTGGCTCTAAGACATTATGATAAGCATCTGTATTATTATGCCATATAAACATTAAGATTTTCAGAGAAATTATTAAAATAACCAGGGTACATTAGTTGTACCCTGGTTATGTGTTAAATACAATACCATACCAGAAAAAACACCAGAAGCAACTGTGACCTTTGCAGTTACAATCCTGAACATGGTGTCATAACCTAGATGATGAAATAAGTGACTCAGCTCCCTCCTTGAATACTAAGATTTTTTTCCCTTGCAAAATGTTCACAATAAAGTTTTAGATGAATCCCTAAGGCCTTAATTAAAAACTGGTGCAGAAAGCACACATTGATTTTTTTTTTTTTTTTTTTTTTTTTTTCTATAAACAGCCACTCAAAAGATCATTCTATGCAAAAGATTCTTTACAGCCCTCTAAAAGGAACATAATAATTTCAGAAATATGAGATTTGCTGTCAGTTATTTGAGATGCTAACTGTGACATTGTCTGACAAGATATTTCACGCATATAGCCAGTGACGGCCAACAGGAACCAAGCTTGCTGGTTACTGTTGTTTGTAGACATGAGTATAGTATCGCTCTCGAAAGTTAAATGAAAAGATGTTTTTCCACAGTGATCATCAAGAGAAAAGCTGGAATGTACCTGTAGCGACTGCTTTGAGAGAGGAGATAAAGAGCTGTTTTTTTTCAGCCATAGAAGCTTTCATTTAAAAACAAAATACGGTAAGTCATGCTCCTGAAAACATCCGTTCATGCTGGGGTTTTGTTGTTTGTTTTATTGCCATGAAAGTGTTCAGTTTTTTGTTGTTAACACTAAAACTGTGCTGCCACTTTCAATAAAACATTTTCTGAAGTTTTTCTTGTTCTGGGGTAAAAAGTGTGTTAAGCTGAAACAGATGCATACTAGGTTGCCGTCAAGTGACGAATGATCTTTGTTGAAATGACATACTACGCAGCTGTGATGTTAAAGTGCAGACTGTCAGATCTAACTAATCCTTCTGCAGTCTACTACATTCACAGTTTATTACCAGCAGCCTGTTGAAAGTAAACTGTGTACATAGTTGGAAAACACAGACACGCTGACAGATTAAAAAGCTTGGTCTTCGTAGACACACCATCTACCTGGTAATTGGCATGCATTTCTCTCTACACTCCAAGACAAGTTTTAGGAACTTGTCATTTGTCACACTCTATACCTCCCCCCTGATGACATTTCAATCCTGTGCCTGTGTTTAGTAACAACTGTAGTCACAGGCAAATGATACTGCATGCAAACATTTTCCACACCTTTTATTTTTCTATTTATATCCCCAAGTATGGCCTCTAATGTTTCATCAGCCAGTGGAACTACAAGGGTCAGACATTTCAAGTTATTGATTAATCCTTGAGGAAAAATCAAATCAGGAGCAAGCTGGTTACAGTTTCCAGCAGCCCTAAATGTCCCCAAATATTTCCCTAAACAACATTTACAATCATATAGAGAGGAAATAAATGCAACGATTATTGGGGTTTTCTCTATGTTATTATAGGGTCTTTACCTTACACCTTGTGGCAGCTGTTGTGATTTGGCGCTATATAAATAAAATTAAATTGACTTGAATGTGTGGTCTAAATTTAAGGAAAACAAGCCTCCTGAAATCTTCCTTACATCAAGTATATGAGATCTTTTGCACCAATATACAAATAAGTCCACCGTGATAAATGCTAATGAGAAACAAAGTCTGTGGGTTCTCGTGAGATGATTGACATTTCCCGTTTCTCATTACTGGCATAGCCAAGAAGAAACCAAAACCACGTCAACAAATTCTGAACGCATTGTTTGTTGACTTGATTACCAGCAGTTAAAAAGATATGTGTGTCACCTAAGATATCATTTTAATCGTGGGAATGAAAGTACTTGGGGTACATTTGAGCTGTTTTCTAACCATGTGTGAAAGCTGATAGCTAACTGTGAAAAAGCCTGAGCTGCAGCTGGACAGAAGAATGCGAGAATAAAAGAGGAAGCCAGAGGAGGAGCCAGCATATGGCCGAGAACAGGATTTAGAGGTAAGATAGTCAGAGGGAAAGGCTCTTCCTGAGTTGAGCTGTTGACTATATGGACGTTTTCTCTGCTCTCACCGCTGTGCTGAGCTATGGATTAGTCTTGCACTAAAATTCTTTTTTTTTTTTTTTAGATGCTTTAGACACGTATAAAGGTAAGTACAAAAAACCTTTTTTTGCCTAACAGCTTTGCAAGCAGAGTGTGCAGCTTGGTGAATCAACTGTTGTGTATGTAAAATACAAAGACAAAGAAAAAGGTTTTAGAAGGATACTAACTTTCTGCGTGAGGCTCATTTGTGTATATTTGCTCAACTTTCCACGGCCAAAACACACGAAACAAGAAAGAACTGCTCACTACAAAGAGATATTTTTGTAAAGTCAACTTCATGAGCAATAAAATCTCTGGCATGCCGTATCTTTCAGGTGGAAAAGACTAGAAAGATATGAAAGAGCACAGATACAGTCTTTCTACCCTCACGTGCTGTCCTGAATTCTTTTATGCTGAAGTAAAAGAGGCTTGGACACAGGGGTATTATAACTTTTCCGGAAATGACGCTGCCTCTTTGCCAAGATGAACAAGCCAACTCAGATTCCAATCATTGTTCATGTGCTCTGCTCAGTTCTCATTGACATTAATGCTGGCACCAAAAACTTTTAGCAGAAGTTATTTTCTATCCTGTAGTGCGATTGTGTTAATTTATATGTGACACTTGTCTGCTGTCTTGAGCTCTTCTGTAACTCACTTAAAGTTCCTCCTTTCCTATAGCCTGTGCGCTATAATACTGCAGACGGCCTTTGCACTACAGTTTCTGTGTGTGCAGAATACCCAAGGGAGTACATCAAGTACACCATCAGAGGGTCAACCTGACAGCCTTTGATGACCAAAAACGGTTACAAATGCAAGCTTGTAACCACAGCCTACTTCAGAACCTCAAGCGCACGAGTTTGCAGAACTTATGAAGTTTAAGATTCCTGTGAAGGTTGCACTCACTTGTTTGCGTTTTGGTTTGCCATAGAAGGTTCTAGTAGAGGGTTCACTTCACTCTTCGTGGAACAACATTTCCAAAATGAATCTGAATATTGGTTTTGAAGAAAAACAAAACAGCTCTGTGAAAAAAACCCCAAAACAAACCCATAAATAAATGAATAAAATACAAAAAAATCAGCCTAAAATATTAAATAGATTAATTAAATTCAATAAAAATGTAGCATACTAAACATCAAAAGGAACAGTGATCTTTATCTTCTAACCCTACCGGAAATGCTGGCTACATTTTTAACAGCCACTGAGGCTGCATGTGTCATCCTTCTTTTGTTTTTCTTCACTGTTATATCTGCAGCTATTTCTCACATTTGGTCTCTCTTCCTTGCCATTTTTGCCACCCTGCTGTTCTCAGAATTCATTTCCTCACGTGCAAATTTCATGCAGCTGTGAGTTCCAGTATGCTTCAAAACATAGGAGCAGCTGTATTGTTAGTGTCTTCTGACGTCCACCACTTCAGTATCTAATATCAGCGTGGGGTTAGCGTGGGAGGATCTTACTTAAATTGAGCAAAGTTTTTTTTTTTTTAAGAGAAAGGAGGACTGGGTGTATAAGTTGAGCTCTTCTTATTTGGATGCTTAGAAAGTCCTTTCTTTTTCATGAACACTAAAAATAAAGATATACTGTATATATAATTAAAACATGGCAATATTTCAACACTTATGTGTTATTTACAAAAGTTACAATAGATTAGCGAGTGCCAGTAGATTATCTTGCTGTGTCTAAAAATCCACTGCTTCTACTGGTGAGATTAAAAGTGTACTGTATATGTAGCAGCCTAGCTTCCCCCTGTTTCCAGTCATTTCATGCTAATTTTATGCTAATTGGCTCTTGGGGGGAAAGTTCCAAACCCATATGATACTGGTATCAATTTTGTCATCTATGGCTCATGCAAAACTTATACCAAGGGATACAAAACAACCATAGATATACAGAAAATGACGATAAAGCTAGAATACACTAACTTAGCAAAGAAGAAAATAATGTGTATTTCATCTAGTAAATAAGATGACATTAATACAGTGCACATTTAGCATTGCTGTTCAATAAATTTTCAGTACACAGTTCTTATTTGACAGGGTAACATAATAGAGCATGGCTGCTTAAAGACAGATATTTCCCCAATAAATGCAAAAGTCTTAATTTCTTTATGAAAATGAGAAATAGAAGCAAACTGAAACTTTCAAACATCCATGGAAATGCAGTATATAAGGAGAAAAAAAGTTGTACAATTCTATTGAGCTTGAAAGTCGAAGTCAGTATTTTAATTGACCACCTTTATGCTTCAACACAGCTTGAATTCTCTTAAGCAAGCCTTCTCGTAATTACTTTAACCTCCTACGACCCGAACTCTTCCACAGCATGCATTTTTAATTTCTCTTTGATATTTGGGCATATTGGGGCCCGATGAATGTAAAAACAAAGAATTACCAGTTTGTTTGTTTTTTACCTTATTTTTATTTTTAAGAAAAATAAGAGCCACATATGAGGATATTCGTTTAAAAGTATTTTGGTCTAAATAACCCAAAATGTGATGTCCACATATGTGGATGCCAGGGAGGTTAAGTAGTCTTTAGGAATGGTTCTCCAGCCTTCTTGAAGGACATTCCAAAGCTCTTTGGGTTTTGGCTGGCTTTGGTTCCATTTTCTGTCAAGATTATCCTGCACTGCTTTAATAATATTAGGACTGCGCTCTTGATCAATCCAAGACTAATACTAATACTAAAGGTATTCCAGCTATCAAGGTATACGTTGAATGCAATAGCAGTGTGTCTGAGATCATTATTCAGCTGAAAAACAAAACTGTTGCCAGTCAGATGCTTCCAAGATAGTATTGCATAGTGGATCAAGATCTGATGGTATTTTTCTGCATTTATAATTTCATAAATTGTGACAAGATCCCCAACACACTGGGTGAAATGTAGTCCCAAAATATGTCAGAGCCACCATCAAGTTTTATAGATGCCCGTAGATACTCACTCTTCCACCTCCACGCATACCGACGATATCTACAGAGTCAGTGTTGCCATTAATTTCCAGTTTCCAGTTCTTGTGTAATTTTATTATATCTCAGCCTGTTTTCCAGTTTCTAAGTGACAGCCACCCTTCCACTGAAAGCATTTCTAATGAGGCTTCAGCGAACAGTAGATGGATCAACTGAAAGGCCAGATGCATCTCTCAGGTCTTGTGTCAGGTCTTTGCTGGAGTTTTTCCTATTTCGTAAGGACATGACTTTCAGATACCATTCATCTGCAATCGATAGTTTTGAAGGCCTGCCACTTCTTCTTTTGTCCTCTGCTTGTTCCGTTTCCTCAAATTGTTCACGACACACTGCAAACCATGCTAACGTATGCGAGAATATCTGACAGATATAAGTTTTTGGCTGATAAAAATCACCTTGCTGGTGAAAAAAAAATAGATTTTTTTTTTTTTTTTTTACATCATCCGTTTCGTTTCCTGTTCCTATGTGACCATGATGAGTAAGATATTATTAACCCTGATTCTTGGGCCACTCTGGGGAAGCAGAAAGGCAACACTGAAAACAGAAACCCCCTTTTCAGGTAAATAAGAAGACTAAAGCCTTCAAAACCACTATTAAAGGAAACTTTGGAGGAAGTTGATGTCTTGCGTCATAGGGACTGGAATCAAAATTAAGATTAGGGAAAATGAGTTTTCCCCAAAACTGGATTTCTCATTGCTGATTCTATCATATTGAACTGGTGCATAAAAATGTAACATGTTTTTATTTTTTGTTCAAACCACAGAAAATAAGCTGAAACATTCACATATCCTATACATAAGTTACACATTGCTAAAAAGCAATCAAAGAAAAGATTTATAACATAGCAAAGTTGAATATCTGAAAAATATGTTCCGTTATACACTCAGCACTTGGTTGTGGGCTCCTCTGCTGCAGAGTTTTTACTGGTCATGGTCAGCAAAACATTAGTAGTAGCTTTGGTACCGTGGGCACGTGCTGAGTCCTGTCAGAAAAGTAAAACTGGTTACTCCATACAGCTTTTCAGCAGCACAAAGTGCTCTCAAATCTTCTGGTAGATGGCTGCATTACATTTGGACTTGGTAAAACACAGTGGACCAAGCATCAGCAACACCAGCAGATGGATGGTTCCTCAGATTATCACAGACTGTGGAAACTTCACACTAAACTTCAAACACCTTGAATCTGTGCTTTTCCACTCTTCCTCCAGAATCTAAGTTATCCCAAAATGCAAAGTTTACTTTGACCTAAGTAGAAGACTTTGGACTACTGTGAACTTTTTAAGATGCACTGGTGTAGTTTCTTCAAAGTCCTTTATTTCCTCTCTGCAGATGAGTGACCGAGACAGCAGCATCTCTGCCTCTCAAACAGAGGGAGAATTCGAGGGAGAGATGGATGAAGAGCTTGAGGGAGACACGGAGATGGAAGAAGAGAAAAGTGAGAATGGGAGAGGCAGTCCGGCCCCCAGTCTCTCCAACATCTCCTCCACTCTGCGCGCCGTTATACGCATCAAACAGAAGTACCAAGCGATGAAGAAACGGCGTCAAGAGATGGCCCTGGGGGGCCAGTGTCCCCTCACAGGCGCCCCAGGACGAACCAGCCCCAAAATCTTCACCTTTGATGGAATCACCCCCACTGCTTTCTCCTCTCCATCATCCAGCATCCCACAGAGGAAGAAGAGGAGGAAGAAGAAACGGGTGTTGTTTCCTGAAGGAGGGAGACGAAGGGCTGCACCAAAGCAGGACCGCAGCCGAGCCAAATATTGCCTGTATCTGCTCTTTGCCATCGTCTTTCTCCAGGTAAATAAATAACAACACATTTTCCAACAAGTGGTGGAATGCTTCTCTAATGTGCTCCTCTGACCTTTTTCTGGTGCCATTAAGAATTTGATTTGCAAAAACATTGAATGAATGAATGAATAGCTTCCATTATTATGACTCATCTCTTGCTAGTCTGCTTCTTTTGTCGCCAGCTACAGTATAAATAGGGAGGGCGGGAAAATTGTGCTATCTTCAGCTCATGTGTATGATTAAATATAGACCTTCTACTTGCTCAGTCATGTCCTAATTCATTCAGACGAGAAATACAACATGCCATGAATCAGTCTAAGGTGTGTTCATCTTTGAGGAACCTTGAGGCACTGTTCAGCAGAGATTGGTTAATCTAGCCGTCACCGAGCTGCTTTATTGTCACGTGTATCTTGCAGCTTTGTTTATGGTTTATTTTGCCATTTCAAATGTAAATATTTAAAACTGGTCCAAGTGTATTTCCTGTTCTAGTTTGCCAAAGTGAGAAGCTGGGCGGAAATCACTCTCAGCTGTTTGCCGTATAACTCCAAGGAGATAATCTGTATATCAGTATATTTATATATTTCTAAAGATATACAGTCATGCCAAAAAGAACATTTTCACAGAACGCCATATAGTCCTGTGAATGTAGTATTTATACAGTAGTATGCTTGCTGAAATTTGGATACTCTATAAAAAACACATATTTGGTGGAGTGAAATTGAGGTTTAAAAACTGTAAGAAATATGGTCCCTTCGAGGACATAGCCACACACCTCACTGTCTAATCACCCTGCATATTTAATACTTTACTTAGTGCAGAAATATTATTATTAACAGTTTAATTTCAAAATTAAATAATTCTGTATACTATTAATTAAATTGGATTCATGACGTTAGCAGTAGACTGGCTGCTACGCAGAACTTTTCTGCTTAAACACTCAAAGTAGAACAACTGTCATTCAAACATGCATTCCTATCTAAAGATTCACACTGATGAATACATCAGGAGCAACTTTGGATTCAGTATCCTTGGGCAAGATAATCAATCTAGAACAACTATAGTCTTCTGTTAAGCAGATGATGTGCTTTGCCTCCTGAGCAACAGGCACCCCTACTTTCACTTCGTAACACTTCATAACGCATGCGTCTGTAAACGTGTCAGTTATTTCTTCCCCAACACAGCAGTGAGATTGTGTTTTACCTTTGGCAAAATTTGAATTGCTAATATATGAATTGATCTAGTACAATAAACTGTGTAACACACCAGGAAATTGGGGGTTTTCTTTTGTTTTCAATAAGAAGATGTTTTTTTTAAACTGTATATTCTGACATATCTGGAAGTTTAATGATTGAAATTCAACAAGTTTATTAGCATTATATTCTACATTTATTTAAGTACACAATTGTTCTTCTTTTTAAAACCTTCTGAAGTTTCACTTTATATGTAATACTGTCTATATAAAGGTTCAAGGACTGCAGATGAGTCTAAAATAATTCTTTGTTTTCAGTGTTCTTGGTCCAAGGAGTGCATCCATTTTTAATGAATCCTCGAAATGCCCCTGCACTCGGCTATATTCTTAATAGCTGTGGTTTGTTTCTTTCAGGTCTACAACGCCATAGAGAACCTGGATGACCACGTTCTTAGATATGACCTGGAGGGATTAGAGAAGACACTGAGGAGGGAAGTGTTTGGGCAGCAGGGAGCTGTGGAGAGCCTGCTGTCCCACCTGAAGGACTACCTGTCTACCTACGTCCACAACAAGCCTCTGGTGGTATCCCTGCACGGCCCGACCGGGGTAGGTAAGAGCCACCTGGGACGCCTACTGGCCGGACATTTCCGCTCCGTGGTGGGTGACACGCTTGTGCTGCAGTACTATGTGCTCCACCACTGCCCCCAGGAGGCGAACGCCCTGCAGTGTGCCAGTGACCTCTCAGCTCAAATCTCGGAGATGGTGGAACGAGCCGAGGAGGAGGAGAAAATTCCGCTCTTCATCTTCGACGAGGCAGAGCACATGCACCACGAGATCCTAGACACGCTGTTGCAGCTCGTGTCCTCCAACCAGTCCAATGAATACCTGAATGCTATTTACCTGTTTCTAAGCAACCTGGGTCATGCACACATCACCAAACATATGCTGCACAACTCTTCGAGTATTTCCATGGCGATGACAGCATCAGGTCGTCATAGCAATCTGGTAAAAGAGCTGACTCCTATTTTACGTAGCATGCTGGAAGAGCTTCACCCGCTTTGGACAGAGGCTGATATCTTACCTCTCAGTCTTTTGGAGAAAGGTCACGTAATGGAGTGCTTCCTGGACGAAATTACTCGAGAGGGATTCTACCCGGATCATGCTAACATAGAGCGGCTTGCGGGGGAGATTGAATACTACCCTGCAGTAGGGGGGCACGAATATTCCCAGACAGGCTGCAAGCAAGTGGTGGCTAAAGTCAACCTGCTGTGACATGCTCTTGTTTGCATTCTTTTAAACATGGAGAAAAGGGATTGAATTTACAATTATGAAACTTGAATGACACGATTCAAAGCCAACGCGAGTGGTTTTGTAAGAATGTAATAAAAAAAATTCACACACAAAAAGGTGGGAATATTAAACTTTGTTGGGGGAAACAAGGAATAAATTTGGTGAACACTAAAAATGCGGCAGGCAGTCCCTGAAGGGTGGGTTCACCCAGTGTACATAAATAAAAGATGATTTAAGTTCCCTGTTGTTGTATCTCCCAAATACCTCTGAATAGCTGCATAGAAACAGGAGAACACCTAGACATCAGTACAGTGCTGGTTCACAGAGGATATTTCAGTAACTCCAGGGACAGTTCACCTAGCACTACCAGTAAGTAAAATGTAACTGTCTAATTAAACCAATCCAAACACTTAATGAACTGGCACAAAGGTATGTTCAGACATTCAGACACTGCTAAGAGTTTCTGGTTTGACCACCTTGACATTTGGAGCAGACACAAAAGAATCTGGGAGGATAAATCCCACTGACTGTTCTTCTGTATACATAAATCAGGCCTGGGCTGTGGTCGAAACCCTCAGTTATTGGACTGTGCTTTAAATCAGGCTCCAAATTCTTGGACCGTCTTGCGCCGGTCCAAGAATTTCACCTCCAGCAGCACAATACAAACGCCCCCGGCCGTCCCTCTTAATCATGGCCCCAGTTCAGAGAGAAAACCCACAAAATAGAACCGGAGTCCTATTCCATTATTCCTAGCTGTCCCTTGCCTACAGATTGAGTATCAGTCAGTGTCTGTTACACTCATGGTGAATTTTTTTAATTGATTTTTAAATGTGGGGCATTATAAAAGCAGCTCTATCTAGTCATGAATGCTAATAAAGAAAAACAAGTGAAGGATATACACCTTACTAATGGTCTTTTGTGGTATTGAGAAATCTCCTGGATAAGGTTAATAACATGCACTGGAGCTGTGTAAAATTAATATTCACTCATTTATGAAGGAGGAAGTTCATAATGCAAAAGTTACTAATACCTATTACAGGATGTTCACAGGATGTGTGACAGATAATGCAAGACAGCGCAAGAGCACATGGTAGCAAAGTGTCTTTGAAGGCAATCAATATATTTGAAGTCTGGTCTCTGGTAGGGTCATCCAAACAAAGACAGCACAGATGGGCATCACCATATATGTTAAATTGGACCCATTATATTTTTCCTTATTTTCTTTTATATATTAATATTTTATTTATTTTCATTATTTCATTATTTTTATTTTACTTATACTATATATAAATTCCCTATATATAATACACACCCAGTTACATTGGAGGATGATCATACTAAATGTATTTGCATAAAATGACATCAATGTAGTGCTCTAAATGCTCTTTCTGTTTTTTTCCTGCTCTTCTTGCTTCTGATGTTAATTAGAATTGGTATAGGAAGACAACTTTGAATGGGAAGGAGCTAAAAACCTCTTGTTCCAGACAGTGGAAGAATTGAGGGGCTCCACCAAAGCCCAGCACAAGTAAACCGTGAATCATGTAAAGGTACTAAATCAAAGTACAAGAACTTGCTAGTACCTGGGTGGAAATGACCATATTGTTTAAGGTATCTTTCAGTCCAATTGATATCAACTTTATGTGCAGAATTCACCACTTTAAACACCAACACTATTCTTCTTGATGCAAGTGCAACTTTAAAAGAATATTTTTATACTTTAAGAAATCTGTTTTCTTCTCAACAGACATGGCACGAAGGATAGCACATAACATTTGTTATGAAGCTAGTGGCACAAACTAGCTAGCTCAGTTTAGCAATAAGGTGGCTACAGATTAACAACTAGCTTAACAGCCCCATGTAAAGATAATTGCTTTAAATTATAAGGAACAATAAGCTATCACGTATAATTACATAAGATAGATTTTGTTATTAACATTCATGTCATGTGTGGTAATGGTAGTAAGGGTACATGTATTTTGGCCTGACAACTGTTACAAGCTTCTCTATTAGGGTATGTAATGGCAAAGAAAATGACTCCTACATTTAAGTTAGATCCAATCTTCACTTGTCATTTAGATCTTTAAAATCCCAAGATAGTAAAAGTCATGCTCAGCTCAGCTACAGCTACAGAAGCCTGGCCACCACTGCACTGTAAGAGCAATATAATACTAAATACTGAAGGCATTAATTGAGACAAAGAATTCAATTCATTAATAGGTGCTGTTTTCCCATTTTTTTTTATTATTAGAGTTCTCTTAGTTTACACTGGAAAAAATGAGGTACTGTGTCTATGTGACAAAGAAAAGAAAGTCTCATAATAATAATAATAATAATAATGACAACACAAGATGAAAAAGAAACATTCTGATGCAGGATTTCCAACCAAAGTAACAGGACAGACATCTGGGGACACAACACTCCTCAAGTGTTTCGACTGGAATTACTTGGAGGACAAGCACCTGTACTTTAATATACAGAGCTTAAGAGTGGAGATAGTTTTGAAGACACGATCACTGACAGCAACGAGTGAGGTCCCCGAGCAACATGAGGAAACAGCTGGCAGTCAAGTTAAGATAACTGGTGCCTCTGAGATACAGAAGCAAAATAGCCTCACTTTCATTGTAACCGTTGAGCTGAGACAGATAGATGAAAACAACACTGTAGAAATGTAAAAACACAAACAAACCCAAAGAGCTACCAGAAGATTCCATTATGTTGATTTCACCTACCAAAAACAGAAGTCACAAAGGGCTAAAAAAGCATTTTGAGACATGTGCAAGAATAGATCTAACATCGTTCATGTCGTCATTCCAGAAATCGGTCTTTAACTTCATCCACCACTACTTCAATATTTAATGATATGTGTTGTATGAAAACAATGACATGGATTAAATAGTCCTTGGATTGCAGCAAAAAAAGCCAAAACCGTTCAAATGGATACAAAAATAAAGCGACGACACTCTGCACCTTTTTTAACCAAGCAAATAAGCTTTAAGCTCTGCATCCAACCCTTCATTTGACATGCTTTTAGGAATGCAGTAATAACTCAGTACTGAAGCTTTAAATGAGCTACACATGTACACCAACAACTACTTCATTCAAGACCTACAGGGAAATAAATAGTTATTTCAAACGCCATAAAAACAATTCTCCACAACTATGCACCGCCAGTTTCAGGATCAGCCACACAACTTTTTAAGCATAATGCTAAGACTTGACTATTACTGTCAGAAATGCTCATCAGAAGTATGAAAAAGGGAGGGGTGTGTGAGGGAGAGTCCAGAGACAAGAGAAGGAGACAAGTTATCGTGATAGGAGGGTGCCGAAAACTAAGTGCTGAAGTGGGCTTCTTCTTCTTTATTGGTAGGTTTCGTGTTTACGCTTCAACCTCGAAGCCCATGCCGACTTTGTGTCCGCCGGCGTTGAAGTTCTTGCCATCAATGAGAGCTGAGAGGGTGACCTTAACACCTGCACAGACACAGTCATAACGTTGTAGATACACTTTCAATTTTAGACCTGTTCAAAAAAGTTGACATGGGGGCACGAGTATCAGTGCATCTATCCTATCCTAACTATCCTGTATAAGTGTGTGGTGTAAATTTCAAAGCACATGGTTTGCCCCTTCTTGCTTGATCAAGATCTTAACTCCTGAATTTCTTAGTCAAGGTTGCCCTCACAAGCTTCAAATTTTCGATCGACTGAAACGGGTTAAAATAAAAACATTTTGTACAACCAAACAAGTTGTTATGCTGTGTAACATGTAAATAAAACAAAGTGCAATGACTTGCAAACATCATAAACTCATATTTTATTCACACTAGAACATTAAAAAAACACAAACATTTCAAATGTTTACATTTTACTATTTCATGAAAACTATTAGCTTTTAATTTAGTGGCAGCCATACATTTCAAAATAGCTGGGACAAGAGCAAAAGGTCAATAACATGAGTATGGGGGTATGGGTATAAAGAGAGCATTTCAGAGAGCTAGAGTTTCTAAGAAGTAAAGACAGGGAGATATTTGAGTCTGCGGGGGGAAAAAAGTTGATATTCAGAATATTTTTAGAATAATGTACTTTAATTTTACGTTAAGATGTAATATATAATTGTGAAGACTTTGAATATCTCAGGATCTAAAATGCACCATTAATAGGGAAAGTTCTATGGTTTTAGTAAACAGACAAGATCTTTTACAGGGAAGAGCGTTCATGGTTCAGACAGTGCTAAACTCCATACTGTATATGTTACAGGAGCATGGCTTCATATTCGAAGATTCTAGCTGCTTAACTGGCCTGTCTGCAGTCTAGATCTTAAACCATAGGTGTCAAACTCTGGCCCGCAGTCCAAATTTGGCCCGCAGCCTAATTACATTTGGCCCGCGAAGCCATACCAAATTACTATTAGAGCTGGCCTACTGGTATTATACAGCTAATATATATATTGTTTAGTATTAAGCTTTGCTTGTTCCATATTCAGTTTTTCAGCAAAACTTATTTGAGTCCATAAGAAAAGATTCATTCTTATATCTGGAGGAAGATTTTTTTTTCAATAAATATTAATGTTAGCCCGTGACTTTGTTCCAGTTTTGAATTTTGGCCCACTGTGTATTTGAGTTTGACACCCCTGCCTTAAACCAACTAAAAATATTTGGTGCATCACAATCTGTTGTTTGCTTAGAATCATATATGCAACAAGAATATGAAAACATTCCCCTCGCAAATGTCCAGCAGCTGGTTTCCTCATTATCTAGACATTAACGTACTACTGTGTTACTGCCATCAAATTCATTATGACCTATTTTTTTTTCTTAGAATTTTTATACTAAACTTAGTTTAAACAAGTGATTTTTTTTACTTTCTATTCTGAATAAAAATTCCGTTTGTGAGATTTGCAAGTCATGGATTTACATATTATATACCATTGTATTGTATGGTCTTTACCTTACAATATAAAGCGCCTTGAGGCAACTGCTGTTGTAAATGGTGCGACATAAATAAAATTGAATTTAATTGAAAAATATCAGTTTTTTTGGAAATGGGGTTGTATTTTTAAACAACCAAGATCTTCCTGTGTAGGTTGGGAAAGTATTTTGCTGGGTGCCAATGGCACAGTTGAGGAAGGTAACTCACCTGGTCGAAGGCTCTGGGTGTAGCCTATTCCGATCAGACTGGCATTGTTCACTTTGGCCTGTAGGGGAAACATGACAAGGCGTCAGACACAACAGCACAACGGTTTGTGAGAATATGCTTCAGCAACAGTGCATGTGAATGTGAAGAGTCAGTCCTCACAGACAGAGAGGCATCTTTGTCCAGCTTGTATTTGGCAGCAATGCCGAAACGAGTGTTGTTGCTGCCAGCTGTCCAGGCCAGAGTAACCGCTGTCTCCAACTCGTCATTTACCTTTTGGTAGATGGAGCCGCCAAACTCAGTCCCGTCATTACTGAGAGAGAACAGACATTTATTTACTTAAGCAAACAGAAGTCTATCCTGCAGACCAGTCTCCAAATTATAAATTCATCCCTCTTTGTATTCCACTTATGACAACCCATAATGAAATTAGTAACTGATGCCCAAAAATGTGTTTTAGGTCACTGGGACAATTTGCCACTAAATTCAAATCAGTTCCAAGTGAACATTTCCATGAGAAAAGTCTGGTTCGAGATGGGAGGAGACACAAATCCTGTGGGGTAGTTGCTCTTGGGGTAGAAGGGTAGAGGGGTAGAAGCAAATCAAGTCCAATATGAGGATATTCTGTCTGTGGGTTTGAACAACCTTTAAAAAAAATGCTTCCACCCAGCAGGTTTTTGTGCAGAGCTTTGACTACAGCAACAGAAGTTAGATATGTGATGCCCATGATTTGAAAAGCAACAAAGCATCTTCACAAACTGTTTATGTACGTATGTAAAATCACTCACACATTGGTGTGAAGCTGGAAGTCCCCGGCCCTGTATCCGAGTGCAAAGTTGTTCTGAGCCAGTTTGGATTTGGCCGTATCAAAGGCCATCTGATAGCCTGCCAGCCAGCCTTCATAGCCCAACACAGCAGAAGCGTGGATGATGGGACCCTCAAAGTCAACATCGCAGCCAATATTCATATAGTCACGCTTGTAGCCAGTCTTGAGCTTGCCACTCTTCTTGCTGAAAAGTTGGTTAATCACAGTGATGAGCCATTAAAATACCAAAACCAATGACAACAATAAATTCCAACTTATCTGGAAACAATATGATGTATTGAATTCCCAGATCACACAGCTCCATGCTGTTAAAAAACTATTTAAACCACATGAATGAGCCACACTTTTGCATAAGCTGACATGTTCTGTTATTACTGTAAACACAACTCTAATTAGATTCTGACACAGACAGAGTAGGAAAGTCAAAAATATATTAGTAGAGAGGGAATGCTTTGATAAGGGCATGCCAAGAGAAACAGAGTGGCCAATAAGTTAAAGGAAATATAAGACACTGAGAAATCAGCTTATTCTTTGAGACTCTGTAGCGGTACATTACTATACATCAACGTGGATACAATAAGTAAGAATAACAACATTAATTATTAGAGGCATTGAAGTACGCAGAAGAACTTTCAAATTTGAATATATTCGAGGTGTAGTTGTTAGATGTTACTAATAATTATAGGAACCTCTATGTGTGTCCATCTTTTGTCAGCACACAATAACATGTAAAGAGTGAGGTCAGCTGGATGAAAACTTCTCTTATCTGTTGATCTATCAGATTTGGAAAATATTAGCAAACTAAGTGTACAGCTTTTACTATATCGGTAGTTAAAGGTTTAAAAAGGAGGACTGAATTTGAGGATACAAGAAGTTTAAAGCATGCAGCTAATTATTAACAAGGCAAGAGTGGAAAAAAGAGTCAGCACTCTGTTTATCCAGGATTGACCCAAAGTTAATACTGATTACATAACACAGTATAAGTCACACAAACCAATAAATGGAGTCTCACCCTGTGTTTGGTACAAAAGATGTATCCAAGCCAACTTTCAGTCCTTGAGCCAGCTATAGGTAAAGTAAAACTTGGAGTCAATAGTTTTTTTTAGGAACATTTAAACAATTAAATCAGTTTCTTAACCACAAACACACACCTGGTCCTCCACAGTGACTTCAGTACCCAGGGTGTTATCTGTGTTCCACTTCTGGTTGACGCTCAGGCCTAGCTCCTTCATCTTGTACTTGGTCTCCAGGCTCCCTGAGGCCTTCCCTGTATCTGTGTTACTGGAGCCAGATGTGTTGAACTCCTGGTGAAGGACCAATTAGCACAAAGCATGAGTGTGGAACGCAGGGTATTGTTGCGCAGATTGTTGAATTGTTGGATATCAAAATGGAAAAAGGAACTGAGACCAAATATAATTAGTCATGTCAAAAATACAGTGATAATCATCAGCATGTACTCTACATATTAAACAATACAGATACACTGACATAATAAGACAGTCTCACAGATGAATGCATGCAAGACACTAATGAGGCAGAAGACAAACAAAGTGAACACAAAAACTATGATAAACATGATGATTACAACAAAGTGATTATCTAAACTGCCACTGACAATAAGCACTAGAACACTTTTTCTAAACAAGAGTGCATGCTTAAAAACAAAGGAAAAAAGAGAACCTTGAAAAATATATGTAAGAATGCAATGTAATTCTCAGACAGTGGCTGTTGCCCTGACTTGCATTTATTAAAATAAGATTAGACTGCTTTTATGCATAGTGAAATGAGTAAGAACAGTGCCAAGTCATTAGAAAAACACAAATCCACCTCCCAATGTTAATAAGACATTTTTCTGTACTGGCATATCAACATCAGTCCTACCAGCAGAAATGTATTCTAGTTCCGATCACACCCATTCAAGTCAACAATGAAGATTCCACCAAATTCAACGCAGCATGGTTCAGAATTGGCTTTTAGCCTTGTGTCACTAAAATCACAATATTGTCAAAAATGTTACCGGATGCCAAGATGATTTTAGAGCCCTCTAAATGTTACCGGATGTGTATAGAATAGAGATATATATACAGCTACCACACATGAATGCTGTAGCAAATGTAAACAATATTAAATGGACTGGATCTTATACAACATGCCTCTTTAACCTATATTCATACAGGCACTTTTTTCTATACCTAAGTGCTTTCTGTGTAACATTAATCCAATTCTTTCATGTGATGGATGCGTCAAAAACCAACTTGGGATTCAGTACTTTGCCCAATGATACTTTGGCAGACTGGAGAAGGCAGGGATTGAACCACCAATTAAAAAAAAGTACTTTATAACAGAAGGTAAGGTCAGCTAATTAATCCATATCCTGAGCCTGAATTTAGCTGGCACTTTTCAATGTATTTTATAAGCTAACCCTCTCAGCTAACGATCACAGATTTATACAGCACAGCCCAATTACAGCTAGCTAGCTAACGGTATCTAGCTTGCCAACATCATTGCCAGTAAAATAATATCTGAAAGGTAATACGAGTTAGATAGTGTTCCAAATTACTTAAGGTAGCATTGTACAGAAATCTGTAATCTGTTAAAAAGTAATGCAACATGTGGCATTGTTTTTGTTTTGTTTTTTATTTCAAATTTTATTTTCAAAGCAAATTATATTTGATTTAAATTACAATCAGGGCTTTTCTCTAAATAAATTCTTTATTACAAAGTACATTTAAAGTGGTGCCCTGCTGATGATTTTTGTATCGACAAGTCTTTCAGTGTGTGCTAACGATAACTAATTTCATTTTACATGTCAAAGCAGAAAAAAAACCTGAGGTAATGATCAGATAAGTCATCACCACACACTATGTATGCGTCGCAAAACAACATATGTATATGAATCAACAACATATCTCTGTGTGAAAATCTGTCAACGAACTGAGACAACGGCAGCACAGTTTCTGTGATTGTACTTCTGTGAGTCCAAAGAGATGGTCCTTTAGCAAATCTCAATTCAGACACAAATATAAGAAAAGTCAATGCAGCTGTATTAGAGACTGACTAATACATGCATCATGTTGTGACAAAGGCCTTCATAGCACATGATGTCCAATAGGGCTGTGCGATATGACCAAAATCTCATATCCCGATATAAGAATTCTATCGTCGATAACGATATAAATCACAAAAATGTAACATTTTCTGTAAATTCTATGAATCTTGGGCAGCTCGACTTGCTTGAAGTGTTTCCAGCTGGGCGTCGTGTAGCTGGAGTTGTAACAGTGACCATCAAAATGATGAAAAAATATTGCCGTAAACAGTTTATTTTGCGACACCACGAAACAAACGATAGCGTAAAATGAAATGATAGATGTTTTTATATCATCATCCGATATATATCGTTATATCAAACAGCCCTAATGTCCAAGTTAAACTGTTCTAAAAGCTTAGTCACCATTACTGAAGCTACCAAACAAACACAGATGCTGCTTCCATCTTTAACACACTCAGGTGACATTTTATGGCATTTAAGAAAGATTGTGTGACTAAGAACCTCATCAATTACCTAGTAACTGACCAGGAACAGCCCTAGTCATTTCCCTGGGTAACTGCAAACTGATCAGTGTTAAGTCATTCGATTCATCCTATAATACAGAACACGACAATCAAAGTTACTGAGCTGTTTTGCTCTAGAGTAAAGGGGGCTGTTGACAGAATAATGAAACAATGCCATTCAGATTTTTTTTAAATAGCTATAAAAGTGTAGTGCAGCCCTGCCACCCAATGCATCTTTTTGCTTTCTTCCCGTTTTTAAATTCCTCCAAGTCTCTTCTTTTCCTTATTTTCTCTCATACATATCTTATTACAATGATGGCTGTGACTCAGGAGGTAAAGGAAGATCGGTGCCTCGATTCCCCGCCAATTTATTCTCAATTTATTGGGAAATATACTTAACACCGAGTTGCCTCTGATGCATCCGCTGAAGTGGGAGTGTATGTGCAAATGTTAGACAAAGGGCTTGGATACAGAAAAAAGTGTGTGTGTGTGAGATTGTGTGAATGACGCTTGAGTAAAAAGACATTTACCACTGAACATGTTCAAAGTTTCAAATAATGAGGACTGGTTGTTTACAACTACCCTGACTGCTCTAAACAGTCGTTTTCAGAAGTTTTTTTTTTTAACTCTTGGCTAAGCATGATGTCAGCAGGGAAATATCCCTCACATGGTATTCTCAGGCACACAGCACTAGTGATGAGCACCGAAGCCCCACCCACCCACTGTTCAAACCTTTTCTGTTCAAAATGTAACCAATCAGTGGCTAAAAAAGAAGAGAAGCTAAAATGTCTCGTTTCCACCAGTGAAATAAAGACCAAGTAAAACATAAATACAGGACTATTTTGAGCAGTAAAGGTAGCACAAAAAATGTAAATATTGAGCCTGAAATTAATATAATAGCTTAATAATATTCTTCTCCATTTTCTGGCATTTTATCAATCATACAACATACTGTTTGGTCAGGTATAATAATGCAAAAATAATGTAAAGGAGTACAACCCAAAGTAAAGACAATCTCCATAAAGAAATGGAAATAGTATAAATGAGTGTGAAGAGAGAGAAAATCATTTTTTCATGCTTTATGAATATTATAAAGACAAAAAAACAAATTAACCACAATAACAACTGAAAAAATGACTTGTAATTGAACAAAGGTTTAGGTAAGTTAACAGAACAGAAATCCATGGAAACTTGTTCTGAGTTACACAGACAGACAGAGCAGTCAGCCCTGACACCGATCTTACCATCTACATTAGAGAGCGAGCAGTCCAGGGCAGCAGCGTGGAGACAGAGCAGGGGTTAGGAAAGGTGACCAGAGAGACAGACAAGCCACAAATGCACACCTGCAGGCCTGTCATGTTTCTCAAGAACAGACAGCACATTAAGCCAAGCAGGTCCACATTCGTCCACCTGAGATGTTTTTACACACGAACTCAACAGACGTGTTCTAATGGAAATAACTCTGTTTGGTTAAGGTGAGGGTCACCTGAAGGAAGCAGCACAGACAGTATATGACATTCAGTCACTTGCTATGAATTCTCTAAACAATCACCTATCAAATTGCCACACAGAGATTTAATGTCCAGTCTGTCTGGACTTCTGCCTTCGTGCAGGCAGCACAATGTCTAAAGAGTTCAGAGGTATAGTTTATGTGTGAAAACAGCTTTAAATCCCTTTCAGCTCCGAGTCACAGCAGGAGTCCAGTTACTGTAATTAAATAAGGCATTGAGCATGAGAGGGTACCTGTGCAGCAGGATTTGGAGGTTAGAGATTAGCATGAAAAGGCAAAGGAAAGGTGAAGAATAAAGAAAGAACATGAAAAGAAAAAAGTGTTCTCACCACTCCGCTTTGTGATTTGGTCTTGAGGTCCAGCTTCACAACACCAAAGCCTGATTGATTACAAAATATGAGTTAATAGTTATTATGTGCAAGACAAATCAGAGACAGGAAGGTTTAAAAAGGCATAATTTAACATTTTTAGATAGATTTCCTCCACAAAGGTGGTTTATTAATTGTAAAGACTAAGCCACGTTGTGGTCAGACTAGCTGTAACATCATTTTAAAATGTTAAACGAGCAACAGACGAGCTTGTAAACCTTCCTTCACGGTTTCCTACACAGACTTTACTTGGACAGGCTGCCCAGGTATGCTGGCGGGCACCCAATTTATTTACTAAAAGACAAGTTGATTTCTTTTGTTTTTTAAAATTCAATCACTGCTTACCAGTTACATCTGCTCATTCTCAAGTGCTTCACCACATTCGAGGTGCTGCTCTGACAGTTCTCCATTTCATTCAGCTTCCTTTAGAGACTCTTGTCTGTTGTTAGATTTATACAATTTATATACTCCATGAATTCATACATAAATTATATATTTTTTGTACATACTGGTATCTCCTTCAAAAAACAAATATGTACCTTATATGTACAAAACTGTAATTTCAGCGTTCAAAAAATGAGTATCTAATGTCTGAAATTATATCCAGACTTTTAGTTCTGTTCACATCAGTGTATTTATTAAATGTGTAGTGTGGATAAGAAGCACACAGAATAAGTTGTACTTTAGGAATTCCCCACAGTTAATAATTTACTCCTAAGCTTAAAACAGTGCTCACCATATCCCTTGCTGAATATATCTTTGGCGGCCTTGCCCAGGTCTGAGTATGCTGGAGGGACAGCCATTGTGCTGGAGAAGATAAAGGCAGATGTTTCTTTTGTCAAATTTGAAACTTCACAATATTCTACACAAGTGTTTAAAGGCTTAGCAGTAAAAACTCATCTTTAGAAACAGGGTATGACCATCCATGTTGTTCATCAATTGGTTATACTGCTCAGTTAAGTGCTCATACTGAATGAGCACTTAACAAAAGTTAAAGTCTCAGTGGTTTTTGTATATAGTCACAGGTTACTTCACTAGATATACATATTCAGCTGCTTTTTAAAAAAAATATCTAATCAGCCAATAACAAGGCCACTGCATTAAGGCATGGGTATAAAGATGGTCATGACCTGCTAAAGTTTAAACTGAGAACAGAGAATGTTTGCAGAGCATGTCTGAAACAGAGAAACTATCCAGTGAGCAGCAGTTCTCCATGAAAATGCCTTGATGCAAGAAGTCAGAGCACAATGGTCAGACTGCTTAAAGCTGACAGGAATGCAACAGTAACTCAAATAACCACTCATCACAACTAAGGTATGCAGAAGAGCATCTGTGAATTCACAACATGTTGAACCATGAAGCACATGAGTTGCAGCAGCAGAAGACCGCCTGTCAGCCAAGAACTGGAAACAGGTTCCATCAAGATCACAAGCCATTCTCAAACTGGGTTCTTGAACATGATAATGATTTTCATTGTACTTCATTCTTCACTGTCTCTACAGTCACCAGAACCTTTTTGAAAGTTGCTGACGTTTGAGATTTTTTGCTGAAGTCCCCATTTTGTTAGGATGGACTCCCGTGTACCTACTGAATGCAATAACTGCCTGTACCTGATTAAACAGTCGGGTTACCTATTGACATCCAGCAGAAGGGAACAAGCTGTTCTTTGATACACTCCTTTTAAGCAAACAACAGTATTCAGGCAGAAACTGGTGTACTTTGGTTAAGCAAGAAGAGCCACCAAGCAATGCACTGAGTCAGGAAGGTCCAAAAAACCTCAAGCAGAAAACTGTTTCAATGCCCAATCCATTAGGTTCAACTCTATGCTGTTCTGTGTTTACTACACCACCAGTCAGCGGTTACGACCTGGAGAGCTACAGTGGTTTCACATGGGATTCACAAGCTGCACAAACACCTGGGTTAACTGCTCTGTTCTGTATCTCTTTTTCCTCGTGATCTCAAGAGCTTTGACAGACAATATAAGAATGAACCATAACCTGTACATGAACATCTACAGCGCAATACAGGACCAAATAACAAAGCTAAGCTGTGTTTTACACAGTGTCAACCTAACAGAAGCTACGCCAATGTTAAAACCACAACTAACATGTCCACTTGGATTCAAACCAGTTTCCACGAAACATAAGAATTTAAACAGTTGCCACAGTGAACATGAATCAAGTTCTGCTGCATTTTGGTTGTTGTGAGATGCATGCCATTGATGATGATGACTTTTACAAGGTGTTAAAGTGAGTAAACCTTTGATAATTAGTATGCAGGGTGCAAACAGCAAAGTGGCAGCAGTTTGTAGGTAATTCCCTCTAGCTACTGTACGCCAAGAGCTCTTTCTTGCGTATTTGTAATGGTCTTCTACTAAAGCATATACTGTGGTAAAGCGAGTTGACTTTAGTTCTGACAGCAGTACTGTAATTATCAGGCTCTGGCTCTCTCTTACTCTCATTATATTTGATGAAACATCTGCTGTTATTACTGCACTTATGGTAACCTACCCTACCTACCTACTATGTTGTTATTATATTATATTATATTATATTATATTATATTATATTATATTATATTATAGGAAACCACTGCACACACGTTTGGGTGTGTGTGTGTGTGACAAGATATGCACTCACAGTAAGAGCAAGGAAATGAGAAACTAGCGGTACTGTACTGATGACTGATGTAACTCTAAATAGACTCACACGGAGCTCTAAACGAGACATGTGCAAAATAATTTGGTAAATAAGATAAAGCCACATTTCCATATATTTGTACACGCGCGCTAACTCATGAACCGGCTACGATTGCTGCATGAAGAACAAAAAACTCAATGTGGGATAGCATACAAAAGGGGGGCTCCGTGTTTCTTTCTCTACTGAATATACTGCAGTTATAATCGGACTATTACCTTATGTGTACAAGCAGCTGGTATAGATAAGTTCCCAAGTGACCAATGCTAAACAACAGCTCGTTCTGCTCATCGCAAACGTTCAGTGCTGCATCTCTTAGTTGGGACAAAGGATAGCAGATGGCCGGGAGGAAGGCGTATAGGGGGTTTGACAGTCAGTTAGCTGGTTGCTGTCTAAGTTGCACTGACACACTAACAAGCAAAAAATATGATAGTTGCGAGCATATTAGTGACACCCTACTCCTTTCCCAAGCACACACACGCACGCACACTTTTATATCCAGCTAAACAGAAACCCCACTGGTACGGCTGCTAAATCCGTGCCTAGCTTGACTGTTCTGTGTCGCTGCAATGGAGCTCTAGAAACCAATGAACCAAAGGATTTAACTGTGCACTGCAAAGCTAAACATCATTACATAACAGATACCGTTAGCTATACCGTTACAACATGCTAGCTGGACATCTAACCTTGGAGATAAACGCACAATTCTCAAAGAAGCAACAGCACATATAAATAACTACGCAGGGGTTATAAAGATCAGCGATGTGTTTAACATTTATCAGCACTGTTACCGATGCAGCAAAGGTATTTGCAAAAGGAGTCTGCACAGCCCGGAGCGTCCCTGGCGTGATGCGGTGGAGTGAATTAACAGCTAACCTAGCTTGGAAATGCTTATAACGGGGACAGGGCACAATGAAGGAGATCTATCATGGCGCATGCGCGCTATCGACTAGAAGCGAACAAAGAGGTATTATAAGAGCAAGAGATATATCTGAGACACTGTTAATGTGAGGCAGTAAACGTTTATTAGAACACTTCGTGGACGCTTAGTCTTTGGACATTAATGCAGCTTTCAGACTGTCAGTCACATTTACTGTATCTTACTGTAGATAGATACACTGTGTGTCCAGGAGACGTGGCAGAAAGGAAGCAAGTTCTTCCCTTCCACCTGGGAAGAGAAATGGAGCAGAGGTAGTTTTGAAGGAAGAGAAGGCATGAGGCATGAGTTTGAAGCTGGAAATCAAAGGGGTGATGTAAAATGTTGTCAATCCATATATCCCAGAGGTTGGAAGACAAAGAAGAGAAAGAGGAATTTAGTAAGTTAGACGAAATGGTAGAGAGTATCCCAAGGATAGATAGGTTGGTGAACAGACTTGGATGGAATGGAAATGTATGTGAACGGAAGACATGTGATGAGGATGGGTTGGGTAGGGGTGGTGTTAAAGAGAGAAATGCAGGACAGATGGTAGTGGATTTTGGAAAAAGGATGAAAATAGCTGTGGTGAACACAAAGTTAAAAAATAGGAGGGAATATAGGGTGAGGTATAAGAGTGGAGGAATGACTGATCATTGGCAGCTCCATCTTCAACATCCTGTTGCTAAGTATGGAAGACAATGAATGTGGAAACATCAGTCGTCATACAGTTTTTGTGCTTTTGGACATATATTCTGGTCATTTACTTTTATGTGCTGTTATCTGAAATAAAACTGAATTAGTCTGATATATCAGCTTGTAAAGAGATTGTGAGGAAAGAACCACTGTGAGTTTTGGTGTTGAAGAAATGCCAGTTGAAATTGAACTCATGTAATACCACTTTTTAATGGATTTTAAATGCTATTTCTATAGAACCCTTGTGCTTAAACTGAGCACTCAAAGCACATTTTCCTATAAGCCTCAGTCACCCAAGCAGACATCAGACATTCATTCAAGGATTTTTCTCTATACCTAAGCACTTTGTCTAATCTTCATGCACATTCCGATAGATGGCAACTTAGTGGTTTCCTTAAGGACACTTCGACATATAGACTGGAGTAGCCGGGGGAACTGATCCATCAACCTTCAGTTTGATAGATGACCCATTCTACTGGTATAGTGAGTCAATGCAACTTTTATTTAAACACTCAAAAGAACATTTGTCTATTTCTGGGACCAGCACTCCAATACAGGAAGTCTGGATCCGCTCTCTAACTAATCCTAATCTCTGATCCTATGGGTATTACCCAGTCGGCAATACAGAGCTTAAATGGGGCAGATGGTTGAGGGGACTCGCCCAGTTCTAATTGCCTCAAAAGTCATCCATGTGTCTACCCTGCCTCCACAGATAAAAACCAGACTCTGAGTAGTTTTACATGCCCGGTCAGTATCTTACCAGCCACACCAATTCCGACAACTGCCCTGTAGATTAGTGCACTTGGTAACAAACTGTGTTAAATATAACAGGTTGGAAAACTAAGCCCCAAGGGTCAGTTACTTTTAAAGGGCTGGAGTAACCTGTACGAGTTATTTATACTAATGCAGATTAATACTCAGGTTTTAACCTTTACTTTTTCACAAAGGGTTAAAAAGGGAATGTCCACTCCTTAGATTTTTTTTTATTAGAACAATTTAGCAAGAACAAAGCAAAGGGGGAATCAAATCATCTGAATTATACTTATCTAATGAACCTACTCTGAGCTAATGCTAACTTTTGTCTGATCTTTGTGAGGAGAAAAGTTGGAGAGAACAGGCACATCCAGATCTGAAGTTGTGCTTATCTCTGTGCTCTGTGAAGTCCTCTTGATTCTATAATATAACACGGCAAAAATGAGCAGAGGAAAAGGCAAAAAATACAAGACCGATTTGCAGGTTAATAGTTTGGGCAGCTGTTAAATCCTCTGGCATCTCTGCAGCACTTTTCGGCCGTGAACATCTTACAAAGGGCAGAAATCTTTATCTCATCTGCACAAGATTTTTATACCCAGTCATCCCTTCTCTTTCTGGACATTACATTTTCTGAGATGACATCTGGCCTCACCCACTCTGACATCCATAGACTGTTGTTGACTACTAATCACCCGGTGTCCAGTCACACCTTATCATCCTCTCTCTGACTTTTCCACATGCATGATTTAAAGCAAAGTTTAAACTTTAAAATCACTTAATTACATTTTCTTCTTTGCTGTGTTATTCTTTGTGTTGAAAATTCTATTACATATGAACATTCAATCAAATATAAATACAATTCAGTTCATGTTTCATTCAGTTTATGCAATTTTATTTCAATTAGCTTATTCTCATATGTACATCCATTTTAGTAAATCCCTTTTTAATTCAAATACAAAGGAATACTTTCTCTCACTTCAAACTCAGTGTTTATTGATCACACTATACTCAGTACAATTTCTTTTATCAAATCAGTCATGTTAAAATCAGATATTCTTTTAGATCCGTGGCTCTTCAGCTTTGCTCCCTCCCTCCCTCCCTCCCTCACCCACTCACTCCAAAGGCAGACTCTCAGTGTGACAGAGGCCTGTCATTAGAACCATTATTTTCCAAGGTCCAAACTGGATCATGTCTACATAATCCAGACATTAGAACAGTTTTAATTACTCAAACTGCATTTCTCATGCAGCACATTAATCAGACTTATGCTTTTATTATATCTTTGATTAAGAATAAGGATGATTTACTATATTTTTCAAAAGCACATATAGAAAAAAGTCTGTTGCAGCACTCTGCATCACTTTTAACATATAAGGCTGGATGTTAAAGACCTTTTACCCTCAGATGTGATGAGAAGCTGGGAGGACTTCAATCTCTCTCTGTCCCCAAATGGCATCTGGGAAAAGGCAAAGCCTCTTGAAGAAATGGGTACAGGGTTAAACATTAATACAAATCAAAGTTTAACTTCATCCAACTTCAGTTAATGTGATGTTAGATAAGCTATAGGAAAATTAATGGTTAAGCTAGAGCTCTGTGCGGAGGTCTTGAGCCACTGCACAGTTCATCATATTTTACTTCCAAGAAGTTACCTTATTGTAATTTTTAAAGTGGTCCTGTGAAATAGTTTTCCATCATTTAGAGTGTTTCACTGGACACTGGCTGCTTGTCATTTTCAGTCAAGTCCTTGTACCTTACAGTTTTCAGACACATGTTTTGTTTGTTTGTTTGTTAAGTCACTTAGGACCATTAAAAAAAATCAACAGCAGATTTTCAAAGTAATCTGAAAAAGGAAAAAGATTTGCACAGGAACTAAGAGGTGAATCTAACCCTATAGTTTATCCATATGCTGTTACTGACTCCTCATCAGAAATGGTCTCAGTGGCAAGGTGACTGTCTTGACGAAGGGAAACAAGGAATAAGAAAGTTCAGTCCGTGTTAAGAATAAAGGTAGTCATATGAAATATTGACTTTAAAGTTCATTAGAACTTGTACAAACTCTGTTTTTGCAATATTGCAGAATAAAGTCCTGTACTGTACACTCACTCCAGCCCAGCAGGTGGCGGAAATAAGTCTAATTATACGAGGTTAATCGCCGCACAGAAGAATGAAAAGAAGAGAAACGGCGCCCTCTAAAGGCGTGTCAAGTATGTCGCTTAATGAGGCCGGTCCTCCTTAAATGTTTGTGACAAACATGGCGTTGTGCGGTATTGGGGGGGAAAGTGACACGTCCTGCCTCGCCCTGAATAAATACTGAGTCGATGCTGCCAACCTCTGTATGGCACGGAGGGAAGTTCCCTGTCAAAAGTACACAGACACGCACTCTTAGCCAGCATCAAAAGTCCAATGTTCAGCACCGCCTGCTCGCCTTTTTATTTTTCCGCCGCCGCTGCACTGAACACCCAGACTGCACCAGGACTCACAGCTGGCTGAGTTTGCGGCGATAGAGGAGGTCCGGATTGACTTCAAAAAGAAAGTTAGGCCGGGGTACCGCAGTCATGTCTGGACAAAACACATTTGTCAGCCCGTTTCACAGACCCCAGTGTTTGGCTGCTGCAGCTCCCGCGGGGAAAGCCAAACTTACCCATCCCGGCAAGGCCATTTTAGCAGGTAAGAAAGTTGATGTGGGACTGAGCAGAGGCCGCCCTGCAACTTGTTTCGAAGTTTCAACAGTGAGCCTTTAATTGCAGGTGGGATCAGAGCATAGCAGTAATCACTTCCTAGTGTCTCCGGCAAACATCTGCTGCTCAGCCTCTGTGTTATCACTATTATTATCTTCTTTTTATCTTTTCAGGCTAAAGTGTTTGCTTGTTTCTCTTTTTGTTGTAGAAAACCTGACATTTGGTAGATTTGGTCTGTTCAGCCAAAACATTTAGCAATTTGGTAAATGATAAACTTAAAATAAGTCTGCCTCTTTATGACCCAGGATCCAGGAAAGGGGGTTTTGCACACGTCTTACTATTTTGCTAAGTATTATACTGTTGTACAAGTACAGCATGGTTATTTTGAGAAGTTAGCAGTCCACCCTTTATAGTCGACTGCAGCAGGCTTATCTGTGAACACCATAATCAGGAAATAGCGGGTAGATAAACATATCTGAAGTTTTCAAGTGTCTTAAAAAATAATGTCAGAGTTCAACATTAAACCAGGATTCAGTCTGAATAGGAGCAATAATTACAGCAAGCAAACTCTGATGTGGTAAGAACAAAATTTAAAGTATTTCTAAACAGAGGAATAATTATGGCCTCTAAGACATGAACAGAAGGTCCATGTGAGTCTGCTGTGGTACAAAACACTTACCTGCCTGCACAGAGCACCTGCTGTGACAAACCCTGCTCCTCAGCTTGGGGCCAGAGGAGCTGGTATGATCTGGGACTTGTAGACTCTAGCATTCAGACAGCTGAGTGAAATGAACTCTGGTGTCCTGCAGGTTTCACGGGTCAGTCAGTGACATACACATATTTTGCACAGCTCAGTGTGTACTAACTAGAGGACAGTCAACATTGCAACATTGTTAGCATGCACACACATGCTCCAGTTTTACTAAGCTTATTTTTTAACATTAGGATCTGGTTGTATGCCAGATATCAATTAAGCTTTGTCCTAGATTATAAATGTCAAGTGGAGCTTTCTGTTGAACTTTGCTTTTAGGTCCAGCTTTAATCCATTTTTGTGAAACTTGTTATAAAAGTTCAAAGATAAAGCCGCACATGTCCGTGTGATTTTTCTCTGTGTCACAGTCAGCAGTTCAGTGGGTGTTTTCTGCTGATGTGCTGGCTGTGTATGGTGTCCTCAAAGGCCCAGCTCTCCATGTTCCCTATAATGAGCCACAGTGACAAAGCACATTGCTCTCTCACCCTTTGCATGCATTCTCCAACATGCCAGCCACAAATATGGTTCTCCTGCTCTCTCTCATTGAATCCTGGCAGAAATGACCACTTGTTGACTAGAAGCACACTAGAAGAGGACTTTATATATCCAACTTTGTGTATAATGGGAATAATCTGGCTGTATCAAAAGTACTGTAAAACACACTATTAATAACCCAGTATATATGTGATGTACATAGATGGAGCTATTGTTGAGGCATTTTTGCCAAGAAATCCCATTTTTCTGTTGGCACTGAAATGCCATCTTCTACTTTTTTTTCTTTTCTTTTTTTTTTTAAGGTGTAGTTTGACAGTTTGACTCACTGCATTTTTCCAAACATACAGCTTTCATATAGCTTTCATGTGAAAGTTGAAGTTCTTATTCACTTGGATAGTGTTTGGCAAGTGTGAATGGGAGATTATCCACACACCATGTGATGTCACAGACTATGTAAAAGATGTACATGGCCACTTTTATGTCACTCACTGGTTAACACAGCATTAAGATGAAGCAATTAGCCTGGCTTGTTCAAAGATATTAGAATTACTATATGTTGCTATTACCTCATAAGCTTACTGGCACAATATGCGCTCTTATCCTGCTAGTATGAAGTAAAAAAAAAAAAAAAGTAAATGTAAATTAAATACTTATGTATGATTTTTTTTTTTTTTTTTTTCTGAAAAAGTACAGGTCATGTTAATAACCTTTTACACCAGTAATATCTTGGGTCTGTTTTACATTCCTTCCTACTGTAACATTTCCAAAAGATACTACTAAATATTGCTGTTCTAATGTTTCCTAAGGAACCACGTGCCTTCTCTTTATAGAAATAATTTTTGTTATTGTTGCAAGTAATTTTAAAAAGGAAAAAGTAGTTTCAGAATTCCTGCTCGGCATGTCTGTACATGCTGGACTTAATAAACCAGTTCTGTATCTTTTTCCAGCTTCAATATGGGGAACGAGCTGCAGGTACTACTCAGCTGCGTCTTGATGCAGACTGTTTTTTTTTTTTGTTTTGTTTTGTTTTTTTCTATTTAGACAGAATTATGCCTGGGTGTGTCATAAATGGCACCGTTTATGTAATGGGCTGGTAGCCAAAATGCTACCATGTTTGATGTTGTTGTGAAGACAGTGGTTAGTCAGACTGTAATTAAGGGTTTTTTTTTTTTTTTTCACAAACAGCCCCACTTGCTTGTTTGCGTGTGAGCTAGAATCATTGTTGTGTTGGATTTTTCTGCATGACATTTGTTTGAAAGAATGCATGTTACACAACAACACAGAACTGAACTTGTGAATGAATCCAAAAGTAAACATGAGTGAAAAAGCACATTAAAGCCTTTATTTTCATCCACTGAGTTCTTAGTTTTCCCCATTATTGCCAGATACTCTCAACACATTGAACCCAGAAGCACACTGGCCAAAACAACCTATATTTTGTCTAGCTTTTCCCCTTTTTACCCCACTTTTTACAGTTCTTAATGCTTTGACAGTTTACTACTTGTAATTTAAACTTGTCCCTTCTGGGTAGTCGAGGAACTGGTCCGCTGTCACCTTGCTGAATCCATCCTGCTGCACATTAATGTGTATGGAGAGTACACACCCCCTTGAGTTGGAGATGGGCCAAGGGGAGTATCTGTAGTCAGAAAACAACTGAAAAAACAGCTGAGCCAATCAGCTGCAGGATGCTTGTTAGCTGTTCAACTGCAGATCTGTAGCAACCAGGCTTTTAAGGTGGAGCTAGTCTGCACTTGTACATGAATAACTATAGCAGGCATCCGTGAAACAGTGCAGTGTAGATGTGGTGAATGCTAATGTGCACCTCACTAACATTTTTGAAAAGCGACTTTTCTTTTCACACTTGCTTTTATTCTACAAGCCGTATCAGATATCCTTCACACCTAACCACACCAAGGTTTTTATCTGTATTCCTTTGAGCTTCTTTTAAATGGTCACATGGCTTGCATCTTGTGTGTATTTTATTTAATTGATTTTGTTTTTTAAATTTATTGCATTTTATTTTGTGTGAGCTGCAAAAATAAACCTTTTAGTCTTTTAAATAGCTCGTTTTGACTCTTTTGAAACCAGCATTTTCTTTTTCCCCCCTCCTCCTTGCCCGTTCTTTAGGTGGGATTGCAGGAGGCATAGAGATCTGCATCACCTTCCCAACAGAATATGTTAAAACACAACTGCAGCTAGATGAAAAGGCCAATCCTCCTAAATACAAAGGCATTGGTGAGTCCTTGTTTAATGTTGTCTTTTTCTTTTTTTTATTTAGTTCTAGCACTTTTGATGATATCACAATTCAAAAAAACAAAACAAAACACATTTAACATACCTTATAATTAGGGGTGCAACGATACACAAAATTCACGGTTCGGTTCGGTTTGATTCTTTGGTGTCACAGTTCGATATTTTTTCGATACAAAAAAAATGTTCATGCCTTTTTAATTTGTCATTTATTAAAATTATAAATATTAATTTTAACTCAAAAGTACAGTTTTTAAATTTAATGTTGCTGAAACAAAAAAGTAATAAAAAAATAAAAATATCTGATTGAGGAATCACTCATCTTTGGAAAAGAGAGTTTATTACAGAGAAATGGCTCTTTCCAAAATAAAAGCTATACTATACGCTTCTTCTGGGCTATATTCTCAGCAGCATATTAAACATATCAGGTCCCCATAAGGAGAATCATGTGCTAACGGCTGTCTAAATGACTCGGGTAAAGTTTGTAGCATGCGTGCTTGTTGTTTTTGTCTGCTTCCACTTGTCTTTGCACTAGGATGCTGTCGGAGTAAATGTGCAGTCATATTCGTTGTGTTCCCACTAGTGCTGTCAGCATTAATCTCGTTGAAATTATGTTAACGCCACAACACTGCAAATCTCCGTTAACGAGCTACCGCCGATCGCCCCGTGTGTGGGGCTAGACGGCCAACACGTTAACGAGCTAACTGCGCTAACACACTAGTTCCCACCCATGTAATTGAGCATTGCGTGGCACATCCAACATACTGTTTTACTTTAGTCCATGACGCGCTTACCTTCAGGGTCATACGTCACATGAAAACCAAAATAGTTCCAAACGCCAGATCTGAATGAGGGTGGGGGAGGTTCAATTTGCCATGTTGCAAGGAGAGCTTCTGTCTCGCTAGCTTCCCCTGCGCTCAGTGAATCTGCGTTCGACTACTCCGCCTAGGCTGCACTGTCGAGCGCAGATCCACTGAGCGCTCAACACAGACAGCATCGTCAGAAGAAAAGTTGATAAAATAAATTAAAAATTTTGTATTGTTCGATACATATGCGTACCGAACCGAAAGCACTGTATCGAACGGTTATCAATACGAGTGTCGTTGCACCCCTACTTATGATGCTTCAGTACTTTATATTACATAAAGTACAGTGCTGATGTAGAGTTAACATTTTTAATAGAACTTATCTGTTGTTATAGTGGCTTCAGAGCATCGGTAATATGGATATCAGTTTAGCAGAGTATCTGTAACTTCACAGAGATAAAACTGGTATCAGTCTTCTTATCTAACTACCATAGAAATCTTTCTGAATCTCTCAATCTATCTCAAAGATTAATTATTTAAACAGAAATCATAGATACTGTTGAAGGAAAAAATCTGAATGAATAATACTTTCAGGATTTCTTTACTTATTAAAATACAAAATTGCAATTCTCAGGTCAGGTAAGGACCTATGTATACGCAGGTATTGACGTTAGGTGGCTAATCTAGATCTGAATGACTGTGGGCGACCCTTACAAGCAGACAACGTGGAGGAGGTGGGCCAAGTTACCATTTCTGTCCTTTGAACTTTGCTCTGCCAGTTTCACAAGACAGTTGATCCCTTAGTAATCAGGCTTTGTACTTATGGCAGTTGACTCCTGTTGGATCTGGGGGAGAATCAAAGCTGCACATGCTGATCTAAATAGCTGAAAAGGATGTTAAACATGGAATAATAATAGATAAAAGTTCAACTCATTGACAAAACAATGATAATGGGCATTCTGGACTGGGCCTTATAATGGCTCAGATGGGTGAGAAAAAACACAACAAAACATCATCTTTAAATTATTGCTCGAGACATACAGTAGACAATACAGAAAATGCGTTTGAAAATGAAAAACCAGAACAAGCAAATAACACCAACACTGTAATAAACACATTTAAAGTTGTTTGCATGAAGATACCGCGACTCGGCTCAATGCAGAATTTCCAATGATGTAAAAACGTATTTGTTTAATGGCTACTTGAAACGGTTAAGGATCAGCTGTACTGGGTGTTAATCATTAATTGTTTAATCATTTATGTTGATTTGAAGTTGTCGCAATCTTTTGGGCTGTTTGCACAGCTCTCCTGACTTACACACCTGGAATAACAAGCATTGTGAGTGCGCAGACATTAGCAAATAGTGTTTGTGTAGTAAATTGATCTTTGCTCATGAACTTTGGCACAAATCGTGCTTGCGTACTGAAACTGAGTACACAGTACAAACCTCGGTACAAAGGACTGTTTGTTGTTTCCATCAAATTCAGTCTTATCTGTTAACAGTTTATTAGAGGTTTTTTTGTTTTGTTTTTTTTTGGTTTTTTTTTTAAATAACTGTGCATATGCACAACTGATCTTTGATACCAGTGGATCAAAGTAAATTTCTTTTTAAAAGCTGCTTCCTTTTGCTTTTTCTCTTGTCATTTATCCTGTTTCCTTCCCTCTGCAGTTGACTGTGTGAAGCAGACAGTGAAAGGTCATGGTGTGAGGGGTCTTTATAGAGGTCTAAGCTCGCTGGTCTATGGCTCTATACCTAAAGCAGCTGTCAGGTACTGCAGCGCCACAAACAAAAAGCAAATGAGCACACTAAACACGTTTTGGAATGTGCACAGTCATCTATTAACTTTACAGCAACTTTTTTCCAACTTAACTTCAGGATTTTTTTCAGGGTTTTTCACTTTGTTTTACAGTGTAGGAATAACATCATGCCATCAAAACTCAAAATAAAAATGTTTCTAATTTTGAAGCAAACTGTAGCTATCACACGATATTATCAAAAGATTTGTCATTGATTTGTATTTGCTTTATGATTAACTGAATATTTGATCAGTTGATTTAAAATTTATAGCCATATGAGTAAATAAAGGTAATTGCTTATTTTTTTATTTGTTCTTAGTTTTGATTGTCACTTGTGAATAATAATTGATGATTTGCCAGGATTTTTTCTCATCCAGACCTAATCTATATTCTCCTCAAGCTTCTTCAGGAGTTTCCTAGTACAGGCCATGGTTGTAGTAAGAAAGGCCAAATGTTAATTCATTAGTTAGTGCAATTCACAATAGGAAAGCCCAAAAGTTGTTACTATTAATGGCTTCTAAGTGAGATGAAATGTATCTCTGAGTTTGTTTAAAAAAATTCTCTCACTTCTACAGATTTGGGATGTTTGAGTTCCTCGGTAATAAGATGCGTGATGAGAGTGGCAAACTAGACAGCAAGCAAGGATTTTTCTGTGGCCTTGGAGCTGGAGTGGCAGAGGCTGTGGTTGTAGTCTGTCCTATGGAAACAATTAAGGTAAAAAAATAAGTTGAACACATCATGTTGTGTGTTTCAATTCAAATATTTTTTATTACGTGTGGTGGAGATACAAATCTCTCTGGGCTTACATCAGGAAGGATATCTGGTGTTTCTATCAAATCAAATCAAATAAATGGAACAACCCATTGGTGCAGTCCCTTGTGAATAAGGAAGGAGCCAAATGTAGCTTTTAGTGGAGTAAGTAAACTTACTTGTGTGGTATATGAATCTTGGCATGGTATTACAGTAACATAAAATAACAATATAGAGGAAATGTTGTTAGTTTTAGCCTTTGCCTGGGTAGGTACATTTGTCACCCTAACCTTGATAAAGTTTCTTTAGACAGGTTCCAAACTAAGTGAAATGACCCAGAAATACCTGTGTGGCAGCCACAAGAAAGGCTAGCTGATTTCTCTAAATGCTGAGAAAAAGTGCTTCAGTGCTCCCTTAATTAGCTCTATTAGGAATAAATACACTTGACCAAGGGATCAGAGTGATGCATTCACAAAGAACATCGACAAAACTGACAGTGGTGCATAATGGTAATGTTAATTATAGGTGCATTTTCCATTTCGTACCATAACTTGCTACATGTATTAAATTTTCAGTAAACAGGCTGTCGAACCCACAGCTGAACTCTAAATTGGATCATTTTCCTCTGGTTAAGATTCCACTGAAAGCATTAACAGGTAGAATGAAAGCTTTCACACTGAATCATCTCCCCAGAGAGTAAACATAAAATGCAATAAATTTGATTTTATAGGTTATATGTTAAATCTTTGGAATGACACAATTATTTTTTTCATGGTTCTCATTTATATTGATCTGAAGTACAGCACAACGAAATACAGTAAGAATGAGTCAGGGTGAAGTAAGATGTGCATGTATTGTTGTATTATAGAACTTCTAGTCAATCTAACATCTAATTCATATACTAAAATGGAAACTAATAAACTAAAACGGAATCAAACATAAACCTTTTATACGGTTAAAAACTTCAGGCATCAAAATAGAAAATATAAACACAATAAAAACACAAAACTAATATCCCTGGTGCGAACACAATTGGAAAATTAAAGTTATGGGATACTGCAGTCATTTAACAGTTCAGCTTTGTCCTTGCAGGTCAAATTCATCCATGATCAGACATCAGCAAATCCAAAGTACAGGGGATTTTTCCATGGGGTGAGGGAGATTATTAGATCCCAAGGTAAGAAGGGCTTCAGTTGCATTATACTGCCACCTGTTGTTCCTACCATTTATACACATGTGTTATTTAGATAATTATCCTCCTTATGACTTCTGAGAAGTTCATGAATTCATTTTAGGTGATAAATATGAAAGCTGTAATGAAGGTTGTCATGAAAAAGTGATTATTTTACTGTTGCACTTTTAGGACTAAAGGGGACTTATCAAGGGTTAACAGCCACTGTCCTAAAACAAGGCTCAAACCAGGCCATCCGCTTCTATGTCATGACTTCACTAAGAAACTGGTACAAAGGTAAGGGAGTCAATACATTTGCAACCACTTGATGCAAATAAAAATGCAGTAAAAAAAAAACAAAAAACTCTTTTTGTTTCTTTTTTTTTTTTTTCTGACGCCTAGGTGATGACCCCAACAAAGCCATTAACCCTTTGATAACTGGACTGTTTGGAGCTATTGCCGGGGCTGCCAGTGTCTTCGGAAACACTCCCCTGGATGTCATTAAGACCAGAATGCAGGTTAGTACCTTAACATATTTCCAGTTTTCCTAGTTTATCCCTTAGCTTTCCAACTAACATGTATATATGCATATTTTCCAACAGGGCCTTGAAGCGCACAAGTACAAAAGCACAGTAGACTGTGCGGTCAAGATCCTGAAGCATGAGGGACCACTGGCGTAAGTTCATGTGCCTGGTTGATATAGTATCTGGGGAAAAATGATTTAAAGGTTTTAAATATATATCTATTTATTCTCACTGTTGGATCTGGCCTTGTTTGAACTGTTAAACTGTCAGTTACCACATTTATATTGGTGAGAACATCATGTAATTTAGTTAGTGACTGCATAGTGTAGTGGTTTACACATCTGCCTAACATACCTGGTTCAAGCCTGGTAGGACACATACATCCTTTGGAGGATGTTTCAGGAAGGGAATCCTATGTGTGTGGTGACTTATCCATCTATCCATTAACCCACTTTATACTATAGACTGAGATTAAGCCTGTTCATTGTAGGAATGATAAAAACAAAGGTGTATTTAAACTCAGAACACATCTGCAGACAATTCAGAATCAAAATGATGTAAGATTTGGATAACCAGAGGAACACAAACTGAAAACTCATCTGTTTATCTTCATTTTGACCATTTTTTTCAAGGTGTTGTGTTATCGTTAATGTCAAAGTTGCTTTAGTTTGATTCACAGGGAAACTTTGTATGGCTCGTCTGTATAGCTTTATAGGTGCTCTGTTTCAGACTAGGTCTACAGCTGCTAATTGATATTTTATCCTCCACTTCATAACTGTTCTTTAAAAAAGTAGTCAGCAGCACAGTAGTGGAGTTGTTAGCACTGTAACGTCACGGGACCGGTTCAAACACTGGTTGGGCTCTTTCTGGGTCGAGTCTGCATGTTCACTCTGTTGTGCCTGCGGGGGTTTCTCCTCTGTACTCCGGCCTTCCCCGTAGTGGCTCAATAATGTAGCAGTTTACACATTTGTCTAACAAGCAAAAGATCCCCAGGAGAGACTAATTCATTTAGGGTCACATCATCAGGTGTAAAAAAAAAAAAAAAAAAAAAAAAAAAAAAAAACCAACTATAATAATAATAATAAAAATATAGCTCTGGCTTCCTCCCACAGTTTAACAGCGCCCATGTTAGGTCAACTTGTGGCTGGACATTGGGTGTGAGGTAGATGAAGTGTGCAAAGTATATTGAATAAACTGTTGTATGGTTAAATGTGACTTATAGTCTGACGTGCTTTGAGTGGTTAGTAGGACTAGAAAAGCACTGTATAATTGCAAGTGCCTTACATTGTCATTACTTCATTACAGTTCTGTAATTTCATAAATATAACAAAAACTAGGGAATGAATAAATGAATATACAAAGCACAAAAATAAAAATAATTTACTGCAGAGTAGCAACATATTATACATTTAAATATTTAAAACTTTAGTTAAGCTGAATTTATACTTATAGGCTCTGTCACCTATGATCTACGGCTTCATATAGATATTTTTGGTCAGAAATGACTAAATTTGGCTTACAGAGTTATTGCCACTAACTTTTTAAAATTATTTTTTATTGACCCTGTAGTATTGTGAAACTCTGATATCATGGTTGCCTAATGTAACATTCACTGTCTGTTACTTCATTAGGTTCTACAAAGGTACTGTGCCTCGGCTGGGTCGGGTGTGTATGGATGTCGCAATAGTCTTCATTATCTACGAGGAAGTTGTGAAGCTCCTGAACTTGGTTTGGAAGACGGACTAAAATCAAGTTGTGCTAAATAAGCAGGACTGTCATGACAGGCCAATCTCCTTAAATCCTGTTTCTAGGTTCAAATATCTACCTCCAAGTGATTTTTCAGAAAGAAAGAAAGAAAGGGATTGGTATGTTCTTGATTGATTTATAGCCCAGCAAACAGTAGTTGGAACTATTATCTAGCAGAATCACTGCTTACAGATGCTCTTTTTTTTTTTTTTAAATTCCACAGAACATTTTTTCACCCTGCTCAATCAGAGAACTGAGAGTGCTCTCAACACAAACAAGGAACTAAAGTTTGTACGTACTGAATCAAAGACAAACCAGTTACTTACCTAATGTAATATATAAACTATAGGTTAAAAAATTATGGGGAGTTGACTCAAATTTATTGAATCAAAAATTTAAACCCCTTTTATATGCAAGTTGTCAGAGAGGTTAGAAACCATTCTGAGGATGTGAAATGCTCCAAAAGCTGCAGGTACATTAAGAACTGCATGGCCGAAGTCAAGATTACAGAATAATCTGCTTTGTGATTTCTTTTATCCTCTCCATGCACCTTGGAAGCAGGTGAAGTTGTGCCAGAAAATTATTTTTTGCTAAGATTACAGAGTAACCAGTTGTGGAAGATGCAGCATTTCTTTAAATGATAATACACATGTTCACATTATTTAGAAATGCACATTTCCATAAAGAAAGTGTTTGTGGGTAAAGAGGGTTCACTATTAAGTTGCAGAGATGTTTTAAATCAGTTAACTTACTAATGTCACTAAAAGTGCCTACGTGCTGTATAATGAATTTTGTGGTGTTTTGCGAATAAGAATGATTATTTAATGTTGTCACTAAAGACTAGAATAATTTACACATACTACTCTGTTCCAGTCAGTGTCTAATAAGTTCATGTCTTCTATTATCCTTCGAACTGTTAGTTTTTTGTTGTTTTTTTCATTCATTGAGAAATGGTGTTATTAGTGCCTTCCATCTCGTTCCTTTCTCATTAACTTTTAATTGCAGTTTATTTTTATTCTTAACTGTGTAATATTAGTTGCCTTTTCTTTTTTTTAATCAACTGATGACCCAATGTGCCAACTGCTGCTTGAAAATATAATGCCATGCTATTAACTGGAGTTCTAGACACGGAGTCTGGTTGTTTACATGCAATGCCTTTTAAATTAGTTTGCTTATCTTATCTCTTTGTGGAGGAGACACAATGTTTACCACATGTTGCCTTTTTCAGCCTCCCGTTTAACCAGACCCTACAGGAGCATCACACTTTGTCACAGATTTTTAAATATTTCTGGAGTTTTCTTGTTAACAGGTGAATATTCTATGAAAAATATACCAGGAGTTAAAAGCTGGTATTGTGCCTTCGATCTTCTTAATTCTAATATCAATGCTCAGAAATAAACATGGATCAGACTGTTGGTATGGTCTTTTTTCTTTCAAGCCATCATCCAAATTTCTCCTAACTTTTTGTCAGAATAAGCATTGTATTCTTTGAATGTGTAGGATTAATAATAATAATAGTGCTATTTGTGTTGTACTATATTAATTTTTTGTGATTACTTACTGTTGTGTGTAGTACTGGTGGTTATTTGTGGTTTTCTGTGCACAAATGTTATCTTCTTTGCTAACAGTCACCAAACAGACATTAGCTATCATTGACAGAATGTGATAAAATGCTGTTATATTGTTATATACATTATGGCCACTTGCCCTGTGACTGCTGAGATAAGCTCCAAAATCCTACGGAACCCATGGATGGATTATTTGTTGGCATATTGTCGATTTGCCCTTCTTGGACCTTATGCCTGCCGTAGCTGTCAGTACAGCCCAATGACAGTCATTGGTATTCACTAGCTACTCGTTGAGAGACGCTTGAAAGAAGATGCTTGTGTGTTTGTAGTTCTTCCAAGGGTAGTTAACATGTCTCTCAATGGAGGTGGAAGCAGAGGATTTTATTTCAACACCGTCCTGTCTTTGGCAAGGTCGCTGGCAGCTCACCGGCAGGCACCTATAGACAAGGTAACGCTTCAGTTAGACTAGCGACCTACCGGTGACCAGCTAATAGCCTAAATAGTCTCTGACAGTAAAACCCGTCACAGACCGCTTTTCTACCAGTGTGGTCTGTGTTATGAATCAGAATAGACTCTAAACATGACTGTTTTGTCAATATATAAATTATAGAGTTATTTCAGGATTAAGGGGCGCCACATAGCATCACTGGTACCTTGCTAATGTCGGCTAACGTTAGCTGTTTTTAGCCTGTAGTTTTCCTTTTAAAAAAACCCAACTTTTCCCCTCATGTGAACAATTAGATCCTTACTCTTCATCCGTACATGTTGGCACAGGAAAGCAAACCCTTTTTGTGTCCTGATTCAGTCGAACACCCGCTGTATGTACAGTTATACATTTACACGGTATTCTAAACTTTTAGTTTGAGGGTCATTACCAAATATGGTGGCACCAGATCTTTAATCATTGTGGTCCGAACATTCTTTGAATGGACCAACATGTGTAGTCAATGTTGTCAGGAGAGGTGCGGGATAAATACAAGTGTTATGAAAATATGTTAAAAAGCGTTACTTATCTGTAATTTATACGATGTATAAAGAAATAAAATATGTATGACGTAATCAAGATTTGTCCAGTCACCTAAATATTTTGGAGCTGTTCCAATGAGCTGTTTATTTGGCTGACTTCAAAATGAATTTGTTTTTAAATGTATTTATGTATTTGTTTGTTTGTGTAGCGTGTATTTTTATTTATTTGTGGCAGGAAAACAACGATAGTTATGTAAAAATGACTGCTTTTAAACTCTTTACCTTCAAAATAGACACACAGATCAAGATATAAATTATATATTAGCCACTGTTGGTCAGCAACATCTTTTTTGCTGTTGTATAGTGTGTGTGTCTGTGTGTGTTTAGTACAGTAAGCATATTGTAAATAATTAAGTAAACTAAGACCAAGACAAAATTGTACTTTAGCTCAAATCATTATCAGTTTTTTGTTTTCTCGTATTTAATGGGAAAGGTTAATACGTTCATAATTG